>NC_031985.2:33324111-33930778 GCF_001858045.2 Oreochromis niloticus | reverse complement strand
TTCATATACTTTCAGATATTGTGATCTCACCTACAGTTCAGCTCGAGTGAGTGTCTCAGGGAGCCTCTCCAGTCCCAGCAGCAGTTTGCTCTCCCTTGAGATGCAATCTCTGCAGCTTTGCATTAGATGGAGCGACAGTGTCTGAAGGACTTTTCCTTCAGCGCAGGTCAGGCTGTGAGCTCTGCTGCTCACTCATAAATAGAAGGGTCACTTCAAGGGGACTCTGAAAAAGCTCTCCACAGTCTTCCCTTTATGTAGTCTGCTGAAGTATTAATCTCAGGTTTAATATGAGCCCGTATAATAGGCTGATTGCTCTGTTGCACCCTTTGTTTCAGCAATTGTTTTGTGAACAAAAGAAAACGTAAGAGGCAGATTTGTGGTTGTGGTCGCCTGACTCAGCATACGCGAGTCCCATCGGTTAGAACTGTGTGTGGCCACTTCATCCCCTTTAGTGCTCCATGATGGCTCCATTAGAACGAGTGCTCCAAGGACCTTTGTGCCATTAACTGTGCAGGCTACAGCACCACTTGCATGTCATGCCAAGACCCTTGGCTCAAAATACTGCAGTGAAATGATTCCAAATGATTCATGGAGGAGGCCAAGGCTGGAATAATGGAACATTGCTTTTTTTAAAGGTTAAACTGAAAAGTTTAGTAGTCTTCTCACTCATTCACGTGCACATTTGCATGTCTTTCATTTTGCAGGGGTAGCAAAAAACGACATTATTATGTAAAATCTTTAGATGAACCTTGTTTTTGCCATCAAGGCTGACAGATGTAACTCCAAAAGATGCAATTAAATTTCAGGGGACTTTGATATTCTGTTAGGCACTCGGGAAGTGATGCCCGTTACAGTTGGTTGCTTTCGATTAAATGGAAGTTTGAGAATGACTGAGCAAACCAATCAAAAAGCTCGAGATAAAATTCTGGTTTAGCAAAAAGCTCAATATACCATATTTATCATTGTCTCGCTTATCATTGTGCGTCACCTGGGGAAGGCAATCTGACCAAGATTATTTTGCATGGTACTCAAAGCACCATTAAAGAACAATTCCGGTTTCATCAGCTTAGTTTATTCAACTTTCAGCCGCATCATTTAGAATGTAATTTAGTTTTTGGCTTTCTCAATTTGCAATAACGCTGCAAATAGTAACACAGTACATGCAGTGTTTAGCAAATGTATTAAAACCACCATCCAATGTACGGTTTATGGAACAGCTGCCCAAAATTAATATTATTGGTAATTACTATTATTTAATATTTCTGCAATGGTTACCAGTATGCACAAGCCATTTAATCAAACTGATATTTTTAATCTGTAAAGATTATTTTGGCCGAATGCTTAGTTTTATTATAAACTGTGACTTTCAGACTAGTTTTGTTGCTGTATCAAACTTTTTTTGCATTTCTCTGTGTTCCCAGATCTCAGCTTAGTTCACCATAAAATTAACACAGATCTTCTGTCTAAAAAAGAAAACTGGTATCTTTGTGACGTTAGACGGTCAAAAAGTCAACACAATTTTTTTTTAATTTAAGGCAAAACTGTGGTTATGGCGTATATACCACTCCACCCTCTTCATTTTTTTTCTCACACAAATTTTAACTAAGAATTATCCAGACTGGACATAACTTCTATGGAATCTCTGAAACAACTGCAATTTTATGAACAGTTCATAGCATGTATTGAGTAACATTTTGTAGTTCCTGAGGCACCATGTCCCCTCCTTCTCTACAGAACTTATTAAAGTGTCATTGATGTTATTAAGAGCATGGATAACGCTGGGTTTTTACTGCTCTCAGATGATGACCTGCTGCTGCACTCTTTTATCTTTTTTGCCCGTTTTCAACAATCTAAGTAAAGACGTATGATTGAACTACCCATTCTCTTCCTGCAAGACAAATGATTAAAAGACTGCGGTTGCTATATTACAAGAGTTGGCCTTTATTGCAAAAACATGGAAATTAAAGATTTCTGGACATTATTCTCTCCACAGGTTTCCAGTGCAAACTGCTTTCTAACCATTTCATAACCCTTTTCTTCTGGTCTTTAATCACATTAACTAGCTCTTATTTCCTCCCCTACTTTCCTTCTGTATCTCTCTCTGTTCCCCACCCTCCCTTGTTTTCAACCTTTTGGCATCTCTTAGATTCGGATAAACAGGGAAGTAAGTATCTTGCTTCTCTTCTGCTTTCCATCTTCTTCTTTTCATGCTGCCCCCTCTGGCTCTCCCTGCCAGCCCTCCACGGCTTTTCTTCTTCTTTTCTGGCAGATCCTCCTTCGCTTTTTCTCTCTGAGCTGCTGAGCCTTTCCACTTTTAGCCCTCACTGTTCCTCTGAGTTTTAACTTTTTTCTCCCAAACTGACCGTAGCAGTCTCATCCATAGTCAAATGCTCACCTGAAGTTTTTGCTTAATATCAGTCTGTTTTTTTGTATAAAATGGCTGATAGAATACTACAGAGGAGAAAAGACGAGGTCAAAGCTCATGTTTATACACACACAGTATGACAGGAGGCATTGTAAATATATACAGTGACAGTGAACAGTGAAGAAAACCCTGCTTTTCCAGTAGTATGAGAGCCCATATTTATCAGGCATCTCAGAGTAAGATAGTAGGTGCAAGATCACACTAGAAAACAAAAAAACCCCAATTATCTTCACAAAATAGATGTCATCGTCGGCTTGACTAAAAGCTAACCTGGTACTAAGCCACGAAAGCACACCAAAATAGCAAGCTTTCTAACTGCCTGTCATAGATATGCACATGTTGATGAAACAGCTGAGCTTGATGCATCTCTGCTGTCGCAGCCTTGCGGGCTGTCTGGCTCTGGGCTCTGACCCGTTTCTATATAAAATCTCAGACTTTTGTTAATTTACAATATCTGACTGCTGCGACCTTGTTTCATATCACAGCAAGTCATCTTTGGGTTAATTAATCACACACCGACTTATGTCAGGAGAAGAAAAAAGATGAATATTGTAATTAAAGATGTGAAAATGTTATTTGACAGTTGCGTGTGTTGTGTCAAGTAGTCTTAAATCATCCATATTAGCTAAATGTCAAATCTATTTCATAGCAATAAGCAAACTGTTAACTTCCTGAAAGTATAGCTACAAAAGCATCTGAAGCTGCACAACTTCTTCAGAAATCAAAACACTAAATAACACGTCTGTCAAATCAAATGCTGACAGAACAATGAGTTTGCTTAAGTGGTGGCGAGAACTTATCCGAATTACATTTTGCTGGCAGTTTTTACCTGAAAATGCCAGAGAACTGCCTTTTTAAAGTATTTATTTAGAGAATTTATTTACTCTGCAGTGGAGAAGATACTTCAGTGGAGTCAGGACAGATAGAATAGATGGACAACATTATAGTTTGATCCAATTTTAGAATCCTCACCCCGAAATTCAGTCATATATCATCAATGTTATGATAGTCTGCAGTTAATAAGGGCAGTTCTGTCCAAATTTTCAACCATGTGTGAAAGCTCTGCATGAATTGATGGGCAGATGCAGTTTTGCTGTTCAAAGTACTACTGAGAGCAGGACACACATGCAACAGTAGGAGATGACTTCTAACTGCCAACAAAGTGATTCACATCTTGCTGCTGCCCACATGATTCGAGTAAAGAGAAATACATTTTCTAGGAAAGGCTTTCTATTTACCAATACCAGCATGAGGAAAATGATGTTAACGGGAGTGTACATATTAGGAGCTGTTTCTTTTTTTTTAAGATAATAATAAGATTGGTACAAACATCTTGTAGCAGCTTTTGAGTGGGATGTACTGTAATTGCTCCATTTACACAAAGAACTCCACAGGATGTTTCTTTGTGGTTTTCTTTCAAACAGGAATAATTTGTGTCCCCTAGAATCTAAAATACAATAGCAAAGTATTGAATATAATATGAGTAAGATTTGCTAAAATATATACTTAGCCTTTTTTCATGCTTAAGTAGCTCATCGTACACCCGCTGTTATTTTGTTTCTCATGCAACTGCTTTACAAATGCAGGCCGTGGGTCTCGGCTGAATTGCTTATTCTCACAGTTTTAAAAGGAGGACACAAAACTCTCTCTGACAGCCTCGACTGCTATCAGCGAGGATGATTAAAGTTCCTACAGGATTCTGATATGCAATTCTGAGATGCATGATGGATATGAGTTCATTTCACGAAGGCCTGGTTTTCCTTGTCACAGGTTGTAGTTGGAACGAGCCAAATTTGTCAAAGCAAAACAAACTGAGAATCGTTTTTTCCGTCTTATTGTGATGGAATTGATAAGCATTCCACGTCTGCATGTCTTTACTTTTTCTTTTCAATCCATTGTGAATTCACATCGCTTCGTGTTTTTCTGCTTGCCTGCTGTTGGAAACTGTGGTTGCCAAGGTGACAGACAGGAAACCGGTCAGCTCAGGGGAAACTCGGCAACGGCGGCTCATGGGAATGGGTTCGCTGCAGTCTTTCGTAGCGATGACCATCCATCTCAGCATTGCTCTCCGGCATGACAGTTATGGAATGTAATTTGTGTTCCTGCTTGCTCAGTAGTGCATACATGTATATGAGCTCGAGGGGCTGCAGGGACTGCGCTCTGTGTGTGTCTGTACAGTATTTTTACAAATGTTTACTGAATACAGCGGCTGCAATCACTTTACCTGTGATTCATGAGAGAGCGCACTAATCTTAATTCTGGGGATCTATCATGCTCGACTACTTTGCATTCAGCACACAGGTCTTTGCCTGGTGGAGGGCCAGAATGCCACTAATAGCCTTCCAGGCCGTGCACACTGTATCATAACTGCACTAATGCCAAGCAGAGCAGAAAGGAGACAGCCAGATCAGTCAGTGTCACTCAGGTAGAATTACTCCCAGAGCTGAAGATCGCTCACTTGTCAATCTACCTTTGATCAGCAGCCCAGGCTGCATGCAAAGCAGCACACACTAGGCTGCCTTTGAAATGCAGCTCCCTTGCTCTGGAATGAATGACCTGGCTCGGAGACAGGCAGAGAGAAACTTGAATTAATGCCATTTCTTCCTGCATTATAATTCAAGTGAGATTCTTCACCCAGAGCTAGGGCCCAAAAACAGTCCAAAGAATTTTTGGCTGGTCAAACACACACACATAGTTCTCAGAAAGATCTTCAGTCAAAGGTGGAGCAGACCGCCTCCCGCCAAGGCCCGAGCTGGTCCCAGAGTTCACGTTATCATGTATCCCTGTAATTATTAACCCTCTGTCTGATTTCTTTTTTTCTTATCTCCACTCTCTGTCCCACAGGGCTACCAGCGATCAAACCACTTCATTGCCACTCAAGGTGAGTGTACGGCACGAAACCCAGCAGCAGTGTGTCACCGCTGGTATTTCTGATTGTTTGCAGCGCACTTTGCACAGCAGCAGCCCAGCTGACAATATTAAAATGAGTTAGCTGAATTAATAATGTGTAAACAACAAGGAGCCCGTGTTGCATCACGTTCACATCTGGATTTCCACCACAAACAAGCCTTTTCCTCCATCTGTGAGAAACGACAGCCGACTGTACCCGTCAGTCAGCCGACACTGTAAACTGCTGAGTGTCGCTGTGTCTGAAGTTCTGCTTCCGTCTCTCTCCTCCCTGCCATCTGCATGTGTGGCACAACATCTCTCTGATGTAGTTTTGATACACTATATAGGCTGCATTTCCCAAGCGGCACACTCACGCACACCCTCACCCAGAGCGAGACAGAATGAAAGAGAGACATGCACTGAGAGAGAGAGAGAGCAAGACATTTTCTCTGTTCTCTGCCGACTCTGATCCTGTTTATTCACTGAATGTGTTTTTCACTCTGTAATCCCCCTCTGATTTCTTCCCATCTTTCACTTTGCTCTCAGTTCTGCCGCTTCTCAAAAGTAACCTCTGAAAATTTCTCTCCTTCTCTTTCTTTAACGTTTTGCTCTTCGTGCATACACGGGCGCAGGCAGGAGGTGGAAGGGGTGCCAGTGTGACTTTCAAGTAGAAGTAAAAATTTACTTTGGGTTAAGATGTGGTTGAAAAATCAGTCCACAAAATGAGAATGAGAATGAATTGAAGAATGAGACAGAGGAGTTCCTTTATTTTGGAAATGAATGCTCCATGCTCATTTCCTGTGTGTCAATTCGCCCGCTCACCCTCCGTTCATGTCTGCTCTACTATTAAAAGCTAAATGCCCCAAAATAAATCTTTTAAAACAACTATGAGCTTATTAAAACAGCTGGGCAGACCAATAAGCACCTTTACTTTAACACTTTCACTTTCACAATACGCAGAGTTTTCCACTGTAATTCCCCTCACAGGGGCATCATGTCACAAGAAAATCCCAGAAATTGCCAAATATAATCATAACAAAAATTTCTGGCACAACTTCACCTACTTCCAAGGTGCATGGAGAGGATGAAAGAATTCACAAAGCAGGAACTCCAGCAACACTTGAGGGAAGATGAACAACTTTAATAATTGACCGATGAGCCTTCATCAGGGTCATCAAATGATGACCCTGATGAATGTTGGCCAGAAAATGAGATTGGTCATGACTGCTGAAAAATGTGGTGCTACACATTGTATCAGTCTTAGAAAGAACTTTTTGTTCCAATGTAGAATTTTTGAAGACACTATAGAATAATAGTAATAATCCTGATAATTGTATCCACCCTAAAATTGGGCAATCCTATAGTGTTATAAGTGTCTATAAGGCAGTAAATACACGGCTGTCTTTACGTAGCATTTTGGGAGTGATTTTGGACTCAGAAATATGTTCTGCTTTGAGTTTTCTGTTCAGTAGAAGGATGGCTCTGTCAGGACTGTTATAATCCTGACATGTTAACAAAAGGACATTTTCCACCAACTCCTGTTGATCCAGAGAATAGAGAGTAGTGATGTAATGAGGCAACTGTTGTTGTGATTTGGAGCTGTATAAATAAAACTGAATTGAAATTTAATTAAATGTACTTTGGTACAGGATATTATCAAAACTCTGTCCCGCATAGATAAGGTTGTGTAGCCCTCTGTCTCATATACAGATCAGGATCCTCACTCTTACCTGTAACTGTTTCTGTGTCTTCACCTTGACTTGACTTACACTGCAGCTCTGAAAGTAGTGAGCCACAACAGATAACACTAGTTTGTCGGAGCATCTTTGCAACACTGGTTTAACACATAAGTGTTCTATAGTGCGGAAAAAAGCAGTAAAAAGAATAATCTTGCCATTTTTTCAAAAATACTATTTAGCTCAATTGAATCCATTAAACTATGATCAGCTCTTATTTGTTTCCCTGCTCTAACATACATTAATTTGACTTTCCAGTCTCGCACAAATATGATACACATTTAAAATTCTTTTTTTTCTGTTGTCATTGATGGAGAAATAAAAAAAATAGCTCCAAGCTCTGTAGTTGATGCTCAAATTAAATTAATTAATTTAAAATGGAAAATAACTGATTATACTCTGATATTCAGCCTTAGGTCTGACGAGCTTAGACTTTATCTTTACCTCAGACTTTATCAGCACTTTACATTGTAAGTTGTTAAATGCAACTTACAGCACAAAGCAAGCCATATTTTTGGTGAGAAAATTACTTTTAGAATATATTAAATATAAGTTTAATGAAAACTAGCAGCTATAATCGCCTGTATCACTATTAACTTAATGGAACTAAGTTTAATCATGCATAACTTCAAGCCATAATTCAATCTAAATGGTTGTTATATAAAAATACAATTTCTTATTGTTTTTCTCTTCTCCTATAGAGTTGTGATGAAGGCATAAAGAAAGAAATTAGCGATAGACATCAAACTTTTTTTTTTTTAGCAGGTCTTAAAGTTTTATTTCCTGGACACTTTCAGCGTCACTAAGTGGGGACTCAGTTCTGAAATACATTTGTTCTTTAATGATCAGAAGGTTGCTGCTTTATTTGCTGTTTGCTGAAAGTCTAATTAGATCTCCTTTGTCGATTGTAGTCTAATATATTCATGACTTTGGGTTCCTCAGTTACCATATGTTTCATTTTTTTTTTTTTTTTGTTTGTTTGTTTTCTTTTCCGCCTGTCCCGTTTGGTTCTTTTGCCATCAGAATTATTGTCTAAAGGTGAAGAAAGATGCCCAACGGATTTACTTTACCAAATGGACCATCCCAGCCTTGCCGTAATGGTCTATTTGATTCACCTTTTATTGTTTATTTTATTTTCACTTGCTGAATATGGGACAGACTTGACTGGGGGAAAGAAAGGGGAGAAAGAAAGAGGGAAAGAAAAACAGCTGAGAAGAGGGACGGGGAAAAAGGGCAAAAAACAAAAACCAACAGAATAAGCAGACAAAAAAAATACATATCGATCACCTGGATCACCTGTTGAGAAAGAAAAAAGAAAACAAGCAGAAGAAAACGAGAGTAATAGAATAAACAACATCACGATGATATATGGGAATATGACAGTAAATACTAAATATTAAACATTATTGTGCAGCATGTAAGATCGACAGCGCACAGTGTGCTTTGAGGTAGGAGCCAAAAAGGGTGTAGTTTGTGTGTGTGATCACCCGTGTGTACACCTGTGAGCATGGACGCGCTTGTTTTTAAAAGCTTCCTTCATGTAATGATCTGCTAGAGGGTGTGGGGGGGCCACTGCCCCGTCCTCCAGGGCATGAAGCAGGTATGGAGGAGATCAAAACTCCAGACATCCAGAGGCCCCAGAACACAAGAGACCAAGGAAGACCAACAGAGGGGCAGCCACGCCACTATCCAGAAAGAGCTGAGGAGAGTCCCAGATGAGGAGTCACTCAGCAGCCGCAGAGCAGAAGCCGGGGGGGTGTTGCAGTGACGTGCCCGTGAGCTCCGCCGGCAGCCAGCTGTGCCTGAGTGACCGAGCCCCAGGCCGAGAGGCCGAGGGCACCCCACCCCGAAGTGGCCCGAGTGAGCCCCAGGCTCCAGGCCCCAGCATGCAGCCACCAAGGAGTGAGCTGGTGTGTACCTGGACGCCCATCCCCGGACACAAAGAACCACCAACGCACCGATGTCTGAGGGCGTCCGCCACCGGCAGGGGAAGTGGTGGGGGGAGATAGGCCTCCAAACCTTGGAGGGCCTGAGATGTCCCCAGAGAGGTGGCGTCTGATACCAAACCTGACATATAGACACAGGCATACAGGCACACACGGATACAAACATCCATTCCCACCCTCATGCTCTCATAAGCAATTACTCCACACTCAACCAACGTGGAGACAGACATAACGAGACACTGTACACACAATCACACTCCCCAAGCGTACTCTAAGAACCGGGTCTAGGTACCCTTGCCCCTGGAGGGGGAAACTGCACCCAGACCCAGGTGGTGTTACCCTTTTCCCTGCGGTGGGGAGAAGCAGACCGCCCCGACTCCGCAGCAGCAGGGAGGCCCCACATTCCAGACCCCAGTCGGACAGCCAACTCCTCCTCCTAGCCCCCCTGCTCCAGCAGGCTGCAGAGAACGGGGGTGTGAGAAGACTCCAAACCTCCCTCCACCCGCTCATATGTAGTGTTGATGTATGTGTGTTCTAAGGTGCATTTAAAACCCAGGAGGGCATGGAGCTACCTGCCAGAGAGCAGCAGGTAAGCGCATAGCCCCTCCTGCTAGCCCTCAATGTCTACGTGTATTTAAAATTGAGAGGTGGGCAACGACCCCAGGGGTGAGGTGTACACCCTGATGGTAATTTGGAGTCTGTGTTGCGTGCCCACCCCCAAGATCCTATATGTATGTGTAATGAGTGTGAGTAATGTGAATGTCTAAGTTGTGAGATAAAATTGAGGCAGAGGCAGCCAGAAGGGGACAGAGGGGGGGGGATGCCTCCTCTGCACCCTAGTGACACACCCTTACCCCAAGGCCCTGCATGTGTGGGTGATTGTGGTGGAGCGGGAAAGGGAGGCAGCTGGAGATGGGGAGGGAAGGAAGGGAGGGGCAAGTGACCCCTCCCTGGGGCCAGCTCCCCGCTGACCCCAGTAGGCACCCCCATACTCTGCAACCCGCCAGAGAAAGGGGGCCCAGGCCCATCTGGGCCGGGGCCCAGTGCAGCAGCGCCGCCCGGCCCACAGAGCCCGGGACAGCCCACCCGACCCACCACAGAGAAAACTGCACCCACCCCATCATCCACTCATCTTCCAGACTACACAAGGCAATAGACGCCCAGGCTGAGATCTTCCTCCACCTCTCCTGTATCTCCCCCTCCTGCAGAGTGAGTTCCTGAAGAGAGGAAAGCTCCTGCAAGATGTGACAACCTCCCCCACCAGCTGAAGAGCCCCCCAGGTGGCTCGATGCACTGGCGGCACCCCCATACACCCACCCGCCCACAACCCCGGCAACACACCAACCAGGACCCAAGCCCCCGAGGCCCGGCCATGGCCCAGCCTAGAGACGGAGCGCCCCCAGAACCTCACGCCCGTCCCGGACCCAACCAGGGGCAGTCAGGCTACCAGGTCAGTAACCCACGTCCGTCAGCAGAGACCCTCCCCTAGCCCCGCTGCACGCAGCCACGAGGAAACCGTCACCTAAGAGCCAACAGAGCCCTTAATTGGCCATGACCGCTACCCCGGGTTGAGCCCCCCAAGGAAGATGCTCCCAGGGAACCCCCCGACACCCTAAGCCTGTCCCTACCCCCACCCCCACACCAATCACAACAGTGAAGGTGGGACCAAACTATGACCCCCCCACCCCCACTAGGTGATGGAGCTGATCAAACATGCCCAGAGCAATTGATCTGATGTGGTGGCAGAGGCTGTATCAAGACTAATGTAATCTAATAGATAATTTCTATATTGGTTAGAATTAAGATTATTTTTATTTTTCCAGTTCATGAGGACTGTTTTCTTGGCTATGCATAGGGCAGTGAAAACCATATGGGCTATATTCTTTTCTGAAGTGACATTATCTAAGCTGCCCAACAAACACACTAAAGGGGAAGTTGGAATGTTACATTTCAGACACTTTGATAAGTCTTCACATATCTCACGCCAAAACTTCTGAACTGGTGGACAGAACCAAAGAGCGTGGATATACAGTGGCTTGCAAAAGTATTCGGCCCCCTTGAACTTTTCCACATTTTGTCACATTACAGCCACAAACATAAATCAATTTTACTGGAATTCCATGTGAAAGACCAACACAAAGTGGTGTACACGTGAGAAGTGGAACGAAAATCATACATGATTCCAAACATTTTTTACAAATAAATAACTGAAAAGTGGGGTGTGCGTAATTATTCACCCCCTGTGTCAATACTTTGTAGAACCAGCTTTTGCTGCAATTACAGCTGCCAGTCTTTTAGGGTATGTCACTACCAGCGTTGCACATCTAGAGACTGAAATCCTTGCCCATTCTTCTTTGCAAAACAGCTCCAGCTCAGTCAGCTCAGCTCAGATGGACAGATAAGATAAGATAAGATGGCCTTTATTAGTCCCACAGGTGGGAAATTTGTTTTGTTACAGCAAAAGTGCAAAGTTATGTAGCAGAAATTAGAAAACACTGGAATGCAATAAAATACAATAAAATAAAATAAAATACTATATACAATAGAATAAAATAGAATAGAATAATATATACAATAGAATAAAATAGAAATACAAGTACTATATACAACTGAGTAGGAAAATACAAAAACACAACTTCGTCAGAAGAAGAATTGCACGTATAGCAGTCTTATTGCACATGTGTGGGTTTGTGTGTTTGATCAGCTGCAAAGGTCTTTATTGTAGAGTCTGACAGCAGTGGGGAGGAAAGACCTGCGAAATCTCTCCGTCCCACACCGTGGGTGCCGCAGTCTCCCACTGAAGGAGCTGCTCAGTGCTGTCACAGTCTCATGCATGGGGTGGGAGATGTTGTCCAACAGGGATGACAGCTTAGCCACCATTCTCCTGTCACTCACCACCTCCACTGGGTCCAGAGGGCATCCTAGAACAGAGCTGGCCCTTCGAATCAGCGTTTGTGAACAGCAGTTTTCAGATCTTGCCACAGATTCTCGATTGGATTTAGATCTGGACTCTGACTGGGCCATTCTAACACATGGATATGTTTTGTTTGAAACCATTCCATTGTTGCCCTGGCTTAATGTTTAGGGTCGTTGTCCTGCTGGAAGGTGAACCTCCGCCCCAGTCTCAAGTCTTTTGCAGACTCCAAGAGGTTTTCTTCCAAGATTGCCCTGTATTTGGCTCCATCCATCTTCCCATCAACTCTGACCAGCTTCCCTGTCCCTGCTGAAGAGAAGCACCCCCAGAGCATGATGCTGCCACCACCATATTTGATAGTGGGGATGGTGTGTTCAGAGTGATGTGCAGTGTTAGTTTTCCGCCACACATAGCGTTTTGCATTTTGGCCAAAAGGTTCCATTTTGGTCTCATCTGACCAGAGCACCTCCTTCCACATGTTTGCTGTGTCCCCCCCATGGCTTGTGGCAAACTGCAAACGGGACTTCTTATGGTTTTCTGTTAACAATGGCTTTCTTCTTGCCACTCTTCCATAAAGGCCAACTTTGTGCAGTGCATGACTAATAGTTGTCCTATGGACAGATTCCCCCACCTGAGCTGTAGATCTCTGCAGCTCATCCAGAGTCACCATGGGCCTCTTGGCTGCATTTCTGATCAGCGCTCTCCTTGTTCGGCCTGTGAGTTTAGGTGGACGGCCTTGTCTTGGTAGGTTTACAGTTGTGCCATACTCCTTCCATTTCTGAATGATCGCTTAAACAGTGCTCCGTGGGATGTGCAAGGCTTGGGAAATCTTTTTGTAGCCTAAGCCTGCTTTAAATTTCTCAGTAACTTTATCCCTGACCTGTCTGCTGTGTTCTTTGGACTTCATGGTGTTGTTGCTCCCAATATTCTCTTAGACAACCTCTGAGGCTGTCACAGAGCAGCTGTATTTGTACTGACATTAGATTACACACAGGTGCACTCTATTTAGTCATTAGCACTCATCAGGCAATGTCTATGGGCAACTGACTGCACTCAGACCAAAGGGGGCTGAATAATTACACACACCCCACTTTTCAGTTATTTATTTCTAAAAAATGTTTGGAATCATGTATGATTTTCGTTCCACTTCTCATGTGTACACCACTTTGTATTGGTCTTTCACGTGGAATTCCAATAAAATTGATTCATGTTTGTGGCTGTAATGTGACAAAATGTGGAAAAGTTCAAGGGGGCCGAATACTTTTGCAAGCCACTGTAATTGTCCGGTGAATTGGTTTAGCAGTGTGAGCAGTTGTTGGTAGACGTAAAGCCCATCTTGAACATCCGATGACCTGTATAGTGCACTCTATGTAGTATTTTGTATTGAATTAATTGAAGACTGGGATTTCTAATTAGATGAAAGGTTTTTAAGCAAATCTGAGACCAGAAGTTTTGGTCTAAGTTAACTGATAAATCTGCTTTCCATTTTGCAATAGGAAGTGATATTGATTCATCTGCTTTAGAAAGCATTCTGTAAATTTTGGAAAGTAATTTGGGGGTTTTAAGAGTAAGAAATTGAACCACACTTGGTGGTGTTTGTAGTTCAACTTGACCCGGTTTAAATTTCTTTTTTACTATGGATTTAATTTGTTGATATTCTAAAAATCTTTTCTTCTTGATCCCATATTGTGTAACTAGTGTTACGACCCGGCTCGTAATGACCGTAACCAGCGCAGGATGTCACGCGACTTCCCACGCCCAAACAGACACAGACACAGCCACAGCGTTAGATTTTTAACAATAATTTATTTACACTAATGGCACAATGGGGGAGTATATACTTCGGGGTGAGCCAAGGCCAAAACAATAAACAAAACTCAACCTATGCTTCGGTTCCCCTCTAACCTGTCCACGGAAAAGAAAACAAAGAAATAACACAGACTGACCTCCCTGGTCTAAAAACACAGGAGAAAAGAAGGCATCTCAAAATAATCGGCAGCTCACCCCTACTTACTCCGCACCTCACACACATGCCCGACTTTGTGCTAAAAGACTGTAGCTGCGGCCGCGCCGTCTGGACCAGAGGCAGGTGCATGGGAAGTCTGCCACACATCCCAACCAGTGCAGCTCTTCAGTCGCCCTTTTGTAGCTCACGGCCACCGCAGGAACCAGTCACATCAGGCCGGTCATTAGGTCCACCAATCACAGCCGAGCCCCTGCACAGGTGAATTTACATACATACGTCACACAACAGATAAACCAACAGCACACGTAACACCCCCCACCATAAGAATTAAATAATTCCTTGCTTATTTAATTCCCATCCGCTTACACTGCTCTAGATAAGGCATCAGCGAAGACATTATCAAGGCCCTTTTTATGACTGATCTGCAGGTTGAAGTCTTGCAACAGAAGGGACCAGCGCATGAGTCGCTGATTGGAATTTTGCATCCGCAAAAGAAACACAAGTGGGTTGTGATCTGTGAAAACCTGAATGGGCACGGAGCTAGACCCCAGGTAGACCTCAAAGTGTTGCAGGGCTAGCAACAATGCAAGCGCTTCCTTCTCGATGGTGCTGTAGTTTATTTGGTGTTGATTGAATTTCTTCGAAAAATAGCAGATCGGACGGTCCACTCCGTGTTGATCTGCCTGCAGCAGAATCGCACCCGCTGCGGTTGCGCTGGCATCCACCTCCAACTTAAACGGAGAGTCAAAGTTAGGGGCTGCTAAAACTGGAGCACTGCACAGTAAAGCTTTCACAGACTCAAAAGCAGTTTGGCACGCCGCAGTCCAAGTGAAGGATTTGGTTGGGCTGACTAGGTCAGTCAGGGGGGCGACCACGGAGGCAAAGTTTTTACAGAATCCGCGGTAGTAACCACACATCCCCAGGAAGCGGCGTAACGCCCTCCTTGTTTGTGGGACCGGATACTCGATAATAGCTTCCACCTTTGCGGTTACGGGGCACACTCGCCCGTGACCCACCTGCTTTCCGAGGTAGGTGATGGTGGCTTTTCCAAACTCACATTTAGTCAGGTTTACAGTGAGCGATGCTTCCTCGAAACGCCTGAAGACAGTGGAGAGAGTTTGGAGATGACTGCTCCAGGAAGCAGAATAAATGACCACATCATCTAAGTAGGCGTCACAGTTTGGGACCCCGGCCAAAACCTTAGCCATCAGGCGCTGAAAAGTCGCCGGCGCATTACGCAAGCCAAAAGGCATCACGGTATACTGAAGGAAGTGATCGGGGGTAACGAATGCAGAGATCTCAGACGCTCTTGCAGTTAAAGGGAGCTGCCAATATCCCTTCAATAAATCCAATTTGGTCACATAAGTAGCGGACCCCACCCGATCAACACAATCATCCATCCTAGGTAATGGGAAAGAGTCGGCTTTAGTGGCTGCATTCACCTTTCGATAATCTGTGCAGAATTGAGGAGTATTGTCTGATTTGGGCACTAACACGCATGGTGAGCTCCACGCACTAGCACTAGGAACGGCCAAGCCATGCTCTAGGAGATAATTAACTTCTCTCTGCATTATCTCCCTTTTTAGTGGGTTCACCCGGTACGCATGTTGTTTAATTGGCTTATGCCCCTCCACATCAATGTCATGACATAAGACAGTCGTTTGGCGCGGGTGATCAGAGAAAAGCGACAAGTTGTCCTTTATCAGAGTAATGATGTCAGTTTGAGCAGCTTCAGGTAATTCGGCAACAAATGATTCAAGATCATTTAAAATCACTGAGTTCTTCAGCCCACTACCTAAGACATCTTCCTTCCCAGATAACCCGTCATCCGACGGTTTGTAAGCGGAGAGGGTAGCAACAGCACACACCGAGTGCGCTGTTGTATTTTGCTTGCGAGGATGGAACAGTTTCAAGGTGTTCACGTGGCAAACCCTGGTTTTTCGCCGCCGATTCGGAGTGCGTATCACATAATGGCTGTTGTCGAGTTTACGTTCAACACTGTAAGGACCAGCGAACTGCGTAGATAAACTGGACCCCACTACAGGCAATAACAACAGCACCTTCTCCCCTGGTTGAAAACTTCTGTCTACAGCTTTCTTGTCGAAACGAGCTTTCATTTTGGTTTGCACTTGCTTTAGGTTTTCCCCGGCTATTTTCCACGCCAGGCGAAGCCTGTCTCGAAGCTGGCTTACGTAGTCATGTACACTACACGGCTCCTCCGGAGCCTCCGACAACCATTTTTCCCTCAAAAGTCGGTGAGGGCCTCGGACCACATGTCCGAAAACCAACTCCGCGGGGCTAAAACCCAGCGACTCCTGTCTAGCCTCTCTAATGGCAAATAACAGTAGGGGCAACCCCTCATCCCATTCTTTACCAGACTCCAAACAAAACTTACGTAACATAACTTTAAGGGTTTGGTGGAACCTTTCCAAAGCACCTTGACTTTCGGGGTGATATGGACTGGACGTAACGTGCTTAGCATGTAGTTCATCAACAACCTGCGCAAAAACTCTGGACATGAAGTTGGTGCCTTGGTCCGTTTGAATGATTTTCGGCAACCCAAACACAGAAAAGAATCTGATCAAAGCTTTAATGACCGCTTTGGCTTTCACAGTACGCAGCGGAATGGCTTCCGGAAATCTCGTTGCTGAGCACATTATAGTAAGAATGTACTGATTACCGGCTTTTCTTCTCGGCAACGGTCCCACACAATCCAGTATTACCTTTTCAAAAGGTTCACTCATCACTGGGATAGGTGATAACGGCGCAGGTGGAATGGGTTTGTTAGGTTTGCCCACCAACTGGCAGGTGGCACAAGACCGACAGTAAGCAGCCACATGTTTCTTTAAGCCAGGCCAAAAGAAATTACGCAGCACTCGGTAATAAGTTTTATTTACTCCGAGATGCCCAGCCATGCCGGCATCATGTGCTAAACTTAGCACCTGATCACGATGTTGAGATGGTACCACCACCTGTGTAACACTTGATGTGCCACTCTGATCAGAGGACCACCGCCTCATTAACACGCCATCCTGCAGAAAAAAACGGGGAAGGATGCTTTCCCCAGCCATGGCAACGGCTGCAAAACAGGGACTCAAAGACCTGTCATTTTCCTGAGCGCTTATCAAAGCTTCTTTATTCACATCCCCGCTCAACGCCGGTGTTAAATTTAGCACACTGCATTTATCCCCCACACTGTCTTTCACCCCAACACAAGGTTTTTGCTCCCCAGCCACAAACGTATCTGCGATACTAATGACATCCGCAAATTTGCGCGGTTGCGCCCGTGTAACAGCGCAAACGGGAAAAACTGTCGCTTTTTGCTCGGTAACATCTGAGGCAGCCACAGGGGTATCCGTCACCTCAGGCGGTGGAAACACTTTTTCCCCGGCCAGATCGTTGCCCAAAATAAATGACACACCTTTAAACGGTAACTGTCGTCTTATGGCAACCTTCACAGGCCCGGTTGTGATGGGTGAGTGTAAATATACTCGGTGGAGGGGCGCCCAAAGAACATTCATCTCAATCCCCCACACTAACACATCCGTGTGGCAGGCAGTTTTATCCGACAGTGGCAACACATCGTCTAACATAAAAGATTGATGCGCCCCGGTGTCTCGGAGAATAGTAATGGGAACCCTGTCCTCTTTTCCTGCCACCGAAGCGAAGCCTTGGGAAAGAAAAGGTTTAAAACGTGACTCTTCCTCCACTTCTGGGTCACACCGCTGCATCTGTTCAGGACAGGTAGGTGGGGAGACTACTTTAATGAACCCCACGGGTCCCTTAGACCCTCTGCGCTGCTCTTTCTTCCGCAGCGCAGGACAACTGGCGATCAGGTGACCAGACTCACGGCAATAAAAACATTCCCGCCTGACAGTTTCCTCCTGCCTCGCCCTTTGGGTCTGTTTAGGGAAGTTCTGTCTCTTTTCCTGTACCCCCCCCACACTTCTCGTGCCGCCCCGGGTGAAAAAACAACTTTATGTGTCAGGATGAACTCATCCGCTAAAACCGCTGCTTTTGCTAGGGACGTCACCTTCTGCTCATTTAAATACACTACCAACTGACCCAGGAGACTTACACTGGAGTAGCAGTGCCCAAAACTCCTTAGGCCAACTCAATGCAGCTGCTATACGCTCAAAAGCGCTAAAATAGGAATCAACCTCAGCCTCCCGAAACGGAGGCACTAGTCTAACGTGTTTGGTGATGTCAAAACTTGGTGGAGAAACTGTGGATGTGTCAGGGTGACCTGAGACGGGCGTGGAGGCAGCGGCCACAGGTGTTAAGACAACGGCGGGCTTGCGCTCCAGCTCCAAAGCTCTAACACGGAGGTGCATAGCCTGCACTTCAAGCTCCTTAGCACGCACCTCCGCCTCCCTAATACGGAGGGTCAAACGGAGGTCCGCCGCAGCAGACCCCACTGCCTGAGGCTCCACCTCAGCTACATCAGACTCCACCTCAGCCGCGTCCGACTCCACCTCAGCCGCGTCCGACTCCACCTCAGCCGGGGCACATTACCAGGCCGTTTGGCATCCGGCTCCAGTCCAGGCACCGGAGCCACCTCCACGCCGCCCCCGCCAGGCTGCCTTACAGCTGCCTTCAGGGGAGGGAGAATACCCCGCTCCACCAAACCTGCACACAAGGCAGCCCTCACCTCCGCTTTACGGGCATTATAGGACACTTTAATATCAAAAAACTCACCACAATAAGCAAGTCCGCCTTTCGACACACCTCTATCTTATCCCAGGAAGGGGAGGTGACAAAATCATCTAATGAGAACTCCATCCTCCCATACACACACACACACACACCCACACACAAAAGAAAAGCCGGCCGAACAAACCGCAGACCACAAAACGGGACAAAACAGACGAGCCCCCAAAATTGTTACGACCCGGCTCGTAATGACCGTAACCAGCGCAGGATGTCACGCGACTTCCCACGCCCAAACAGACACAGCCACAGTGTTAGATTTTTAACAATAATTTATTTACACTAATGGCACAATGGGGGAGTATATACTTCGGGGTGAGCCAAGGCCAAAACAATAAACAAAACTCAACCTATGCTTCGGTTCCCCTCTAACCTGTCCACGGAAAAGAAAACAAAGAAATAACACAGACTGACCTCCCTGGTCTAAAAACACAGGAGAAAAGAAGGCATCTCAAAATAATCGGCAGCTCACCCCTACTTACTCCGCACCTCACACACATGCCCGACTTTGTGCTAAAAGACTGTAGCTGCGGCCGCGCCGTCTGGACCAGAGGCAGGTGCATGGGAAGTCTGCCACACATCCCAACCAGTGCAGCTCTTCAGTCGCCCTTTTGTAGCTCACGGCCACCGCAGGAACCAGTCACATCAGGCCGGTCATTAGGTCCACCAATCACAGCCGAGCCCCTGCACAGGTGAATTTACATACATACGTCACACAACAGATAAACCAACAGCACACGTAACACTAGTCTGTCAAATGGAATAAATTCTGTTCCTTCTAGTATATGTTCTAAATATTTGATTCCTTTACCACTCCAATCTGAAAAGTTTATCATATTATTGTTTTGTAATGTCAGGGTTGTTTGCATGGGATTAATGAAGACTCTGTCAACTTCAGAAACTCCCACCATGCTGTCAGAGAAGAGCTAATGTTGACGCTTTTGAAGCATTCATGTCGTTGGATGTTTGAGCTGATAAATGGTAGATCTGAAATCTCTAGATTATTGCAAAGTGCTTGTTCTACATCTAGCCAAGGTTCATCTAAGAGGGTATGTTTTAGCCATCCTGAGATAAACTGAAGACTGTTGGCTAAGAAGTAGTACTGAAAGTTAGGTAGTTCTAATCCTCCTTTATCCTTGGTCTTTTGTTGTGTTTTTAAGCTTATACGTGGGGGCTTATTTTTCCAAAGGAATTTGGACATATATGAATCTAGAGATCTGAACCAATCTTGTGGCGGTTTAGTTGGGATCATTGAGAATAAATAATTTATTTTTGGTAATACCATCATTTTTATAGCAGCAACCCTTCCCATGAGTGATATGGGTAGACATTTCCACTTAGCCAGATCACCTTCTACTTTCTTTAAAAGTGGGATATGGTTTAATTTAGTTAGATCTGCAAGCTTGGGAGAAACATTAATACCTAAATATTTTATATTTCCCGATTGCAGTGGTGTAGAAGAAAAATTATGGAAGGAGCAATTAATCGGAAGGACTGTAGATTTTGACCAGTTAATTGAGTAATCTGATATTCTTGCAATGTTGCACGTTCTTGCATTTTATGCCCTTAATTACTGAATTCTGTCTAATTGCTGCTGCTAGTGGTTCAATAAAAATTGCAAACAGTGAAGGGGAGAGTGGGCATCCCTGCCTGGTGCCCCTCAGGAGACAGAAGCTGGAGGATGTCTGGTCATTTGTTCTGACACAAGCTGTTGGGGAATTATATAATATTTTTAACCAGTTGATGAAAGAAGATCCAAAACCAAATTTGTGTAAAGTTGCAAATAGAAATTTCCAGTTAACTCTGTCAAATGCCTTTTCTGCATCTAAAGAAAATATTGTAGTTTCAAGGTTTTTACTGTATGAGTAGTCTATCAAATTAAGTAATCTACGTGTATTTGTTGATGAGTGCCTAACTTTTATGAAACCAGTTTGGTCAGGATGAATTAAGAGGGGGGTTATTTTCTCTAGTCTCTTCGAGAGAGCTTTGCAGATTATTTTAAGGTCTACATTTATAAGGGATATTGGACGATAGCTTGAGGGATATACAGGGTCTTTGCCTGGTTTTAGCAGGAGATTAATGTTTGCAGAATTCATATTTGATGGAAGTCTGCCATTTTCTTTGATTTCCAACAACGTTCTGTAAAAAACTGGTGCTAGAATCGTCCAGAATTCTTTGTAGAATTCTGCAGGAAAGCCATCTGGACCTGGAGCCTTATTATTGGGCATACTTATCAGGGCTTCCTGCAGTTCACCTGATGTCAGCGGCGAATCCAGTGCCATTGCTTGAGAGTCTAATAATTTTGGGAGAGTTATGTTGTCTAAAAACTGATCAATTTCCTTTTTAGATGGGTTTATTTGTGGTGAATACAACGTTTTATAGAAATATTTTACCTCTCATCACAGCTTTCCCTGCTTCCCATAGAACAGAAGCTGATGTTCCGGGAGTGTCATTATAGTCTAAATATGAAGTCCACTCTTTTTTAAAATATTTAATAAAGTCTTCATCTTTAAGCAGTGATGTATTAAATCTCCAGTTTTTACTTGGCGTAGTATTATTCTTGTGCATTAGTGCTAAAGATACAGGAGCATGATCGCTGACAGCTATAGGGTGAATCTCAGTGTCTGAAATGTCCCTCAGCAGTGAGCTGCTGACCAAAAAATAATCCAGACGAGAGTAGGA
The DNA here is from genome assembly GCF_001858045.2 of Oreochromis niloticus. Classification (NCBI taxonomy): domain Eukaryota; kingdom Metazoa; phylum Chordata; class Actinopteri; order Cichliformes; family Cichlidae; genus Oreochromis; species Oreochromis niloticus. The sequence continues at coordinate 33,909,510 of NC_031985.2, read as the reverse complement.
GCGATGAACATGTGAGAAAAAAGTATATTCCTTACTGGTGGGGTGAAGGGAGCGCCATGCATCGCAAAGACCAAAGTCGCTCATATACTGTTTGATTATATTTATGGACTGCCAATTACGCTGAGTTCCTGCTGTATTGTATGTTTCATTTTTTGGAGATCTGAATCTATCTGAATTTCAGGAGCGGGACCAAGCCTACAAACACGCCCCTTACGGTTCTTATCTATATATGACCCCCCTAATTCTACAAGCTGTTTGCTCTTGTTTTTGGGCCCTACCCTTCCTCCCCTTTATCAATTCATTCACTTCTCATTAGTACATGGGGAACTGCCACCAGTCCCCTCCGAGGCCTTCCCCAAACCGCAGCTCAATTCATGTTTAAGCCATTTGCCTTTTTCTACAAAAAAAATGCCATCAACCTAAATCAACCTTCGGCCCAGGTAGTGAATTGTTTCCTTGAAACAAAATCAATTCATAAAAATGTAAAATGTAAAAGTAGCTGAAATTATAAATAACACTATGGAAATAAGTTATAGTTGAGGAGGTATTACTTTAGTTGTGAGACTCATGTACTGTAGAGTGCACATACAGTGACTCATTATTAAAGCTGCAATTTGCCCCTCATACTCTGCACACTCCTAGCATAATGCTGTGCATACGTGTGCCATAAACCCTGGGTGGTCAGCTGTGGCTATGTGTTGGGTTTGATTTGTTGTATCTTAGATGAGTCGTAAGACAGCTGAGCTCTTGCAGCAGGTGCTTTGGGCTAGCTCTCTATTATGTCCAGGGGAGCGGGTGGAGACGGGTGATAGGAGAGGCAGACAGGGAGGAGAAATGCTAAGTGTACTCCACAAACTCCGGTCCTCAGTGGCAGCAAGTTGTGCTGTGCATACAGATTCACCCAGCTGCTGGGATCAAACATGATCCATCTCTTGCCTGACTGCCCCCTCCCTCTGGTGATGTATTAGTGCGCTTCTCCTACTGCTGAAAAATTATCATCTCGCATATCTAATACACATAAAATAAGACTGCAGCGATTGCTAACAGGGGGGCGAGCCATGAATAACCTGTAAGGAGGAGGAAAAACAGTGGTTAAAGTAGCTGCCCACGTGCGCACATTAAAACGTACTCAGGCTGGAGCTGACTCACCTTGGGTTGACTGGAATCAATACAGACCAGTACACGGCTGTTACGAAAGCCAGAGCTCTTGTCATGCTCTGATTTTAACAGGCAAGTAACGTTGTTCCTCCTCCTGTTGTCTTTGCATGTTTGCCCTGGGGCATGTAGTCAAAGGCATGCTTTTTGATTCCACAACTGTGCAAATAAAAGCTGTGAAAACAAGCACTGCTTTATATCTCTTTCTATTTATTTATCTGTTGAAACACAAAGCCTCAGAAACCCTGTATTGGCTTTCTCATTTAATTTTTACACAAATTAGAGTTATTTAAAAAAAAAAAAACACCTGAAGCTCTCTGCCCTCTTTCTCTCCTTTAGTCATTAGCATGAAGGACTTTTGAATAGGGATGGGTACCGGTATCCAGTTCTGACATAAACGGTAGTAACCAGACCGAAAAGCAGCGCACATTTCGGTGCTTTATTTCGGTGCTTTTTTTTTTCATGAGATGTCATACACTTTGGATTCTAGCCAATCATTTTACCTTTCCAAGGATAGTAGGCGGGCCCAGGTACGTACGTTCTTTTAGAGCAGAGCTACAGATTAAAAATGCCCAAGGCGAAGCGGTCAAAAGTCTTGCTGTACTTCACAGCAAAAGATGCAAACTCAGCAGCCTGCAACAAGTGCTTTAAGCCCCACGCCCCCGGTACCGCGAGCAAAAAGGAGGAGATCATGTTTAATCATTTATAACATGGGGTGAGAAATATAAGTCCAGACATGTGTGGTATCCACAGAAACCTCTGAATCTCAGCTAAAATGTCATATAAACCATTTCTACAACCAGCAAATTCGACAAAAACAAGCCATGATTAAACGAGCAGTTATTTAAAAGCGCACAAGTCGGCTATACAAACAAGGCGAACCAGAAATTCTCCAGACTTCATGTAACCGGCTAAAGAAAGGCTGGTTATCTTCCAGAGCTATCACCAATTCCAAACACCAAGTTTCACCACACTCTGACCAAAATTCACTGAATGAGCCGCAAAAGAAGACCACAAAAAAACACAGCGGCGCAAATGCGCTAAGACAGAAATTGGCTTACCCTCCAGATTTCCTCCGTTATTTTCCCCGGTAGCCGGTAGCCACGTGATTATCAGCAGTTACCACGCCTACCTAGCCGCATCAGAGTCGTTTTCCGTCAACAACCTCCATTTTAGACCCACCTATAGACACGTGACTGGACAGACGTCACATGCAGTAAATTTGGGCCCACGTGGGTTTTGGCCTTGGAACGTCTGATTGGTTGAAGTAACGTGAACGTGGCATCGTTACTGTGACTCTATTGGCTCAAACAATTAAAAAGAGGTGTCAATCATGTAAATTGACCAAAAGAAGCCAAAGTTACAGCCCCTCAGAGTTTAAAGGGCCAGAGGCCAATTAAGTGCTCCATGGCAGAAAAGGCCCATTACCATGTAAATGTACATGGTTAATTCTTCAAAAATGTATTTTTAAAAAAAGCATTTTTAGGCATGTTAATAAAATTAATTAATTTCTGCTCTTAAATACCTAAAAAATTCAACTGGCATGGTGTCCAATTGTGTGCCAAAATTGGACATTTTTGTACAACTTCCGGATATTCATGTATTGACAGTGCTGTAATTTTTCACTGTTTCACTTTAAAAACATAAATCTTTGCACAGATGATGTTTATATGTTGGTACGGTTCTTATCATTTTGCAGAAAAAAAGAAACCGCTAAAAATAAAAACATAAGAGGTTTTTGGACAAAGTTTGTGTTCTCCATTCTTTAAGCACCGGTTCGAGCACCGTTTAGGCACCGGCACCGTTTCAAAAGTACCGATTTGGATAAAACCTAAACGATACCCATCCCTACTTTTGAAGTGCCTTTTTGGTAGCCAGTGTGTACAAGCATTCATTGTTTCAGCTCTTTCAGATATATACTTTAATGGCCACTGGACTTCTTTAAGTTTGCGGAAAAAATTTCACTGTGTTCCTTGAACTCTACCTCAGCAGTTTTTCCACTATGTTGGGGCACATTGCTCTGCTGGGAGGGTTCTGCTGCCGACAAGTCATTGATCCTGGAGGTGGAGCTCGAGTGGGAGGGTTGTATGGAATTATGCTTGCAGGAATGCCAGGACCCAAGGTTTCCAACCAGAACATTGCATTCTAAGCAAGAAATTAAGTGATCAATGTTTTTTCACATCACACACTGTTGTTTCTCACACAGTTGACTTTAAACAGTCAGGCTGCTCTTTTTAATCTCAGTGTCAGGACATGAAACTACCTGACATATCAACGTTTGGAGATCACAGTCAAAGGGGAATATTTGAATTCGTTTGCAGGACTTTAAGCCTCCAAATCCTTTTAATAATCAATATGACCATTACAGAAAGTTAATTTCTGACCACCCACACGTATAGTGCATCTATATTTTCTATTTTCCAGTAGTAGCTTAGTAGTAGTGACTCTTCATTGTTTAGTATAGAAAATGTCAAATATCATCAGCCTGATGATTTAAGTATCTGTGAGGTTCAGTTGTGATCTTGGGCCCAGATTTACACAGGAAAAATTACTATGTGAATGTTTTTGCATACAAAGACATTTAGAGCAGTTACATGAAAGAAGATGATATTTCTGTTAGACAAACTGTGTGGGCTGAAATGAATCGCCATCTCGTTCGCTGAAATACATGTAGTGTGTTTGGCAGAGGAGTCAGTATGAAGGAGGACCTTGTGATATTATTAACACAACAGTGTAATGAAATCAATGAAAGTGTCATCTTCTCCTGGAAGCTGTGATTTGTGTCAGCCACTGGTGCCTGGGAAAGGCAACACAGGAGCTTATTTGCACAATGGCGGAGGATTTGTGGGTGTATTGAAATGACATTTCTCCATAGTATTAGAACAGAGAGCGGGCAATAGTTCATGAATGACACATTGTTACTCTATTCCCTGGCATGGATTACACACTGCCTGTACATTGATGGTTATTGCTGCTATTTTCTCTGACTTATTGCTCATCTGTCTTCCTTCCATATCCTCCTCTCTCCTTCTGTAACTTTTTCTTCTTGATTTTTTTTTTCCTCCCTGTTTCCACTCTTCCACCTGTTACTCAGTTGTGTATCTCCTCCTCCACAGGCCCCAAGCAAGAGATGATCTACGATTTCTGGCGGATGGTTTGGCAGGAGAACTGCTTCAGCATTGTCATGATCACCAAGCTGGTGGAGGTGGGCAGGGTAGGTTTCCCTCGCCTTTGTCCTGTGACCTCTTTAGCCGCCTGTGAAGATGAATGGAGAGATGGATTCTGAAGTTCCCTTTATCAAGGGCTATATATTAGAAGAGCTGCTCCGCTCTGTTTTTGTGGGAGGAAATGACAGCAGCTGTCTGATCATGAGTGATCACCTTTTACTTTGGTGGCTGTGGTCCAAGGTCAGGGCTTTGATGTTGATGAAGGCCTATGGTGAAATACTGGAATACAGTAGACTCTTGTACTGACTATTCCTATCTGCTGAATACAGAAAGCTACAGTTTGTACTCAAAATGTATACAAAAGCAACTGTACAATTTCTAAAATATCATAACTAGGAAAGATACCTCAGTTAGGAAAACATTATTAGTAGTGAACAGAAAAGGGCATACTGTTGGGATACCACAAACTGTTATACTACAGTCACACCAGGAAAAACAGCCCACAACACAACCCAACTTACTGCAAACTGTTTGCAGTGATCTCTTTGCCTTTGAAACGGTTCCTCAGGCACATGATCTACATCTTCAGAGCAGCTTTGGTGCATGAGGACATGTCGGTTTGCAGTTGAATGAGAACAAATTGCTGATTACATGCAGTTTGGTTGGTTGTAATACAACAGTTAACTGTAATAATTTGGCATCTGTTGCAAACATGCTGCAATCTACACAGAAATTCACATTAACTGTACACATTCAGAACCTCATAGAGTTGAGAGAGAACTTCAGAAACTCTTCCACAAAAAATGACGCACTTTCTGCAGGACAACTGCAAAATGGCATAGGTGCAGACAACTTTGCCTTTATATAGGAATGCGACCAGAATACAAACAGCTGGCAACCAGCTAAGCTGAGTCCCCAATTTTAAAGAGAGTTGCAGTCATCAACAGAGACTGGCTCAGAATGATTTGTCTGATTTTATAAATTAGATGGCAGTCCAAGTGGCACTGCAAGTAGCACTGTCACTCACCTTGCGATCGAAAGTGGTTACCCAGAAGTTGAGGGTGCCGCATGCTCAGGCTTTGGGCAACCGTTTGGTCACAGAAATTACTTGCAGTTGTTCGCTGAATGTGAAAAAATTCAATGCAATTTCTGGGCAGCAATTTGTCCCTAATTGCACGAAGGTTGCCATCCCATTTTTTCTCTCATGTGGCTGAGCTATTAGGTAGTTTTCTAAGTAGTTTTCTTGGGTTGCTCTATTGAAACCTAAGAAATATCTTAACTAGTAAAGTAATTGACTGTTTGCAGTGGTTAAATATTTTGTGGGTAACTGGCCTATCTTATATTAATATGTATTTCACCCTGAAAATGATTGAGTCTGTAGCAAATCTTACTATGCTTAGTTAAAAAAAAAAAAACATTTAGATTGACATTGCTTTAGTGTAATGTTTTACTTCAGTACATAGTAAACAAAAATCTTGTGTCAGCTCAGGTTACTGATCATATTTAAGTTTTCATTTTTTCTTAACTTTACAGTCTCTGGATCCTAAATTAGCTAGCAAGTTGTGTTAGTTAAATTAGCTGTGTTTAATATTGTGTACATTTCAATAGACTGTTGACATGACAGATTACTGGAAAGAATGCTTTGAATCATGAAAATAAATGAAAGGCCAGTACCTCACAATCTTCTCCACAGATTGCTTCTCACTAATTTCAAACTGCAATAAATTTCAAGCTTTTAGAAAAGAAGTTACAGTTTAGCAGTTGTTTCCCTTCCAGAAGCATAAATTAAACATAAAGCATACAAATGGAATAGCATCTCTTTTTGTGAAATTCAAATAACTTTCCAATCACACATTGAAGCAAGTGTCGGCCAGGGTCACATATTTACAGGGACAAAAAATATAAAAGCCTGAACTGTGAAATAATTAATCAAATTTAAATAAATTTTATTAAACCTTCTGTCAAATAAAAAAATTAAGAAATATAAATGTGATTTTTATTTTAATAACTTCTTCTGCGTCCAGCATTTTTGTACAATTCAAAATATATTGTGCTATTTATTTAGTATTTTTTAAGAAATAAAATCACATTGATGATGTAGAGGCCATCACCCCCATCGGTCACAGCAGATGGCCGCCCCTCTCTTTGCTGATTCTGCTGGAGGTTTCTTCCTGTTAGAAGGGAGGTTTTCCTTCCCACTTTCGCAAAGTGTTCATTCATAGAGGAGGTCATCTGATTATTAAGATTTTCACTGTCACTGTAGCTTCCTTACCTTATGATATAAAGCACTTTGAGGTGATTATAACTGAACTGAACTGAATTAATACCTGGTTATATTAATTCAGCCATAAATTAACTATATTTAACCTGGATCTGAACTTTCTTTGTTCAGATGAAGTGCTGTAAGTATTGGCCCGATGACACAGAGCTCTACGGTGACATCAAGATAACACTGCTGAAGACTGAAACACTTGCAGAGTACACTGTGCGCACCTTTGCCATGGAGAGGGTGAGTCATACTCTTGCATTATTTTTATATCAAACCTGTGAGTGTGGCCAGTGTGCGTCATTTGTACCCAGCAGCTCAGCTCTCATTTCTTTTTTTATTTCAGCCATTTCACTTCTTATAATCATCAAATCACATTACACCTGACTCATTATTTGTTTTAGAGAGGTTACCCTGCCAAACACGAAGTGTGCCAGTTCCACTTCACCTCTTGGCCCGAGCACGGCGTGCCATACCACGCTACGGGCCTGTTGGCTTTCCTGCGCCGGGTCAAGGCCTCGACTCCTCCTGATGCTGGACCTGTGGTGGTCCACTGCAGGTAACATCCCTTATGTCCTGATAACAAGCAAATTGCCTAACAGATATGGTGGCTGTAAATCTCCCTCCTGTAAATACGCCATGTTCAACATGTTCCAGTGCACTTAGTTTGCACTGTTTATTTTAGCTTCAGTCTGTGTTTTTATGCATTTCTCAAAATAACTGTCAGCTTCTCTGTGTTTGTGTTGTGGAGAGCACAAAAGTGCTGATAAAATAAAATGCTTCACACATACCCAGAAAACATTCACAAAGACGCAGGTGGTAGGATTTTTCACAACGGACAAGGACAGCGTCTGGCTTTTCAGGGAAGAATTTTTTTTAAGCTTTGTGTCGACTAATAATTGTTATTAGACCTGCAGCAGAAGCTTTTGCTCACAGATTTCTTTTTGATCCATTTGGGCATTTTTTTTTTTAACATAGAAAATATAGAAAGAAATATAGAACAAGTTGTCATGCTACAATCACGATTAACTTACTTCTACTGTAGAGAAATTGCTAATGTAACACTGCCAACAGTTTGTTAGGGCTGCTGTGAAAGCTGTGAATTGAACTCTGGTGCATCTTATAATAAACCGTCTGTATAAGTGACATAGCTTCTGTTCGTGCAAATCATTTAGTAACTATGGTAACACCCTGTCAGCTTATTAAGTCCATTAGAGAACTTGACAACAGCAAACCTGTGCCAATACTTCACAGCAAAACCAAGTTCAGAAATGCCTTTATTTCATTCTGTCTCTACTTCTTTGTCATAACATGCGATGACGTGCAGGATAACTGTTCCTACAGCCTTCACTTTAAAGTGGAGCATGACTCGTTCTGTGCCAATGAAATTTATTTTATTTTAACACCTGGGATCCCTAAAGTGCTTAAGATGCCGGATGAAAGTAAAAAAAAATGTCATATGAATTAATTAAATGCCAGTTTGAGTAACAAACAGCTTTACAACAAACAAGTCTGAATGCAAAAATCCAGTGTGTATACACAAGTATACTGAATGTAATCACTCACAACAGAAAAACATATGAGAAACACGAATGACATGAATTAATGTTTTGAAGCCTAATTTTTAGTGTTTTGGTCATTACATCTTACTTTAACCTCAAGTGACCATATTTGGGTGATAAGGTGGTTTTAAATATTATTAAAAATTCACTTCATAAAAATTCACACTATATTTTGCACCTTCAGGAACTCAGAGAAATGTCGATGCAATAGGGTCAGTCACAAAAGTCTCTGAGTTTCCACTGCACACAAACTTTTCATTGCACTCTTTTTGTAAATACAGACAGGACTTCATTTATACCAAAACCCAGTTTGCACTAGCCCCATGCAACAGCTTCCTGTTTTGCCACCCACTTGATGTGAAAGCAGCCACACCTTTAATCATGGACTGAGTTTAAAAAAATGGAGAAGACCAAAACCATGAGAATAAAATTCTCTTTGTTGCTAACCATTATTAATGGCCCCAAAGGTTGCTGCAGAATAAGCACAGATATTTTAAATGTCAACTGATAGTTGGGTAACCTGTGTCTCAGTTCATTAAAATACATTTTTACTTTTTAGTTATTGTTCACAATTACTTGTGTGAGCGGTATTGTAGTTAAACACTTTGTGATGTAATGCTTTAGAAAATAATAATCCAACAGGGCTAGAGAATGGATTTATTACAAGTTTATTATTATTTGTTCAGTCCTGAGGAAAACATACAGCCATACACACAGACAAGTAAGTCACTCCTGGAAAATTCCACTGTCAGGATTTACATTTTAATGAAACTTATGTCAATTTTTTTGTTAGTTTCTGGTTATTAAATAAACTGGTTCTTATATAGCTCTTTTCTACTCTACTTGAGGAGTCAAAGTGTTTCACACAACTTGCCTGATTCACTCATCCACACCCATTCATACAAGCACTTTAAGTGATTTTTATATATATATACACACATATGGATGCATCGGAGAGCAAATTGGGATTAGTATCTTTCCCAAGGATATTTGGCATGCAGACTGGGAGGAGCAAGGTGTCAAACCACCAACATTCCTTTTAGTAGATGAACTACTCTACCTTGTGAGCTACAGCCACTCCAGGACATAAGTCATGATTTTTGCAATATTTTTTTGTATTACTGGACTGCAAGTCAGGTACTTTTCTGAGAGAACAAAGCAAGAACTGGGAATGCCATTTGTGTGTTTGTGTGTGTGTGTGTGTGTGTGTGTGTGTGAGAGAGAGAGAGAGAGAGAGAGAGAGAGAGAGTTTGTGATTAGGTCAATCATATGAAAAAACAGCTAGTTTTATTTTTGTGCTGTCTGCCTTTTATAACCTGATGGTACTGTGTATTATATGGCACCAAGTCAGTCCAAAAAACTCAGTTGTCAAAACAACAACACTCTATAGTAGGTCAACCGTGAGAAATATAAGCACTGAGTCACTTTGGATTTGTAATAATCACCAACATGCTGAGATGTGTTCTAGGTGTTTGTTTTTATTTTAGCCCGGTCTGCCAGTGTACACCCTCTCTTGGATTTCAGGTTCTGATTCTGATTAAGCTGCGATGCTTTTCCGTTTTATCATAAGTGATGCTTTTTTAACAACACTGGCGCACTGCTGAGAGTGTTTTTCCTTTCAGTGGAAGAGCAATGGCTATATGAAGACAAATATTTCTTTGGGTATAAGATATCCCAATGCAGGCACAGTTTTAAAGTAACTAAGCCTTACCTAGAAAGAGCTGAAGCATTCACAGACATCTGAACATCTTTACAGCAGTGTTAAAGCAAAGCATAGGCCAGAACAGAGTGGCCTATGTTTAAATGTTTTAGCACTCTGCAGCTAACTGAAACTTCAAGCTATGATAGAAGATAGAAGGTTAGTGTATACACTGTCTTTATTTGCAGGACAAAAGCTCCTTTTGTACACGAGTTAAAGAATCTCATTTATTAATAAAAGGATCCCTATTGAGTTTTTTTTTTTCTTTTCAGTGGTATATTCAGGCTTTTCAATCCATCTCCCCTCTCCTCTGTGACAGCATGGGAGCAGGCAGGACCGGCTGCTACATCGTTCTAGATGTCATGTTGGATATGGCTGAGTGTGAAGGAGTGGTGGACATCTACAACTGTGTTAAGACCCTCTGCTCACGTCGCATCAACATGATCCAGACTGAAGTGAGTGGGAGAGCGGAAATGTGGTTAGAGATGCCATGCTGATGGCTTTAACAGAAGCTCACAGGTTTAGCCTTAACAGCAGGAAGCTGCTGGTGACCCACATTTTCCATCTATTGTATTTTTTCCTTCCACACATTTACATCAAGACTGTATTCTTTTCAATAAACGTAAGACTCTGAGACAGCATTCAGGTGAAGGTAGAGGTCTTCACACACAGTCTTTGATGTAACAGTTGAGATATAAATCCCAAAAGGTTAATTCTGTTCATCTGGACGTGGTGTTTTCAGTGGGATTTGCATGTTAATGATCAGACCTTACAGCCCATTGTTCCTTCAGTGGGCTGGTTTCAGTCATTGTGCAAATGTACTGTTTATAAGGCTGGGGAAACCTGCATTCAGCTGAGACTGAAGAAGTCACTTGGATGAGTGACGAAATGTTTCTCCCACTGAAAACGCTACGTCCAGACAAACAGAATCAACCTTTTGGGATTACATTTTCTAATGTTTGGTGGTAGCATGTCATATATTAAGACTGCAAACTGAGTTGAAAAATCCAATTTTATTAGTTAGAAGTCATCTTAAAAGGTGATGATTATGAATACCGCTTATAAGTAGTAAATATTTACCACAAGTAGTTCATAAACATAAATCATTTTTGTTTCAACTGTAATATTAGTTACTGATAGAAGATTGTAAAGCTGCCTAACTTTACAAATTACAAATTGTTTTTTCATTTCATTTTCAATTTTTCTTTTAGCTTTAGCCGAGCTACAATAGTGCTGATTGAGGCCAAACTGACAAAAAAAAGTAGCATGGATAAAGGTGATGAGTCGTAGGTCTTAATCTTTGAATTCAGGTGTTTTCAGTCATTGCAACAGGTCAAATTAAGTGATTAACCGTGCTGCCTGACTTTTATAAAAATATGGGGAAGAATTAGTTTTTTAAAAAAGAAAGAAAAAATGTAAATGTTTGTTAATATGAAGAAGTAAAGTAAGTAAAAAGCCACCTTCAAGGCATTGCTATATATATATTATAGCTCTGATTTATTTCTATAAAATAGTGTCCATCCAACTTTTGAGACAACGGAGCCAAACGTAGGGAAATAGTGTATACACAGATACATTTATTTAATTATGTAAATGTACAACTTATTGTCTTTAACTAATTATATTATCTGTAACTGTTTCATGCAAAAATGATTCTACACTGAATATATATTTAAAAATGTAATTATTTTGAATTAGCAAAGAAGCAGCTACATTAGTGTAGAAGACCAGTGTCAGACTTCTTTTATTAAAGACAAATATCATTAATTCATTTCCTAAAATCCTTGCTTTAATTGTATAAATAAACTCACAACTCACAGTTCTTCTGTTCAAAGCATACTTAGAGTGAACTCACAATCTTCAAATAAATAAGCTGGAGAAAGACATTAATTACCGCAATAAATAAAACTATTAAAAGTTGGAACGTCGTTCTCTTCTTAATAAGTCGGGAATAGGAGACGGCACAGTAAATACACAAACAATAGTATTTATTTCCCTTTAATTTCATCTCTTCTCCTCTTAGCTGCAGCTTGTCTACCAGTTAAATATGAGTACAATTATAGAGCATATTAAAAATGATAAATAAATTGGAAGAGGGACAGTTTTATGTCTGTAATTCTGAATGTATCCTCAGCTCTTTGATCTGTTGTTTTGTTGAACATCAAAACAGATTTCCTAGTTTCCTCGTTAATTGCACAGCTCGTGACTTTTTTAAATGGTGTGTGTGGGCAGTGTTTAGCTCCCCTGATGGACTTTTTTACCCCATTTTATGGACACTTTTTTCTGCTTAGAAACAATGCCCGAGTGTTGGCATGGTAATGTGAAGAGTATTGAACAGCTCTGACTGTTAGTCAACAACATTAATTAAATTCAGCATTGTTTTTGATGAGTGGGCAATTAACAGTGAGGGCGCTCTTCGGTGAGACGGGGAGGTTTTATGTGACTTGGGAAAAGTGGAAATGCATTGCCCTCTGTGTGTGTTTCAGGAACAGTATGTTTTCATCCATGATGCCATCCTGGAGGCTTGTCTGTGTGGAGAGACTGCCATCCCTGTGACTGAGTTTGCGCTCACTTACAAAGAAATGCTAAAGGTCGACTCACAGAGCAACACTTCGCAGCTGAAGGAGGAGTTTCAGGTAATACTGAGGGACGATGACGGTTTAGGTTGGTGATTATTCTTGTCATTTTTCCTTTCAAAACTGAGGTAGAGTTAAAATGTCACATGTTATGCATGTTGTGAAATCAGCTGAATCACAGCAAAACAGCACTTTCTTACTTTTTTGTTGTCTACAGAGACACATATTTGTTGAATCTGTGTTCTGGATCCTTTTCTCACCTAAATCAGTTCAACAAATGAATATTCAAAAGGCAAAAAAAAAAACCACCCATAAAGATTAAAACCCACTTAGAAGTTGGAAAAAAAGACACTTCTGAACTTGCCTGAGAATGTTCACACTTTAAATTACTTATTAAAAGTTAAAAGTATCACAGACTCCAATGGAAGTTGTCTGAACACTCACTACCACATTCCAAAACAGAAAACACTTGATTTTTGTATCAGTCGAACAAACAGCTCGTATGCATCCTTGGTCGTCCAAGTAAGGAAATCCCAGAAAGTCAGTTCTGTTCATCTGGACGTCATGTTGATGTGGGAAAAATCACTCAGTCATCACTAGAAGCTTTAAGTTGGAGATTGAAACCCACATTGTGTATTTGTTCTTTATGTAGTTGCTTTGCTTTATACATGTGTTATTGATCGGTGACCTTTATGTAGGGGTGGGATAATTAGAATCTCTCGCCTAGAACCCGGCTCCCTGCTCTCAGTGCTCATAACTGCAACTTGTTTCCTAAATGCAATATTATGGTTACAAGTTCTGTTCATTTTATCTAAACCAATGGGGCATCATTCACAATACTATCTGGCAGCTTAGATAATCGTTCCCTTTCAATTTCCAATTCCTCTATAATATGCTTTTCGTAGTGTATTAGATTGCAATAAATGTGTTTTTATCTATTAAACTCTGTGGGGGTTTAAACTGATAACGAATGTGTTTTAAAGTTTTCTAAGATAGGTATGCTTGTCAGGTATTGACAGTGAGGCTGCTTGAGCAGAGAACATTTTCATTGCCTCTGTCAATCCCTCTTTGATCCCATTTCTCATTCGCTGCGTTTATCTCCTCTTATCACAATCTTTATTCTTAGTGTTTCACTTTATCTCCCAATCTAGAATGTGGAAACATTCTCAAACATGCGTGCCGGTCTTTCTAATTATCTTCTCTGCATTGTATTCTCCTTTACTTTCCCCGGTCCTCTTCCTTCTCTTCCTCCTCCCCAGACTCTGAACTCTGTGACTCCTCACCTGGATGTGGAGGAGTGCAGCATCTCCCTGATGCCCCGGAACCGTGAGAAGAACCGCAGCATGGATGTGCTGCCACCGGACCGCTCGCTGGCCTTTCTCGTCACCACAGAGGGAGAGAGCAGCAACTACATCAACGCAGCGCTCGCAGACAGCTTCCTCCGGCCTGCTGCCTTTGTGGTGACGCCACACCCACTGCCCGGCACAACCACCGACTTCTGGAGGCTCGTGTACGACTACGGCTGCACCTCTGTGGTGATGCTCAATCAGCTCAACCAGTCCAACTCAGCCTGGGTAAGAGACTGTGACTAAACCGTTCACACATATGGAAGGGGAAGTAATTTTATTATTAATCTCATTAGTTTAGGTTCTAATATCTAACTCATCAGTTTTCAACTTATAATTCAGCCATAGGCGATTAAATCTCACTTTCTAAGAACATCTGCAACAGTTAATGTTAATCCTTTTTCTTTTTACCTGAATTCAAAAAACAGCTTTTATGTCCAAAAACAGAGACGTTTGTCTATATTTTGTATCTATATAATTTATCTTATGTTTTCTGTTATTCAGCACAGTCAGGTTTAACTGCTGCCACCAGTGCAGCTTTTCCCCTGTGAAATGTATTTATTATCTAAAGAAGATGCAGGGTCAGAAAAATGCCAGGACCAATTTTCTACCACTTCCAAGCACTGCAAGGCAAGCACTAAGTTGAAGAGCAGAGAAAAAGAACAGAAAAAAGCGACGTAAACTAAAGCGCTGTCAAGCTCCCTTTTAAGTCTGCTTGCAAGCAGCATTTCCTCCAACCTCAGAAATCAAGCAGCAGAGATGAGTATGAGGAGCACTTTTACTTTTATATATAAGAGAGATACATTTCTATTTCAGATACTGCAATTCGAGGACCTTGGTGACCTTGTTTTCCAAATGAAATTTTTAAAAGATGCATCAAAATATAAAACATTTACATCATTCAGGAAAAAATCAATGGATGATTATTTAATGTGAACTTAATTTGGGTTGTGAAAAGCATTTTTGCTTTGATAAATAATTCTAACAGACACTCTTGTCAAAATTCAAGCATATCAGCGTCCAGCCAGTGCATGCAAACTGTCATTCCCAATTTTAATGGATTGGGCTTTTTAGTGAGCCAAGGCTGCCGTAAAATTTTTTAAACTCTTTCATGTCACTGTAATGTCATCAATTGTATTTAAAGCTGATCACACCATGAATAAAAAGCTACGTGTAGAGCTAAAACATTCTCACAGCAACAACCCGAGGTGTCCTGAAGATTGCAGCAGCACATCCAGTTTCTTTCCGCTGGGAGCTTTTGAAGAGATCGTTTTACCCTACAAAGAAATTAGTGCTTGTGGGGTTTAGAAACTTTTAGGGTGGCCTTTGAAGTAGTATGCCAGAATTTTCTGCTCTGTGCTGTGCCTATATTAGGGAAAGCAAGTTCACCATATGACAACAAGGATAGGCTCCCCCCCTGTGACCCTGAATTAGATAAGAAAGTGGATGAATTGATCAAAGTTCTTCAAAAGGTTTCCAGTCTTACGAGCAGGTTCCCCCAATGCAATATAAGACAAGCTGTTATTTAAGTCGTGTCTACTCGTGCACTAGTTGCTGGTCTGTCTGCGTATCTACTGTGTGTTTTCCCTGCTGTCAGCCATCATGTACCTTTGTCTACCTACCTTCATGTTGAGGTTTGCTATTCTGTAGTTTAGTTTATCTCAGTATAGTTTAGTTTTGTTCCGTGTTGCGATTTCCACCTTGTGCTCTGTTCTACAATAAACCACCTTTGCATCTCAGTGCCTGCACTTGGATCCTCATTTAATTCCTCACACGGCTCATCCCATTCGCCGTGACAAGTAGTATTCAGATAAATACAATAAACAGCAATGCTGCAATCAGCTCTATTAATTCCATTTGGAAATGACTTCACAAACTAAAACTCGATGATTGCTTATATCGATATACAAATATAATGATTTTTTTTTACTGTTTAAAAATGAGCACTGCTAAAACTGAAATCACAGAAATAGAGTATGTGTCATTTGCCATGCTGGCACTCCTTGTATTGTCAGCTAATAAATAAAAGGAAAATGTTTTCAGAAAACAGACTCCAGCACTACTTGTAATCACCAATGGGAAGCCTGTATTTAAAAATCTTAGTAAAACAAAGATTAGTGTTTACAAGGCTTTCTTTTTAATATAGCGCATGGACACTAGCAGCGTCAACATGTAATTCTTGTCCTCTTTTCCTTTAAAATAAGATATGAATGTGAGTCACACACAGTTTGGAGAGGTCATCTCACGCCTGGCCTATAACTTGTTCTCTACACAAAGCTTCAATCCTCTGTTCAGGCCATCCAATTCATTTACACAGGCCGTCACTGCATTAACACGTTCTTATCATTTGGGCCCATGTTTGCTCAAGCGTGGGTTTGTTCTGCTGTCTCGCTATCGCTCCTCTATCACCGTGTCATGTCTTATTCCTCCTCACCATTTCCACTATGCCTGTCAGCTGCAACCTGTCCTTTTTTCTCTGTCACTCTCTTCTTCTTCTTCGTCTTCCTCCTTGTCTCACTACCAGTGGATTAACAGTTTGACCCTCCAACACACACTCACTCAATTTGTCCTCTTAACTTGGAGCTGCCTGTCTCCTGTCTGGATGTATAAATATTTATCGCCCCTCCTGCCCAATGTCACCGGTTAATACCCTTCTGTCAGTGTGAAATGCCGTTATCACTTCCTACTCTAAGGATCTGCTCAACCCCAAAGTCACTGCAGAATACGTCTATATGTCAGCGCTTGCTCCCCTGTGCCCCCCCCCCCCCCCCCCCACACACACACACACACACTCCCACACTCCCACTTGGCCAGGGGATGCGCTTTTGAAGTGGCAGTGATAGGAGACCTTGTCTTTTGTGAGCGTCCAACCTCTCAGCTAACTTCCTGTTTATCTCTCCTGGGCACAGCCAAGGTCTCTTACTCCATTAATTTATAATGTACTAATGGTAATGATTGGGACTCATGAATAATTCAAGCTAGGTGACCGCTGCTTATGTGAAGGATTGTTCCTGGTGACGAGTGGTTTGTTTTTTTGCTCATTTAATTCACAGTTGCCATTTGTAGATAATCATTGTCATTTAGGCTAATTGTCTCTCCTGTCAATACTCAGGTGTCTTGTTACTGGCTTCACCATCACTGGGTGCTGACATAATTATTTGCACTGCCTCAAGCAACTGTGGGGTAATGACCTGCTCCCTTCTCTTCTTCCCTCCTCTCTCATCTCAGCCTTGTCTGCAGTACTGGCCTGAACCTGGCCTGCAGCAATTTGGACCCATGACCGTGGAGCTTCTGTCTAGGACAGCTGACGATGATGTTATAATCCGTCTCTTCCGGGTTCAGAATATAACTCGGGTAGGTGGAACCACCATAACAAAAGAAATCACAGTGATGTCCAGGCCTACTCAGTGATATTTGAATGAGTATGGTGAATCAGGAGACAGATTATACTAAGAAAAATAAGTCTTGCTAAAAAAAATCAATAACGTGGAAACAGCAAACTGTGCTTGCAACAGTTTTGCAACTCAGCTTGGGAAAAAAAGAATCTTAACATTTTAGAGCAATTTCAGCTTCTTACCTGGGAAACTGCTATAAAGTCAGTATATTAATATTTAGTTTGAGTTGCACATTTCTGCTCTTCTAACAATTATAGGAGTTCTAGTATTGTTCCTGCTGTACATGAGCAAACATGACACAGTAATGCACGACGATGGGAGCCACGTTCTATAAGTCGATGTTAGGACTTGCATTACATGCACTATTGGGAGGACCATGTTGAAGCTTTCAAGAATCTCTTACAACCACCTTTGTGTCGAGAGCCATTACTGATGACAAGAGTCCAGCATACCAGTGTATACTGGACTCTTTTGAAACAATTTTATTGTTTTATATGCTTTAGTATTTGATCTTAAAAGTGGTCAGGTACATTGTAATTGTGCACGCTATATATTAAAATTGTGTGTAAGCTAATTTTATATCTGAGTTATGTTACCTCGGATACCACAGATACCTTGTATGAGAGGTGCAGATAAGAATATGATTCATTTTCAGTAATGCTGTTTCAGTGCTATCAGTGGAATGAATGTTGTTTTCCTGAACCAGCTAAAGAAGCTGATGAGCCTCAACTTTCACAAAAAGTGTTTTTTGAAAAACATGGCAGTTTGGAAATGGGCCTGTAAATCTGTAAGTCAGTGGGGTCTATGAAGGGGTTTTTTTTAAGCAGAGGGGAGATACTGGCAGGGTTAAAGTAGTCTGGATTGCAGCCAGATAAAAGGGAATTGTTTATAATAGAGAGAAGTCAAGCGGAGATGACAGGTAAAACCTCTTTAATGAATTTAGGAGGGATAATGTCAGTTGGGCAGGAAGAAGTGTGCATGTGTGTGACTATATCAATGAGATCTGTTGTGAAAATCAGATAAAACCTGAAAAACAGAAGTAGGTGAAACTGTTGGGCAGGTTGCAAGAACACAGAATTAAACTGTGACTTGCTACAGTTAATCTTGGCAACAAAAACGTTTAGAATTTTTTTTTCGTAGACAGAAAATATAGCAGAGATGTGTTATTGTGTTGAACAAGAACCTTGGATTGTGCATATTATTGTTAATGAATCTAGCAAAATGTTCTGGGAAGACAAGACTGACTGTAAAAGTGTCAGAAATTATACATTTGTGATCAGACACTGGTTCAGACACATTCAGGGAGTTCATTGATATGATGAGAGTAAAGACCAGATCCAGTGTACAGCCATCATTATGTGCTTATAAGTCATTTAACTGATGTGCTAAGTTAAATGACTTTGAAATATTGAGACAGTGCAGTTTGAGGGATCATCAATGTGTAAATTAATCACACCTAACAAAATGTTTTTCTCAAAATTAACAGCATAAGATGAAAGCAGATTAGAGAATTCATTCAGAAATATTACCAGATTTAAGAGATTGGTAGATAACAATACGGCAAAGTGGATATTCACACTGAATTTTGAAAAGCAGTGACTCGGAAAGTGTGAAATGAATCATGAGTAAAATTAAATACAGTTTAAATTATCCTTGTAAACGAATGCTTTTAGTTTACAAGAGCATTAGTTTGCCTGACAGTCTCAGAATCAAGAATTCAAGAATTTGTAGTTGGGTGACTAAAATTCCATAAAACCAGCAGTGCCCTGGTTTAAACCAACTGAAACAGATACTGCAGGTCATAAACCCATTATAAACAAATGATTTATTAATTAAAATATCTATTGTTATAAAAACCAATAACTGCAGGAGAGACAAGCTTCAGTGGCTGACACTTACATAGTACAGTAAGATTATTAAACCTGGCTGTACAAATATGGTCAATGTGGGTTTTTATATCTGTACCTTATAATCACAGGAATTGGTGAAATTGAAGTGGCTGACCTTGAGACCTAAAAACTTGGTGTTGTAGTGGTAGAACAGCGCATGTGCAATTTATCTGGTGAAAATCTATCTAATATTAATGGTAAGAAAATAACTGTACCTGTCATGGAGCAGGGGTTAGCAGGATCTTTCCACCATCATGCTGTAGAAGTCACGAGTGAAGGCTTAGATCAATATTTGTGGTCAAAATACTTGAATCCCCGTCATTTGGGTGAAGATCATTTTGCTTTAAAAGGTTCACGTAGGTTGAGGAATGATGTGAAGTTGTCTACAAAGGGGATGTCTTTATTCCTGCAGAAGCCCTTAAGCCAGATGTGAAACTTACACAGAAAGCTGAACTTCACAACACTAATAGGGGGGTGTCAGCAAACAGATGATACGCTGCTTTCAAGTGGCCATAGTAGGCCCACGAGTCTTTTTTAAAGATCTCTGACTGATGATATTTTAAGTCATGAGTGTGGATATGGACAACTGTTGTGGAGGCTTTGTGGTAGGTTTTCCACAGCTGTAGAGCTTTTAGAGTGATGTCATTCACACAGTCTGGGCTAGCTAAGCTATGCACAGGGGGAACGCTGGGTTAACTTAGTGAGCTGGTAACCAGCTTTGTATGACCACTTATCCTAAACACCAATGTTATGTTAAGTGAATCCAGATAAAGAAACATACCCTGGACATGTTGAAATCACTAGTACAGGGTTCAGAGCATGTAGTCCACTAAGTTTAACTCTCTTTCAGAAACACAAAATTCAAATTCTCCTCATTTCGGGTCACCAAGCTTGAAGCTGTTAGTTTAACCTGCTTCATGGAATAGGGCCCTGAGTAAGGAATATACAACAGATGAGTTGACAAAGTGGAACACAGGACTAGAGTATATATACAATGGGAGTGACAAACAGAGTGAGAATGAGATGCAGGTGGAGGTAACAGAGAAACACAGGGAAAAGCTACAGATATATACCAGATATTGCAAAACAGCAACCGTCCTCCTAAAAGTCCACAATGAAAGTAAGGCTTGTAGGGAACCAGTCTAAATGCCAGTGGTTTTCTTCAGTCACTACATTATAGAATCAACACTTATAGATATATTAGGTTAGATTAGGTATATGTGTTGATCATTAGATCATTGCATGTTTAATTAAATCCCTATTAAAAAATGAATGAATGTTCCTCCTCCACTTTAAACAAAGAAAATAACAGAGTGGCAGGTGAGGTGCATTTTATTATCTAAGGGCTTGAAAAAGACTTCTTAGAATTTCCACTGAGGCAGCCCACCTTTATTGGAAGCCCTGTATTTCTACGTGCACACAACTGAGTGACATCAGCCAGGCCTTACATAAATCTCTAAAGGTTTTTGGGTTTGAGATTTCAACTGTGTTTCTGTTATTTTGTATGTCATGAATTACCATGAGGAGGCAGCAACAGAATGGAGAGACACTGCTGGTTTCTACAATTCCAAACTATTTAACTTCTCCCCAGTGTCCAAACTATTTTCTCTGACTTGACTTAATGAACAGGTTTAATTGCTTTCCCTCCGTTTTCTTTCCTGTAAAGAATACGAAACATTAAGATCCAAGTGTAAACCCTGCATGTCTCTCGGTTGCCTTGATATGTCAGTTTGACAGACTTAATTTCTAAAATTGCTGTTTAAACATCTAATTTTCTTATCAAATGACATGTTTTTACTTTAACATTGAATATGGACAAAAACACTTGATCAAGCCCTACCTCAGCAGACAACTTTTTTTCAGCTGTAGTTCCTGGCACCCAATCAATTCATTTATTTTCAAGAGGATAAATGAAGCCTGACATGCGTATAATAGTTCTGAACGGTGACCTAGGTCCCAGCTTGATTTTATTCTTCTCAGCGGTCGGAGTAATTTGCAGGGTAATAACCCTACTTTCAAAAAGCAACTGTATGAACAACATGATAACATAGCCGCATGTAGTCCCAAGACCTATTTAATAAGCAGTTATTGTTTTATTTGAGCAATTATACAATACTAAAAGTGATTTTAACAATCAAATATTACTTTAAAAAAGTTGTTTTTTTCGTTTTGACCATATCCAACATTTGAGTATGACTGAAATATTTGTGTTACCAGTAGTGAGTCTTTGTCTTTGCTCACGTCTGGGTCTTGTCTGAGTAGCTTAGCATGAGCTGTAGCGGCAGTTGCACCTCCTATCCTTTGACCTCAGTAGATCCTCAACAATATTCTGTAGGTGCTTTCAGAAGCAGATGTGCCTCTTGTCTTCACCTAACAGTAGTGTTAACCTCCCCTGTTACTTCAGTATCCCACTCTTCCCCTCAATTATCTTGACATCATGTCAGAAACTTTGCCCACATGTCCTCTTCACAGGATCTGGAGAAGACAGAAACACCAGAGCAAGACACCATTAAACTCTGTCCTAAGAAGGTATTCTATTGTCCAGTAGATAGCACAGGTCCTACGTGTTACCAAACGTTATCTTATCTGTGATGCGCTTCTACCTCACAACAGAGGCATTGTTACTTCTTGTATTCCTTAAAATTAAAGGTACCTTTTGGAGTCCTTCTTCACTAAAGACACTATAAAGCAATGTTTTAGTATACTCTACATTTTCTTTAATTTTTTAAAAATGATTGTGTACAATTTCAGTTAAACACACCTTGGACCCTGAAAGTTGAAACTGTATTTTCGGACAATTTTATAGCCTGGGCTTTGGTGAGGTCAAACTTTCAAGTAGCCATCAAATACGCTAATGAAATATGCTTTTAAAGCTGCACCAATCAATATTTTTATATTAATGGATCAAGCGACCGTGTGTGATTTTACTTACAGCCTCAGAGATAATTAAAACCAATCTCTAAAGGAGATTGTTCCATCTTTCTCTGTTTTTTAAGAGCCGAAACTGTTGTGTTTTCATTTCACTCTCTGCTCTGATGCACCTGGTTTACAGCTAATGACGTTAGTGAACTATTTAGCAGCTAAAATTCCTTTTACCAGGAATTGCTGAAGGTAAAACTACAGCTGAGAGGATAGCTATTAGATTTAAAGTCATCAAGTATCTGTAAACATGTAAACATGACTACGTGAAGATGGATAATGCTGCTCTCCATGTCCCAGAATGTTTTAAATCAGCAACAGTTAGCTAAAAGTATAAAAAACTTTTGCATATTTTATTTAGGTGCAAATGTAGAAAACTGTCACTTTAAATTCAAAAGATTTGGTTATTTCTGCTTGGTAGGAATGCTTTGAAGATATGAAATCTGATGGCTTCTAAACTATGTTTACATTTTTGTTGATAACTGAGTTTGATGTGTTTTTAACAACGTCCTAATAGAAAAGTACAGAAGCAGAACAGGTCTGAATGCTGACAGAATCGCCTCTGGCTGATAATCACATATGTTTCTGAATGGATTTGTGGTGTGTGAAGCATGCATGATGAAGCTTTTTCCTTTTTCTGCTTCTCTCCTGTGCAGCTTCAGGAAGGCCAGCTTGTTGTGCGTCATTTCCAGTTCCTGCGTTGGTCTCCGTACCGTGATGTGCCCGACTCCAAGAAAGCCTTCCTGAGCCTTTTGGCTCAGGTTCACAACTGGCAGAGGGAGTGTGGGGAAGGACGCACCGTTGTTCATTGCTTGTGAGTCTGCTTACATACACCTGCACCATCCATTCTGTTTCTTTAATTTAGCTGTCATTGCTACAATAACCACTTGGGGTTGTTTGCTTTGTACCAGCACTGGGTAGAAAGATAGTGAAGGTTGCATCACAGCACCACAGTTCCTGGTTAAAACGCCTGCTGTGTGAAGTTTGTATGTTCACCATGCAGGTGCTGTAGCTTCCTCCCACAATCCAAAGATACACATGTTAGGTTAACTCATTTTAAATTGGCCATGGATGTAGAGTACACAGTGTGCTTGAATATATGTACAATGACTAGAAAAGTGCTAAATAAAGGCACCATGTGAGTACCTGCTTCAGGACCTGGATCACTTGCAATCTGAAAGACTCATTGTCAGAAACGGGAAGTAATTCTTTTTTTCACATAGGGCCAGATAGATTTGAATTTTTTTTTTCCTTTAATTAATGAAATAATTTAAAATTTATCTAATATTACATTTGTTTTATTAGAAAAAATGCAAAGAAATGAAATTAAATAAATTAGGGAGAGGGTGAATACTTTTTCACAGTGCTGTGCATGTAATTTGCATCATGCAAAAGGAATTTTTACTTCATTTATTTGTCTATGTACTTTTAAAATCTTTACTGAATTCAAGCATTAGCATTATGAGTACAGCAGGTCTAAGTTTTCATGTCTAAAAGGCTGAGGTTCTCAGTCTCTTTCAGGCTCTGTTGAAGGCTGAATTTCTGAATGTTTGACCTCAAGTAGTCCGTACTGCAAGTAATGACAGCTTACATTCACATTGTTCACCTTGCTACTTTTTCTTTAAATGGTTACAGAAAGTTCTTTTCTTAACAGTTAAATTTCAGTTTTGCTGAAGAAATATTATCCAATAAATATGGCATCAGCACCGGATAATTACTGTCCCCTATCCCTCATGTCAGGGCCTTTGTTCTCTGGAGATCAGGCTATGTGTAAGACATTTAATATCTGATTAAATCCCAGCTCCTGTATTTTAATGAGAACTTTACTCAGATATTCATCTTGCATGACTGCCGGCTGGCCTTTTTCTGGCAGCATGCTTGATCTGCGGTCAGTCAAACTGTGACATTTCACTCTGTAGCTCCCCCTCTGAGAGGCTGTGTGAGCTGCTCTACCACATCTTTATTAGGTCACTCATGTCTTTATGCTTCTATTTTCTGTGTGTGTCTTTGTTCATTCCTTCTGGAGTAGGAATGGCGGCGGCCGAAGCGGTACTTTCTGTGCTTGCACCATGATCCTGGAAATGATTCGACACCACAGCATGGTGGATGTGTTCTTTGCTGCCAAAACGCTGCGCAACTCTAAGCCAAACATGGTGGAGACAATGGTAAGCAACAAGGAGGAGACTTTGGGACTATTCTAGGAAGGTTTAGCTAATGACTCTGATTTTGTTAACCCTGACATGAGTTTCACTTAAACTCTCTCTGTTACCGGGGTAACAGACTCTATAAAGAAAACCTGCTGATAGGCATGGGTGGGGGGTTGGGGCTAAAAACATTTTCAACCAGTTAGGGAAGAAATAATGACATTTCGTATTCGAAAAGAAGGAAAAAAAATTAGGTTACTACATCACCATCAGTACATTAGATTTCTACTGAAGAATTATAAAGAAAAAACATAAATACGTTTAATTTAAAAACGTCTTTGTGGCAGGTCCACTCTGGTAACTAAAACCACAGATCTATAAATAAACTTTGTCTGATCTGTTTCTCCTGATTTTTATCTTCCGTTTCTGTTGCCTGCATTTTGTTCCTATTGGATTATAGCTTTCAAATCAAAATTCAAGTTGGGTAAATGATAACTAAAAACAGTATAAAAAATGTATATTTTATATCAAAATTTTATTTTCTCTTTAATAATGACAGAGTGGGCCAAACTGATTAAAATCTCTCCTGTTTTTCATGACGAATATCACGCTCAGCACCGACATATAATATAATCCACTGGATTATATTGGCGAGTCTGATCTTTATTTACATGTTACTGTGGTAAATCATAGTGTCATTGATGATGAATTACTTTGTCTACTCATGCACGTGCTTATCTCAAGTTGAACATAGTCTGAGTTGATTGGAAATGCATACATTCCCAGATTGTTCCAGCTTGTTTGTTTGTAAAATAACTTTTCAAACAGTATGTTTGACTCAAACATACAGAGAAATATGATAAGATATAACACGTTATCGAGTTATCACATTCCTGTATGTTTGACATGGCCACTGTTTATCTCATTCAGTACAAGAAAATAGTCTGGATGTAACCACTTTAATTACATAAGAATATTTAATAATCATGATATGAAAAAATAAGTCTCTGTTTTGTTTCCAGGAACAGTACCGGTTCTGCTATGACCTGGCCCAGGAGTACCTGGACTGTCTGGAAGTCAGATAGCATCTATCCCTTTCATCTCGTCAATCCTCAAGTAGACGGTCCAGATCCTGGACTCTGCATCTTGGATCTTTGCTCCTGCCTCCTTAGTCCGTGTAAGCAGCTCTGTTTTTTTCGTTTGCAACGCCTGGATGAAACATCGGCCATAAAGGCTGATAGAGAAAGTTCCCTGGAAAATTTGTAATATACTACTGACACTCTTTTTGGCTTTTTCTCTGCGCTCTGATCCAACCCGTACTCTTTTTTTTTTTGTTTTTTGTTTTTTGGCCACTCTACATCTGCCAAAATGTGGAACACTACAGGAGTGGAGTTTATTTTATAAAACCACTGTCAACGCAAGCCGGACTACCTGTTGTACAACTCACTGACTGGATACAAAGATCTCTGCTGTATCCTGCCTTACTATGAACGCTGAACACTGATAGGCCAGGCACTGGATGATATTTTGTGTTTGTTTGTAACATTGTAAATGGTGCAATCTGCTGTTGGTGAACATCCCATGTTGTACTATATTATATTTGAATTTATCGTGGGTGGGGCTGATGGTTAAAGGGTTAAGTGAGGCTGAGTTGGAAAGGGGTCGGTCACATCCAATGGACATATCTGTACAGTGAAGTTGTCTTGGACCTAATTTCTCCTTATTTATTTTTTGTGTATATAGATATTTCTTTCCCTTCCCTCGGGTGTTTTTAGATGTTCTTAACGTCTCTCAGTGTGCCAATCCATTCTCTCTGTGTCTGTAAAAGGGGTAGGGTTCAACATCTGCATGCCCAGTCTTAAGTGTTCCATTGCAGTGTGTGGCCCAAGTCTGCTTTAGGGTGGGTTCTGCAAAAACGAATCCCTCTGCTAGTCCTGAGAGCTCCATAAAAGTAACCATGTGTTGCTGTGAGAATACAGTGAAAATCTGTTGCTTTCTAAATTTGTATTTATTCAGTGTGTTTTCTTTTCTAAATAGTGTATAAAACAGGAAAAGAAATAAAATATGCTGTTGCCGCATAGCCACACTTTTTGAAGAGGTTTTTATTACAACAACAACTCGGGTTGAATCTTGGCATCCTCTATGACCTACACTTCCAGAACGAAAAAACAGATTCACATGTTAGCATCACGGATATGTTACCGAATGTGTAAGCTACACCCATAAACTGGACACATCCATGCTCTGCAGATGCAAAGTGATAACATCGTGACTACAAAGAAACACAAAAAACTACAGAAGCCACAGACTATAAACAACCACAATAAGATGCAAACTGACAACAACATGACTATAAAGACGCATAAAACACCTGCAAACAGAATTAAAATGGGGGGTGTCCTTTGCATATGTGGCTGTGTACAGAACCCAGTGGCTGTTAATGTGTCCAGGACTGGAGGCTATTTTGGAATTTCTCATTAATATTGTATCACCATATTCCTTTATTTTTACATCTTGAATTAATAATAATGCAGATTTTTTTACTGCAAAGAAGAAAACTTGAGCTTTAACACATTTTTACACACCCGCCTTCCCATTTCATGCCCCAGTTCCCCTCCCCCACAGAGTCCTACATGCATGTGTGGCAGACACTGAACTCCAAAAAGGCATTTTTTAAACACTTTTGCATTTGCAGATTGTCGCCTCCCCCAACCACCAGCACCGGGAGAAAAATCCCTCACTAGCCCCGCCTCATACATCCAAGAGATATTGGTGCTAAAAAAAAAAAAGCACCAGACAGTTCACTCTCTTGACCCATGTTTTAATTTACGCTTATCATTTAATTAGCAACTTTAATGGACTTTTTTTTTTATCACTACCACCAAACAGACCCTCTAGTATTAAACCACCTCTTTAATTGGAGAGTCCTGATGATCCATTGATCGAGGGCCCAGCACACTTAATCTGCATGTGGCGCTCCACATGTGATGTCACATCTAGTGTTTTTTTCTTTTTTTTTCTCCTTTTTTTTAATGAGTGGATAATAAGCTCCACTGATTCACTGTTTGACCCTCTACTACCCTCCAAGCTCCATTTTTTTATCAATATACTGTACTCCCACTGCGCCTTGACAGAAGAGAAAGGACACTGACAGGATTTCTAACACAGCAGGTGCATGAACTCCAGAAACAGTCAAAGAATGTGAACACAGGTCAGAGGTCACACTGGGCTGTCTGGGTGGCCTGTCCTTTTTGTCTTCCTTGTTCAATTGCATTTGCTTCTTGTGTTTTCAAAGGAATCTATCTGCTTTTCCTGCATTTTAAAATAATGAAAAGCTGCATAATGCATGTTGGATGAAAAACACAGTTGCCATTGTGTGCAGCACACAAAAGGATGGGGATGACATGCTCCTCAAAGCATCTGTTTATGTCAGATTACAGTTCACAAACCTGGAAATGTGTGTGGGGTTTTTTTTCCTCATTTACCTCCACTGCTATTGCCTTTTTTTCTTTTTAAAGCTGATCTGATTCAGAGAACAGTGCGAGACTCATTGTTGCAGCAGTGTTTACTGTAATTACTATAGGAGCCATTGTTTCACACTGAAAGGCTGTGTTCAAGTGGTGGAACTCAGACTTTTCTAGATGACTGATTGAAATTAAAAAGGAGGCTCTGTAGCTATCTGGAACTGCTTTTCTTGAGGTTTTGAGTCATCTTGGGGCTTTTTTTTACATATATAGTTACAGGGAACTGTTCTCAGGCAGATTATCAGCTTGTTATGAGTGGACTAATCTTTAAACTTGAATTACCTGCAGTAATGACTAAAGCTAGCCACATTAATAACATAGTTTAGTATTTCTTCTTTTCTTTTGCTTTTTTCATCATCACACCCTCATACTAACAGCGATGACAACAGGCTCACACAAGCCTTCTGATTGTTCAGATTCTCATTCATAAGTTATTTATATCCACATTAAAGTGCAGACACATTGAGCCGTTGTTGCATGCTCTAAGCCAATAACAAATAATGCCGGGCTGGTTTCCATGACTGATCTGATGGCAGTGGCTTACATCTCATCTTTGGACGAGTTCATCAGGATTTGTAGGGCTGGCTTTTTTCCTTATCTCACGCTGTGTTAGGTCCATAGCTTTTACATTTCTGTAATCAAATGGTATTTTGTTTCCCAAGAGCCAAATGAGCCGGCAGGAGGGGCTGTTTGGAGGGTAGCACACCCTGGCATCACGACTCTGCAGAAGGCAAGCTGTGCAAACACAAACACAAAAGATCCATCTCATCCCCCCTGCTGGCTTCCTGTTAAGGTTAAAGCCATGCGATGTGAAGCCACATGAATGAATTAATATTGTTTTTAGTTTTTTGGCAGATTGATCACAGAGAGAGAGGGTGACTGGAGATGTATGCATGTGCTCTGCTTTCTACTGGGAGACTGCATCTGAGTTTTCTTTATCTCCAAATCCATAAAATGGATTCATCTTATGCCGGACACAACATTACATTACAGTATATTAAATTAGATTAGACAAGGACATGGACCCAAAGTGCTGTCTATAAATTAGAAAAAAGGTCTGTGCAACAAACTTCAAGATGCTAGGTTTGCCAATGCTAAAACGCTGGTGTGTGTGTGTGTTTGTGTGTGTGTGTGTTTTAAAATATCTTATTCAGTGTGGTAATCATTGATTATGTCAGGTGAGGATAACAGAATGTCTATGAAGGTCGCACTTAATGGCAAATATGTCATTTAGTAAGAAGGCATTACATCAGTCAGGGTAGCCTGTGGCAGTGCAGGACAAAACTGATGAGACTGTTCCCCCATCCTCAGAGGGGGAGGGAAGATGTGAAGCGATGGCCGAGGGCGAGTCAATAATGAACCTGCTTTATCCCAGTGGCTCACAGTGCATAGGACGTGCATCTTCATCCTCAGCTCTCTGTGGAACAATAAGCTCCCAGAGAGGCTGGTGCTGTCAGAGGTCGTGTGACCTGGGCACACGAGACTCATATGAGTAATTCTGCACACACTGACCTGCACATAGACCTCAGTTCTGATAAAGCCACAACTGTCACAGTTCCATGCCCTGCACAGTAAAGCACTATGCAGGGAAATGTTTACATACCATTAAAGATAACCTTATTTTGTAACTCGACTTCAGAATTGTAAACACGAGTTCTTATGACATCAATTCTTCTTCTTCTTTGGGGTCATCACAGTGGATCATCTGTCTTTATCTCACCCTAACACTGACGTCCTCCTCTATTACACCAGCCCTCTGCATGGAATCTTTCATTACATCCATGAATCGTCTCTGTGGTTTTGCTCTTTTCCTCCTGCCTGGTAGCTCCACCTTCAACATAATGTGTTTACTATAACCACCATCCCTCCTCGGGACATGTCTAACCATCTTTATCTTTGTCCCCCAACCACTCAATCTGAGCTATCCCACTAACATGCTCATTTCTAATCATGTTCACTCTTCAACTCTGCTACCTCCACCTCCTGTCTTTTTGTTAACAGGTCTATGGTCAAGACTTGCATCTTGTAAACCTTGCCATTCTTGCTGTTATTCTTCTGTCGCAAATCCTCCCTGACTCCAACTACTACTACACAACTACCTCTCCTCATCCAGTACCATAGTCCCTTTCTTGGCACATGTCACAAAGACACATGCATCCCCTTCTGACCTTTTCTGTACTTTTCCATCAACACTTTTAAAGCAAACATTGCATCTGTAGCGCTCTGTGTTGGCATGAAGCCATACTGCTGCTCACTGATCGTCACCTCTCTTTTTAAACTAGCTTCAAGTACTGTCACATATCTTCGTGGCATGGCTCATAAACCTCATCCCTCTGTAGTTACTACAGTTCTGCACAGTACCCTTGTTCTTGACAATCATTACCAACACACTTCTCCATTCCTCAGGCATCCTCTCTGTTTAACAGTCTAGTCAAAAAGTCCTCTGCTCTCTCTTTCATAGATGTCTTCATACCTCAACAGGAGTCCCATCTGGGATTTATGGACATTCCACTCTTCTTAGCTGTTCCCACTTTCTCCTTTCTAGAGGTGGGAAATGCTAAAGCACAAATACTTTGCTACTTTACTTCAGTAACAAGTTCTTTTTTTGTTTTCTGAACACTTTTTGCTTTTATGTTTTAACAGAAATGTCTGTACTTTCTACTCCTTACATTTTCAAAACAAGCTGGTTAACTTCATGTTACTGACCCTTCAAACATCAACTGAATTTGAGCACAAGTGGAGGGAACAGTAACGCAGAAAGGACAATCTTATTGGTGTGTCCATCACCAAGACTTATTTGCATACTAAGAGAGGAAAAAAACAACAACATAACTTTACAAAATCTTTTATTGTACTATACTGAGGGGTTAAAGTGAGCCAGAACCATTTGGAACAGTGTTTTCTGTGCAGATGCCCATAAACTGTGGTCAGTGTACTTCAGCATAACACTTTAATGTGGAAGGCCATTTTAAATTAAACATTTCCATCAGCTCAACAAATATCATCAAACACACAACAGTTTGTCACACACTGTGTCTGCTAGCTACAGCTGCTGTATTTCCCAGGATTAGATCCTGGGTCCACCCAGTCTACATATCACAGTGACCCTGGGCAAGACACTGAAAACCAAATTGAAATGAAACCAGTAGAATGTGAATGCGTACATGACAGATTAAAAAGCACTTAAAGCACAAAGAATAAAGTGCTGTATGAATGTTGAACATAGCTTGTTGTAAAAAAAACATTTTCACTGCTCAGTAAGAATAGAACTGCATTATATAAATACAAGGCCATTTTTAAACTCTGGTTTAACATGACAGCATAACATGAACTGGTATAGAAAAACAGGGGTTTTGGTACACTTATATCAACCACTCTTTCATACCATCACAGTATAAAAGATGGACACAGCTTCCGGATCTGAAAAATAAAGCCGACATGGACATGCCTTCAGCCTACATTGTTTTTAATTGTCAGCAGCTGGATATTCATATGGCTTCAAAAATACTCCCATTTGTATAGAAGACCTCGTTAAATGCTATTCATAACTCAATCACTAGTTTAAGATCGAATTCAAAGGGATATTTTGGTCAATTTAAAAGTGAGAAAGAAGGATTATCAATGATTCATGATGACGTGCCTCTTGGCTTCATAACAGATGGTTACTAACTAATGGGTGGTTACATCCATCTTTTATACTGGCTACGCCTGGGACAACTTTCTGAATGTCTCAGAATGTGTGCAGAAACGCTCCTACCTTTAAATATGCGCAGATGCAAAATTACCATTGGGTTCACGAAAAGTGCGCACTAGCTGATTTTGTTATTACCATTGTTTAAATGTTAGTGAATCTGAGTAATTTTAAATTAACAAGGCTGTGCAGTCAGCATATTATCCCCTCTGTCTTTCTACAAGGACACATGTTATGTTATCACATATCTTGTGGTGAAGCAGAGAAAATACTGAATGCTGTAAGAGAGAAGCCTGCACCACCAAGGCAACAAAGCAGAGAAAGTCCGACTGAATACACTGAAACAATAGTGTTAAAAAAGCCATAATGGGTGCACATTTCCAAAGTGTTTCCATGGGAGTGTTGATAGTTGAATGAATAAATAAATAATTAAGATAAAAGTATTATTGTTATTTTGTGTTTAGATGTAATTCTGAGCACTTTGCATCTTTTGGTGTTTTGGAAAAAACTAAAAAAAAATGACCAAAACATATTAATATGAAAACATATTAACTTAAAAATAATAATCATCATCATCATCATCAGTATCAGTTCAAACAATATAGTACCTAAATTATAGTTATTTCAATGTGTGAGCAGAGTCTAGAAGAAGATCTTGAGACCCAATAAATTTACACAGTGTGAACACTCGTTTCCTGCTTTCGCTGTCTATAGAACCATTAGATACATGGTTTCCTGGTAGACATGTTTTGATGCTTACATCAACAAGATCAGTCATCACTTGTATGCAGGTGTTCAATGTAGTTTTTTAACTTTGCGTGCTTAATTAGTGCAAACAGCACATTCTTTTAGCAGTCAGCAGGTGAAAAAGTAAAGTGATAATTTCTTTTTATGATCTTGTGAAAGAACATAATAGAACACACATCACATGGAAGGCATTAATCACATATAGAAAGAATTCAGAGAAGATTAAATTTATAAAAGCTGTACAATCAACTGAAATGGGAAACCAGAGTTTCACACTCAATGCCAGTTTACAAATAGTAAATGTTTATTAATGTGAGATCTGGTGACTAGAGGCCATTTGAGTACAGTTAACTCATGTTCATCTTAAAAAAGAAAAGACAATCTGAGGTGATCAACAATGGCACATCCTGACACAAGCGGATCAGAAGATGGACATATGAAGGGATGGACAAAGTTGGCAACAATACTTAGGTAGACTGTGGCATTTAAATGATGCTCAGGTGGTACTCCAAAGAAAACATTTCGCATACCATTATACCACCACTATCAAGCAGAACTGTTAATACAAGACAGAATGTATCCAAGTTTTCATGTTTTATTAGAGCCAAAATCTGACCCCACCATGCAGAAATTGCAACAGAAATTGAGTCTTGTCAGACCAGCAAATGTTTTTTCCAGTATTCTGTTGTTCAATTTTGGTGGTTCAATATGAAGAGTTGCCTCAGTTTCTTGTTCTTAGCTGACAGGATTCAGAGCTGGTGTGGTCATATGCTCCTCCTCTGTGCAGGCTGTGTATTCAAAGATGCTTTTCTGCATATTTCAGTTATAATGAGTGGTTATTTAGAGTAGTTGTTTCTTTCTTATCAGCTCAAAGCTCTCTGCCCATTCTCCTCTGACCCCTGGCATCAACAAGGTATTTTCAGCAGAGCACTGCCACTCCCTGGATGTTTTCTGTGTTCTGACCATTCTCTGTAAACCCTAGAGATGATGGTGGCCGAGTCTGAGTAAGAAACTGCCGGTCCACTGTTTTTTTTTGCATACACAAACAATCAGGCCACTGTGAATTAGCTTTCTTTCTCAGACAAAAAGATCTTCCTCCAATATTTAACAATTTAATATGATAAATTGGATCAGATTGAAACATTTGTGCTGTCTATCTGCACTCTACATGGACTTTCTGTATATACAAATATTGTAATATTGTAAAATATTATTACTTCTATAGTTAAATAAATATCTACTATATTACCATAAAGTATTTATTATTAGTGGGTTATGACAACTGGTGGAGGAAATTTTCAAACTATTCCTTCAGGAGAAGAAGCAATAAAACAGAAAGAAGACACCTCACTACTCATAAAACTGTATTACTGGAAAATTGTGCATAAAATATCAAAAGTAAAAATGACTATTCTGCAGAAAAATGTTCCCCATCAGCGTTAAACGGATTAATATTACTGCTGCATATGTTTAGCTGCATATGTTGAGCTTATTTAAAATACGTGATATTGTGTTTAATGTTCAGCATCATAATCTATAAGCCAAACATTTGTAGTGTCTGACCTGTGGGAAAAAAAACCTAAAAACAGTTGTTCATGGGCTAAGAAACACAAGATTCCATATTCGAAAGAAAAAGCATATTAAATTGTATTAATAACAAAAAACTCAACTGAAAGGCTTATGCGGTGTGTGACATCGTTAACTGTCAATAGGTGGACTGTTTTCAACTCATTACATTCAGTCAAACATCTAAAGCTCCGGCAGGGACTGCACCTTAATAACTGGGTGTTTTATTAGACCAGACATGGTCAGAATTACAGTCCCCTCAGCATTATTGTCCAAGGTTTGCTTGCTAATGCACTAAAGGGGTTGTTAACATCTTTTACATATTCCATCTTCTTTATATCACACATGTTGGCCAAGGTCATGAGCAAAAGGAAAGTAGCAAAAGGTTATGAAGATAAATCACTGAAGCTTGTTAATTGCTAATGATAACTGTGTTTCCACACAAAGTACAGATTGTAACTGTTCTGAGAGCAATGGAACAGAGCCAGCGGCAGCCTGAATTGAATTGAATTGAATTTTATTTTTGTAGCACAATGACCCTACAAATATACCAAGAAAGCAGAGAAAATGCCAACAATCACATGCCCCCTTATGACCAAATGCTTTGGTGACAGTGGGCAGGAAAAGCTCCCTTTTAACAGGAAGAAACCTCCAGCAGAACCAGGCTCAGTGAGGGACCTCCACCTGACGTGAGTGGATGGAGACAGGACAGAGACATGCTGTAAAAGAGAGCCAGAGATTAATAGTAATTAAATGGAGAGAGGTGACTGAAGAAGAAACACTCATGCATCATAGGAATACCCCATAAAGATACACCTATTGCAGCATACGGACGTAAGGACTCAGGGTCTTCTGATCCAACCTTAATAAATACTCTATCGAAAAGGAAAGTTTTAAGCCTAATCTTAATAGTAGAGTTGGTGTCTGTCTCACAGTTCCAAACTGGAAGTTGATTCCACAGAAGAGGGGCCTGAAAGCTGCAAGTTCTGCCTCCCATTCTACTTTTAAATACCCTAGAAACTACAAGCAAGCCCGCAGTCTGAGAGTGATATGGAGTGATACAGGTCTAAAAGGTCATAAAGATAAGATGGGGCCTGATTATTTAAGACCTTGTATGTGAGGAGCAGGATTTGAAATTTGATTATGGATTTAACAGAGAGCCAATGAAAAGAAATATTCCCTTTCTTTTTAGTCCCTGTCAGTACTTTTGTTGCAACATTTTGGATCAACTCAAGACTTTTCAGGGAGTTTTTAGGACATCCTGATAAAAATTAAGTACAGTAGTCCAGCCTAGAAGTAATAAATGCATGAACTAGTTTTTCAGCCTCACTCTAAAGCAGGATGTTTCTAATTTTAGAAATATTGTGCAAATGGAAGAAAGCAGTTCTGCATATTTGTTTAATATGTGCTTTGAAGGACACTTGTTTTTGACCATGGTCAAAAACAAGTCCAAGATTCCTCACAGTGTTCCTGGTGGCCAAGGTAATGCCACCCAGAATAAGTGTCTGGATAAGATACTGCATATCTGAGATTTTTAGGGGAGAGTTAAAAACCTCAGTTTTATCTGAATTTAGAAGCAGAAAATTTGAGGACATCCTGTTATTTATGCCTTTAAGATATTCCTGCAGTTTATTAATTGAAGTGTGTTTTATTTGACTTCATGGATAGATAAAGTTAGGTGTCATCTACATAGCAGTGAAAGTGTTTGCATTCTAACAATACTGCTTAAGCATGTATATTGCAAGTATAATGTAAACAGAATTGGTCCTAGCACGGAACCCTGTGGAATGCCATAATTTAGCTTAGTGTGTAAAGAGGACTCTCCATTTAGATGAACAAATTGGAGTGGACTGCACTGAGATCTAAAGTTATTATTTCCTTCAATTAGTGATAAATAGTAAGATATTCTAGTTTTAAGAAGGGCTTTTTTTTTTATAGAGCAGCAAACTGGCTTTCTGGGAGAATAAGAAAGTGGATGAATTATATCCTTAAATGGTTACAGCACCTTCAGAAATAAATTTTGCCAGATTTCTAGAAATGAGAGCTGCTCCATCCAAAGTGGGATGGATGCCATCTCTCCTAACAAGACCAGGTTTCCTCCAGAAGCCTATGTTGCTTTCCTTGCACACTAGTCCCCTATTAGTTTACCATGAAAGTCCAGAGGTTTATCCATAACATGCATGCACAAACAATCAGAAAAAAGCTGCTAGCATCTCTGGTTGTCCAACTCATATCATTGTTAATGGGAGACGGACACACCTGTAAAACAAAGACAGCTAAAGTTTCCTGTCAAAACAAAACAAGCTGAGTTTTCAGCAACAATAGGCAAACAGGCACAAACAGGTTAGCAAACCAAGTAGTTTCATGGTCAGGTGAGGGCTGTTCCCTTGTTACTCCATTACAAATGGAGCAAATAAATGATCTGAAATTGATTCAAGTTGCTAAACCTGTATTTGGTAGCTGTTCCCTGAAATCTTACAGGAATTAATTAGGCTGAAAAACAGAACAAAAAACAAATAAACCTATCAGAGACAGCAAAAGCTTTTGGAGCAACTAAATCAACAACGACACACAAACAATCTTCAACTTAAGGTTGCTACTGAAAACACCTAGCAAAGCGTCTCAAATAAAGAAACCATTTGATTTTGTTTTTTTGTTTTTTGTTTTTTTTAATGGAACACATCTGTTGTGATTACTGGAATTAGAGATGTGGCCACTTAGTGCCATTAGCTCTCTGCTACGGCTCACCTCTGCTAATTTGATTAACTTAACTGTGTGATCTCTCCACCTTGTTTGTTCTGTTGGTGCCTTTTGGAAAATTTAAATGGAATTATTTGATCAGTAAAAATGTCTTTCTGTGGTTCATAAGAAATTTGTGTTCCAGTCTTTTAGGTTGTTAATCAACCTTGCTTAGGTTACTTAGCCCTAAGCCCTCGCTTTCAAATGAACCTTTTGCCATTGAGAAAAACAAAAATCAAACACAAACCTTTCAAAGTATTAAAATGTCCCACACCAGTGGTTGACTGTGGGAGCATCAGGGGTCCAGTGAATTTGTTCTAGCTGAACACAATCACAGAATTTAGAAAAATGATTTTCTAAACAACTTTAAATACACAAAGTGGTTTAAAAGTAACAACTTGCAAGATATATTCAGGTGATGTGCATCTTTGCTTGGAGCTGGCCTGTGGTAAACAAGGATTGATTGGTGCAATGTATAAAATTACCAGTGTAAGGGCAGATCCTAGCTTATCTTAATGGATCAGTATGGTCTAAAATTAAGATGATTAAAATCTGATTCTTTCTCTGTTGTAATTTCATTCATGTTAGGCTGCTGGTGTTGAAACACTATTCTTTACCCCTGCTGAGCTTTATGCTGCAAGCATTTCACTAGCTGTAATTGAAGTTTGATTATGGAAATTTTGGGGGGATGCATAGGTGAGTTTTGATCTTCAGGCTTGCAAATATAATCTAAACAGTGCTGCTACTTATCATTATCAAAGATCAGTGTATGGAACATTGACAGCAGCTTACCACATTCATCTGTCTCTAATCGTCCCTTTCACTGATTAAAATGCCAAATGCTACCAGTGGTGGCTCATATCAGCTGTTACTAATTAATGCTCATTCTGTGGGTAACTTGATAACAGGCTAGCATTAATCTTGTCTGTTGTCTTGTTAAAGTTCTCTCTGCATGCCGGTGTCTGCACGAGGAATGAGGGAGCGGCACTTTCTATCAATGCTGAAGTGTTTCAGGAGTTTCAACAACACCAGAGTAACTTACTTACTAACTTACTTATTTCAGGAGTCATTTTCTCTTGATTTAAGTTTAGTTATCATTTTTCTACTTATTTCAGTTGAACCTTAAAATCAGCAGTTTTATTACAAGTCAATATCAATTAAGTTGCTGGTGACAAATATTCTTATTTGATTAAGTTCCATTAATTTTACCAAATATAAATTAACTGGCAATGTAATGTATTCTGTATTTGTTGCACTACCTGGTTGTGCCAACAGGTGAAGTGTCCTGCAGTTTAATCAAATTGATATTTAGATGTGTATGTTGACCATCTCTACAGTACTTACAAAAAATTGTTCATTTTGAGAAGGAAGTTGAAATCTTGACATTAAACTTGAAATACTGCTTCAAGTCAAAATGTGGAGAAAGCTATCATTTTGAGTCAAACAACTGCCACAACTTGTGTAAATGACTTAGTGAAATTGTACTCCAGAATCTGTTTCATTAACAAGGAAATAATTTCTCTTTTAGCACAGATATACATGTATATAAGTATAATATTCTCAAAATAGTATTTCGAGTTTAATCTCAAAAGAACTTTTAAATTTGGTATTACTTTTGAGTGCTGTATTTGTGGCTCGTTGTGTAAGCATTTGGCTATACAAAGATAAGTTCAATTCACTTTTATTTATATTTATAGTGCATATATTTATTTATTTATTTATTTATTTGAGGCTGTATAGGAAGAATGCTGACTGGCTGAAAAGTGAGCTTGAAAGCGTACAAAAACAAAAGGGATGACTGCAGTGCAGAGCACTCACTTCATTACACCGACATCCCTATATGAATATAATGGCTTCTTCTTTGGCCCTAAACTAAAGGACCAACAGCAGAACAAAAATAGCCATAGATCAGTTACTCCACACTTCTTTCAACACTGTGCCACATCAACACTACTTGTGTTGGTCAAATGCTGATTGGCACAGCCTCTTCAATGTGTCCAGCACAACTTTGGTTGTTTTTGGTCTTCTTCTTCCACCAAATCCTGGAAGTTGTGTATGTCTATACATTTTTGTGAGATGAATTGTTAAAAACTACTTTTAAATAACTTCAACTATATCTTTTGATTTTTATTTATATAAGTAGCTAAAGTCTTTTGTGGTAAAATGGTTATATTAAGAAAACAATCCACTATTTTATTCATCTATCCAGTCCATTCATCATTAAACTTTTGGTTAGGAAATTCGTATAAGAAATTTGGTAGTGTTTTGAAGAATTGTTCTACCAGGTCTTCTCAATCGGGAAAAAAGAAAATGTGATAAATATCTAAAATAATTTTTTTTTTAAAGTAAGTTTTGGATTTGTATAAAATATAGCATTAGAATATGCCCTTTAATGCAATCAGTGCTTTCTTGCGTTTGCCCATTATCTCTAAAATTAGAAACATCCTGTCTCAGAGTGACGCTAAAAATCTTGTTCATGCATTTATTACTTCTAGACTGGATTATTGTAATTCATCATTAGCAGGTGGTCCTGAAAGCTCCTTAAAAAGCCTTCAGTTGATCCTGAATACTGCAGTGACTACTGACAGAGACTGGAATGAGAGAGGCCATATTTATCCCATATTGGCTTCTCTTCATTGGGTCTCTGTTGAATCCAGAGTCAAATTTAAACTAATTCCCCACATCTTCAGTAATGAAGCCCAATCTTAAAGACCGCATTGTACCATATCACCGTATTAGAGCACTTAGACTGCAGGCTTACTTCCTTACTTGCAAGACTCTGTTACTTTTTAAAGAGCTGGAGTAACCTCAGATTTATTTTTTTAACTGTTTTTACAAAGGGTTAAAAAGGGAATGTTCACAATTTAGACCTTAACTGCAGGTTATTTTATTAAACAGTAGAATCAAATAATAATAATAATTATAAAATTAATATAAAATATTCAAATCACCTGAACTATGCTTATCTCATTAACCTACTGTGAGAAAATCCAAATCCTCTTGATTCTATAATCTAACATGACACAAATAAGCAGAAAAAAGCAGAAAACTACAAAACCAATTTGCAGGTTCACAGTTTGAGCAGTAGTTGATTCTTCTGCTGCCTCTGCTGTGATTCTGACCTGCTCATCTTGCAGAAGGTGGGAAGGGAAGGGAAGAAGGGAAGAACCGCTTTTATACCTGATCATCCTTTCTCCCTTATTTCTTACTGGACGTCACATCACCTGTTACCATTGGTGAGGCCAGATGTCATCTCATCCAATCATGTGTTAACATCTAATCACCTGATGTCTAGCCACATCTTATCATCTTCTCTCTATCTATCTGACGTTTCAACATACAATTTAAAAGTTTAAACATTAAACTTCAAAAGCACTTCATTACATGTTATTCTTAACAATAATCTCCTTTTAATCCAGTTGCATAAGAGTACTTTCTTTAAACTACTTCTCTTTAAAACTCTGGTTTTGCTGATCACACTCAGTACAATTTCTTTTATTAAATCATACATTTAAAAAGTCTGACATTCTCTTAGATTAGTGGCTCCTTGGTGTCACTCACTCACACCACAATATTCAGACACTGAAAAACATTTTCATTACTCATCTAATTTCTCATTTAACGTATTATTCAGGCCTATATTTTGCTTTATGTCGCTGATTAAGAATAAAGATAATTTACTATTAGCAATAGCACATATAGATAAGCTCTGTTATAGCACTCTGTATTATTTTAAACATAAAAGGCTGGACATGAACACCTTTTACCCTGTCTCAGATGTCTGAGAAGTATGCTCGGCAGTCATCAGTCTCTCTCTCTCAATCCCACCTTACTCGATAAGGAGTATAGGTTTTCTATAATTTACACATTATTAAAGCAGTAGGCAAACATTTCAGCTTATAAGTGTAAGGTGACCCCTTGAAAACGGCTCAGTTTTAGAAAACAGTAATTCTAGAGGGTATGTGACTTAAACTCCAACTCTGAACTCAGCTTGATGTCATCACCCTCTGAAGACCCTCCATTTTTTTGTGCAAACAGAGCGTGGCATATGACTAGAGTCAGAAAGCAAACCAGACACCATAGAAGATTTTGGCTAGTGTGCACAGCAAAAAAGATAATCTAGAGAAGAAGCAGTGACTTGGTTCCTCTAACTCTCTGCCCTGTTCTTTCACTTGCTTTTGCTCGGTGGCAGATGAAAGGCCTCTGTGCCTCTCCGGTGCTCTTTTGATTTCTCTGTGTCATTCAAATGGAGAGGGAAGAGAGCCTACAAAGAAGCCAGTTTGTCTGCACACGGTGAATACTAATGCTGCATCACTATTCATTAAACACACTGAACTCCAGTCTTACCTTGCTTCAGTATCTGTAGTGCTCCTGAATAGCTGAGGTAGAGAGTACACAGTATCAGTGTGTAGCCTATGTAACATTAATGCTGGACAGCCATTTTATTGAGTAATACTGGAGAAAGTCTTGCAGTCAATACCTCTATAGTAATGTACTACATATCATTACACCTCTGAAATGATTATTGAACTATTGAGCTATTGCATCGATTTCACACACTGATGCAGTGTTGTGTTTAAACATGACAGCCCATGAAGTGTAGTTAATAAGTGCTTTTACACTATTGACCCTGACTCACTATTAGACAAAACCCAAGGACCCGTGGTCTACACAGATGGAACATAAATGATCTCTCCGAACAAGGACAAGAATTGGTGCACATGTATAGTTAACTTAGAGCATAAATGCTTAAACTATGATCAAAAGTATCAGTTATTTGCTGGAAAGATGTCTTTATTACTATCTTCATTGAACTTTTAATATGTGTGTCTGTGTGTGTGTGTTTGTGCGTGTGTACGATTTCAAGAAATTTCAGTGCCCGTGAGATGGACCTGAGGGAACGACAGTGAATAATGGCACACAGTAGTATGATCAATGGTTTCTTTTACTTTTATGCCAGATGTATGAAAGCACTCTGCATCTTGGTGCTGTAGGCTTCACTTTGAAACTGTGGACGTGGGTTAGCACTGAGATAAAAGCAGAGAAGAAATAGCAAAGGCTGGGTTTTTACTATTGTTACTCTTGCTCAGTGTATCACACACTCCACTAGTCTGAGTGTAACATGGTCATTTCACCTGCTACACAGGTACCATCTGTTCAGGAAAACACAGAAAACACTTAAAAAGGAGATGTGTTGTTGCTACACCATATTGCCAAAAGTATTCACTTGTATGCCTTCACACACATATGAACTTAAGTGACATCCCATTCTTAATCCATAGTTTTTATCATGATCTCAGCCAACCATTTGCAGCTAGAAATGTTTCAACTCTTCAGGGAAGGCTTTCCACAAGGTTTACGAATGTGTTTATGGAAATTTTTGATCATTCTTCCAGAAGCACATTTGTGAGATTGACACTGATGTCGGATGAGAAGGCCTGGG
Source organism: Oreochromis niloticus (assembly GCF_001858045.2). Classification (NCBI taxonomy): domain Eukaryota; kingdom Metazoa; phylum Chordata; class Actinopteri; order Cichliformes; family Cichlidae; genus Oreochromis; species Oreochromis niloticus. Next base: position 33,867,682 of record NC_031985.2, on the reverse strand, counting down.
TTGCAGTCTGTGCTCCAATTCATCCTAAAGCTCTTCTGTTGGGTTGAGATCAAGACAGTGCAGGCCAGTCAAGTTCTTTCACATCAAATTTGCTCATCCATGTCTTTATTATCCTTGCTTTGCACATATTCAAGTTAAAGCAGGTCGGGGTGTGGTGCGGGTGTGGTCTCTGGCCCACTGCAGGGGAGGGGTGGCACGGTGAGCTCCCGGGGCGGTGCGGAGGCGGGGCTGCACAGGTGTTTGGGACGAGTGACTGATTGTGACTCTTCTTATGTTTCAGTGACAGTCGAGGAAGACAGCGGAGTGACCACTGAGCGGGAGGGTCTGTGTCCTGTGCGTTTAAGCTGAAACCACAGCTATGATAAAATAAGTGTGTGTCACCATACCCACGGTGTGTGTGTGCATGTGTTGGGTTTGCAAGTGTGAGAAATGCAAAATAACAAGAAATCAGCCACGGAACAAGCGCTCCCTTGTTGGCAGTTTTTTTTGTAGTCATCAAGCATTCCCCAGTGACTCTGGCTTCATCTGTGGGACAGGGCAGTTACTGGTATTTTTAAAATATGTTCCTGGCATATTTATTTCTGTTAATTTTGTTGAATTAATTATTTGTTGTTAGGGTAGTGTTTTTTTTTTAAATTAAACTATGCCATGCATTCTTCTTTATTTACATTTTTTACTGTCTTTATCTGATTAAAGCACAGCTTCATTTTTAATCCCCAACCTGCATTGGCTGATGTAATGAGCTCAGATGCTTTCTCCTCCCTGCAGAGGAAGAGATAGATAGAAAAGGCAGATAGAAACCAAGAAGGAGCAAGATGGAGATTAAGAGGCTTTATCTGGGGGTTTGTGAATCTTCACCTCAAACATTGTCTAAACTAGATCACCAGTGGTGTCCCAGTATCTCAGGTTCAGTGTTCCCAGCAACCTCCTCCGATCCTGCTGATATGAGGGGTTTAATTTGCTTAGCTGAGGTTTCAGCAGTACTTGAAAGTGTCTTCAAGGTGCTCTGGGAGGGAATCAGTCAGCTATCTTTTTACAGAGATCTGCAAGACTAACATTACACTCCGTAATTAAAGTAGATTTGGGAGGAAAATCAATGCCAGCATGTTCATTTCCAACTAATTGCCAGTAAATCTTCGTTTTCTTTTTAGAACTGAACCACTCATTGCCTAGCAACCTCACTGCCAAATCTACTCAAATAAAATGTGCATGTAAGCTGAGTAAAGACATCATGTATGTGTTTTCGTATAATGATAGCAAAGTACACAGATCATACAACTGCTGGGACATAAACCAGCACTAACGTCAGCATATTAGCATAAAATCTAGCTGTTTTTTCTATCTTTTTTTTTTTTTTTTGCTTCAAATCATTTGTAAACTTTATCATTATTTGTTACCCTCAGCTGTTGATTTATTTGATAAGGAAGTGGGCATTAAAGCTTGTCATTAAACTAACCTGGAGCATGAGTTTTCTCGCTCTACTCACTTTGAAAAATACAGGTTCTCTAAAAATGTATGCATAGCATCAGAAAGTGCTTACCAACTCCCCGATCACTTCAGAACCCAACTCGTCAGACTATAAAGCACACTAGTGTGCCAGGGCAGAGGGTCTTTGTCCTGCACTCCTAATCATGCACTACACTAGTTCATTAAAACTAAACTTAATGAGTCATACGCTATGGACTTGCCCTCGACAACACCAATTAGTTTCTGTTTTGGCTAGATACTGTCCTCCTGAAGGGTCTGGGGCTCTTAGCAAAGATGAGAGTTTTACTCACACAACTGAGCAGTAAACAGTAGGAACAGCTGTAACGCCTATTTTGCTTGCTATGCAGCTGCTATTATATATGCTCTACAATAAAAAGGATCAGGTTCAAGGATCAGATATTTATACCCTCCTCAATCCCTAAATTTGCAAAATTACTTGGAAACTTTGTTTGTATAGTCATTATTTCTCATTCTGATCTAAAAAAATAAATGTAAGCAAATTAAAGCATTGTGATGATTAAAAGATTGATTTTAAAAGCAACTGATTATGTTAATATGCATTTAATTATGAAATATCTGGAAGACAGTGGATGTGCAGCATCATACTCATGCATGATCCATTGTTTTTGACATTAACTGGGATCTGAAGTATCATCCATGAAGGTTGGATGGAATAAAGAGGATCTAAATGGAGGAAGGAAATAGTTTAAACAAAAAGCAAGGCTTTGTTTAGCTGATGCAAACAGTCTACAAAACAGAGTTCAGGGTCTAGATTGAAATGCTAAGTGATGTCCAAAGCAGACATGAAGAGCAAGCATTTAACCACAAACAACGAAGCACCACAAGGAACATAAACAGGTGATTTGGCATACACAGGGGACTAATCACATAATGAGAGAACACTGTGGAGACCAGAATAAGGATGAAATCCAAATGTGTACTAAATTCATCATCAAAATCAGGACAGCCTTCCTTTCAGTAACTGTATTTTAATCACACATTACTTACCAACATGCAAGCTAACCATCCCCTTTTATAGATGAATAAATATAACCTTTAAAGTTAATGCTAACGTCAAAATACTTCCTCCAATTTGAAATTTAATTTATTAAAATGAAATAACCTTTGTTTGAGCATCCCAACACCAATATTTGAGATTCAAAAAAGCAACAAGACATCTTGTAGGTCGATTTGGCACTTTAAGTAAAAGACTGCTTAATTTTTTCCAACCTTTTTGAAATTTTACTTGGTTGCAGCAAATGTATTCTGTGTTCATGCAACACTGTGCCACCTTGAGCTATAGTGGCAAATGTGTGTAGCATGGCATCACGCTCAGAAGCAGCTTCATTGTCTATGGAATACATAAACAGCTTCCAGAAATTATGCCAATACATATTAGGTTTTCTCAACATGAATACAGTATCCTCTTGGCTTCCCTCTGAATGTTGTTTCAGTGGCATGCCAATGGATAGATGGGGCTGGGAGGGTGGGTAGGTGTTTTTTTTTAGTTATATGCAGAATAATTGTTTCTTCCTAAATTATAAAAAGTTGTTTACCTCGACCAAGCCAGAGCAAGGATGCCAAAGGTTCCAGCAAAATATATTTCCAATTATTATTCTGTTCATGTAAGAATCCACTTATGGATTACAGGGACTGTTGTTTTTATACATATTTTTAAATTAGTACCTGAATGTTGTGCTTGTTTTACCAAATGAGGATGCACAGAAATAACACAAATGTTTAAAAATACTTAAAAAAAATCATAGGATACCTCCGCAAGGGCTGAAAAAGGTTATTAAATGACACGCTGCATAAATGAATGGTCATCTCCTTGCCTGGCATTCACTTTTTCATGCAAGAACATTCTGAAATTGTCAAAACCCTTCTTGAAATATTTTCCCAAAGCGCCTGAGGGAAACTTCCAGTGAATGAAAAATATAGGTTAACCAACTGGAAAATTTAACTTGAAAGATTCATTTATACACAGTAGCTCATGAAGCAAACTTAGCTGCATGGAATAGATAAACCAATTTTTTTTCTTCTTCTTTTTTGATTGAGTTATCCTGCACCATTCTACACTAGATGAGACTATTCTAAAGCCAAAATAGTCGTGAAAGCATTTCTTTTTTGTCTTATCTGTATTTTTTTTTTATTTGTGTCCTAGTCATGGATGGTTCTCTTTAATTTAGACAATGACTGAACACTTTTTTAAGTCCAGTATACGACCATTGTACTTTATGCTATAGTCACACTAGGGGAAAGTGTGGTTGAGACCACAGCACCAAAATCACTGTGACTATATGCAGTGAAGCTTTGATCTAGTGGCCTTGAAGATGCTGAAAAGGTCTGCAACCACTTGCAATCTGTTGTCATCTTCACAGGGACTTTAGTATGTTAAGACTGATAAAATGGCAAAGTCAATCTATTTGTCTGCTTCAGTTTGCAATTAAAAGGGGTCAGGTTGCCAATTGCATGCAGTCTGTTTGTGACAATATAGTAATTAACTGTAATAAATTTGTAACCATTTCAAATCTGTTCCTTTCTGCATGCAGAAAAATTCACATTATCTATTTGCATCAACAGTCTAGACCTCACAGTTTTGAACGGGAAATTCAGAAATTCCTCCTCAAATAACTGCCAAATGACATAGGTGCTCCACAACCTTGTTTCTTTGTAGAAACAGAGTATAACAAGAATACAACCATTTTTCAACAAACTGAGTTGAGCCCCATATTGCAAAGACATATGTCACAGATTTGTTGTGCTCATTAGTTGAGACTGATTCATATTGATTGCAGTGTGTTGGCAATTTGTCTGCGTTTAGAAATGAGATTAAACTTTTGCCAGTCTGAGAATGACTAGAGTCAGTGATTGCTTGGAGACGGGTTGCCTCCGACCAGGTGATTTGTGCATCGCCTTGTGATCGAAGCTAGTCACCCAAGGATTGAGATTGTTGTATGGTCAAAATCTGGAAGGCCAGTTGGTCAACTACTCCAACTACTTGCAGGTGTGGTTGCTGTAAATATAATTCAGTGGTGTCACTGGAAAGCTAGTTTGTTAACTTTTCAGCAGTGTATTTCAGAATAGTCTGCAATTTACAGTAAAGACAACACTTGACACAACTGTCTGCTCGGCTGTGATGCTGCTCTGACTCCTGTCCTGAGAGTTTGGAAAAATGATTCATAGTGATTCTGCTAGACAGATCATGTGATCACCATTCCCTCTGTAGGGCTATCCCAAACATTCGATTCTACTGTGAAACCTATCAGACAACATATGCACCAATACTGATGTGTTTTGCAGCCGGTAAATCTTACCAGGCTGTACAGTAAGTTTTTTAAAGCTTATTAATGTGTTATTTGTAAAATTTTGAACAAATGATACTTTGCAGTACTTATGTTCTTAAGTTAATTGGCAGCTCTGCTGAGGTTTTGGGGCCATTCATTTCACACAAACAGCTGTTCTCAGAATCCTGAGTCAGCAGCAATTTCTGTAGGTGAACCAAATTGCTTGTATGTTATTTACCGACACTATATCCAAAATTTTTATGTGACAAACTACACAAACAGCTGTGTGTGGTGATCCTGCTTGAGTAAGTACCAACTAAGATGGAAAAAATAGAAAGAGAACATAAAAAAACATGTAGGGGGTTCATATACATTTGATAAAGAAATTAAAGCGTGAGACAAGTGAGTGATAGAAGACCCTTATAAAAATGTCTTTATGTTGATTAGTCTGTAGTTATTGGAAGCCCTCTGGACTGCCTCTGTCTGTCAGACTTGGGAGATCATTTTGGGCTCTGTGAATTACTCATGCAACTCCAAAAAGTGGGGAGCCTCTTTTTGCCTTGGGATGTTTTGCGAATATCGTCTCAGATCCTGAGGGCTTGAAAAGCTATGTGGAATTTCAAATGTAATTTAGTGTAAATGTGATGAAGAAGTTGCACTGTATGACATAACATAAGATATGACATAAGATTTGGACTTTTCTGAAGTTGTTGTAAGCTGTTAAATGTAAATGTTGTGTGAATAAAGTTACTTGTTACATTTCCTTTGGTCATATGGATATGATAGCATTACACAGTTGGTGTACTTAAAACCTAAGAAACCTTAAAGGGGTTGTAACACTTATCCTGGTTATGAAGTCCAGCACACGCAGACTGACACAACTGATGCGTTTAAGTGCCTTTATTTACAAAGTGGAACTTGTTTACACAGTTTCCCTGCGGGCTGCTGTGTGGCTCCAGCTGTCCTGCCCAGTGTCAGCTCTCGGACCACTCTCTTCCCTCAGGTTCTGGCGTGCTACTAAAATACAGGAGGCAGCATCGCTTTAAGCTGTGTCCGCCCACCTCCCCTGGCACCACCCCTGAACCCACTGCACCACCCCTTCCCTGCAGCTGAGCAGGACAATCTATAGGAGATTCTTTTATAAATATATTTTGTTTGTCTAAATAGTTTGTTATAGCTCCTTAAATACCCAAAAGGACTGCACATGGTCAATGATCAGTGCTGATAATCAAATGTGGTTACCAGCATTGCTGACTGCTGCTTTACCCTCTTAATTCTTATGGAAGCATTAAGGATATACTCTTTTCTCCCTCATAACTGTATATCAAGGCAACATAAAATACTGGAATCGTCTGAAGAGACAAAGTGCATCTAGTGTACTAATTTTCTCCCTAAGTTGGCAACTTCGGGAAAAAAGCTCTGCTTTAAGAGTAATTTTGTTTTCCAGGCAAAAACATTTGGTTTTAAAACTGTTTTTCGCTACTAATATATAGTATCACAATAAATCTTAAATGCACCTTGTTAATCAGCTGAGCTATCCAGACCTAATGTTAGCTTGTCAAGTGCTGGCTCTGCACTCCCATTTCTAGCTTCGAAAAAAACAACAAAAAAAACCCAGTGGTGATTGCCAATGATGAGGCTTCAAAACTGAATTCCACAGACAAACAGCACCGTCATGTTGGTTACTACTATCATTTATATGATGTTTATGGTCAAAAGAAATGTCAACAATGCAATGGTTTCAATCTTCCAGGAGTACATTGAACAGTTTTAGACTCCTGGCTGGAGAAAACATGCCTGTACACTTTTTTTTTTTTTTTTTTTTAGCTTTGACAGTAATCAGCTTATTAATCAAAGCTGAAAATAATGTTTTGCAGCCTGAGTTATGTAGTATAGTAATTGGAGATAGTACTGCTGAGCAAATTGTCAGATTCAGTGAAAAACACTTTCAGCAGTTAGGGATCATTTTACTCTTAACTTCTTTTTGTTTAGCTGCTCAAACACATCCCATTTCCTAATGGGAGGCTGTAGATTCTGTGGCAAAGGTTAAAACCTTGTTACAAATAGACTAGAGATTATAGAAATGTTGCATTTACCATGGGTAGTCTTGGTAGTTTACCAAGCTTAGAGGAATTTACCCTCGGCTGCATTATTTCCATCGTAAATCTTGTGTTCATCACCTGTTTCTTCAGTGGATTTTAGGTTTTGAGTACAGCAGATCTCACATGATAACTCTTAATAATTGTAAGGCTCAGAGTTGAGACAAACACCTAACTAGTTTAAAAAAAATCCTAATTGGGAACATTTAGCAGTTCTCCGATTCTATGATCTACCCATTTGACCTCAGCATGTGAGCCATATATTATTATTTATTTATCTATTTTTTAGTGAGGGTGTTTGAGGCACACAGTAAGGAAGTCCAGGAAAATAAGTGTCCAGCCTTTTGGTGAGTGTCAAATGAAAATCTCCCCCTACACAGCCTTTTGACATCTCTCAGTAGCACTATAGGCAGGTTTTTAGCCACATTCTGTCAGTGTTTGCCAATTGGTAGCCCTATAATGTTGGAATCAAGTGAGTTTTCCCCCCACTTAAATATTAACAGTTTATCTCATTATTGCTGAGCTATGAAATTATACAGAGTGAGAGAGACACAAGCCACAAAGAGGATAAAAAAAGTATGTGTTTCTGTGGAAACCGGCAGTGAGGGAGAAATGTGCAAGATTGCCAGACTATTACAGATCAGTCTCTGATTTTTCATCTCTGGCCAGGTGGAATGAGCCGATGAACATCCAACCCAAACAAACTTACTTTAGAACTAGCCATCACTGTTGAGCGGTGAACTGTGCTGAACTTTTAACTTCAATATTTATCACATTGCTAAACCCATATCTCAGACATCCCACAGGTCTGGATTGCTTTATCAAAGCACTGGCTCTTGCTTGGAGTAGCCAGTAGTCATCTGGCATGACTGAGTTTAAGTTAGTACATGAAAGCTCGCCCCGAGGCACAATTCTGGACTCTTCTGTTGTACTGACTCTGCTGGGCACATGTTTGTCTGAGTTTGTAGTGATGCTAAGGAACCTCTGTGGAGACGCTGGGATGTAGTACTCTGACAGCAAGCCAGTGGTGCACTTGCCTTTTGAGTCCTTAGACTGAAGTTGAGGGCTACAGTCAATTTATCCAAGGGATGGCATAAATTGCTCCAAAACATTAGGATTCAGAGTGACCAAAAAAGTGAATTTAGACCATGATGAATCATTTTATGCCACCCACTCATCTGTCCCTTATCGTTTCATTCTGCTGACTGTGTAATGTTTTTCTGAAGAGTTAAAACAAAAAAATACTCCCCGGGGCCTTTCAGGATGGATTTCATGTCCTTCCATCAGAACTCTTTAACTAGTAGGCTCAATGTGAATGGACTTGATAATGTTATATTGAAACTAAATTAGACAAAATATGAAAGCAAACTCAGACTACGCTTTGAAAAAAAGTTGCTTCTGTGCATATCTACATGTTTTGCAAGTCAGGTAAGAATACAATATGCGGCACAATATCTCCTCTCTGAATATTATGGATAGTGTATGAGTGCAAGGACTGACAGATTTTATTTGATTTTTTTTAACAAATAAAAGCTATTCAAAGTTTAATATCTTTTCACTTCAAAATATACAGTCTGTGATGGTGTCTGACTTTTTAAAGTACTTTGCACTCAGCACTTCTTTAGTCAAGGGACCTGAGGGTAACAGTGGTCATCAAAATTATTATTATTATTATTATTTTTATTTTTTTTTTGCTGTCCCATTTGGATCTTTAGCCATCAGAATTGTTGTCTGAAGGCCAAGAAAGATGCCATGCGGCTTTACTTTACCAATTGGATCATCATGGCCTTGCCATATTGGTCTATTTGATTGACCTTTATTATAATTATGTATTTATTTGATTTGATTTTTGGTTGTTACAGACAGGACAGACATGACTGGGGGATAGGACAGGGAGAAGGAACGAAAGAAAGAGAGGGAGAGAAAGAAAAATAGAGGGGAGAAGAGATGGTGAGAAAGGGTGGAAGAAAAAAAAAGAAAAACAAACAAAACACCTGGATCACCTGTATGGAGATAAGAAAAACAGAAGAGAAAACAAACAAGAAAGAGCAACATAATAAATACAACACCATCACAATAAACTAGCTAACAGTAGATAACAGTAGATACTAAATATTACATGTTATTGTGCAGTACGCAAGATCGACAGCGCACAATGTGCTTTGAGGCAGCCAAGAAAGGTGTAGTTTGTGTCTGTGAACACCCGTGTGTACACCTGTGTGCACACCTTATATTCAAAAGGTTTCTCCATGTAACGATCTGCTAGGGAGTGTGAGGAGCCATAGCCTTGTCCCCCAGGGGATGAAGCAGGTATGGAGGAAATCCAGGCATCAGACATCCAGAGGCCCCAGAATACGAGGACCCAAGGAGGACCACCAGGGGGGCAACCGTGCCACCCTCCTGGGAAGAGCTGAGGAGATCCCCAAACGAGAGGTCACCCAGCAGCCATGGAGCAGAGGCCAGAGGGGGTTGCAGTGACGTGACTGCGGGCCAGCTGTGCCAGAGGTGACCGGGCCTCAGGCCCAGAGGCCAGAGGCCTGAAGGCACCCCACCCCCCGGAAGGGGCCCAGCCGGGCCACAGGTATGGGCTCAAATTGTGGTCATAAATATTTTGTACTTGTAAATCAGTATTTGTATGTGTAAAAAGAATTTGTGTGTGCGTAAAAAAGATTTGTATGTGTAGCCAAAAAATATGTGAGAAACTCTGCACTCAAGTTTCAAGTTACAAGTATGAATTTTGACCCTATTTTTCTTCATTTCATCATCTTTCTTCGTTATGAATTAGCATACATGTTTTTATTGAACATTTGAAGAACCAGCAAAAAAACCCATAAACTGTTGTAGAGGACATAAAGTCAGAGATAGAAACGACAAGGAGCAGGTGTATCTAGTACAGGTAGAGCTGCTGCAAAAACCCACAGAGCTCAGCAACCAGCGCAACAAATTCTGGATCCTTGGCTTTTAGTTAGCAGTTAGCATTAGCAGTACATGCTGCATCCGATGTGAAAGGACCTTTATGCTGCGCACCACTGTGACTCACAGCAATGCTCCCGGGTCAGCCCTGACTTTGTGTTAAACTAATCCTAAAGTAATAATGGTATTTCTAACCACTGATATACCACAACTTTATCCTTTCAACAGCTACTGAAAGTTAGGGGACCTAGCATCTATCGGATATTTATATAGAGATCCTCCAGCTTCAAACTGTATCACCCTTCAAGGACCTGCAGTTCAAAAAAGCGCCCCTCTGACAGCCAAACCCATCTGTTCACTGATTGGATAGTTAAATTTGTGATTGACATGACATTGACCAATCGGATGAAAGGAAGAAAAATAGGGTCAAAATTCATACTTGTAACTTGAAACTTGAGTGCAGAGTCCACACACAAATCTTTTTTACGCACACACAAATTCTTTTTACACATACAAATCTTTTTTACACACACACAAATTCTTTTTACTCATACAAATCTTTTTTACACACACAAATTCTTTTTACACATACAAATCATGATTTACAAGTACAAAATATTGTAACGTTCTCAAGAACCAGACGTTTTGGTCTCAGTTTGTCCGTTTATTCGGTGACAGGCAAACAGGCCGTTAACTCCGGGAGAGTGCTCTCATACAACACCTCACTTCAGCCCCGCACAGTCACACACAACCACACAGACCCCCCTCCCCTTCCTGCAGCACAACCAAACATGTATCTTAAAGAAATAACAACAGTGTGCAGAGATAACCAACATGTCACTGTAAAATAACATTTAACCATCGTTACACTGCCCCCCCAGCAATAAGTTCCTCGTCCCCGAGGGAACAACACAGTCTCTGAGGCTGGGTGGTAGCCTACGTTCCCTCCTTGACCTCCTGAGCCCCTGGGGTGTACACGGAGCTTCGGGGCTTTGAGGTGGAGAGTCCGAGGGAGGGGAACGCAGCTCCGGCCGGGGGTCCCTCTGTGCAGGGTCATGGGAACTCTGTACACGTCCCTCAGGGAAGGAGGGGAGGGACTGCCCTCTATAGGGGGCCATCCGGTCTCTGTGCAGCGCCACTTTCCTCCCTCTAGGAGGCAACTGCACCCTGTAAACAACTTCCCCCACTCGCTCCAGGACACTGCAGGGCCCCACCCAGCTGCTATCCAGTTTAGGACACCGTCCTTTCTTTCTCTTTGGGCTGTAGACCCACACCAGCTCCCCAGCACGGAAGTGCCTCCCCTTAGTGGTGATGTCATAATTCCTCTTTTGGCGCAGGCCTGCCTTCGCCAGCTGCTCCCGGGCGTAGGAATGTGCAGAATCCAGCCGGTCCTGCAGCCTCCTTGCGTAGTCCCGGCCTGGTGGTGCCTCTGGCGCGTCCGGGGGCTTCCCAAAAGCCAACTCTGCGGGAGTTCTCAGCTCTCTCCCTAACATGAGCAGGGCAGGTGTACATTGGGTGGAGTCTTGCACTGCCGACCTGTAGGCCATGAGGATAAGGGGAAGATGGTAGTCCCAGTCCTGTTGGTGTTCTGAGGTAAGGATGGCTAGCTGCTGGGCCAGCGTCCTGTTAAACCTTTCCACCAGTCCATCGCTTTGGGGGTGAAGTGGGGTGGTGCGGGTCTTCTTAATCCCCAGGCGTTCGCACATGGCAGCAAATACCTTGGACTCAAAGTTACGCCCCTGGTCACTGTGGAGGGTCTCTGCTGTTCCAAAGCGGCTGAACATCCCCTCCACTAATACATCAGCGACAGTCTCAGCCTCCTGATCTGGGATGGCATATGCTTCCGGCCACTTGGTAAAATAGTCCATGGCCACAAGGACATAGCGGTTTCCTCTGTCTGTACGAGGAAATGGGCCCATGACGTCCACAGCTACTCGCTCCATTGGAGCTCCAGCTGGTTGCTGCTGAAGCTGAGCCCGGGACTGGTCCTGTGGCCCTTTGTGCGAGGAACATGCATCACAGCTGCGGCAAAAGTCTTCCACATCCCTCCGCTGCTGACCCCAGTAGTAGCCCTGGCGGAGGCGGCGGAGGGTCTTGGACACCCCAAAGTGGCCGGAGCCAGTGCTCCCATGGCAGGCTTCCAGCACAGCTGACCTCAGCGACCTTGGCACCACAACCTGCCACCTCTCCTCCCCTGTGGCAGGATCCTTCCAGGCACGCTCCAACACCCCCTCCTTCAGCCTGAGAGCTGTAAACTTGGCCCACAGCCCCCTGGTACAGATGGAAAACCCAGTGACCTCATCCCAAAGGGGTCGCTCCTCCCTCTCCAGCCACTGCAGGACTGGCAGCAGGTCAGTGTCTTGTTCCTGCCGTCCCCTCCACTCCGCTGCATCCACCACCAGAAGAGCCCTGCAGGTGAGCTGTGTTGCTCCATCCATTGTTGTGAGTTCCCGCTCTGTCTCCTCTCGCTTCTCACAGTAACGGCAGCCAGCTGCAGCACATGGGCGGCGAGAGAGGGCGTCTGCGTTAGAATGGTGCGTCCCTGCTCTGTGCTCCACAGTGAAATTGAAGGCTTGGAGCTCTTCCAGCCAGCGAGCTACCTGTCCCTCTGGCTCCCTGAAAGACATTAGCCACTGGAGGGCGGCATGATCAGTTCTGATAACAAATGACGTGCCACACAGGTAGTACTTAAAGTGTCTCACCCCTGCCACCACGGCCAGCAGCTCTCGTCGTGTGACACAGTAGCGCCGCTCACTCCTGTTCAGGACCCGGCTGAAGTACGCCACCACCTTCTCACCTTCCGGCCCAACCTGCAACAGCCCCACATTGCTTGCGTCAGTGTCCAGGACAAAAGGCAGGGTGGGGTCAGGGGGGGCGAGGACTGGGGACTCTGTCAGCGATCTGCGGAGGGTGTTGAATGCCTGCTGACAGTCCTGGGTCCAGATGAAGTCACGGTCCTTCTGCAGCAGGCGGAAGAGTGGTGCAGCTATAGAGGAAAAGCCCTTCACAAACCTCCTGTAATAAGACGCCAGTCCTAGGAAGCTTTTGAGCTGTTTCTGGTCCGCTGGTGTGGGCCACTCAGTAATGGTGTGAATTTTCTCCTCCAAAGTGCCGATGCCCTCCTGACCCAGCTTGTGGCCCAGAAACTCCACCTCCCTCCTCATGAAGTGGCACTTGTCGGGGTGCAGCTTCAGGCCTGCAGCTGCCACCCTCCCCAACACTTGTCTCAGGGCATCCAGGGCAGCATCAAAGGAGCTCCCGTGTACTAGAAGGTCATCCAGGTAGACCAGACACCGTTGGCATGGGACACCAGCCAGCACGCTGTCCATCAGCCTCTCAAAGGTAGCAGGAGCGTTACAAAGACCAAAGCTCAGGACTTTGAACTGCCATAGTCCCCTGTTGGTGCAGAAGGCTGTCTTCGGTCTGGACTCAGGGGACAGTGGCACCTGCCAGTAGCCACTCCGCAGGTCAAGGGTGGAGAACCAGGAGGATCCGGCTACTAAATCGAGAGACTCGTCAATCCTGGGAAGGGGATAAGAGTCCTTTTTTGTCACTTTGTTGAGTGGTCTGTAGTCCACACAGAAACGCATCCTTGGGCTGTTTTTCTTAGGCACCATCACTACAGCGGAGGCCCATGGGCTATCAGATGGCTCTATGATGCCCGCCTTCATCATTTCACACAACTCTCTGTCAGCAGCCTCCTGATGAGCCAGGGGCAGGCGGCGGGGGCGCACTTTAATAGGCTGGGCATCCCCGGTCTCAATGACGTGCTCTACCAAGTGTGTCAAGCCAACATCACTTTCTTTCAGGGCAAAAATGTCACTAAACTCTCTTAGTACCTGCCATAGACTCTCTTGCTGCTGTGGAGTCAGCCCCTCACAGTTCTTTGACCAGATGCTCCTCACTGCTGAGAGCCTCTCCTCCTCCCCCGCTTGCTGTTCTGCTGGCGGGTCTGCAGGGGTCTCTGAGGTGGAGGTGGATGCTGCGGCAGATGCTGGGCAGACCGGGGGAGGAATAAGCTGCACCTTCTTCCCATCAGGGAGTATGAGGAAGCCTTTGCCCAAGTCCAGTACACCACCAATGGCTCGCAAAAAATCCAGCCCAAGGATGCAGGCGTCCTGCACGTCAGCCACCCAGGCAGCATAAGGCACACCGAGGTCCCCCACCTTAAACTGGAACACTCCCCTCCCTCTAATTGGGGCCAGATCCCCGGTCACAGTCTTAAGTCGCACATTAGTCGGTTGCACAGCAGCTCCGGTTGGGACGACATCGGGTCGGACCAGCGTTGCATTGGACCCCGTGTCCAGAAGGGCCGTACAGGAAACCCCCGCAATCATCACTGGAACATGGCAAAAGTCGCCAACCTGGGTCCAGCCCACAGCGATGACCGCACTGGGTGGAAATGGCGGTGGTGTGGGGATGTCGTTCTCCCTGGCCCGTGTACTCCCACCTACACGGGCCCGTAGGCGTTTCCCTGAACCGCTGCAAGCTTGGGGCACTGCCCGATGAGGTGCCCGACTTGTCCACATCCCCAGCAGCTCCGTGGTCGGCGGCGTGGGCCAGCCCGAGGGGAAGGCGACTGCAGAGAAGCTGTCTGAACCAAACTGCACGGGCCCGCCGGCATCTCCAGCTGCTCCGCAGGTGCTGACATAGCCCTCACCACATGCGTGTCATCAGCGCCCCCAGAGGATCCTGCAAGCATCTCCCTCTCCAACGCTAGCTCCAGGGCCACACTGAGCGTGGCCGGTCGAGCAAGCTGAGTCTGCATACGGAGCTCTTTAGGGCTCAGGGCCTGCAGGAACTGGTCCCGAGCTAACTCCGCCTGCACTGATGGTGGCATGCTGTCATACGCCCTCCGGCAAAGACACTCGACTTCATGGGCCAAAATGCGAAGGGGCTCTCCTGGCAATCTGCGTCTGTTGTGGAACTCCGACCTCAGCAGCACCGGTTGGTTATACTGCCCGAAACGCCTCTGAAGTGCCCCAACCAGAGCATTATAATCCCCCCTTTGCTCCTCGGTCAGCAGCAGCAGGCATGCAGCTGCATCCTCACACAGGCACAAAGCCAATTGGAGAGCTTTATGTTCCTCAGACCAGCCAGCTGCAACAGCTAACAGCTCAAACTGTGCAATAAACACTTCCCATGGCGTCTTGCCGCTGAACTTAGGCGTTTTTATGTTCGCAGCAGCTTGCTGGGCGCCGCCATGTTTGTTTACATCACGTGACGGCGCGCCAAGCGAGGTCGACTCCCCCCCACCGGAATCGCGGCCACGGTGCGAAAATGTCCCGAGCCTAGTCAAACCTGGGGAAAATCCAGCCTCAGCAGACAGCCACAGCGCCGTCTCCCTCACTCTATGGGCAGGCGAGCGCGGACGAACCTCCCTCTCCTCCGTCTCCCTCTTAATCTTGTCCGGCAACATCCTCGTGTCTCATGACGGTCAGCGTCGCCAGCAACAGGGTGTCGGGCGTTTTAGGTGGTCGTTCGTCACTTCTGACACCAGTGTAACGTTCTCAAGAACCAGACGTTTTGGTCTCAGTTTGTCCGTTTATTCGGTGACAGGCAAACAGGCCGTTAACTCCGGGAGAGTGCTCTCATACAACACCTCACTTCAGCCCCGCACAGTCACACACAACCACACAGACCCCCCTCCCCTTCCTGCAGCACAACCAAACATGTATCTTAAAGAAATAACAACAGTGTGCAGAGATAACCAACATGTCACTGTAAAATAACATTTAACCATCGTTACAATATTTATGACCACAATTTGAGCCCATACACAGGCGCCAGGCCCCGCCAATCGGCCACCAGGAGTGAGTGGGTATATACATGAGCGCCCAGCCCCAGACACCCAGAACCACCAACACACCAACGTCTGAGGGCATCAGCCACTGGCAGGGAGTGTGGTGAGGGGAGATAGGTCTCCATACCTCGGAGAGCCTGAGATGTTCCCAGAGAGGTGGAGTCTAAGACCCAAGCTGACATATAGACACAGACGAACAGGCGCACGCAGACACAAATGTGCATTCCCAGGTCATATACACAAACAAATACTTGGCACTCACCTGACGTGGAGACAGACACAAATAGACACTGTACACACATTCACACTCCCCAAACATACTCTATATCCCAGGTCCAGGTACCCCTGCCCCCAGGGGGGCAAACCGTACCTGGACCCAGGAGACGTAACCCTTGTCTCTGGGGTGGAGGAAAGCAGACCGCCTCCTTATCTGCAGTAGCATCAAAATTAATTAAGAGACAATTTGGATAATAGTCAGATGAAAAAAAAACTACTGATTGACTGCCAGATTGAGTTACAATAGTTTATCTTTGCCTTCTTGTGAACAAAATACAGATCCACTACAACAGATATGTACTGCTGTGCAGGGTCATGTCAGTTTGTGTTTCAGTTTCTGTGTGTGACACACTGCATTTCCCTATCATTTACTTCTTGTGCTTCTCGATCCATAAATAGAAGAAGATAGACACAATATTGGCTGTGGTTACCGAGGTGTTATGAAAGGATGCTGGAATGAAACTCGAAGCTTTCTGAAGTGTGACAATTGGCTTCTGACACTGCTCAGTGACAAGGAAGAGTGACTAGTTAGACGTGGTGGTAGCCAACAAGTAAAAGTCAGATTTCTTGAAATGGAAAGTGGCCTGTTGTGTTCTTTTGGAAGTTGGATATGCGAAGGAAGAGAATGAGTTAGTTGAAAGGGGATCATTTAGCAGCACTGACCTCATGTAATAGAAGCTGCTCCAATTTAATACCTCATGACGGCGCAGTAGACAAATGGGACGGAAAGCTGTTGGATGCTAATCTTGTGAAAAACTGCTCATTGTAAAACAGAAGGGAACTTTGTGCTTAGGATCTAAGAGCAAATGTTAAAAGGAACAATTACATTTCTTTAATAAAACATCTCTGCAGTGGCCTATCAAGTCATGGTTGTCTCCCTTTTGTCCTGTCATAACTGTTATCCTCCTTCCTCTTCAGATCATTAACCAGCGATTTGTTTTCTCAGCAGGATCGTCTGAACAATCTAATATAATATCTTATATCTCTCGGGCGGGATTGAAAAGATTAACAAACAGTGCAAGGAAGCAGACTGCCAGCACATCAAGCTCTTTCTTTCAAGTGACCCCCACCCCCGTGCCTTGACTGACATGCATTATCAGTCGAATAACCAAGCTTTTACTACACACCAGAGGGCATTTCATTAAGAAATGTAGCCCTAAGAAGTCCACATGTTCCAACTGGCCTACCTATTACATTCAGATTGCAGAATGTGCTCTGTATTGTGAGAAGGGAGGCAATATTTAAAGTAATTTACATACAATTTCCTTCATGAGTCAAGAAGTGCCACCAGTACCCTTTGTTGTTGATCTCTGCTGCTGATGGGGTGAATTAAAGGTCCAGAAAACTACAGTAAAAATGAAATCATAAATAAAGAGATAACTACATAATTTGCAGGGCAGACAAGGACTTCTAGGCTGAAATGTCCCACAAATCCTTAGGGATTAACAAGAATGTCTTTCATGAAATTTGTTTTACTCATGCAACTTTTAGAAAGGTGAAATAGTTTTATATTCCTGGTCTATGGACAATGCTGTTGATTCACTGAGTTTAAACACATAATATTCTGCCATTAGGCAGCGCTTCTGCCCACAGAGGAGATTATTCATGAGAATTTAAAATGGCAAAAACAGATGCATTTTAAATCTCAGAAATACCATTCCTATATTATGGCCATAAGAGGGCATATGAAAGCAGTGGCAGACATAACTACTTGTACATGTTTAATTAAACAACATTGTTAAGATTCTTTGAGTGCAAACTGCTTTATCTTTAACCTCTTAACATCATTCCTACATAATTGTTATTGGATTTTTCTATTATTATTATTATTATTATTATTGTTGGATTTTACTTATTTTTCCTAATTCATTGCAAACCCAGTGGCATACTAGTCTAAGAGATGGGGGAATTTTGCATTTGTATTTAATTATTTTTTTTATAGACATAGACTAATGTTACCTAATTTGAAATATTTCAACTCCCTCTCGGACCATGACAACTAGTATAGGCTCCAGCCCCCTGTGTGACTTTAAATTGGATAAGCAGAAGAAAACAGATGGATGAATAGGTGGGTGTTTTCTGTTATGTGTTGCGAACCATTAAAAGGTAATTCACTTACTGCCATCTTTTGGGTAATTCCACAGGGCTGGGTCTAATGGGCCGACTTACAAAATATAATTGCTCTTGCCTCTCTGTTCGCTAAGCTTCATATTATACATGAAAGACAAAGCCACCTGTCTTTACGCAAATTATTCATGAATTGATGTTGTTACTGAAACTAGAAAAAATGAAATATAATGTACTTGGGATGGGCATAAATTTAATAATATCTGTTAGCCATTAATTGAATGTTTATATAGGCATGTTGATTCGTGTTCATAAGCCTGAATGTGAATATTGTTGAGGATTGCAGTGTTAAAATATACAAGTATGACTGTAGCTAATGCAGTGCATTTGGCTGTATATAAAATGTATATAAAAATGTAAAATTTCTGTATATAAAATTTCCAACAACTGTCACTCAAGTTGCTTCAAATTGTAGGCCAAATATCCTATAATATTCAAGATACAAAGAAAACAAAACAAATAAGCAAATTATTACAAAGTTGGGGGGAAACTGTGTTACAGCAGCTAAAAAAACTTAAATTTATGCAAAATAAAATAACTTGGGAAGATAGAACATTACACCAAAGGAAGAGCTCAAATAAAAACAATTACAACAAGCTTAACTCTAAAGAGAATGCTGGCATTCTGGTATGAGGGTGTAAAGATTTTTTTTAATTGTCTGTGCTTATAGAAGTGGAACTAAAAAATATGTTTGAGAAAGTGTTTGCCTGCAAGACCAGGAAGGGGTGCAGCAGGTAGTCAGGCTCCACTAATAATAGCCAGTCACCACAGCTACAGTCACTTGGATGACCTCTGCACAAGCTGATGGAGGATTCCAAACAGTGTGTTGATCCAAACTGGACTCAAACAGCAAGACAAGTTATATGGCCACATTCCAGCGGCTAGCACTTCAATCTTTAGGTCACAGAAACATCTTCTGTCGACATGTCCAGGATTACACTTCTTTTCACCCACAAATACGAAAATGCCTTCACATTTCTTCTTACATCTCAGATGAAGGTCTCTGCACACCCACAAGGTCAGAAAGCTAAGTACGGTCACACTGTGGTCTGAGAAGTGTGAATGTGGTAACGTCTTCTTGCAGAGTTTTATGAAGCACATCAAACTACACTCACAGTGCTCCCTGTGTTTTAAGTTTATTATTGTTCAAACACCTGACTATTTCTTTTGTATTTCTTCTTAGATTTGTAACACCTGGCATTTCAAGGATTGTGAAACGAGAAGTAGCCCTTTCATGTTGGCATTAAAGACAATGAAAAAGAAAAATGAGCGTTGTGAACCAAAAGAACAGCAATTGCAACAGGCTGCCTTCACAAAATATTTGGTTTATATTTGGCATCATTTGTATGTTAAATAATCCTAGGGCTTTGGGCCATAATAATAGGTAGGTTAAGCCCATTCTGTTGTAATTTTCTTGAACGAGTGGCTTGTCCTCTTCTTAGAAAGTTAGAAATATGCATGAGATTATTGCAAAAATGGAAGAAAATGTATTTGTCTTTCAAAAAAACAAAAAAACAACAGCAGTTAATCTGGTCAGGGTTGTAAACAAATGTTCACAAGTCTTTTTCACAAACGCAGACTACTGTTACCAAAGTAAAAAAAACAATCAATAATTTAAAGCTATTTCTTGTGTAGTAAATAGTAAATGGCCTGTATTTGTATAGTGCTTTACTTAGTCCCTAAGGACCCCAAGGTGCTTTACACTACATTCAGTCATTCACCCATTCACACACACTGGTGATGGCAAGCTACATTGTAGCCACAGCTGCCCTGGGGCGCACTGACAGAGGCAAGGCTGCCGGACACTAGCGCCACCGGGCCCCTCTGACCACCACCAGTAGGCAACGGGTGAAGTGTCTTGCCCAAGGACACAACGACCGAGACTGTCCGAGCTGGGGGTCGAACCGGCAACCTTCCGATTACAAGACGAACTGCCAACTCTGGAGCCACGATCGCCCCATGTACGTCTTTAATCAATTTCATTGTTTGCATGGTGAACTTAATGCATCGGACTCTGTCTGCAAGCATCTCAAGATCAGGAACGCTGTCACTCAAATCTGAAGTAATCTGTGTGAGATTGTGAGCTTGAGTCACTCCTGAGGTGCGTTTTCTTTCTCTTCTTAGTCTAATCGTTAAATAGACAGGAGAAAGCTATTGTTGAACACAAACTTTGTATTGCTGGAATGTCAGTGACATCCAGTTGACATTTAAGAAGTGCCTTGAACTGACGTCGAAGCAAGATCTGTGATGTTGGTTCAACTTTCATTTTGGAACTATTTTTTAGCCACAAGAAAAGAATACCAGCTGACAGTCATTCAGTGTTGAAACGTTTGCTGGATTAGGAGACACAGATGTTTGTGATGTTACACATGTTACAGCAGGTAACATATGTGCACATTTTACATGTGCTTATTACCCATTAAGCTTATCTCATTAGTGACGCTACACAAATTAGATTTGTGTTTTTGTGTGATATTACTTAAACACATTTCAAAACTAGCTCAAGCCAGTACCTCGGCAAAGAAACCTGAACTTTTTTCATTCATTTCACAATAATCTTAATATTCACATGACCAGAAATAATAATTGAGTCTTTATGCTTTCCATAATTCTCATGCAGCCACTTACATCCCTAAAATTGTAAATGGTTTGCAGTGATAGGTCTTTTTGACCTTTTTTTGTCCACCCTGAGGAAAATTCATCATATGCAACTAAGCCTGAACTTAGTGGACAGTCTTTCCCACTTAACTCAAACTGCATATCACTTGCAAAATATTCTTGTGCATGTGCACCCTTTAAACCTTAAAAACTGTTCCTGTATTTGCAGCAGCAAGTTTCCTATTGTTGTTGCATCCTCCAGATTCTAAGCAATCAGCAACCCATCTTGAGAAGCTGGTCAAAAATAGTAATCACGTCAGAGAAGTGAAATAATTTCAGTCATCAGGGAATGGCATTGAAAGTAGCTCTGTGGGAACATTTGACGGCTCCTACGATGAAGAAACGCAAGTGAATGGCAAAAGGATCAAGCAACAACTCTGAACAGGCACGTTCAGCATTTTCTCTCTCTTGCTCTTTTTTTTTTTTTAGATCTCTGCAGACTGTGGCTGAAAATGGGACATTATGCAGGCTTAAGTGGGATTGATCTGGCAAGAAAATTAATAGCACATTGCAGCACTTGAGTGGTAGGTATGTTATTGTCTGCCATCACAGCCTATTCAGAAAAGATGACAGACTATTTCACTGATAATTTAGGACTGTGTCAAAAGCCTTTGTACTCGGTGATTTCAGAGCAGAAACCCTAGCTATGCTGCATTGTTAGGAAGGCAAGGGGCATTTTTAAAAGTAGGTCTTAAAACTTGATGATACTACAGAGTGACCGCAAAGACACAAGGCAAAACCTTTGAGGCATAGAATAATGTAGTCAAAACCTTGAAATAATAGAGTTTATCAGAGAGCTGCAGAACCAGAGCATTTCATGCACTTGATGATGTGTGATGCTGCCTGTGAGGGCCTCTGAGATTTCTTTTGGCTCTGTTGAGCTGTGATGGGGAGTGTGATGTGGCACCGCGCTATCTCTATTGACACCACATTTATCACACTTTGTCTCTGATAGCATTCATTTGCATGGGCCCATCTCCAGCCATGTTGCTGGAGGTTGGTGTGACATTATGTTCAGTTTTGTCCTAAAGCTGCAAATATACAAACATTTTTAAGGTGCCAAACAGGAAGGCTGAGTGCTATTATACACAGCTGAAAAAGCCTTTATTGCTTATTCGCATGATTTATTCTTGGCAAATGTTTACTATGCATTGTCACCTCAGCTTCATATCATGGTTCACAGCACATGGCACGACAGCACTTCATGGCTTTGATTATGATGATAGATTTGCATAAAACAACCATTTAAAAAACTTGCAAAAAAATTAAACATGCTAACAAAATATGAAAAAATAGCAAATACAAGTAAAGGAAAAATGTAAAAAGTGAAAATCTAAGCATTGCAAAGGGAAACAGTTATTAATATTTATAAAGCTAAAAATGGAAAAATAGGGAAATGGGTGCAATGGTTAAGAAACATCTGCAAACACACACACAGAAATACAGTATAAGTATCAGAATTTCTACAGTTTTTAAATAATAATTTAATTTTTTTTTAAAGGATTCTTCTGGAATAGACTTTTCAAAGGACATTCAAAGCTCTTTTTTGGATGAATTCTCTGGATTCTTTGTCAATATGATCCCACACACCATATTGTAATGTTGAGATCCATGTCTGATAGTATTCCAATGTGTGTGTGTCTGTCAGGCTGTTAATAACAAAATATCTAAAGAAAAATTACTCTGAAAATGAGTGAGAAAGCAGTCCAAAGAGAACTACAAAAACATAGACTACTTTTAAAATTCCAACAAAGGCTGGCTCATTGGAATCTAAATATTAAAAGACCCCCAATCAAATTCATTCATAATTTGAAACAGTTATAGTACCTGTCATCCCAGTAAAAGTGTCTATTTCAGTCTTCACATTAAATGGTATTCACATTAAACTCAGTCGTGCTGAATTATAATCACTTATTAAAAGGAGATTCTGTCTTCTTGCCAAAGACTTCCTTGCTACCTTCTCAGAAAGACCCAACTGGTCAACCAAAAAAATACCTTTGAAAACAGTTTGGCTAAGCTTCTTGACACAATCTGTACTTTTAATTCACTGAGGTACTGGGACTTTAAATATCACAATTATTTTCATATCTATTTGAAATACTGCTTATCTACATGTCTATTTAAATCTCATATTAAGTAAAATGTGTAAAAGTACATGCTGAAACAATTTCTATTTGATCTTATAGAAATAAATATGAATCATTTCTCTGTGCTTCCATTAATGTGAAACACTCAATTCCATTCATACATTTAATGGTTTTATATTCATAAAACGTCATAATCGAACTCTATGAAAGAAACTAATTCAAAGGACAAGTCTACCCTACTCGGGTTACTGGGACCCCACACTGGAGCCAAACCCGGTGAGGGAAATCAAGGGAGAACATCTTGTGGATGGGGCTTAGCCAATACAGCCCAGCCAGGCACAACCTGAAGAGACAATATGGGCCTGCCTTCCTGTATGCCCGCCGTCTGCAGGAGGCGCCGTAATGTTTTGGGTGCAATGGATGTCAGGTAGTGCTCAGGGATGGAAGCCCTTGCGGTTAGATCCCCAGCTATCGAGGCTGGCTATTGGGACCACCTCCCGAGTGGGAAGGAACTTAAGCTAGTGCATGAGGTTGACAGATACTGGCTCGATATAGCCGGACTGACATTAACAGAATGAACGCCAGGCCTCTGGAACCAGTCTCCTAGAGAGGGACTGGACATTGACATGAAATCACTCTTGGTGAGAGGTGTTTTCATCCTGGCTGCGGAATTTAATTCAATTCAATTTTATTTATATAGCGCCAAATCACAACAACAGTCGCCTCAAGGCGCTTTATATTGTACAGTAGATTCTACAGTAATAGATACAGAGAAAAACCCAACAATCATATGACCCCCTATGAGCAAGCACTTTAGCGACAGTGGGAAAGAAAAGCTCCCTTTTAACAGGAAGAAACCTCCAGCAGAACCAGTCTCAGGGAGAGGCGGGGCCATCTGCTGCGACCGGTTGGGGTGAGAGAAGGAAGACAGGATACGACATGCTGTGGAAGAGAGACAGAGATTAATAACAGATATGATTCAATGCAGAGAGGTCTATTAACACATAGTGAGTGAGAAAGGTGGCTGGAAAGGTAAAACTCAATGCATCATGGGAATCCCCCAGCAGCCTATGCCTATTGCAGCATAACTAAGGGAGGATTCAGGGTCACCTGGTCCAGCCCTAACTATATGCTTTAGCAAAAAGGAAAGTTTTAAGCCTAAACTTAAAAGTAGAGATAGTGTCTGTCTCCCGAATCCAAACGGGAAGCTGGTTCCATAGAAGAGGGGCCTGAAAACTGAAGGCTCTCCCTCCCATTCTACTTTTAAATACTCTAGGAACAACAAGTAAGCCTGCAGTGCGAGAGCAAAGTACTTTAATAGGGTTATATGGTACTACAAGGTCATTAAGATAAGATGGGGCCTGATTATTTAAGACAATGTATGTGAGGAGCAGGATTTTGAATTCAATTCTGCATTTAACAGGGAGCCAATGGAGGGAAGCCAATACAGGAGAAATATGCTCTCTCTTTCTAGTCCCTGTCAGTACTCTTGCTGCAGCATTTTGGATTAATTGAAGGCTTTTCAGGGAGTTTTTAGGACTTCCTGATAATAATGAATTACAGTAGTCCAGCCTGGAAGTAATAAATGCATGAACTAGTTTTTCAGCATTACTCTGAGAGAGGATATTTCTAACTTTAGAGATGTTGCGCAAATGGAAGAAAGCAGTTTACAAATTTGTTTGATATGTGCGTTGAAGGACATGTCTTGGTCAAAAATGACTCCAAGGTTCCTCACAGTGTTACTGGAGGCCAAGGTAATGCCATCCAGAGTAAGAATCTGGTTAGATACCATATTTCTAAGATTTTCAGGGCCGAGTACAATGACCTCAGTTTTATCTGAATTAAGAAGCAGAAAGTTAGCTGCCATCCAGGTGTTTATGTCATAAAGACATTCCTGCAGTTTAACTAATTGGTGTGTGTTATCTGGCTTCATGGACAGATAGAGTTGGGTGTCATCTGCATAGAAGTGAAAATGTGTACTATGTCTTCTAATGATGCTGCCTAGGGGAAGCATGTATAATGTAAACAGAATTGGTCCTAGCACTGAACCCTGTGGAACACCATAGTTGACCTTAGTGTGTGAAGAGGACTCTCCATTTACATGCACAAATTGGAGTCTATTAGATAGATATGATACAAACCACTGCAGCGCAGTACCTCTAGTACCTACAGCATGCTCTAATCGCGCTAATAGGATATTATGGTCAACAGTATCAAACGCTGCACTGAGGTCTAGCAGGACAAGCACAGAGATGAGTCCACTGTCAGAGGCCATAAGAAGATCATTTGTAACCTTCACTAAAGCTGTTTCTGTGCTGTGATGAGCTCTGAAACCTGACTGAAACTCTTCAAATAAGCCATTCCTCTGCAGATGATCTGTTAGCTGTTTGACAACTACTCTTTCAAGGATTTTTGATATGAAAGGTGTAGCGGTAGACTACTGTTCCCATAAGGCTGTGTGGGGGGGAACTTCCGGGTTACGAGCAAAGTTGGTAAACATCACCCGAACGCGCTGCGTCCAGTGTCATCATTTATACGTGGTGTCAGAAGTGCGAACGGTGGTCTCCTCAGTATTTTTGAGTACAGTACGGTGCAGTTTATTGCGAGAGAAGTTTTTGCATCGGTAACCTGAACAAGACCGGCATGCAGGTGAAGCGCGGCCGAGGCTGTTACCGGCGCTAGCAACAAGGCGCGTGTGCGTGCTCGGTTGAGCACGAGCCTCACATGTCGGAGGGAGGAGACGGGGTCGGCACACCGGAAAGCTTGGATTCTGAATGCGAGGAAGCCAGGGATCCACACGTCACGATGGCGACCACGGTACAAATAACAACCCCAGAAACATTTGACTTCTCTCATCCTGCTGAATGGCCAAAGTGGATCAGAAGGTTCGAAAGATTTCGCATTGCAACCGCTCTTGATAACAAATCAGACGAGTATCAGGTTAACTCACTCCTGTACGCTATGGGAGATGCTGCTGCTGATGTTTTGGCAGTTTTACCACTGTGCGATGCAGATAAAAAGAAATATGCAACTGTCAAAGAGGCATTTGACAAACATTACGTAGGAAAACACAACGTAATTTTTGAAAGAGCACAGTTTAACTCCAGACGGCAACAGGATGGGGAAGGTACAGAGTCGTTCATCACTGCTGTGCACAAACTTGCAGAAAATTGTGCATTTGGAGCACTCAAAGACGAACTCATTAGGGACAGAATTGTGGTTGGCATTAAAGACAAAAGACTGTCCGAGCAGCTGCAAATGGACTCAGAGTTGACTCTTGCTAAAGCCATTGAGAAAGTTAGGCAGAGCGAAATGGTAAAGAAACAACAATCAATACTTCACAGCAGTGCGGCAGTGGAGAAAACACTGAACATGGACACAACACGGACAAATACAACATGTGGGAAAACGCAGACGTGGCAGAAGAAAGAACAAAAGCCAATCAAGCAAAGTGAAAAGGAATGTGGCCGCTGTGGTCGCAAGAAAAAACTCTCATGGAAAGAATGTCCAGCCAAAGAGGTACAGTGTCGAAAATGTCAGAAAAAAGGACACTTTGCTGTGGTCTGTCGCAGTAGTGAAGCTGCAGCGCTACGCGAAGTGACAGAAAAACAAAAAGATACAGACAGCGAGGATTGTGTGTTCTTGGGAGAAATAGAGACTGAGAGGTCACAGCCCTGGGTGCAAAAGGTCAAGTTAAATGGGGAAAATGTATATTTTAAACTCGACACAGGGGCGGATGTTACGTCTATTCCAGAGGGTTTGTACAGTCCAGACAGAGATGGTAAGCTGCAGAGACACAGAAAGAAGTTACTAGGGCCAGGCAGTAGCCCACTCAATGTTAAAGGCTGCTTCGAGGCACAGCTAGCAGTGAAAGGGCCCAGTGTTTCTCAAGACGTCTACCTTGTGTCAGGTCTAGTTCAGCCACTATTAAGCAGGCCAGCGTGTGAGGCTCTGGGTCTTGTGTACAGAGTAAGCACAATAACGGAATCGGTGACAGATTTCAGGGCAGCATACCCACATGTTTTTAAAGGTTTAGGCATGCTGAAGGAGCCTTACCACATTGAGCTAGAGCAAGGAGCTGTACCAATAGCCCTATCTGCCCCAAGGCGCATTCCTCTTCCCCTCAAAGATGCAGCGAGAAACGAGCTGCACAGAATGGAAGAAATGGGAGTTATCTCCAAAGTCACTGAGCCTACAGAGTGGTGTTCAGGCATGGTAGTGATCCCCAGACCAGCAGGAAAGCCCCCCAGAATATGTGTGGACCTCACACCCCTGAACACAGTAGTCAAAAGAGAAAGGCACATCCTCCCAGCAGTAGATCAAATACTAGCGATGATGAAAGATGCTAAAGTGTTCACAAAGCTCGATGCCCGGTCTGGATTCTGGCAAATTCCGCTCACGCCAGAGTCAAGGCCACTCACTACCTTCATCACGCCTTTTGGAAGGTTTCAGTTCAACCGCCTTCCTTTTGGCATTGCATCGGCGCCGGAACATTTTCAAAGGCGTATGTCACAGATGCTGGAAGATTTTGAAGGGGTGATTTGTCATGCCGATGATGTGCTTGTATATGGCAGAGACAGGCAAGAGCACGACCAGAGGTTGCACTGTGTGCTCCAAAAGTTTCAGAAGGAGGGTCTCACTCTGAATGAGAAGTGTGAGTTTGCTAAAAGTCAAATAATCTTTGTGGGACACAAAGTGTCAGCAAAAGGCATTGAGGCTGATCCCAACAAGGTAACAGCAATCCAGCAGCTGCCGCAGCCTCAGAGTGTGGAGGATGTGCGCCGTCTCATGGGCATGGCCAACTATCTTGCCAAGTTCATGCCACAACTAGCCACAATCACCACACCATTAAAAGAACTGCTAAAAGACAGAAACGAGTGGATGTGGGCGGAGCCACAGGAAACAGCATTTCAGAGACTAAAAGGCATATTAAGCTCTCCAGAAGTGCTCGCTCAGTACTCTAACTCAGCAGATACACGAGTCGCTGCAGATGCATCGCCATACGGTATCGGGGCTGTTCTCACTCAGAAACAGTCTGACAACTCCTGGCGACCAGTCACATATATCTCAAGAGGTCTCACAGACACAGAGAAACGCTACGCACAGATAGAAAAGGAGGCTCTCGCTGTAACGTGGGCGTGTGAACGACTGTCATCTTACCTCATGGGCCTACAGTTCACTCTAATCACAGATCACAAAACCCCTGGTCCCTCTTCTGAGCACAAGAGGCCTGGATGACCTGCCTCCACGCATCCTGAGATTCCGCCTCAGGCTGCTGCGCTTTACTTTCACCATTGTCCATGTTCCAGGGAAGAACCTCGTCACCACTGATGCCCTCTCACGAGCAACGCTGGCGGGGCCTCCTTCTGCTGGGGATCTTCAGCTGGAAAAAGAGGTGGAGGTTTTCGTGGACTGTGTGGTTTCCCATCTCCCAGCCACAGATAAAAGGCTGGAGGAGATTAAGTTGGCGCAGGAAATGGATGACCTGTGTAGAAAGGTGGTGTATCAATGTGTTACAGGCTGGCCAGAAAAAGGTAAACTAGATCCCGAGTTAAAGGGGTACTGGCAATACAGAATGGACTTCAGTGTAGTTCATGGTCTTCTTATGAAAGGGGAGAGACTTGTGATACCACCTCAAATGAGAGCAGAGGTTTTGTCACGTTTGTATGAAGGCCACCAGGGCGTTTCAAAATGCAGGGCCAGAGCAAAAGAGTCGGTGTGGTGGCTGGGCATCTCAACTCAAATACGTCAGATGGTAGACAGGTGCGAAATATGTCAAAAACAGGTTACAGTGCCGTGAACCAATGCTGGCAGCTCCTGTTCCCGACCGCCCATGGCAAAAAGTCGGCATGGATCTGTTCGAGTGGTCAAAGAAACACTTCCTGCTGATTATTGATTTTTTCTCAAGGTACATTGAGATAGCTGAACTGAGACACACAACTGCAGAGGTCACTATTAATGCTATAAAAGAGGCCTTTGCAAGACATGGAGTTGCCGAGACTGTGGTGTCAGATAACGGGCCGCAATTTTCATCAGAACAGTTCAAGCACTTTGCCAAAGAGTACCAGTTCACACATGAAACGAGCAGCCCTAGGTACCCCCAAGCCAATGGAGAGGCAGAACGCGCTGTTCGTACCATTAAAGACTTGTGGAAAAAAGACTGTGACTACAACAGAGCACTACTAGCGTACAGGGCCACCCCACTGGAACATGGGCTCTCGCCGGCGCAGTTGCTCATGGGGAGACACCTGCGTACCTCGCTGCCACAAGCTGTGGCAAAGCTGGTGCCAAAGTGGCCTGACCTACAGGCTTTTCGCAAAAAAGATGAGGAGGGGAGGCGTGAGCAGGCAAAACACTACAACCGCAGACATAGAGTCAGACCGCTTCCGGAACTATCATCAGGACAGAAAGTGTGGATTACCACTGAAGGAACTACTGGAGCAGTAATTGGACCTGCCAATGCTCCCAGATCTTATGTGGTAGAGACAGACAGGGGTTTTCTGAGGAGAAATAGGAGCCACCTCTGACCAACAGGGACTATTACCAGATCTGGTCGAGTGGTGAGACCTCCTGAAAGACTGGATGTGTAATTCTCTGAAGTTATCCATTCGTGCCCTATTCAAAGAAGGGTTAGGCTGTTAGAGATGTTTACAATAATGTGTTTTGTTTAAATGTAAGTGAACAAATGAGGGACGTGTATAATTTTCACGTTTGATGATGCTCCGCATTTCTGTTCTTGTGAGCTGTTTGAGTCGTTATGAAGTATGTCTTTAGCTAAAAGGAGGAGGTGTAGCGGTAGACTACTGTTCCCATAAGGCTGTGTGGGGGGGAACTTCCGGGTTACGAGTAAAGTTGGTAAACATCACCCGAACGCGCTGCGCCCAGTGTCATCATTTATACGAAAGGAAGGTTGGAGATTGGCCTATGATTAGCTAAGACTGCTGGGTCTAGAGATGGCTTTTTAAGTAAAGGTTTAACTACTGCCAGTGGTACATAGCCAATTATTAGAGATAGGTTGATCATATTTAAGATTGAAGCATTAATTAATGGCAGGACTTCTTTGAGCAGTCTTGTAGGAATGGGGTCTAAAAGACACGTTGATGGTTTGGAGGAATTAATTATTGAAGTTAACTCAGAAAGATCAATTGGAGAAAAAGAGTCTAAATGAATATCAATGGTACTAAGAGTAGCTGTAGATAATATTACATCTGTGAGATGATTATTGGTAATTTTTTCTCTAATGATTAAAATTTTATTTGTGAAGAAGTTCATGAAGTCATTACTAGTTAACGTTAAAGGGATGGTTGGCTCAACAGTGCTCTGACTTTTTGTCAGACATGCTACAGTGCTGAAGAGAAACCTGGGGTTGTTCTTATTTTCTTCAATCAGTGATGAATAGTAAGATGTTTTGGCTTTGCGGAGGGCTTTCTTATAAAGCAACAAACTATTTCTCCAGGCTAAATGATGATTTAGCGATCGTGGCTTGGGGGCGATCGTGGCTCAAGAGTTGGGAGTTCGCCTTGTAATCGGAAGGTTACCGGTTCGAGCCCCGGCTCGGACAGTCTCGGTCGTTGTGTCCTTGGGCAAGACGCTTCACCCGTTGCCTACTGGTGGTGGTTAGAGGGCCCGGTGGCGCCAGTGTCCGGCAGCCTCGCCTCTGTCAGTGCGCCCAGGGTGGCTGTGGCTACAACGTAGCTTGCCATCACCAGTGTGTGAATGGGTGAATGACTGGATATGTAAAGCGCTTTGGTGTCCTTAGGGACTAGAAAAGCGCTGTATAAATACAGGCCATTTACCATTTTTACCATTTTCTAAATTTGTGACACACCATTTCCTCTCCAGCTTACGAGTTATCTGCTTTAAGCTACGTGTTTGAGAATTTTACCACGGAGTCAAGTACTTCTGATTTGAAGCCTTAGTTTCACAGGAGCTACAGTATCAAGAGTCATATGTAGTGAGGAGGTAAAATTATTAACTCTCTGGTTTTTGGTCCTTAACACAGCTGTTCCCAAACCAGGATGTGATGTTCTGTGTGAGGATGCTCTCCACAGCGAATGTATAGAGAATCCTGAGGATCTCTGGAGAGACTCTGAACTTCCTCAGTTGTTGTAGGTGGTACAGGCGCTGCCTAGCCTTTTTGTTCTGGGCCTGAATGTGGGCAGACCATGTCAGGTCTGAGAAGATGTGGACACCGAGATACTTGAAGGACTGCACCCTCTCCACTGGAGCTCCATTGATGATAATGGGCTTGTAGTCTCTGTGCTGACTCCTTCTGAAGTCCACCACCAGCTCTTTGGTCTTGCCAACGTTCAGCTGGAGATGGTTGCACTGGCACCATGGTAAATGGACTGATTCTTATATAGCGCTCTTCTACTCTCACGGAGTACTCAAAGCGCTCTATACAACATGCCTATTCACCCAATCACACCCATTCTCACAAGCACTTTATCTACACTTAGTGCTTTCTAACGATATTCATACACATTCATACTCCGATGGATGCATCGGAGAGCAAGTTGGGGTTAGTATCTTGCCCAAGGATACTTGACATGCAGACTGGAGGAGGGATCGAACCACCGACCTTCCGATCAGTAGGTGACCTGCTCTACCTCCTCTACCGCTTCATCCAGCTACTTGCTGGATGAACTGTAATATGTTCTTCATAGACTTCAGCTAGTTGATATGCAGTGAATATGAAAGTATAAATGCAATCCATTTAGCCTTTTTCAAACCTTCAGTGCTGTCTATCACGCCCTATCCCAAATGCTGAGGCTCGACTGAGATGTGGTGAAGACTGGAGCACAGCACATTCATGCTTTAACAAGAAGGATCCCAATATCAGTGTGGTAAAATGAGTTATTGGAGTCCTAAGAACACAATCATGGTATTTTTTATTAAAAACCCATAAGTTAAGCAATACAGTTCAGCCAGAGGAGAGTTTCAAACATGAACAAAGCTGAACATTAGTTAGATATGCAATCAACTACAAGTGTGACCAATCACCAACCAGTCATTGCACAATAAGACTGAATGATTAGACACCACGTAAAATTGTCCCTATGAATTAATCATGCTAGCATAAATAAGTTGGTCAAAAACACATTAGCTTTGATTGAATATCCACTACTTATCAGTGTTTTCATTAAAACTGTGAATGTCCTATTAAGAACTGCTTACTTACTAACTTTTTAATCACATTCACCTTTACCCATGGTATAAAGCTTTTTGCTTTACTTTGCATGAAGTAAAGCAGTAAAGTACTTGATTTTAGTAACAAGTACCGTGAAAGAATAATTAATGACCAATATAAAAGTTTACTGGAACAAAATCAGTGTTTACTGTGTGGAATTGGAGTTTTAATAGAGCCCATTTGTGATGTGGTGGAACAGCAGCCTGGCACCATGGATGTGCAGTTGCTAAATCTGCAGCAATTACATAATGCTATCTTTAATTATGGACAAACATCTCTGATGAATGTTTCCAGCACCTTGGTGAATTTGTACCATCAAGAATTAATGTGGTTCAAAGGGAAAAAATAGATTTAACATGGTAGTAGCCAGGTTTTTTCATAAGCTTGTCCTTAAAATCACCTGTCTTAACAGATCCGTTTAAGTTGAGATTCTATGCGTTTTTTTGTTTCTTTGTTTGTTTTTTCTTTGTTGTTGTTGGTTTATTTTTTTTATTTATCATGCCTTTAGTTTTATTACTGATTTCTTCAGGAAATAACTTTTCACAATACTTGTAAAATATGAATTAACCAAATGTTTAAGAATTGGTTAATTCATGTTATACTCATTGCAAAATGGTTAACATATTCAACATCCTTTCCCACTTTTATCTGGATTTCACTCCCAGATAACAGTTTCACCAGAGAATCCCTTCCCTCTACCCTATCCCTCTCTTCAGCAAACTCCTCCAGCTCATCCAAGACAACACATTCCAGCCAGCCAAGAGATATAATCTCATCTTTGGCACCTCTTCCCAGTAGGACATTCCCAGATGTCTGAAGCACCTCATCGCTCTCCTTTCAGTGCGGACAAGTAACAATTCTATGCCAAGTCCTTCTTGAATAAAAGAAGCTCAATCTGCTGTTTGTTTCCATGATCTCATTTTTTCACTAACAAATGCTAATGGACATAAAGTGAGGGTAGGAACATAGATCCACTGATAAATCAACAGCTTCATTTTCACAGTCAGTCTTTCTTCACCACAACAGATGGATATAACATTTACATAAGCACACATGTGGCATCAATCCAACAATCTTTCACTCCATTTCCACCTCGCTTATGAACAAGACCCTGAGATACTAAAATTCCTGCACTTGGGGCCGCAACTTGTCCCTCCAACTGAACTGGGAAAATACAAGTATACCCACTCCTGCATGTCACCTCACACAGAAGGTAGCTCCAGATTTGAACAGAGCTTCATCCCTCTCCAGAAGATTGCCTATCCACTAAGATGAACACAACTCTATTTCCATAAGAAGAGATAACTTGGAAGAATTGAACACGAGCATTTATTAAGACAGAGAAATTAATGTATTTGATTGGACTTCATGACAAAATCCCATTGGCCGTAGGATTTACAGCAGGATCTCCCATAGTCTAGATACTGGTGGCGGTGAAGATGAAGACTGAGGTTTAGATGGAGCTCTGACTGAGGTGTCTGTGTGGTGGAGATGGGGAGGAGGCGAGCTGCACGAATGAGAGTCTGAAAATGAGAGTGTCAGAGAGCATAGATTTAAACCACGCAAAGTGGAGGCTCATTGGTTCAAAGAAGGTGTGCAAGAAAATGACTGGACTAGAGTAAAAATGCAAGTATTGATGTTAACAGCATGGAGAAGTGGCAATGATACGAAGAACAGAAAAGCACCCTAGCACCTAGGAAAGCTGACAGATGATGACTATAGATATTTTTTTATATCGTAAATAAAGACCCTACAATAATACAAAAGAAACAGAGACAACCCCAACAACCATATGACCCCATTTGAGCAAGTGCTTTGACAACAGTGGGAAGGAAAAAGTTCATTTTAACTTGAAGAAACCTTTAGCAAAACCAGGCTCAGGGAGGGTTGGCCAGCTGTTGCAACTGGCTGAAGACACGCTAATAGGTTAATTATCAGAAGAAGCCTAGAACCAGAAAACTGTGAAGTTTTTCACACAGTTGTAATGCTTGAAGTTTTTCTGCTGAAGAGATATATCTCTTCTATAGCACAAATGATCTTGTAACTCCTATAAAAAACAAAACAAAACATGTTTATAGGTACTGAAGGCATTCAGGACCTTCAGAACTACAATACAGTTTTACCAGTGTAACTCGACCTCTCTCTGAATATCACTGTCATAAAGAAGAAATTCATGCTGAATTGGCCAACATTGTCTTTCATTAACAAAAATGCTTGTAGAAGACAATGTTTCACTTGAAATACAGGGTGGGCCATTTATATGGATACACCGTAATAACATGGGAATGGTTGGTGATATTAAAGTCCTGTTTGTGGCACATTAGTATATGTGAGGGGGCAAACTCCTCAAGATGGTTGGTGACCATGGTGGCCATTTAGAAGTTGGCCATCTTGGATACAACTTTTGTTTTTTCAATAGGAAGAGGGCCATGTGACACATCAAACTTATTGGTAATGTCACAAGAAAAACAATGGTGTGCTTGGTTTCAACGAAACTTTATTCTTTCATGAATTATTTAGTTTCTCTTTGTTCACAGCCATTGACATGTCGAAGAGGTTAACACGTGAGGAGCGGATCGAAATTGTGTTGATATCTGGTGAACGCAGTAACCGGGTCATTGCAGCAGATTTCAATGCAAGACACCCTACGAGACCACCCATCTAACAAGCTACAGTGAGCAAACTGCTTGCTAAGTTTCGTGAAACTGGTTCAGTGTTGGATTTGCCAAAATGTGGACCCAAGAAAACTGTCACTAATGAAGAAACATCAGTGGCTGTCCTAGCTTCATTCAGCAAGAGCCCACAGTGTAGCACTCGCCGCATGTCACTGGAGAGTGGCATTAGTCGAACATCCCTTCGGCGGATATTAGCTACTCACAAGTGGCACCCTTACAAACTCCAGCTACTGCAGCATCTCAACGAGGATGACCCAGATCGGCACACAGAATTTGCAGAATGGGCAAAACAAAATTTGGAACAGGACCCTCAGTTCACGCAGAAGATTTTGTTCAGTGATGAGGCAAACTATTATTTGAATGGTGAAGTTAACAAACAAAACCACCGCTATTGGTCTGACACTAACCCACACTGGATGGATCCCTCCAAGACTGTTGGAACAAGAAAACTGATGGTTTGGTGTGGTATGTGGGGTACAACGATAGTGGGTCCATTCTTCATCAATGGAAACCACAAGGCCACTGGATATTTGAAATTGCTACATGATGATGTGTTTCCCTCTTTGTGCACATGAAGCTGGCACGTTCCCTGAGTTTTTCCAGCAAGATGGTGCACCACCACATTATGGGTGCCAGGTCCGAGCATTCCTAGATGAACAGTTTCCTGGAAAGTGGATTGGTCATCGTGGGCCAGTTGAATGGCCCCCAAGGTCTCCCGATCTGACCCCCTTAGACTTTTATCTTTGGGGTCATCTGAAGGCAATTGTCTATGGTGTGAAGATACGAGATGTGCAGCACCTGAAACTACGGATACTGGATGCCTGTGCTGGCATTTCTCCTGTGGTGTTGCTATCAGTCTGTGAAGAGTGGGAGAAGAGGGTTGAATTGACAATCCAACACAATGGGCAGCACATTGAACACATTTTATAAGTGGTCAGAAACTTGTAAATAACTCATGAAAGAATAAAGTTACGTCGAAACCAAGCACACCATTGTTTTTCTTGTGACATTACCAATAAGTTTGATGTGTCACATGGCCCTCTTCCTATTGAAAAAACAAAAGTTGTATCCAAGATGGCCAACTTCTAAATGGCCACCATGGTCACCACCACCATCTTGAGGAGTTTGCCCCCTCACATATACTAATGTGCCACAAACAGGACTTTAATATCACCAACCATTCCCATTTTATTATGGTGTATCCATATAAATATCCCACCCTGTAGAATCTTTGTTAAAATAAAGATTTTAATATAAAGGGTGGGACTTGGGAATCCCTTAGTCATTAGAAGAACCAAGAACATGCATTGGTCCTTCTAGTAGTGGCAGTGAAGCTGAGCAAAGAAACCAAACTGATCAACTAGTTTGGATCCAGGTAAACAAACCACAAAGCTGTTTGTGCTTTTTGCTACAGGAAAGCTTTAATGAAGGTAGTTACCACGCTAAGGTATTTAGGGTGACATATGACCAAAGATTCTGCACCACCTCAGTAATCTCAATTATCCCACAATAGCTCTAGTCAAAGAACAATAATATCCTCATTTTGCTTACCTTGTTGATTAGAACTACTAAACCTGGACAGCCTTTATAATTATTTCAGTTACTGTACCATTTCTGTCAGCTGTCAAACATTAATGATCAACATCTTTATCAGAAGTCCAAATTCAAATCTCACCAGCAGTAGAATCAAATCCGGTCCATCAAGAACATAAAAACCAAGGGTGCAGTGGACACAAACTCAGCAAAATTGAACAGTGGACTAAAGAAGACGGTCTAATGAAAATAAATCTACTTTATATTATACACAAGAGCCATCCTGTTGCCATCTGGTTTGAAAGATGATGTGATGCAGTTACATTAACATGAAGCAGAACTTGAAAAACATTTTTTCAGTATCCTGTGGAATCCATGACACCAAGGACTAAAGCTGTTTTGAGAGCAAAAGAAATCCAACCTCTGCTATTAGTATGGTATTCCTAATAAAACTGCTATATGAATGTAAACAGTCTTTTCATCTCTGATGTTGAAAATACTCTTACACTTTGCTGATTACTGCTGCAAGATTACCCTGTCGTTGTGGATGCCACAACGACAGGGTAATCTTTGCCTTTGGAATTTATAGATGCCACCCACTGTGACCATACCGCTTGAAGCCACAACATTACATTCCTATCTTTTTTAATCACATCTGGAAGGTATGTGGGAAAATTATATTTACATGCAGCAATCAGTGCCACATAATTTGTTAGCCCAATGGACAGGATTATTTTGTGTGCTGTTTGCATGTGTACATGCACAATTCTCGGACTGATAAGGACAACATGCTCTGGACAAATGAGTAAAAGGTTGGGGACCAACAGTGCGCAGAAAATGAGATTTTAAATTGTCTGTATGCAAGGTCCATAGATTCATGTGGGACAAATGCTTCAAGTACCACTAATTGATTTCAAGTTGATTGGAACTGTCCCTGCCGTGATGAATGATGTTGGGTAATGAATTGATCACAATCAAACTGTATGCAGCCATGGGTGTAGGGAACAATTTAGGATTTTGGTGGTCCTACTGTAATCCCTTATCGCCTGTGCATCCATCTGATGAAGTGTAAGGTGATTGGTTGGCCTGTGGCCACTGTCTAATCAATCATGGCTGGGTCAAGTGTTTGAGGCTGCAGAGTGTAAGCCTGAAAGGGTCTCCAGGGGTGTTAATGTGAACCACGAAAGGCTCTGATGGAATCTGGGCACAGTGTGCACAGTGAGAGCCTCTACTGTCACTGCAGGTGTACCGTGAACTGTCTTTATTCGACCTCACAGCCTGAGCTAACAACCGTGTTTGTTTCTGAACTCTTACTATTATGTTTTTTTTCTCACAGATGCCCAAAAAATAAAAGAAAAAGAAAGAGATATATAGAGAAAAACCCATGTGCGGGGAGCCATTTGTGAAGCTTTGTACAGAAGAGGAATAAACAGCAGGTCATCTGAACTACTAGTGTGATGAGGAAAATAAGTTTTCTGCTTAGTTCAGCCATGACAAATTGAGACTCTCTGCTCTGTGACCTGAGTTTGACACATCAGCTCTCTTCATGTTTATATACCTATTCAGTAGTGGCCAGATGTGACCTGCTGTAACCTCTTAAACCTTAGCTTAAAAAAAAGCTCTAGTTTATGAAACACGTTTACATTTTTTCAGCAACCATGCTACGTTCCTTGATGTTTACTTATCCATAAGTTATTGCACTTATACCAAAGCA
Source organism: Oreochromis niloticus (assembly GCF_001858045.2). Classification (NCBI taxonomy): domain Eukaryota; kingdom Metazoa; phylum Chordata; class Actinopteri; order Cichliformes; family Cichlidae; genus Oreochromis; species Oreochromis niloticus. The sequence continues at coordinate 33,829,832 of NC_031985.2, read as the reverse complement.
AACCATTGCTTCATACAGTGCTCATGATTATGTGATAAGCACTGAACCTTGTGTAGTCATTGTGTTTACATGCATGCGTATGTAAACACAATGGCTGATGAGCATGCATCTGTTCTATGTGAGTGGTCTGGGTCCCATTTGTGGGAAATATTTTTGCTAATGACCATACAGCATATGGTGAAGATGCAGGAATGCTAATAACCAAAGATTATTTTTGCATTCCAGCATTATAAATAATCACAATTCACATTTGCATACTATGCATGCATACTATAGTAACCCATAAAAGCAGATGGTGTCACTATGGGTTCCCTATAGTTTGCAATTTACTTTTAACATTTTTAAAAAGTAGGGATAAAATACATCCATGGCCTTAATAAATTAGTTAATAAACAAAATCATTCAAATACTGCATTTTATATTTACTATGTTTTTTTTTTTAATTTGTTGGTTTGTTTTTTGTCTAGCATTAAAATTAAAAACTTTTTGGTGATATGAAACATATCATTGTGACAAATATGCAAACAAATAAGAGATCAGAAAAGGGGGAGATACTTTTTCACAGGATTGTAAGTAACCATTTATTTCATCATTTAAACACAAAAAATCTGAAACAGAAAAAGTCATAATTAAAATACGCAGATCAATGTTCAGAGCCCTGGGAAAGGTTAGAAAAGGCCCAGACTACAAGCAGGCATAAAGTGCATTGTTGAATGTACAGTAAGCATGAGGGCAACAGAAAAAGGGACTCCAAAACCTCGTGTGGAGCCCCCATTTCTCACCTCACAGCTTTGTGTGGAAATACTGGTGATCAGGAGGGAGACACAGATGGATGAAACGTGGTGGGGCTTTTATGTGTTTTGTTTGTTTGATTTTTGTTAAACAGGATATATATTCAGCCCTAGACCTTGATAACTTGGTAAAGGACTTTCCATTAATCAAAGGAGCTTGTAAAGAAAAGCGTCTGGACTTCTTTAAGTTGCTTGAAGACGTTTCACCTCTCATCCGAGAAGCTTCTTCAGTTCTAAGGTCAAATGGCAGAGAGTCCCAGATTTAAACCCAGTGGGGGTATCCCCCCCAAAGAGGGACAAAAGGACTTTCCATTAAGTTACCACCACTCAAAGCAGCACACTTTTCCCCTCCTGAACAAACACACTATACTCTATCCTCATACTAAATACAGGATTTATGGTTAAAACCTTTACTATAAGCAACCTCAACCAACCAACACTTCATAATCTAAAGATTAAAAGTTTATTGATTTGTAATTGATTCAGTTGTGATAATCAGATTTTCATAAATATTATGAAATGTTTAGATATAACTTTGATACATTAACTTTGACAAAGTGATTTATTTAAGGTACTCCAGAGTTATCTTGATTAAATTATGTGCCAGTTTTTATGAGACTGATCTGTATTGCATGCGCACCAGGAGAGCACGAGAAACTGTGCGCAGCCAAGTTATTCTCTAAAAAGTTTGACATTTTGCTGACATCACTTCTAATAAAGTTAATATGCATACAATTAGAAATGTTCAACTTTGATGTCCCCTGGTGATAACATCAAGGAATACATATTTGATGCTTTCAGGTTCCATTTGCACTAAGGCATTTTGACATCAGCTACCAACACCCTGGGAGACTAAAACACAAACAAACTAGTTTGTCTGTGTCTGTCTTCTGTTACAGAGCTGGAGATCTGTGGGTGTGTTTAACTGAGCATATAATTTACATATAAGATGATAGCCTTTGTTTTCTTTTTGAAATAATTAAATGACTGTAATTACAGACATGCGTCTCTCTATGAATATGATGAAACCATCACATATAATATTCTGGATAACTGATGAAACTAAAGTTTGTCTATGTCCAACAGCCCACCTACACAAGCCTAGCAGGCTGTATGCTAAATCACTTCAGTGCCTTTTCGTTGTGTGTGTGTGTGTGTGTGTGTGTGTGTGTGTGTGTGTGTGTGTGTGTGTGTGTGTGTGTGGGCATGTGTCCACTGAGGTGGAATAACACTGTCATACTTTCTAATATCTCTCATATATGAATACTTTTTTTCTGATTTTTAAATTGGTACATAAAAAAAGAGATGAAGTGACCTCAAACACAATAGAAAATATTAGCTAATGTCTTCTCTTTAAAATCTCTCTCAATGTCTATGTTTGTGTGTCATACACACATAGTGAAATAGGCTAAAAGGTCTCAAAAAACAACACATCATGCCACGATCCTAGATGAGAAACAAAATTACTGAGCTCTATCAGGGTTACAAAGCCATTTCCTGACTGATAGAGGCTACGGGACTCCTGCAAACCACAATGAGAGCCATTAAACACAATGGGGGAAACTTGGAACAGTAGTGAACCTTCCCAAGAGTGCCCAGACTACCAAAATTACTCCAAGAACACATCAAAGACTCATCCAAGACATCACAAAATAACTCTGAATAACCCTGAAAGAACTAAAGGCCTCACTTGTCTTAGTTAAGATTAGTGTTCATGATTCAACAATAAGAAAAACGACTGGGCAAAAAGTGCATCCGTGTGGATGGAAAACCACTGCTGACCAAAAAGAACACATTTGACAAAAAAGCATTGTGATGTTCGCCAAGATATTTGGGAAAATATTCTGCATACTGATGAGAAGAAGGTTGAACTGAGAAGGTTTTGGGTCCTGTTACATAAAAAAACAACAACATTTCATAAAAAGAATATCATACCAACAGTGAAAAGTGGTGATAGTTTAATAGTTTGGGGGTGATTTCCTGCCAGTTATCGCAAACACGTGTATGCAGTTCATATTGCTCGGTACAATCAGTTATTAGTTTTGCTTGGCAATTACTTTTTCACATAAACTCAGGTAGGTTTGAGTAGCTTTTTTTTTCCCTTAAAAAATTAAATTATAATTTGAAAAACAGCATTTTGTATTTACATAGGTCATCTTTTTCTGATCTTAAAATCTGCTTGACAATCTGAAACGTGTGACAAATATGCAAAAATCTGAGACCTTACAGCACTGTAGCTGTCCTCGTTTTGAAACAGTAATGTGTATTTTAGTACAGCACTCACTTTGAATGTTGTTGGTTATTATCAACACACACACAGCTGCAAGCCACAGTAAGTGCCTGTCTGCTTGTTTGGTGTGAAGGCATCCAGATTAGTGACTGTTTTCTTAAAGCTTGGGGTTAAGTTAGATCCAAGACCCATCAGAGCAGACAGAGCTCATTAAAAACTCACATACAACTTTTAAAATCTGCTTTCATGTTGCTGTCTGTTCTTTGACTTAGCTGTAGTGTTATACACTGAAACAGCACTGTAGTAGTTTCGATGCCTCTCATCTTTTTTCCAGTTTTTTACATGAAGGCGCATCATTATAGAAATGTCTACCTCGGGGCTAAAGCAGGGCTTCCCGAAACTTTTCAGGTTTGTTTTTAGCTCACATGTTTATAGTTGTTAAATTGGATGCACTAATTACTAGCCTTCTGTTAGGAAAGTGTTGGATAATGCCAATGTATGCAAGCACAATTCCAAATGGTGTTTGTAAAGCACCATATCAAAATATTCTCCATCCTCCTCATGATGGATCATTTAAATTGAAACTGGAAATACGTTTTGATTAAATTATAAAACATAACCTTGTCTCAATAGTGACTATGGAGAAACTGGAAACAATTTTTAATTTATAATATATATTTTTAATACTTGAATAAAAATCATTAGCAATCACATGCTTTAAGTCTAAAAATTGTGAGCATACATATTGAGAGCACATACAAGACACATACTCAAACAATCAGCACCTGGAGCTACAAACGCATTAATATAATGAATAAAAGGAAATCAATACTCTGAAAAACCATTAACTCCACTACAAAAAGCAACTGCTAAAATGTACAACAGATAAATAATAACGAAAAGCACAAAGATGAAAAAAATATAAACAACAAACATACAAGAAAAGAAATTAATCATATTTAATAATAAGTTTAACAAGGTGTGAATGTGAGTGTGAATGGTGGTCTGTCTCTCTGTGTTACTCCTACTTTAGATTGGTGACCTGTCTGGGGTGTTCCCTGCTTCTCACCCTATGTTAGCTGGGATAGGCTCCAGCACCCCTGCGACCCTGATAAGGGAAGAGAATGGATAGATAAATAGATAAGTCTGACAACTCACAAACTGTCATGGACCGGGTGAGTGCCAGTGTTTTTCCCCAATGTTATGCCTCCTCCCCGCAGAGCTGGATGCGTCTTTCTCGGGAGCCGCACCTGGTGACGATTTACGCTGCAGTATTTTTAGTCCAGCAGTGACAACAACTCTCAGCAAGGACGTCGTCTAACCAGCGTTAGCGTCGGCCAATTCATGTGTCTTGTTAGATCTTACGCTATTCCTTACCTTGTCTCCTCTTGTGCCTAATTCTGTCCACGGAACACTCATTCCACCCTTTGCAGTTTCTCTCCACCCGGTCGCTGGACTTCACTGCAGCCTTCATCACCTTCCCTCCGGTATGGCCTCATTCTCTCTTCTCGCCTGCCTACCTCCCTGCTTTCATAGTAAGACTCTCTCAGATTGTACAACTTCAACTCACCCAGATCTCCTCTGAACTTACCTCCTCCTCCCATGTGCCTCTACCTAAAGCCATAAAATCAGTTTCACTGGATAGTTCCCTGCAACCCATTGATACTCCACACTGATATACCTCTCCTCTATTGCAGTCTCTCTGACCACTGCTCACGGCCTGCTCAATTATCCCAGCCTGCATTCACTCTCTCCTTTGGACATCATTACTTCAAGGTGTTTCACTTTACCATTGTATATAGTCACTGTTTCACGTGTACAGGGATTTTATTCACCCACGTTTTCTATTGAAACTTATTTCATGTCATTCTAGTGTCTGTGTTGATGGGTCATTCAGTGGGTTGTTCAGTAGGTCGTAAAAGTGGGCCTTTCATTTGGTCATTCAATAGGCCTTCAGGGGGTCAGAGGCCAAAGGTGGGGGTGGGGGTAGATTCCCATTCATTTCCTATGGCGGTCACAAAGTTGATTAAAACACTCACAATTCAACGACAGAGGTTCTCTTCACTTTTATATGTTCAAGCGCATAGTGTGGAGGATTTCATAAGGCCTCAAGGCAATCGGATGTAAAACACAATATTTATGAGTTTTTTAATTTGTAAATCAGATCTGACCTGAACACGACAGGAAAATTAAGTTTCTGTTTTAGACACAATATTAACCTAAAACATGAGATAAATGATTAGACAGGGAGATGTGACTTAGAGCCAGAACCCAAAAGTGGTAAATGGTCTATATTTGTATAGTGCTTTACTTAGTCCCTAAGAACCCCAAAGCGCTTTACACTACATTCAGTCATCCACCCATTCACACACTGGTGATGGCAAGCTACATTGTAGCCACAGCTGCCCTGGGGTGCACTGACAGAGGCAAGACTGCCGGACACTGGCGCCACCGGGCCCCTCTGACCACCACCAGTAGGCAACGGGTGAAGTGTCTTGCCCAAGGACACAACAACCGAGACTGTCGGAGCTGGGGCTCGAACCGGCAACCGTCCGATTACAAGATGAACTGCCAACTCTTGAGCCACGATCGCCCCAATACCCAATGAGGTTCTTTCCACATCTCCTCACTTTACAGCGATTGAAGCCGGCGTCGTCAACATAAATGAAGACATGATGTGCCCCCTCAGCTTCAAGCTCCATTATTCTCTAAGTAAAGAAGGGCAAAATTACAATGAAAAGTGTCTCCAGTTGATTCTAATTGTAAGATATGACAAAGCATTACAGTATACTATAAGTTTTCACATATTGGCATCTGCCCTCCTTCACAACATGAGAGTTCCTTCCAGAAATGGAACTCTGCAAAGCTGCTTCATGGCCATATGGTTATTTTTTAGGACGTGGTCAATGGTGGTCAGGCTCACTGTTGATGTTCCTAAAAATTCCCAGATTTGACGCAGTCTTATGATATTGTTTCCAACAACCATGTTCACAGCAGCTGCCTCCTGCTCAGCACTGAAAATCTTCCCTCTACCCCAGATAATGGCAGCCTTTGGATTCTATAAAAAACACATGTAATGGGAAGGAGGAAATAATTACATAAAGTCCACCACTGAAGATATTTCTGTATATACTCCTGTGGAAAAAATCTGACAATGGATCCAACTGTGTTTCTGTCTAGAACAGGTTGTACTCTTTGTCCAGCCTCTCTAAGTAAAAGGCCATATTTGATAACGTGGTCAAAAACAGTTGCCGGAATTTCTTCTGAACCTTGAGTCTTTCCAACTACACCTCCAACTCGCACATGGATTCCTCTTCCTCCAACTCATCTTCCTCTCATCTGCCTTAGACTCCCTCCATTCGTGTTGGTAAAGAACAACACAGATGCGGCACCTTTTACGGCCCGCAGACTGATTGCCAACTGAAGATTATTGTGAAGGAGTGTCAAACAGGTGCTTCAGTGATTTCACAGTGACCTAAGTAGTTTCTAATAGTCAGGAAAAGATGATTTCAGTTTGATTACCATAGCTAAAAAACAGTGGGCTTTGGACTGCTTGAATGACATCCATGTTAGTGGTTTTGCAAAAGGGTGGGGAAAATGTGTCAATCCAAGGAGAAAGGGTTGACGCGTTTGCAAGAGGTGTCTTCTGCTCTGCAATCAGAAAAATCGCAAAGCGTGCGCTTCGTCAGGACAAGCCATGGTTGCATACTGCCACCTATTGGTACAAAGATGTTAGCTACGGTCTTCTGGTTTAGAAACCAGTTAATTTGGGGCATTTTTAAATGTCAATAACTTCTATATTTGTAGTAAAACAACAAAAGTATACATTAAGTATACATTAATTGACAAAAATATGAACACACATTTGTAGGTATCATCTATCTAAATATATTATTATTACTTTTGCTGAAGAGCAGTACCAAAATGAGTAGGATTTTTATGAAAATCCTGTGGAGGAAAAATTATCTTAGATTTAGGACGATGATAATGATGAATACGAACGAGTTTGCCCACCTTTTCACCTATCACATCATGACTGGTTGCATGCCTTGGAAACATTTTCCTGAGCTCACCTTCAGATCCTTCTCATTACCTGGTTTAATGCGAGTCATACAGGAGAAACTCTCTGCACATTCCCTGCCTCTGCTTATTTGAATTCAGAGCTGAATGCTGAAAATGTACTCCACCACTCAGTGCCTGAAATAATTACCCCTTGCCAGATCTCTTTTCTTTTGTGAATCATTTCATCATTTTCAGTTTCATACCTATTTCTTCTTACTCATATGCTCAGTTAAAAAGGCAATGATGCACATTTTCAGAGAACATAAAGGCCACATGGAAGTCCCATAAAACTGCTTTTTTTAATTTTTCTTTTTACTCTTTTTGTCTTTATACTGGTACTGAAGCCACACTTTTTGAACACTTTTGCAAGCATGAAAAAGTGTCATATTACTTGATAGCTTGAATAACTACCATCAACTTTTAATTAAAGAGATGAGGGAAACTATGATGTATATTTTAGACCTAATTAGCACACTAACTCAGGGGAGTGAAGTGATTAGATGAGTAAAGACTCCCTGTGGATGCCGCAGACAAGCACATATACACATGCCTACACACGTACACACACTTGTATTCTGAAGGCGTTTGCACTTGGACTCCCATCCTAGCAGCACTTTGAGCAATATTTCAATTTGGTGTGACATTTTCATTTTCCACCATGCAGTACTAGTTTTACAATCACGCCACAGTTTCCAGCTTTTTCCAGCTTTCTTTCTTTCATCAGCTGGAGTCAAGCAAAATTATCTATTGAAAGAAGAAGACAGAAAACATACACTGGATACAACAATCAATAACAATAACATCAGAGAGCTGTTATGTGTTTAGAACAGTAGCTTTCAGAGCCATTAGTGAAGTGACTGCACAGTGAACAAAAGAACAGGAAATGGAGTTTAGCCATTAGCAAAGCTTTAGAATGAAACATTAAAGACAACAGGAAATAAAAGTAGTTCTTCTTTTTTGTTGCTGATGTCCTGCATTCAGTAGTGAGATGATACAGGGGCATACCTTTTACGGAAATAGCCATATTGAAGTTAAATTGCTATAATCGTGTTTGAGATGACGGTTGTGCAACACATCATGAATAATGGAGCAACACTGCTGTCTGTATAATTAGCTGAACAAAGAAAAGTCAGAATTAAAGATCAATTAGTTCACTGGGTAGACACTCACATCAGGAAATCATCCAACAGGTGTTAATGTTCTCCTGCTTGCTACTAACCAAAAGGCAACAAGTGCTACTAGGAAAGACAAGTACATTAATGACATCTTTGTCATGTGATTGTTGCTGGGTAACCAAAAGGTTCTGCAGGTGTTCAGCCCACTGATCACACCAACATGGGGGCTTCACATCACACTATATTTACAACACAAATGCCACACAGCTCGTTTAATAATGGCCCATGAGACAGAGATGTCACTAGTAAAAATAAATACAACACTTGTATATTCCCTCTGCCTTACTGAGAGAGCTGAAAAGGATGGTCATCCCACAGAGAAATAACTTGTATATATTTATACTTGCTTGGGAGGTGACTACACAAAGAACCATAACTGGTAAGCATAAAGTTAGGACAATGATGCATTTTCCTGATATTTCTGGCCTTTGATAATGTGTTGATTGTCTTTTCTCTATGTTTATTGAAGTTTCATGGGGTTACAAGATCTGTATGACCATCTCCAAAGTGACAGATGAGCAGAGGGAGAGTAAGACGAATGACCCACATTGGGCAACATCCACAGAAGACCACACCAAGTACCACTAGGCTAACAACAAAACTGAGGCAACAATTCCCATGGATTTACCAAAATTACACAAAAGATGATTGAAAAAATACTGCCTGCTCTGATGAGTCTTAATTCCTGCTGTGACACTGAGATGACAGCATCAGGTTGCAGCAGATGGCTGCCCCTGAGCCTGTTTTCTTCCTGTAAAAAGGGAGTTTTTCCTTCCGGCACCTTTGGTGGAACAGGACATTCACATCACTGATGTGTAGGATCTGTGTAAACCACTAATAATGTAGTGATTTGAGATTCATCCTATCCATCTCCATCTTTGAGTCACCAGCTAGCAGTGATATGCAGCCTTATCCAACAAGAAAGTGGAACAGCACTGCACAACTTTATGCCCCGCGTCACCCTACAACCCCACACATTATTTTACATATTTTTTTTTCCTGTTTAGTGCTTAGTGAAAACTCATCAATATAAACTACTGTTTAAAATAGAGAAAATATATTGCTGTGAGCAGTGTTGGGCAAGTTACTTTCAAATAGTAATTCAATTATAGTTACTAGTTACTTCTTCAAAAAAGTAACTGAGTTAGTAACTGAGTTACAATATTCTAAAAGTAATTAATTACTTGGAAAAGTAACTATTGCGTTACTTAAAAAAAAAAAACAAAGAACGTTTAACCCTCTGGCGTCCAGGGTATAATTGGCCATTTTTTTACTACTCTTGATTTTCTCTCCACATTTTACCTTTAAAAACTATTTGCTTTGCCTTGTTTGGTATCATTCTTTTTAGCACAACCTCGCGTGCCTGAATTTACAGTTATGTTCTCATTTTGTCATACTGTATAACCAGAATTGATCTAAAATCAGACAAAAAACATAAAATCAGAGTAGAAAAAGTTATATTTTTACTGTAACAACCATAAACATGTTTAATGAATCATATTTTATAACTTCAAATGCAAATATTAATTGTCAATTTTAAAATCCTATGCACAAGTTTTGCAAACAACAAAGTTATTTGCATCCATTTACCTTTTACCCTTTTTTTAAATAACCATTTCAAACTATTTACAGAACAATCAGCTGTTCTTCAATAAGATGCCACAAATTATTTGTGCCACTCCAAAAAAATCATTTCTGTCCACTATAAAGGAGAACATCACAGCCTGATACCTGCAGGTCTGACAGCAGCAGGTGTATCACTGCTGTTTCTACCTGGAGACAGCAGTCGCCTCATTGTTCTGACACACAACACAAAACTATCCACAACACTACACACTAACTACACAAGACAACACATTAACTACACACTCCAAACATGCTAAACGTCACAAATCTCACATCTCAAAACTCGCTCTCTCTTTCTCTCTCTCTCTTTTCCTGCTCTCTCTCCCTCTCTCTTTCTCTCTCCCTCTTTCTCTCTCTCCCTCTCTCTTTCTCTCTCCGTCACTCCTAAAACTTCCCCTGTTTTGTTTTGTTTTTTTGCTCATAAGCAGAGAGTGCTTGCTAGCGCTAACGTGGCGAAACTATTGAGGAAAAAACGCCGCGTATATATCGTTTATCATGACTCTGGTTTTACGTGGCCTATCGACACAATTTATAAACTAGCACCTTGTTGCTTTGTCTTTAAGTGGTCATGTGATCGGCTTACCACGACTACTTTATTCTTCCTCAGTCAAACAGCAGCACTCATGCGATTGTTTTGCCTCCTTAGCTCCAGGTGTTGTGCTAGACAGTGATCGTGATTACCGTCTGTGCGGGAGCGCGCAGCTGCTTAAAGCTGTAGCGCCCAGATTACTTACAGCTACTTCCTGCAGCTGATATAAGATGCGGTGAACTGAACACAGCTTCAACTGTTTGTTGAAAAATAGTAACGGACCGCGTTACCTTGTTAGTAACTGTAACGGCGTTGTAACGATAGGAATAGTAATTAGTTAGATTACTCGTTACTGAAAAAAGTAACGCCGTTAGTAACGCCGTTACTTGTAACGCCGTTATTCCCATCACTGGCTGTGAGCCATGAGAAGGCAATCTATAGCTTCTCTGTGATGTTGACAGTCAGATATTTGATAACTAAAATCAAGCACTTTATTTGCATACGTCTATTTTTTCATGTGAGTTTCTAGGAACAGTTAGTAAACATAAATATTGTCATTAAGTATAGTAAATGTTAGCCTCACAGATTTGTAACTTTGTTCAGGAAAATGCTGATATACGTTCATAGGATATACATCAGTGCTGTTATAATGACAAGGAAGATCTCCTGGTGAGACATCATGGTTTTTGACTTGACAGATAGACTTTTCAATCTTACATACTTTAAGGAGAAAAAGTTAAGTCTGCTCAAAGACTCCCTCTAAAGAGAAATGTTACTATTTCCATATTATTTGTCAGTTTTATTTCATATGCTGAAAGACATATATAGAATTTCCTCTTAGAAACTAATGGTACAGTTCAACATAACAAAACCAAGGAACCAGTTCAACTTGAATGGTATGGCTAACTTGTCAGAGATTTTGGGAACAAGGATTACTCAACATAAGCAACAAATAATGACATACCACTTAAATGCGTATTAATAAACCTTATTTAACCTTAAGGTGGGTTAAATAAACCCACCTTATGGGGTGGCTGTAGCTCAGGGGGTAGAGCAGGTCATCTATTGATTAGAAGGTTAGTGGTTTGATCTCAGGCTGCTCCATGTTGGATAAAGCAAGAGAGTAGAAAGACACTATATAAGAATCAGTCCATTCACCATTTACCATAAATGTAGGCGTAAAGATAATTTTTCTAAAACTCTAAATGAACAGTTTTGATGAACAGAGGGAGATCTTTTTTCTTTGTCAATTTGATCTATTACAACTGATAAATTAACCATAACCAATTAACCATCTTTCTGTTAGTTCCCCTTAACTATTTCTTCATTTGTGCAGCCCATAAAATCAATTAGTTTAGGCTGTTTTGATGATGGCCTTTCCTGCAAACAACTGCAAAACTGAAGTGGCTATATGTATTAACATTGGCATCAAGGTTTGGTAGCTTTCTGTGCACTCCTTTAAACTTGCCTTCTTATTTTTAGTATCCAGCTCTTCAGTATACATACATGTAGAAATGTTCAAACCCAAATGCAATACCATCGGTGAATTGCTAGTACTACTCAGCTCCATAAACCATCAATAGCCCGTTTTATACGGTCATTTCATGATAATGGTGTTCAGAGTACCCTTTCATTTGATGTCTTTGCTTTAGGGATATACTCACTGTGAAACTCATGGTTGATGCTTCAATTTAAAGTAAAATTTTGGGACATAACTGATTCCGGTACTGATTTTTACTTATTTATTTATTTATTTATTTATTGTCCTATATTTCTTCCCCTTTTTGTCACAGAAAAAACATAAAATTTATTATTGAAGAAAAATAAATAAGCTGATTTAATGACAATGCTATATTTAATGGTCAGCTGTTCAATCATACAAATTTATGACATCCTATCAACATCCCATCCAAATGGTCATCACACATAAGACAGCAGCATAATTGAATTTATACTTAGTGGGAGATATGCTGGGAGCAATTAACCTATTTGACACACATCTGATAAATCTGTACCTGTTATATCTGTACTGTTTGTGTGAACTGAACCAAGCTGGTGAAATACTGTCCTTTGTGTGATTTTACATAGCATGCCAGTTTTATGAAATCAGAGACTTAAATCCATGTATCAGCTCTGTGTTTTAAACAGACATCACTTCAGCTCTGCTGCTACCTCCACCAGAAAACAAAAATCCAATATTTCCACCTTGTCCTGCGTAGAAGGACACAGGAAAATAAATATTATTGTAGCCACTGCTTGCAGCAAAACAGCATTGCAGTAAGAATTCATGTCAGTCACTCAATATGAGCTCCAATATCAGCACATCTTTTAATTTTGGTGTGCAATTTACAGATCTCTGAATTAACAACCTGGCTTTTATTTCACAGGCATCATTTAATTCACCTGGGCTGTAAAGTTTTGCTGTATCTTTTATAACCACCTTTTACATAGCTAGTGGGCTCAAGTCTTTTGTGCTCGGTATAGCGGTATTGTGGGAACCTGATTAAACTGTTCATGCATTTCTTAAAGACTTTTACAGCCTTAAAGACCCAAAGTAATGAAATTCCAGTGTAATAATATCAAACATATGCTGCTTTCATACCTGCTGCATGCAGTGGATTTTTAGAGCTCTGTGTTTTTAGCAAATGTCTCATAAAGCACAAATGCAAGCGGTGCACTGATTGTGAACAAAAGCTCTAGGCATGTGAGACATTTTCAAACATTGTTTCTGGCGTTTGGACCTGTTTTATAAGTGGCAGTGGAGAAGTGAATCAGGAGTGCCTGCTTGCATCTGCTCAACTCCTGCAGTGCAGTGTGACTTTGCTGTGTGCAAAATAGAGCTTTAAATTCTTTCCCAGAGGACTGTTATGTTTGCTGGAGAGAGCCTAATGTCTTATGTGAGTAAAACTGTTCAACTCCACCAGACCTAGACTAGGCCAATCAATATGCTCAAATAACATCAATTTATGTAGCATGGACAACTGACAGCTGAGAACTTTATTTGGAATTCTTGTCAAAATCTTTAGGTTTACTGGGGCAAATCTATTACAAACTAGTAATAAATATATTCTAAATGTGTTATTTTGACATAATAGTCTCATAAGCCTTCATTAGAAAACTTTCATATCTTTACAAAAGTCAAGCAAACAGCCAAAGCCCTACTGTTAAGTGAAAAACTTTTGGCACATTATGAAGAATGACATGAAGAGATTGGAGTGCTAGAGTTGGCCAAAAACTTTTGATGAGTCACTCTGATGAGTCACATTGCAAAATGGAAACATTAATGAAATCTAAAAGCTACAGCAAAATGTTCAAAACATTAAGTCAGGTCGTTATAGCACTCAATGGCTGTTAAGTGTTTGGAACTACACACTCCTTTTTACCATTTACCACAAATTTATGCTTTATCAAAAGTAATAACTTTCTCTTTTTGCTTATATTACCATGTGTAGAAGAGGCTGTCTCCTCTATTGAATGCAGCATTTTGTGTTATTTGGTATTGTTTTCTTATGTATATATTGTCTTTAATTCATGTGCTATTCTTAAGTTAAGGGTTTACTTGAGTTATTTTGTATTTTGGGATTATTTATGAGATAATGTTAAGTCTTAGTATTATTATTAATTGCCTTGGGTTGTAGTCTGGTTTAGGCCCTTTCATGTCTCCTTAGTTATGAGCCTCTTCATGTCCCCTGGTGTAAGTCTGTTCTGGTCTTCTGTGTCATGCCATGTATTTCCTGTCTGTGTGGTTTCATGTTGTCAAGCCTATGTCATGTCTAGGTCTCTCCTTGTTTCCTGTTTTGTAGATGTCTTGTGTTCTATGTTCATTGTTTTAGTTTCACGTTCCCTGTGGTTTCATGACATTCATTTGTGTCAGCTGTGTCCCCGTGTGTTTCCACTTCCCCTAATACCTCCTGTGTGTATTTAGTCTATGTGTGGTCATTCAGTCTTTGTCAGGATGTCTGTTCTTCTCATCTAGTCATGTACCTCGTCATAGGTCTCATAGTTTCATAGTTATCATCATAGCTTCATAGGTATCCAACACGTTCCTAAATGACGAGATCGGAAATATGAGGAAACATGAGAACCGTTTGGAATCAATCCACACATGTTTGTTTTTTTTCCTCAAATCGCTTTGGAAAACACTATTTCACTTCATTAAAGTGCTGGTTAACGTTAGGAATAAGGTTCTGGTTAGGGCTGGAATACATGGCTGGAACGTCTTTCACCACAGGACCATAATTCTACTGTATTTCACCCATAACCCGGCGTGTACTTTAAGAACTCCGAAGGTCACCTTTCACGTTCCTCAGGAACGGCGCGGGATGTGACAAATCGTCAGGATGTTAGGCCTCGGGAGTGAGAACGGTCTGAGGTATCATAGCGTTCATAGTTGTTTCCCAGTTTCAGTCTCGTCACAGCTTGTTTTTCCCATAGTTTTTCCCAGTTTATGTTTAGTTTTAGTTTTGCCACACGTTGATCTTGCCTTGTATTTATGTTTCTCTTGTATCAGCCCAAAAAGCTCCCCTTTTGTTCAAGGTCAAGTTCTGTTCTCCTGTGTCCACATTTGGGTCCTCCACTCACGCTCCATACGGCCCGTGCCGCAGACCGTGACATCACTAAGAACTGTTAGAGTTGTGATGCCTCACCTGTGTCTGTTTTATTTTGTTTTTCATTCTGATTACACAGCTAAGGCATTTTTAGTGGTCAGACTACAATAAAACAACATTTTGAGATTTAAAGGTAACAGTATGTTAAATTGTGTTGTACTTGGTGACATGCTAAGAGTAAGTAATGAGCTAACATAGAATTTTTTTTTCATTCAGTTTTACATGATGGAAAAAGTTTTCATATTTATATATAGTCATGCAAAAAATACACTATCTTTCATTTTTAAGGTTTTGCACATTAGGATGTAAAATATCCTTTGGCTTGTTACTGGGTTCTAAAATGTACGGAAAGTCCTCTTCCGTAAAAATGACTTAAAACAATCTGCTTGACACAATTTTATACACTGTTTTATCCTCTATGTTTAGTATTTTTTAGCCCACTGATTTGTGTTCAATTAATTATTTTTTGTAAATTAAAAACATATAAAACATATACCTCAAACATGCTCTATAAAAAATGAACCTTGAACCTTTTTGTGTTGATTGCCATGTCTGTTTTATGTATGCACTATATCTCTCATAAGCCATGACAGACTGCTCTCCCCTACAGACCCTGCATTTATAAGTTAAAAGTATTGGCAATACTGGCCCTGTTTTTACTTGGCAGCAAATACAGTAAATGCAGTATCGAACAGTACTAGCATCCAGGTTCTGCAGCTGCAAAACAAGCCTAAATCAGCACCCCTCCACCTCTGTGCTTGAAGGTTGGCATGACATGTTGGTGCTTCTATACTGTTTGTTGCCAAAAGTGGCGCTGTGCAACATGGCTTTATGCAGTTTTTCTAAGCATCACACAGTCAGATTTGGAATGAATTTACTGGAGCGTCCACTCCTGGGAAGACTGGAAACTCTCTTGAATGTTTTCTACTTTTGAATAATCTTCCTCAGTGTAGACTGATGGATTTGAAATTGTCTGGAAAAGGCTTTATAAATGTTACTAGATGAATGGGCAATAGCAATTTCTTCTCTAAGATCACTGCTGATGTCTTTTCTCCTTGGCATTAAGCTACTCATGCCTGAATGCTCCAGATCAGCAAACTGCAAAAACTTATTCTATTAAAGAGTTAAGAGTCTAATTGCTGATTAATCAGTTTTTAAGTGCATTTGATTTTCAGTATCTGGTGAAACCCTTTTAATTGCCATGGAAGAAGTAAGGATGTACATCTTCACACACACTGTATTTGCATTCTCAGTAAATGACAACATTTTTTGTATTAGGTTGTTTTCATCAAATTTTAGAACTTGGTAATGACAAGATATTTTTTATATACATAAAATACATAAAATCTCTGTGAGTGTGCACTTCCTTTTTCACATGACTGTAGATTCTGAAGTTTATTTTACTTCTTCAAAAGGCTAACAATCATTTTTTTCCCCCTGTTTTTTCTGCCTTATGAAGCCAACTATGTTGTCTACATTGTATTTTTTAAGGATGTTCTTTGTGCCTTTGTGTGCATTCATTACTCTAGTGCAGCTATACGTAAAGAGAAAAGACAGATTGGAATGTTTAGAGATTGCGTGCTCTGGTTTTGGTTTTATAATGAAAAAAAAACAAAAACATATTCAAGAACTTCATTTCACCAGGTACAAAGAGATAGCAATACTTTAATCATTTTGCACTTACATCTCTCCCCCTTTTTATGTCATCTTCTCTCTGTGAATCTAAATAACCCTTTCAATTCACTATGAGACGTTTCTTCAGTAGTCCAGAGTCAGAACATTACTGAGTTTGTTCTGTCTTTGTAAATCATCGTTTTTGGAAATGCAAACATGAGCATTTACAAACATGTAAAAGCTCATGTTTGGGCAAAAAATAAATAAATACAAATAAATCACAAGTGTAAGCTCTATTTCACAGTGTTAAGGTTTTTGGCAGTGTTGTAGCTGACTGCCACACAAACAAAGTTTCAAAGGCATTATAGAGTTTTTGACCCCTAATTATCTTCTGGCATACTGCTATTAAAAAGGATCTCAATAGCATTTGTATATTTTACACTGCAACTCCACATTTCTTTTGCACTGTTACGCAGTGAGTGATTCACTGAGTGTTATGGTCCCTGTGCCTACCCGGTCGGCGTGACAAGGCTACATGTGTTTTTGTTTTGTTCTCGTTCTCTCTCTCTCTCTCTCTCTCTCTCACTTGCCCTTGGCCCATGCACGTGCGACTAATCCTTGATCCTTGATCCTTCTTATCCTTGAGAGGATAAGGAGCTGGTCCAGTGTTCGCTCTCTCTGCGGTAGAGTATCACTTCCTGTTCCTGCTCAACACACAGTGGTGTTTTTGAGTAGCTTATCTGCTTAGCAATTTAATTAAAAACTTTTAGATACCTTCTTTTTTCATAGTATAATCCTTACGTGCTTCATCCGAAGCACACTCTCTGTGTACTAACTACCTAATTTATAGCCAAAGTACTCACTCATTGTGTCTTTACTGTTCCGCTAGCTTAGCTTAGCTTGTAGCCAACTCGCTAGCAGCATGGCCTCTTCACCTGTCCCTCCTGCACTTTCCTGCTCATCGTGTCAGATGTTTTGTTACTCCTCGGCCTCCTTTAGCAGTAATGATACTTGTAACAAATGTAGGATATTTGCAGCTCTGGAGGCCAGGATTACTGAATTGGAGACTCAGCTTTGCACTCTTGAGTCACCCGTAGCTAGCCATGCCCCTGTAGCTGGTGCAGCCGAAGATAGCGTAGGCCCCGCTAGCTGTTCTCCGGCAGACCCCAAGCAGCTGGGGAAACAGGGTGGCTGGTGACAGTGAGGAGGAAGCATAGTCTTAAACAGAAGCCCACCCCCCCCCCCCCCGATGTGGGCTTCATGGATAATTGACAAACCTTCTGGAGGAAACCTGGTCTTGTTAGGAGAGACGGCATCCATCCCACTTTGGATGGAGCAGCTCTCATTTCAAGAAATATGGACAAATTTATTAAGCCCCCAAAATATGACTATCCAGAGTTGGGACCAGGAAGCAGAGTTGCAGTCTTACATGCCTCTCTGCAGCTTCTCTCCTCCTGCTACCCCCCCCCAAAACCCATCTCCATAGAGACTGTGTCAGCCCCCAAACAGACAAAAAACAAACTAAAAACCAGCAATATACAACTTAAACATAAAAAATCACAAAGAAAGAACAATACAGTATCCACATCTGAACCAAAGAGTAAAACAGTGAAATGTGGATTATTAAACATTAGGTCTCTCTCCTCCAAGTCTCTGTTAGTACATGACTTAATAATTGATCAACAAATCGATTTACTCTGCCTTACAGAAACCTGGTTGCAGCAGGATGATTATGTTAATTATGTTTGTTTAAATGAATCAACACCCCCGTGTCATTCTAACTACCAGAAACCTCGAAGCACAGGCCAAGGGGGTGGTATGGCAGCAATTTTTCACACCAGCCTATTAATCAACCAAAAACCAAGACAGACTTGTAATTCATTTGAAAGCCTGATGCTTAGCCTTGTCCACCCTAGCTGTAAAACTCAGAAACCAGTCTTATTCGTTATCCTCTATCGTCCACCTGGGCCTTACACAGAGTTTCTGTCTGATTTCTCAGACTTTTTATCTGATTTAGTGCTCCGCTCAGATAAAATAATTATTGTGGGTGATTTTAACATTCATGTAGATGCTAAAAATAGCAGCCTCAACATGGCATTTGATCTGTTATTAGACTCAATTGGCTTCTCTCAAAATGTAAAAGAACCCACCCACCCACGCTGCAGTGAATGTCAGGACCGCCATCTACAATGCAGGTCTCACCACTGGCGATATGAGCGCGTACAAAGCGGCCTCATACGGCGTGCGGCGCGCGGTGAGAGATGCCAAACGCCGGTACCGGGAGCGCGTTGAGTCTCACTTCCACCAGGGCGACACACGGAGTATGTGGCACGGACTACGCACCATTACAGACTACAAAGCCAGGGACACTGCGCCGATCAACGCCGACTCTGCGTTCACCAACGAGCTGAACCAGTTCTACGCCCGTTTCGAGGTTAGCCAGGCGGCTAAAGCTAACTACCGCCTGACTGCCGAGGACAGTGACGTCATCAGCGAGAGACCGGTGATCAGCATTGGGGAGCACGACGTCCGAGCGGCATTGAGGAGAGTGAACACAAGGAAAGAGGCGGGGCCAGACGGCATCACCGGCCGTCTGCTGCGCTGCTGTGCTGACCAGCTAGCAGGTGTGTTCACTTACATCTTCAACGAGTCCCTGGCGAAGTCTGTGGTCCCCACATGCTTCAAAAGATCCACCGTCATCCCTGTGCCCAAGAACAGCAAACCCTTATCCCTGAATGATTACCGGCCAGTTGCACTGACCTCGGTAGTAATGAAGGTGGACACGTGGACAAGAAACAGGGTAACTATGTGAGAATGCTGTTTGCTGATTACAGTTCAGCGTTTAACACAATAGTGCCCAGCAGACTGTTCACAAAGCTCAGGGATCTGGGACTCAACAGCCATCTGTGTGCATGGGTGTTGGACTTCCTCACTGGCAGAACTCAGGTGGTGAGGGTGGGTAGATGCATCTCTAACAGCATCACCATCAACACAGGAGCACCACAGGGATGTGTCCTCTCGCCACTGCTCTACTCCCTCTACACTTCAGACTGTGTGGCCACCCACAGCTCCAACACCATTGTAAAGTTTGCTGACGACACAGTGGCGTTGGGCGCCATCTCCAACAACGATGAGGCGGCCTACATGGATGAAGTGAAGAATCTGGCATCTGGCATACTTTTCACATTGGGCCACAATCGACTAAAACCCTTGTTTTTAACCCTATTTAAACTCTACTGTGAAAACCATGGTTGGTTGGATTCCTCCTTCTCTAAACTTGGTCCTTATTGTGGGTGTTGACATCAAACAGTCCCGTGCAACAAAATTATTGTGAAACAATGGTTCCTCAAAAAGCCACAGGCCAGGTCTAGGGTCAGGATCACGTAAAATCTTCAACATTTTCCAAGCATCCAACACTGAAAGATAAAACGGTGTTAAACCTGTCAAATCGGTGTATTAAGCAAAAACAGATGCTTGTCCAGTCCAAGACGTCCAGCTTTCTGGAGAAGCAGCCGAGCTAAAGGCAGCCAACAGTAACTACATCCATAAAGCAGCTTCTGAGCGGTGTGTGTGAATGCAGAGGTCTTGGCCATGATATCTATAAGTCCTTGTCCCCCCTCTGACACAAGAAAAAAGAGTACAGATGCCTTTAGCCAGTGCTGACCAGACCAGAAAAAATTCACAATGAGACACTGAACATCTTTAACCAGCCCAGCAGGTGGAACCAACACTACAAGCTTGTGGCACAGAGATGAGGCAACCAGATTATTGAAAATTAGAGCTCTACCCCTATAGGACAGCTTCGGGTAGCAACCATTTTCATTTAGACAACTTGGACTCAACTTTTTCCCCATATACCTTCCCAGTTCTTTTTCTGAAATTGGTCATTACCTTTAAATAATCCCAATGTCTTAATACCAATGTCCTCCAATGTCAAGTCTGTGTTTAAAGTCTCCTGATCCTCTGAAGTGAGTTGAGGAAGCCCTTGAAGAAGTTCTGCTACCACTGCTTCATCATGTGTAGCTTTTGAAAACAGATTTGTATAAAACTCCATTGCAAGCTATCTGATCTCTGGTGGATTTGTTGTAACTTGGTTGTTTGGTTGCTGTGTGGCAGGCAGGAGGAGGGACCCAAATGCAGGACTCTTAGACGGGAAGTTGAACATTCTTTATAAACACTACAGAGTAAGTCTGTGGTCATTTTTAATAGTTTTTGGAAATTCCGTACAATTCAAACTGGACCGTATAAAGCCAATTAATAAAATGACACTGAAAACACTTTTTACATCAGGAATCATGACAGTATATGAAGGTTTACATGAAAGTAAAATGTATCTGAGCCAAGCATGCTGAGCTCTTCACCTTCTTTTTGATTTACAGAGAACAGAGGATATAAAATGGTGGTTTTATGACTAGTTTTACTGCAAAAAGATTAAGCCAATATTTACAATAGCAATAATCATATTTTACTTCATATTCAGTTCTACAAGTCTGCTGAAGTGCTCATGAATTAAACTTACTTTTTTGAAACCAGACTTGTAATGTTCTGTGTAGGCTGAAAGCTAATACAGATGAACTTTGATATCCTCCACTAAGGATATAATGTGGGGTTCAGGCACATCTGTAACGGTCCTGGGTTGGTGACCCAGTGTTAACGTTTGTATTATTATTGGTCTTTGTTTTCATCATGGTTTTGTATTTTTGGTTCTTAGGTTTTGGTTCCTGTGCTCCTCATGTCACTCTTGTCCCTATCCTCTGTGTCCCCTCTGTATAGTATCAAGTCCGTGCCCCAGTGCCGGTTGTATTTCCTGTTTTACTTTAAAGGTCCAGGTCTCATGTCAATGTAGTCTCGCCTGGTCTTGCCTATTTAATTAGTGTCAACTGTGTTTTCCTCCTGGCCCTTATTCCCTCATTTACCTCTTGTATTTATTGTCTATGTTTTTCACCGTTCAGTGTGGTGTCATACCATCATACCTGCCTGTGTGTTTTGTTCATAGTGGTGTTCCTAGGTTGTCCAGTTCAGTTTTGTATTTACTCGTGTCAGCAATAAAGCTGAGGGTTTTTTTTAGTTTACTTTGGCTTCCTGCAATTGGGTCTATCATCCTGCCTGACTGGACACAGCCATGACAACATCATGTTGGCTTCTAGTTAGATTTCCACTTAATCGTATACAGTGAGCTTTTTAGCTAACTGCTTCAGCTAGCTCCTTTCTGTCACTTGATCTCCACTTTGACATTGGATGTAAGAGCTTTCTGAGTAACTTTGAATGAAACAGTCACAGCTGTTGCTACTTGAGGAGAACATTTTGTTTTTTTACCAAGCTCCAATACTTATGGCAACTACTGAAAAAATATAAACATGTAGCATGGCATGTGGTAAATTCATTCATCTATCTGAATCTGCCTTACTTTGGCAAAACCACCAGTACTGCCAGTCAGTAACATGCCACCTGATGCTACATACCGAGCAAGAGACAGCTTGAGTCTGCGAGCCTGAGCTCAGAGTTAATGAACCTTTGACTTACAGAAACTCTCCACACATTTGTGGATTTGCCAATGCAGAAATGTCCCAAAAGTCTTGTGTAAACAGACAGCCAAACGAAAAGCTGAGTAAGTTGTAACTGATGACTTGTCTGTATATTCAGGGCTTCAATCAAAACTGTAAGATTTTGCACCCATTCATTTCTATGCATGTTACAGATTTGTTTATACATTTACAAATCTGATTACACACACACTGTGAATGCACATTTGCAGATTCCTGTATATGTTCACAAATCTCCTTACAGATTAACACATTTATCTTTATATTTACAAATCTAATTATACACCCAGATTTAGATACAAAGGACAAATGGCTTTGCTACAATAACAGCCTCATACTCAGAAGGTGCATTTAAAGCAGACACTATTTTAATTGTTGATGCTGACATGTATGTAATTGTATACATTTTAACTTGATAACCTTATTTTGTAGTTAACGGTTGAAGCTGTACAGTATGTGTTTGCATGTGCATATGGAGCTGTGTGTATATGTGTAAATGCATATAAACATCTAATATGCATAACATAAAAGAAGCAACTGAAAAAAATAAACATAATAAAGAAAATAATAGTCATACCACTGGAAGAAAAATCCTGACAAAAAGAGAGGGTTGTTACTTGTCCTGCAGCACAAACAGAGCCCTAGCAGATGCAGGTCAATGGCAGAAAGAGATGCCACCACCATCCCCATCGGGCACAGTGGACTGAGGCCAGGGTACCAACGGCACACCATGTTTGCTATATTCTCATGTGATTTTTTCACTTGTTTTCTTCATTTATCACCCTTTTGTGCAGTATGTGCTTATATGTTAATGTGTTAGTTTTGTGCTAGTGCCTTAAAAAAGGCAAAATGTCATGAGAGCATGCCTATCCCTTTCCTGTGTTTATTTATGTATTTATTTTTTGCATTTATTCTCATTTCTTTATTTCCCAGCCTTTTGTTGGCTGTGTGTTTACATCAATTATGTCTCAATGTTATGCATTAAAACAGACATGTATTGCTTAAGTTTTGGTTCATAGCACAGGTTTAACCGGTTCAAGGTGAGGTTTCATAGAATAAGACTTTCTTTTACACCAGAATATTTTTCTCTGAAAAGCAGTACAAAGTAAACATAATTAGGCAGCAAATAAGGATGGTTTCTGTATCTGTTTTTTATGCTTTGCATAAGCACTAGTGAAATGTTTTTGTTAGTGTTGGTTCTCAGTCATCCAGGTCATGGTAGTTTTTGAGCCTGAAAATAAGGCAACTCAACTTCTTTAGGATTTTTAAAGAACTGGTAGAGAGTTCCAAGTAAAAAAAACCTTTGTTGGGACTGTCACCTTTGGAGGTGGTCTGATTCATTGGGTTGTTCAACCACTATTCTTCACATGAGCCAGGTCTGAAAATAAGTGTGAGCTTTAATTCATGTCCTGTTGAGGTGGTTCTCCTTTGCTGTGCATTGCATTTATGGAATAGCTTTTTATATAGGGGTACATGGAGTATGGTCCAAAAGAGTGATCTTATTCTCCTGGAAGAAGTCCCTTGTACGCCCCTGCACCTCCTGAAGCTCCATTGTTCCACTGAAGAAAAAAGCACCCCAGATCATTATGGCACCCTCTCCACTATGGCGCGTAGAAAACATCCCAGGTGGTATCTGCTTGTCATGCCAGCAACACTGGAAACCATCAGGACCATCAAGATTCAAATTTTTCTCATCAGAGAATAAAACCTTCTTCCACCTTTCAGTGTCCCATGTTTGGTGCTCTCCTGCAAAGTCCAAAGTCCAGATGACGTCTGATGATTATAGGGCTGCAGTCAGCAACAGTAACTGCCTTAATTTGAGTCGGTGAACGTCCGGTGCCAATTGGATGCTCCGGCTCAGTGCTGGTGAAATTATTTTGCGGGCTCCACTTGACTTTTTTGTTCCATAACCCTCGGGATCATTTAAGAAATTCCAAATCACTGTTTTTCTGTGTCCCACCTTGGCGCTGCTTATGCAGTTCAACAATCTGACTACGTTCAAAAAGGGAACCTTTTTTTGCCTTTGCCATCAGAACGCCATGACAGTGTGTCTACCTGAAAGAAAATTACAACGAATGCACATTTTTGCACAGATTCGGCCTTTTAAAGGCATGCGGTCCTAAACTTTTGATCAGCTGCAAAACAGCCTGTTTCAGTTTAAGTGTTGTTTTCAATAAATTTCATGCTCAAAAATGTTTTGTCTCACTCCCATTTCTTCTTGTTGCATGTTGAAGCTTTACTTGGAACCTTGTTAAGATCCAACCATGCAAAATATGATTGTTTGCCATTTTTCAAGTGGTCTTAAACTTTTGATCAGGACTGTATCAGTAGATGACCTGCTGTACCTGGTTAACTACATCCACCTGTCTGAGGATGTCCTACTACATGCACTAACCATCGTGAACCAGAGGTGTTGGCTTATGTCACCAGCTATCAGCCACATACAATGCAGTCTTGGATCCCTTCCCAAACATTTTAACCCTCACTCACACCTTGCATAATGTGACTGCAATCAGGGGGGGTCCTAGCCTGTTTGGTGCCCCAGGGGCATTTTGTACTACTATGTCCCACAATGTCTCATAAGTTTCATCTCTATGAGACATTGCGGGACATAGTAACCATGTAAAAACTGGTATTCAACAAATATCGGTTACAAATATTGCCCATTCAGGATTGTTTTAATGGGTCAGATGGAAGTCGGATGAAAATCTCCATGTGGAGTAACATTTCTTAGGGGCAGCCCAATCAGTGTTCACAACCTGTGGCCACAGTCTGGAAATGGTGTAAATACATAAAAACCGCAGCAGGCGATATGAAATGTTGTATATATTTATATACTAAAATCATGTTAGCCTACTGATCTATTTGCTTTTTTGAAATTTGATATGCATAACATCTTCACTACAAAATTCAATTCAATTTTATTTATATAGCGCCAAATCACAACAACAGTCGCCTCAAGGCGCTTTATATTGTACAGTAGATCCTATAATAATAGATACAGAGAAAAATCCAACAATCATATGACCCCTAATGAGCAAGCACTTTGGCGACAGTGGGAAGGAAAAACTCCCTTTTACAGGAAGAAACCTCTGGCAGAACCAGGCTCAGGGAGGGGCGGCCATCTGCTGCGACCGGTTGGGGTGAGAGAAGGAAAACAGGATAAAGACATGCTGTGGAAGAGAGCCAGAGATTAATAGCAGGTACGAGTCAATGCAGAGAGGTCTATTAACACATAGTGAGTGAGAAAGGTGACTGGAAAGGAAAAACTCAGTGCATCATGGGAATCCCCCGGCAGCCTACGTCTATCGCAGCATAACTAAGGGAGGATTCAGGGTCACCTGGTCCAGCCCTAACTATATGCTTTAGCAAAAAGGAAAGTTTTAAGCCTAATCTTAAAAGTAGAGATAGTGTCTGTCTCCCGAATCCAAACTGGAAGCTGGTTCCATAGAAGAGGGGCCTGAAAACTGAAGGCTCTCCCTCCCATTCTACTTTTAAATACTCTAGGAACAACAAGTAAGCCTGCAGTGTGAGAGCAAAGTGCTCTAATAGGGTGATATGGTACTACAAGGTCATTAAGATAAGATGGGGCCTGATTATTTAAGACCTTGTATGTGAGGAGCACATCAAAAGACTTATGAACTTGACATGATCAATAAGCCTGTGGTTAAATGAAATGAGACATTTCACAGGTTTCATTTGTGTGAATTTGATGTTGAAGTAATTTTTGATTGAATGCATAACTGTTTCCCACTCTGTCATAAATATTTTATTTTGTAAAGTCATAGCTGTTTTAACCATTAACAACAGATGAGAGGTGAAACATCTTCAAGAAGTTTCAACAAACAAGAAAGAAATCTAGTTGCTTTCTTTCCAAGGTCCTTGCACCACCATGACCTGGATTACTGAGAGCCTACACAGACATTTGCCAAGGTTGAAAACTATGTTTTCTGTAGCAGGAGCTTCAAGAGACATTATCCTCTGTGAGAATAATTTTTTTCCTCCACACTGTAGAATTCATACGAGCAAAATGCTCACAGAAAGCTAAATTGCTTATGTAGCTTTATATGGTATCGCATGTGCATGAGACTTAATTATCTACTGGTTAGTATAAAACGCACAGGAAGCACAGTGCTTGATTCATGGTAATAATATGATAAGGAGCAGGAAACTAAAACAGAGTGAGAAGGAAATACCCCGCAAAATATGTGGCAGGTCAAAATGAAGCGGCTTTACCAAGAGGCTTCCTCTGGCTGCTAACCTCCCTGGTAGCATACCATATGAAAAAGAAGGTTTTTACAGCGTTCAGTGCAGTCCTACTAACAGCAAAGTGAACCCTTATTGCTTCTGTAAGAAGAGGGAAAATAGAAACCAGATGTTACAATCTTCCCAAGGTGAAGATCACAACGAATTCACCTCAAGGTCAGACCATTCAGTGCCACGTGTGTCAAACTGAAGCTGTCAACGCTGCAAAGTGTTTTAAGGTTATGGTGAGGGTTAAGTGAAGGCCCAAAGATTTATGTCTGTGAGTAATTTTAAAAGACAAAGCTCATTAATTTCTCAAAATGCACTTTTTTAGCATGTGACTGAAACAAAACAACACTTGTGATTTGGTGAATGTTAAGAGTTTCAGTGCAACTGATAACAATGCTCTGTTGTGGCTAACCACATTACGATAATACAAACACCTTCACACCTTTTCATGTTTTGAATGACTTTTATCTGTCCTACTGAGCCCCATCTTAACCTCTAGAATATCACCTGTAACCAAACAGAAGTGCATTGAGCCATAAAACCTTTTCACTTCATTAGCACCTTTTGGAACTTCTTTATTATCCTTTCTCGTGGTCCATTTACACAAGAACAATTTTCATCTTTGAGAATAAAGAGTTAATGAAATCACTCATTACTATACTATATTATAGAAGAGTAGGCTAAAAATCCTTCATTTTCTCTGCAATGGGAAAAATCCATTTTCTGTTACAAACGCCAAAAGTCTGTGATAACACCTGTAATGTGCAAGCTTTCACTGACCCCAAGTCCATCCAGTACTTGATCAAATAAACAATATAATTTCACACTGTATGAATTTCTCTGACTGCACTGCACCACCATCTTAAAGGTTATTTAATGATAATCCTATTCTCAACTCTTAATAACAGTCACATATCAGACAGTCTGTTGTTACTCCAATACTCACACTAAAAGTGTGTCACTGTGTTCACTGAAGCTCTATCACTCTTTGTAATCGTTTATTGTTGCTCTGTTTATCTGCCCATCACTTTCTAATTCAGTGTATTAACTTTATTGACGGTGTCCTACATGACAACGTTGAACACGTGGAGGAGATGGGTGATGTTTGCAGACTGATGTTGTTTTACAGATCGGACAGCAGATACAGATCATTCTGTCATCTTAGATTCTTCATTGTTTTTTTTGTTTTTTTTTTAAAAACTATTATAAGAAAAGTTGGATTTTATTTCAGGACAATTTTCAGGGTTGTGCATTTATGATTTTCTCAGGTCTGCCTGATGTCTGCATTTTTGTGCAAGAAACAAAAGAATGTTCCTGGAGAGAAAGAAACAAAAATTGCCTGGGAAAAAAGAGAGATTTGTGCAACAAAACACTGTCTGAGTGAAACAGAGCTCTCAAAATGTCAGAACAAAGTCATTTCCTTGACATTTATTCAAACAGCAAATCCACTTGCTTTCATGGGATTTCAGCAGGACAGCTTTGAGTGCCCTCACTTGGTTTTTGATACTGAATTCTAATATTTGTTTATACCACCTTTAACTACCACAGACTTTTCTGACATTGAGCTCTTAAATGATATACATTAAGTAAAAATCACACCATGTCAGCAATACAAAAGAAAAAAAAGAAAACTATAAACAAAGCAGAAAAAAATTCTCTGAGCTTTTTTCATGGCATGAAGTTATTTTCCACATGTACACCAAGCTTATACTCACACGCATACACACACAGCACAGACACATAGATCTCAAAAAATAAGCAGAGATAACAATGCAGCCCCACATTTCCTGAGAGCTGTAGAAAATATATCAATTTTCCACTTGGCTTTCCTTCTTTTGGCGAATTAATCTCACTCTTTGCATTAACACCATAGTACACATTAAATATAATCTACATAGGCCTTGTTTGATCATACTGTCTACCTGCAAAGCATGTTTGTGGATTTGCAGTGTGCCTGTATTAATGTTATTAATTGCAGCTTTTCAATAAAATCTGGCAGCGCTGTAGCAGCAGCTCGGAAAGACTGCATTTGATAGATGTCTCCCCTATTAATTTGCATGTTGGAATTTAGCGTGTCGGTGGCTCTGGCCCCGAGGATCCATGGGTCAAAAGTTGAACTTCATTTAAAGCCAGGAAACCCAATAGCTCTCACAAACAATCTGTGGACTTTTTATACATGCCCACATGTTAATTAAATTGGATGCTGGCACCAGTGCACCTCACCTCCTTTAAAACACCTCTTCAAAAGAGTGAATGTAAGTCTCATGGATGATGGCTGCAGAGATGGAGAATCAATGTCAGAGGTGGATCGGTCAGGCTCTAGCTGTAGCTCGGGATGAATCTAGTGGCTGTTATTGCTCAGTGATGTGCTTGTCATTCTTACGTTACAGAGACCTGCAGTACCAAGTGCATGCTTAATATTCATTCTTTCCTTTGTTGTACAGATTTTGTGTGTAGTAGGCATATCTGTATTTCATGGTTACACGCTCTGTGACCACAGCTCAGATATATGAGCTTCATAAATATTTATCATTCTCTTGAGCAAGGGACAAAAGGGGAATATTTACTTATATATTAAATCAGAAAATGTAAGAAAAGAAAAAAATCTTTGCTGTAACCCCTTGGCTGTAAATTCCATCATACAGATAAAGAACACAAAGGTGTATAACAATCTGTAGCTCTATAGGTGTCTTAAATACCAAGAGCATTTCCTTCCTGTCAACAAAAGACAAATAAATACCCAAATATTGTAACAACTATTACTTGCATATGAACTTGTATTTTATTGCTCTGTGTTACAGTGCTCAAAAATAACCTGCCAAAACATATTAACACCACAGCACCAAATATGTGTGGGCAGTGCTTTGCTTACTGTGTTTTCGCTGTTGGTCACGTTTTCTTATCTTGGTACAGTTAATCAATATTAATGTGAATGAATGACTGCACTGCTGTCATCTCTGACACTGATAATTTGATGCAGTATCAATAATGTATTTATTTCCGCCAACAAATCAAATTAGGTAAGAAACATTCTTCGCCTTTTTTCGCACCGAAAACCTTTTCTTGAAAGAAGATGCATTCACAGAAAATATCTGATAGTATAGTTTGTGTTGCTATGGGTTGTCACTGGGAGGCAGCATCTTCTGAGGTTCTGACATTGTACCCATATGTGGTACTTGTTTGTGACCTTGCAATTTGTGCCTTACAGGGAACATGTGTGTGAAGGTTCTCAGTCATCCAAGTCATCGTAGCCTAAGGAGCTTGGAAAGAAAAGCGTCTGGACTTCTTAAAGTTTCCTTGAAGATGTTTCACCTTTCATCCAAGAAGCTTCTTCAGTTCTAAGAGCAACTGGTGGAGAGTTCCAGATTTTAAGCCCTATGGGAGTGTCCCCAAGAGGTTCATGGACCCCCTATAGATCCTCTACCTAATCACATGAGCCAAGGTGTGAAAACGGGTGTGGGTCACAATTAGCCAAGGCTTTGGGTGAACCCATCGTGAAACCTAGCCCCACCCAAGCATGTGATTTACTGAGGTCAAATGGCCAGGTAGCCACCGCCTCTGTTTAAAGATGGTCGTTCACAGTGGACATAGATGCTTCTTTCACTCCTCTTTCAAACCATCAGTCTTCTCTGTCCAAAATGTGAACATTGGCGTCCTTGAAAGAGTGACCTTTGTCCTTTAGATGAACAGCCGAGTCTTGTCCTGTCGAGGTGGCTCTTCTATGTTGTGCCATGCGTTTATGAAGTCGCTGTTTAGTCTCTCCAATGTAGAGGTCTGAGCATTCCTCGCTAAACTACATTGTTAAGTTTGTGTTTGCGAGTTTTGTCTTTGGGATTGACCAGCTTTTGTCAGAGAACAGTTTTGAACCTCTGATAATTATTCTGTATCTTTGTAATAATTTTGTAAGACTTTCAAAAAAGAAGCGTTTTAAAATTTAAAAGAAAATTTTAAATTTTTTAAATAACTTTATCTTCATTATAAGAATTAGAATTGTCAGAATGTATTAATTGTCTTTCATTGAACTAAAAGAACTTGAAAATCTTAGAGGAAAATTAAAATTTCTTCTAGTTTCTGTTTGCATTGACCAAGAGACAGGCTCCTGATACTGGACCTCAAAATCCACAAGAAACAGTACAAATATGTAACTTTTACTTTTACTATATTCAGTACAATCTGTCCAGGAGTGCAGGAGTGGATGTCAAGGCAAATTAAACCCAAGGTCAGATTCTGCAATTCACAGAGAAACTGAAAAAAAACCCAAGATCTACATCTCTGACTTTAAGATGCTAACTGAGGCTTGTAAATATTAAAGTTCACGACAGTACATTAGAAAAAGGATTGCAGTATTGCTGAACTCAGTGTCCTCAATGAATGCTGTAAAGAAGAGATTGCCAAAATTCCTCCACAATGATGTGAGAGATTGATAATGTCCTATAGAAAATGTTTACTTCAAGTTAACATTGCTAACAGTGGTGGTAGGGTTGGGGCGTGTGGGGCACCCAAAGTCCAGATAATCAATATGCAGAGCTACACAGATCTGGCTCATCAAGTTCAGTAGCAGAGGGTTACTTTTGTTCAAATTAATATGAGAAACATGCACTCAATACCAAGCTTAAAACTTCCCCAAAAGTACCAAAAATGTTGTTCTTATTATTTTTTAACATGATATAATTAATTTTATTAATGATATTTGGTAAATGAATGTATACAACATTGAAATACTGACTGCCCCCTCAGCCCTTTCATCATTTTGATCCCCATAATGCTAAGTTCAACAACTTGAAGGATTTTTATTAATTTTTTATGTTTTTGTTTTATTTTATTTTTATAACTGTATTTGTCTTTTTAATATATATATTAATCGAATTTACAGTGCAATCGGGAAAAAATATTAAAGTCTCATCAAAAAGTAACATTGGTGTGTATTTTTTGACAAAATATGAAGCCCAAAGTAAAATAAAGATGGCCTCCTTTGTCAGTAAAATGTTTAACAGAATTTAATAAAAACCGAATGTTTATTCAGGCAAATGTCAAGCAGCTAGTGTTAATGCAAAGTAGAAACATTTAAAAAGCAAAGTAATGTAACATTAACATCAGCACAAAAACTTGGAGCTTCATGGCATTGGTTTCCATGACCAAGAAGCTCTTGTAGGTATAATGAATAGGTGGCTCAGTGTAGCCCAACCCAATCGTAGATAACAAAAGCCAGGATATTTTTGCCTCAGCTGGCCTGACAAAACCTAAATCACCAATTGGACATAATGGGCATCACATGGCTAAAGACAGAAATGAATATGTTTAAACTGAATGGAAACTGAATGGAACTTGGAATGTATCAAATGGTTCTATCAGATTGTATCAAATGGAGAAATGTATCAAATTCTTAGTCCATTCATCCATTTTTTTCCACTTAAAAAAGACTGGACCAACCGCCGGGTCGTGGGGGCAGCAGCCCAAGCAGAGAAGCCCAGACCTCCCTCTCCCCAGCCACCTCCTCCAGCTTGTCCGGGGAACACCAAGGAGTTCCCAGGCCAACCGAGAGATAGATTCTCTCCAGCATGTTTCTTAGTAATAAATAATAGTTGAGTAATAGTGATCTAACCTGAAAGACCAGTGGTGCAAATCAGTCCCAGGGTAAGAAGGATATTCATACATTTTCAGCAAGATCACAACATGTAACATTCCAAAGCTTCTATTATGCCTGCAGAGTTTACTGCAGAGCTTTGTTCATTTCTATTATTAAAGTACAGTTCAGCAGCTTTGCATAAAAAAGTATTACCTCAGCAGAACATGTATACTGCTCTTAGAACATATCATCAGGAAAAGAAATGTATCCCTTGATTTTGAAGCCAAAACATAACCTACTTGTGAAAAGGTTAGGGATAAAGAATAGGTTAAAAGAAATCTGCCTTGACAGTGAAAACTTGAACATATCATACCAATATTCAATCGTTTTTACTTTATTTTTTATCCACACAAAACCACTCTTTGTATTATGTAGCCTTTGTCCACTCATCATGTCTTCTTCCTTTTAATCCAAAAGAAGGCAAACAAACACCAATAAAAACATGTCTTTAACAAGACTATCTTTTATATTATCTTTTGATAAGACATAAATGTTAATACTTTCTCTTTTGCTCAAGGCCTTAACATTAGTGGCTTGCTTTAGTGAAAGATTCTAATTTCCTTGGCTGGAGCAGTATCTCACAAGTGCAGATTGGCTCAACATAACTTCTTTGTGCAACTGACAGCTGATAACAGATAATTAAAGTTGCCATTGTTTTTGGATTTGGTCAGATTTGGTCAGACTTTCAAAAAAAAATAAATACATGTCCATAAATTTCTTTGACTAACATTTGATGATTACGTTATTTGTTAAAATGCAAAACTAATTCATATGCAGAGATAAGATTTCTCCCTTTGTCTCTCAGTACAACCGTTAATATGGAAGTGTGGTTGTGAAGTGACAAAACTTTGTTATTTTTACTTAGAGCGAGTGACAAAGAGATAAATGGATTTCTTATCAAATATAAACAGGTTAATGTCTGTGCCAAAGTCTGTTATGTATTTAGTAAGTTTTGCCTGCAGACAAACAAAAACAATAACAGTGGTTTAGAATTCACAGGGCTGTTATTGTTAAACTTGAATCTGAAAGCTTGAAGTAATGTACCATTTGTTCTCACATTTGTTCACGTTGAATATTTAATTTGGAAGCACTTTTGGGACAGAGGTTGGATGAAAAAGCATTGCAAAGCTGATATCACAGGTGGCAGTATATTTCAGAGTGCACACAGACGTCCTAATTTGCATTCAAATCACCACAGCAACTCATGAGAAATGTGTTTGCTTTGCAGCAGGTTTGTAATCCTTCTGTGCACCACAATTCCCCAACTTCCTTGTCAAAGCCAAGAAAGAACAGGGGGAAAAAGCAGATGCACTGGCTCTCTTCTAAAAGCAGTCACCAACCTCTGTTTCCCTCATTTGCCGTTCCTAACTGAGCATACACTAGATAATATACGTTCACTTATACACAATCGTTGACCTAGATCATTCATATAGTTCTTGTCCCCTTCATAGTTTGGTGCTGGCTTGGGGTTCTTTTCTGTTGCTCCTCTTCCCACCTACACACATGTACAGCTTGGCCCAGCAGGGGAGACACACAACATGTCATGTCCATAAATTTCTTCGACTATCATCACGATTTGCCTTTCTAGAGAAAAAGGGAAAAAAATTGGCTTGACCAAATAACTGAAAAAAATTAGTATCCTCTCCCACTAATTAGTCTGCCTTTGAACCTCTGTCTTTGTCCAATTGTTTTTACCAAATTTAGTCATACTTTGAGTATCTAGTCATGCTATTTGGGCGTGCCAATGCCCCACAGTTTTCCAGGCCTTGGTAAACAATGTGTTTCTTGTTGTTTTGCAATATTTTTTTGTTTATCTTGACAACATTTTGATCTTTTCAAAAATTCTAGAAGAATAACATCATCCTGCCATGTAATTACATTTGTTCCTAACAATCAGGAACCCTGTCGTTAACTTCTATTGAGTGGAAAAAAGTTAGTGTTCATCCTCCAGCTGTTTATATTATGCTAACATAGCTGTGTTGCTAGCGATCACATCATTATATACCAGCTAGCCCAACTTCAGTAACCCTACAAACATCACTGTTGCTTAGTTTTCTGTCTTTATTTATGTCAGAAGTGATAGCAGAGCTGTACGTTTTAATTTTTTCAGAAATCCCTCATTAAGAATAAGGTATATTATGTTTAGGTGGAAACTAGAGAGCTAAATCCCTGCTAACTTCTAATTCCGTTAAATTTCATAAATTCTGTTTTCATGGATGCCTGGTTGTTAAATCCAGCCACACTGATCATTTTATTAAAGATGAATGAATTTAGACAGTTTGTAACTCTCAGTGATTCCACAGTGTTCATTTGATTTTGGGACTTGAAGCAGAGTTTTGGCCCGGAAACAGCTAATGACGACATTGGTTGGAGAGGCCTGAACAACTGTTTACTGTTTCGGTAGATCACACGAGCTTGTGATGTTTTCTGTCTGATAGAAAAAAGTGAACTATCGGCAAGCTAGGTGGCATTTTTTGTGTGTGTAAGATTTAACTTTACCATTAGTTACCATCCTGATTCCAGTAATCTCAAACCTGTTGATATCTCCGGCCAGTATGCTCCCAAAGAAGACAACTGAAACCCAGAAACCCTTCCTGCATTGAAGATTGAGGAGCAACCCTCCTGAGGAGAGCCTGACCCTGGTGACGGCCCCACCAACTGAAGTGAGTAGAATGGTATCCTTTTTAAAGAGATTTTTCTAGTGGCTTTCTCTTTCAATATGTCAGAGAGTATATAGCAGCTTGCTCAGTTTGTGCCAAAAACAAAAGCAGTTCAAGGTCTCACACTGGTCTGTGTCACCCTTTAACTGTTCCTCGCAGGCTGTAGTCACACATAGCTATAGACTTTGTCACTGAGCTTCCCTTCATAAATGGGAAAAAAGTAATTCTCACTGTAATTGATTAAAAACTGCAAATTTTCTAGTTCAAGTTTAACCTAGTTTGGGGTTTTCACTCTCAAACCAGTGGTCAGACAGAGAAAATGAACCATGAATTACAAGCCTTTCTTTGTTATATCCTCAAACTTGGCCATTTAGAGTTCTCAGTTGCCTTGGGTATATTTGGCCCAAGGCTCACAACAAGACTTCCACTGCCACAGGACTGTCTTCCTTTGAGGCTTCTTTAGGCTATGAACCTCCACTGATTCCAGTCCTGTTCCTACAAAACATCACCTCAGGTGATGTTGACAAATTTGAAGACAGGCAAAGGCTCGCTCTGCACCATGGACCAGAACCACGTGCCCAGTCAAGGCCACCGGACCAAGCGTTATTAAATCCCAGTGATATCCCTAGTCACAAGTCCTTGCTGTTTTTTGAACCTTGTGTAAATAATAAATGTACTGAACTGCATTTAGTAAGTTGTTTGGTTGTGTATTCAAAATCCAAATCTTTTTACCTAAATTCAGGTCGTAACACTCCCTGTAAACTAGCCGTACATTGGCCCCTTACTAGCTTTCCAAGATTGTATAAATAAGTGGCGATGGTTTCCATTATGAGTCAGTTAACATGCCCCCATGCAGGTTGTGTCTGGAAATTCTCTCTTGATTGTTTGTTTCAACTCTCTTCAGGTTGTTTGTCATTTAAGAAGAGTAATTCATTGAAGTACAACAAAGAAATAAGGAAAGAATGCAAGGTTACTGAGAATGCAAACCTTGGCAAACTATACTAGAGAATAAATCATTTAAAGCTAAATATGCATAATCTTGAGGTTGTAGTCTTAACTGAGATGTGAATTGTTTTAAAAAAAAAAATTGCAGTAAGATTGTACTAAAAGCTCAGTGTATATATTGTTCATATGCATTAATCATTAGGATAAATACAAGTATGCTAAATTGTGAAAACACGTTTTTAGTTGACTCTTCTTTATATACAGTATGAAGAAATTAAGCAGCACATACATGTTTGAACAACACAAACTATATATATATGTGTATAAATGTTGATGTGCTGCTGTCAAGTAAAGTAGCATTTAGTGAAGTACCTAGATACGTATGCTGTATCTGTAGGGTGTTGTTATCACTATGTCTTAAGTAATCTTTAGGGCTGCACTATTTTCCATATCCGCTATAATAAAAATACATAGGCTATACATTGATACAAAGTACTTACAGAATACTGGCCTGATGTCAGTATTAAAATATAGAAAATATACCGAGGGTTTAAACTAAGATAACTGCCATTTAAGAAAAGAATTAGCTCTTAAATTGATGACAGCAACAGGTCTCAAAAAAGTTGGGACAAGGCCATGTTTATCGATTTTTTATAGCATCTGCTTTTGTCTATTATGTTGTATCTTTTTTTTCATGATGCACCAGACATTTTTAACTGGTGAAAAGGCTACCAGCCTCTGCTGTGTCCAGTCTAGAAGGACAGATCGCTGCATACTCCGTCCAAGATCACTTTAGGAGATGTCAGAGAATTTTGAGACAAAGAAGAATCTGTCGACCTCAGATAAGAAGAAATTGGTTACGATGTTCAGGAACAACATAGGTTCAGGTTCAGGTTAAAGGCATGTGTAATGTCCCTCAGAATTACCTGTGCAGCTTTGCATACTGTCTCCTGATTCACTTACTCCTAATTTCTAATGTGATAAAAATCGCTGACTCATACTACCAGAAAAAAGCTATCATAGTTCTAATCTAGGGGATCTCCAGGGGATAAAATATCAGATTCTGACTCCAGCTTGTCGGTCTGGGTGAACCACCCACCAACTTAAACAGGCTGTCCTCCACACAGTCCTTTTTCATAAATTGATTTACAAACCAGTTAAAAAGACAGTGTTACATCTATGTCAGTTTTTGAGAACAGGGTCCCTTAATGTAAATTAATTCAGTTCAATTCAATTCAATTCAGTTTTATTTATATAGCTCCAAAACACAACAACAGTCACCTCAAGGAGCTTTATATTGTAAGGTAGACCCTACAATAATACATTCAGAGAAAAACCCAACAATCATATGACCCCCTATGAGCAAGCAATTTGGCAACAGTGGGAAGGAAAATCTCCCTTTTAACAGGAAAAAACCTCTGGCAGAACCAGTCTCAGGGAGGGGTGGCCATCTTCTGTGACTGGTTGGAGTGGTCAGTCATCAGTGCCCCGTAAGTTCAGATTACGACGGGGACCACTGTTGCCTGAAAACTGAAGGCTCTCCCTCCCATTCTCTTTTTAAATACTCTAGGAACAACAAGTAAGCCTGCAGTGCGAGAGTGAAGTGCTCTAGTGGGGTGATATGGTACGATAAGGTCATTGAGATAAGAAAATACATATATATATGTATATATGTGTGTGTGTGTGTGTGTGTGTGTGTGTGTGTGTGTGTCTGTGTCTGTGTGTGCTATATGTTGTTTCCTGGACAATCAAACCATCAACAAAAATAGGCTTGGAGTGGTTCTGAGAGAGAAAGACAGAAAGTCAAACAGACAGAGGGAGCATCTCAGCATTCAGTGCTTGCTGTCACCACCATTAGAGTGAGACCAAACTTGCCTTCCCTGCAGTGCGGCACTGAAGGTTGCAGTCACCGACATGCTCTCGAAAGTTGCTCCCACCCACACACCCGCAAAAAACTCCCACAGGCCATATCCTAATACTATGTTGTGCCTTTTATCTTCACCCCCCACCAACTATTTTCCCATTCCCATTCTGTTGACTGCGACCTCCTCCCTCTTCCGCCTGCTTTTTACTGTGAAATGGAGCCCTTCTCAATCATACAGCGCTGTTGGCCTGCTCTTTATTTCACTCGTTTTTTTTGTTCCCTCTCTTTCTCGCTGGCTGGAAGCTTATCTGAGAGGCTCAGCTGCTGGTCGACTGTCCACAGAGAACTCCGAACCACAACAGCAAGAACAACAAAATAAATAAATAAATAAAATACAGCAAATATAGCTACTCTTTGGCATGGCTTTATGGTAAATACTGAGACACTTCAATTATTTACCATAAGCTGAATTTGAAATGTGAGACATAAGAAGTCCCCACTTTTTCCTCACAATTTCAATCAAATTGAGTCAAGGAGAGAGTTGAATGCTATATTTTGTTTTGTTTTTTATGGTGGGGAATAAAAGATTGTATCTGTGCTGTTCAATAAAAACAAACACTTCATTTTTTTTTAGCCACTGACAATTTATTGTTATAGCACTTTATAACATTTTCAATTGTATTATAGTTAGAACTGATTCAATTCATATTTAAACATTTAAACCTAAAAACATATCACATTTGTGACAGGCATGGGTTATGAATAATGGAAAAACTGCAAAACAAAAAAAGAAAAAAGAAATAACCTGGATTTTTGACTGGATTCAAGTTTTGACTGGCTGTACATACAAAAAATATTTTTAAAAATCTAGATATTATTTTATTCAAAAAAGTTTGTGCATGCTCCAAGACCACTGAATGGTCTTATGGACCTTGCTTTGTGCACTGGTGTCATGTTTGACCTGTGATCAAAAAAGGAGGTTGTATCATTCCCTGCCCCACTCCTTGTACTATTCACTAAAGTCAGGTGATAATAATGGAATAAAATAAGAGCATGTAAGACTTTGCCTGAAGCTCAAAAAACATCTGTAAAACTGCTTTTGGGATATTTCTTCTATAACTCTGCCAAACGTTTTCTTATGACATTACACCATAGCAGTTAGCACTGTTGCCTTACAGTAAGAAAGTCCTGAGTTCAATTCCACCATCAGGCCAGGGTGTTTCTGTGTGGAGTTTGCACGTTTTCCCCATGTTTGCCTGGGTTATCTCAGGGTACTCTGGGTCCTTCCCACAGTCCAAAGACATGCAGTTATTGGGGATATATTAATTGGAAAATTGCCCATAGGTATGAGTCTGTGAGTGAATGTGAGTGTGAATGGTTGTCTGTGCTGTGCCTACTCATTAGCCCTGCGACAGACTGGTGACCTGTGCAAGGTGTGCCCTGCCTCTTGCCCTAAGACAGCTGGGATAGGCTCCAGACCCCCTGCAATCCTGAAAAAGGAGAAGCGGAAGCAAACGGATGGATAGGTTACACCATAGCCTCACTCCTACAGTCAGGAAGTCATGGTTCCATCTCTTGAATGTTTCTACTCCCTCACAGTTTGCTATAAAAAGAGTATATTAGACTACATCTACAAATTGTGAGCATAAATTCAGCATAAAGTTGTGAAATCTGTGATTTGTAAAATGGAATGAGACAAAGCAGAAAACTGTTCTATGATCAGATGAATCACTGTTTAAAATTCCATGTTTAAGACAATGGCCTCCACGTCCAATGAAGAGAAGACGATTTGACTTGTTTTTCAGCGCTGACAACTTCAAGAAAATATTGCATGAAAACTGTAATATATCCACTCACTTCTTACATATTTTCCACCCCTCCACACCCAGAGAAGTCTGGATGAGGAAATTGTTAAGACCACAACTAGATTACAGCTTATTTCAGTGACTGCAACATACAAAGAGTTTGCCACACCTGAGATTCAGTGTACCAAACTGGAACCTGTCCAAAAGAAAAAAAAAAAGTTTAAGGAGTCTGAGCTAATCATGCAATGAGCCTAGGTACCTCCTCCACATTCAAAAATGACAATAAAATTAAACTTAATTGAAGCCAAGAAGAAAAAGGCTACCAAGGTTTCAATTCTGAAAGAAAACC
The DNA here is from genome assembly GCF_001858045.2 of Oreochromis niloticus. NCBI lineage: Eukaryota > Metazoa > Chordata > Actinopteri > Cichliformes > Cichlidae > Oreochromis > Oreochromis niloticus. The sequence continues at coordinate 33,790,152 of NC_031985.2, read as the reverse complement.
CCACAAAGAATCTTCATTCTTTCATTTAAGCTTTACACTCACAATTATACTCTGTCACATTTAGGTGAGATAGTGTAGTATTTTTTTTCAGCCATCAAACATCTTGATGATGAAGCATTTTTTTTTAAATCACTAAGCAGTTAGTAGTTGCGTTTGTGACCTCACAAACACATTATTGTAACTCTTGTCATCCCTGTCAGTCAGAAAGCTGTTTTTTCTACAAATTGCGTAAAATACTACAGTTAAAAAAGGCACAAAACACAAGAAGTCAATTGCAGAGTTTAGGACCCAAATGCAGACATGTGGAGACATGCTGTCTTAACCAAAAGTGAGCCTTTATTTTTGCTGTTGAAAAGCTAAACCATCAAATTCAAACAGGAAATGAGAGTCGATGACCTAGAGTTGGCACTAAGTAAAAAAAAAACATTCAGAGGCCTAGCCAGAATGCTGAGCAGGACATACACACCTTTTCAGTGTTCAACAACAAAGCAGTGAAGACCCTCTGGTGACTTGGGCTTAGGGGGCTTATTCATACGCTCCTTAGGTGACTATTGTAGCTTGGGCTCAGGATTTTAGGGGCATTCAAGGTTAGACAGCTTCACATACAGAGTCCTCAAGCTGAGGCTGCACAAGGCACACATCTTCTTGAGCTGGGGCTATGCAGATTGCTCAGAAGATTTAGGGTCCAAGGCTCAGGACACTTGACCTTGACTGGCTTGACAGGCAAAACAGCCTCTTGACGGGTCCTAGTCCTGTGTACAGGGCTAGCAGTTGTCTTTCCTTGGATCTTGCCCCAACTCACTGAGGTGGAAAAAAAGTCAGCTTGGGATCAGCTGATCTGGGTGAAGTAGTAGGCACGGGTTTGGGATCGGCTGACCCAGGTGGAGGAACAGAGGTGGATCTGGCAGCCCTTATACTTAGCGTGGGGTCAGGCATAGTCCCAGCATTGATTGTTTTCAGAGCAGGCTGGGGTCTTTTGTCAAACAATCCAGCCATGACCAATGGTGTGAGCTGGGCATTGGTTGCTCTCAGAGCAGAGTGGGTGACCAGGCATCAACTGACCCAGGTATAAGAGATGGCATGGGCCTGGCGTCAGTGACCCTTGGAGCAGAACAGGGCCTGGTGTTGACCAAACCACGTGCAAAGACTGGTGTGAGCCTAACACCCCAGTCCTCACCAAAGGGACTGGGGTGTTTTTGAAGTAAGGACAGAGAAAAAAATTATAAAAACTTTAAGTTAAAGCTGTGGAATGATTGATAAATGGAAATCTAAATAGACTTGAGTGTCTCAGACAATGCTATTCAAGCTGATGAGACAGGTATATTGATTAAATTTTATTGCAGACATATTCTTTTATACCTTGAAGAGTCTGACCTAGTTTATAACTTGTGTAAAAGGCTGAGGATAAACTCATAGTAGTCCATTTATTGATGTAGATGCAGACTAAAAAAATTAATAAATAAAAACACCAGCTTACTGCCTCTGTATTTTTTGACCCTGTAATTTCCTTCTCTGCGTCTCCTTTTCTGTTAGTCAATGTTATTGATGGTCCATTCGATGCCCACAAAGGCACCGGGGAGGCTTTTTCATTACCATGCATTCAATATGTCAGCTGGACAAAGACTTTTCTGAGAGATGATCCAGCCAGCACATCCACAGCTGTTTGGTATCTCTGAGGTGGTAGGTAGATCACCCTGCTTCAAATCAAAATCAAATCAAATCACTTTTATTGTCACGTCACATGTGCAGGTACACTGGTACAGTACATGTGAGTGAAATTCTTGTGTGCGAGCTTCACAAGCAACGGAGTTGTGCAAAAATACAATAATGTAAAACAAGCAAAATATAAGAATGGCTAAATCTGAGTGTAATAAATATATGTACAATATAAGAGTGTAGACATTACTGGATGTGTATACTAAATATGTTTTTGTTTTTTTACGTGTGTGTGTGTGTGTGTGTGTGTGTGTGTGTATACATATTTTACAAATTAAATAGCTTAAACAATAAAATAAAATATATAAAATATACAGAGGTTGGTAGTTGAGACATGTGCAAAACAAGTGGCATTTATATACAGTGTGGAGTGCATAATGTTGTTGAATGTGGGTGAGGTGTCTATGAAGTGTTCAGCAGTCTGATGGCCTGATGGAAAAAGCTGTCTCTCAGTCTGCTGGTCCGGGACCGGATGCTGCAGAACCTCCTTCCTGATGGAAGTAGTCTGAAGAGTTTATGACTGGGGTGACTGGAGTCCTTGATGATCCTCCCCGCTTTCCTCAGGCACCGCTTCCTGTAGATGTCCTGGAGGGAGGGAAGCTCACCTCCAATTATTCTTTCAGCACACCGCACCACTCTCTGGAGAGCTTTGTGGTTGTAAGCGGTGCTGTTGCCGTACCAGGTGGTGATGCATCCAGTGAGGATGCTCTCAATGGCACAGCAATAGAAGGTCCTGAGGATGCGGATGCTTGTGCCATTTATTATAGTATATTTCACAGATATCATTATGAAAAATATGCAAGGTTTGCAGCAAATTGCAATTTAAGAATCATCTTTGGCATTTTTATTAGATTCAACTAAAGTAATGCTTTTGTGACAGGTTTCTTGTAAGAAAATTCTTAAAATTTAACATTGACTGTTTGATAAGGTGTTTCTTATTTGTAGATACAGTACTTGTACTGTAAAATAATTACAGTTGTAGTCAAAAGTTTACTCATTGTGTCATGAATGCCACAGTTTGAGTGATTTCTTTGAACGTTTTGATTGTCAGGGTGGAATCACTGAACAGCATACATCTTTAATGACTTACAAAAACATACAAAAAAACCACAGGCTTTCAAACCAAAGGACACTCCCACGTGTCAAGCACATTGGGGATGTTTTGCTGTCGGTGGAAATTACAAAATGCATAAACTGTCTTTTCAAACACTTTGTTTCTACTTTTAGCCATGAATAAATGAAATGATGGTATCCCTTCATATTTGTCTAATGTGATCACTGAAGGACATCATAACAAAAAACAACTCCAAGACCCTCCAGAGTGTTAATGGAAGCCACGGCAATGGTATCTAAAATAAAAACCTGGTTAGAGATCTTGTTGCTAAAATGTTTAGAACCAAGTGCAATAACCTCAGTTTTATCTGAATTTAATATTAGAAAATTAGAGGTAACCAAGGCCTTTTTAAAAAAAAAAATGCTTGCAGTTTGAGAAGTTGATTTATATAATCTGGCTTCATTAAAATATAAAGTTTGTTTTCATCTGCATAGCATCTGTATGTGTGTTTAATTGCCCAAATTGGAATCCAGTTATGATCACAGTTAGAATATACACTATATTGCCAAACTGGTAGGCAACATAAAATCACACAGTGGGGTCAGCAGATGCTGAGGTGCATAGTGTGCAGAGATTGCCAAATTTCTGCAAGATCCGCAGCTATAGACCTCCTAACTTCATGTGGCCTTCAGAATAGCGCAAGAACAGTACACAGCTTCACGGCAGGATGCCATTAGAGCAGTCGAGATAAGTTCTCTTGAGTGACGAAGCATGCTTCAATATCTGGCAATCGGCTGGACAAATCTGGGTTTGGCAGTTGCCAGGAGAAAGGTATTTCTCTGACAGCACTGTGCCAAGTGTAAAATTTGGTGGACGGGGGATTACTGGGTGGGGTTGTTTTTCAGGTGTTGGCCTCGGTTCCAGTGAAAGAAACTCTTAATGCTTCAGCATACCAAGACATTTTGGTCAATTTCAACTTTGTGGGAACAATTTGGGGATAGCCCCTTCCTGTTCTAACATGACTAACATGACACGAGTGCAGTTGTCCAATTTTTGGTGAGTTTGTACGCAATCTAGACTCAGTTTCCTGTTTTTAGCTGACAGGAGTGAGATCTACTGCTGCTGTATCAAGGTGCAATGTGTTGTCACATTTTTGTCCCCATTCCGATGCTTGGTTTAAACTTTAGCAGGCTGTCTTGACCATGTCAACATGTCTGAATGCTAAACAAATAAATGGTGATAGGCTGATTAGATATGTGCACTAAACACATAGCTGAACAAGAGAACCTAATAAAGTGGCTGCTGAATGTATGCAGTGTGCTTTTACTTGATTTTACAGTAACTGGTCATATATTCTCAGGTTATATATATTTTCTTTGTTTTCTCATGTATATAGTTTCACATGTATCATCTTTTCACTTTTCCTTTTTGTGTATGAATAATTTCTCCTTTACATTAGGTCAAAATTTTTGCATTACTCTTAGCAAAGTCAGTAAGGTTTTAAGAAAAACCTAAGTCTTAAAATTGCAGCAAAAAGTTTTTATTTGGTGGTCAAAGAATTGAAGTGACTGATTTTGCATATTCATATTCATATGCGAAAGAAGTGTTGATTGCTTTAGTGTCTTTTGTACACATGAGTCTTTGTTATGAAAAAATGCTTTAATTGCTTTCAAAACTGAATTAAAGGTGGTGAAAATAACAGTCGTGACGAACAGCATCAGAGCAATTAAGAAAAACTGTATAGCATATGGATCACCTAAACAAGCTTATACCTGTGCTCAGTAAGGATAATGTGCTATTTTAAATGGGTGTGTGTGGATATACTCTTCTGATGCACTGTGCCTCTCTGTTATTAGTATGCTGTTTGACAGCCTCTACAGCAGCATCCTCTTTCTTTTTCTCACATTTATCACTACTTAAGACATCTAGGTGCTAAATGAGATTGATATGCGCAGCCTGAATTAAATCTTTATGTAAAATGCACTGGGGCTCATTTTCAAATGTTGAATTTTTCTTGCTTTTATGTATTAATTTGGCCAGGGTCAGTGTCACTACTGGTAGCATGAGGTGTTGCCTGGACCCCACAGAGGTTGCATACATAGTAACACTTCCAGTACGGCACATCAATATGTGCTTTTGCTAGGGAGACAGCACAGTCTCATCAAGCGGATGAAGGAGATTTCAGGAGACTTCAGGAGACTCTAAGAGAGCTGGACAGGGTCTTAGGAGGTTCTTAACCCATCAGCAGGACCAGTGTCTGCTTCTTTGTGCAAAAATAGGATGCACACTGCCAGAGCCCTACAAAATGTCCCACCAGCAGGCCACTGGTGTGAATGTCTGTGACCAAATAATCAGAAAGACACTTCATAAGCGTGGCCTGATAGCCCAACATTCTGTAGTGAGCCCTATATTCACTGCCCAGAACCGTGGGCGCAACAATGGGCAAGTCCGCCACTGGTACCCTGTGCTTTTCACAGATGAGAGTGGGTTCACCCTGAGCACATGTGAGCCTGTAATATTGTTCAGCATGACCTGTTTGGTGGTGGGTCAGTAGTGGTATTCGTGAAGGGACACACAGACCTTTAATGGTTAGGCAACAGCACTGTGAGTGCTATTAGGTATCAGGATGAAATCCTTGCACACATTGTCAGGAATTGATACAATGCACTGGCCCCATGCTCGCCTGACCTACATTCAATAAAACACCTTTGGGACATTATGTTTTGGTTCATTTAACATTTTCAGGTTGCACCTCAGACTGTCCAGGAGCTCAGTGAAAAATCAACTAGTCTGCAAGACAATTTTAATGTTCAGGGTATCTTTGAATTCAGCCCTCTGTAGGTTAAATTTTTATTTCTATCAAATGATGTGCTAGCTCTAGGTTCTTAACACATTACCTTGTCCATATCATTACTAGCATGAGTTCTTGTTTCCCGATTGAGATCTAAAATGTTTTTAAAGTGTTCCTTTAATTCTTTTGTGCAATATATTATTATTATATGAGTTTTCAATTGATACTGACTTGGGTTTTAAAGGGGAATTAAATTGCTTGTCCTTACTTTTTGTCATATGTGGACTACAGAAGTATTCACTTGTCTGCCTTCACACAAGTAACTTTAGTGACATCCCATTCTTAATCCATTGGGATTAACATGATGTCAGCCACACTTTGCAGCTATGAGAGCCTCAACTCTTGTGGGAAGGCCTTCCACAAGAAAGCCTCTGTATCTGCGTTTCCTGTTTTACTTTGACAGTCTTGTGTCCCATGTTCAGTGTTTAAGATTTACTTCCCCCTGGGTCATTATGTCTATTAGTCCCAGTTGTGTTTCCTGCCTGCGTCTACTTCCGTCATTACTCCTCTGTGTATTTAAGCCCTGTGTTTTCCTCTCCCTGTTGTCGCGTCGCCATATGTGCTGTGTGTGTTTCTCCGTGCTCTTCGTTTCCTAGGTTACTTCAGAGTCTGTTCCTAGTTCCTTAGATATCTAGTTTTTCTGTTCATAGTTTTCTTGTTTTGTTTCCTACATCCTGTATGTTAGTTTTCTACACCAAAATAAAGCTGCCCTGCTAAATTTCTCCCTTTGTGTTTTGTGAGTTCTGCGTTTTGGTCCAATCCTGACTGCCACACCACGCTACACCTGCTTTACCTTTAGGTTGTTTTGCTTCATTATGAGTTCACATTTTCATATCTTTACAATTTACTTCAGTTCATAATGGTATTGGCTCATTTTCCTTTTGCCTTACATTAAGGCTTTTTGTGACTTTGAGGTTATATATATTTTGTGGTCATTTTGTGTATCACATTGATAGATTTGTGGCTTAAACCTACTCGCTGGAACGTTGAAGACAATTTAATTACACAGCAAAGCAAGACACGAGCAGGCAAAGTTCTTTATGTTTCTCGTGCACGGGAGAGAACTGGACAAGCGCCGTTCCTTCGCTTGACCCCAGTTGCTCTCGTCCGCTCCCCCGTAACACTGCTCTTTTATTGAAGTTATATGAATATGCATAGGTTCATTAACATACGACGTATACATACACACAAAGAGTACCTTGCCTGTGCGTTGTGTAAGTATGTGTGTGTGTGTGTGTGTGTGTGTGTGTGTGTGTGTGTGTGTGTGGGTGTGTGGGGTCAGAGTATGAACCTGTGAAGACTCCCCAAAGCTGGTGCCAGGAGTCTAGCGGTCCATCTGAACAAAAGGCTCTTATACTTAACCAGATACAGAGTAGGTGTTCTCCTATACCATAAATCAGTAAGAGCAGATATAACCTCTCCTGACCTTAAGTTGTGTGTGCATGCCAGAGTGCTCTGGAAGGCACACAGAATCTCCACAGGCTACTAAGGATCAAAACTCTACCAACATGACATTGATTATAAAACTCGAAGCATATATGAGTAGATATTTCTAAGCATAAATGACAATCAACTATACAAATCTAACACACATGTCATGTGTTGTTTTTTGCAGGTTGTTGTATATAAGCTAGATGTAGTTTTGTGTGAGTTTCCAAATGATATATTACAATATATTGGTCTCTGCTGTTGCATCCCCTACCCTTTTAGATATGTACATTTATTGCCATTAAATGAGACTGATATAAGAAGTCAAACAGTATCAACTATTTGTGCAAATTTTTCTCAATACTGGGCAATATCAAGGCATTCTCATACATACAACAATAGATATTTCCTCTCAACTTAAACATTAACCTCTCGTGCCATAAGCTTGCATTTATTTATGTGTTCTGTAAGATTCTTTTTGTACCTGTTTTTTTACCTAGACTAATCATAATAGTTTTTCTGGGACAGTAAATCTAAAGCAGAGTCAAACCAAACCATATTATTTATTTTCAATAGTCTTAACACTTCTTGCAATGTATTTTCTTTCAGTATTTCAGGATAGCTTGATTTACAGCTTTGAATTTAAAATATATTTGAAAAGATGTTGTTCATCTAGAAATCCAGTGAGATCAATCTAGGTGTAAAAAAAAAATTAGTCCTCCTGATTGATTTAACTTTACTCTTTGTTTGTTTTTGTCAGGTCTTTTATTGTAGGGAGTAATGCATAATTTGAGTGCATTACTGTTGGTGAACCAACAACATTTGGCAAAAATAAAGCTTGTCCTGACTAGAGAACGCCCACCGCAGAATTTACAGATACACAATAAAAGTAGATTTACATTATCATCAATTTTTAATCTATTCAATTCAATTCAATTTTATTTATACAGCGCCAAATCACTACAACAGTTGCATCAAGGCACTTTATATTGTAAGGTAGATGCTAAAATAGTACATAGAGAGAAAAACCAGACAATCATATGACGCCCTATGAGCAAGCACTTTGTCGACAGTGGGAAGGAAAAACTCCCTTTTAACAGGAAGAAACCTCCGGCAGAACCAGGCTCAGGGAGGGGCGGGGCCATCTGCTGCGACCGGTTGGGGTGAAAGAAGGAAAACAGGATGAAAGACATGCTGTGGAAGAGAAACAGAGATTAATAACAGATATGATTCAATGCAGAGAGGTCTATTAACATATAGTGAGAAAGGTGACTTAAGAAGAAATACTCAGTGCATGATGGGAATCCCCCCAGCAACAGACACCTAACTAAGGGAGATTTCAGGGTCACCTGATCCAGCCCTAACTATATGCTTTATCAAAAAGTAACATTTTAAGCCTTATCTTAAAAGTAGAGATAGTGAAGGTGTTCTTGTAAAAACAAGAACTACAAGAGATCACTTTATGAAATCCATTTCAGATGCTGACCTCCTTGGCATTCAGTAGGCAGCTCCAATTGAAGAAAAATGAAAATATTTAAGAACCAAAGCTTCCTTTTGCTGTTGGTAGAATGGACTATAATTGAATGGAGAAAATTACGTTCAGCAGAAGATGCAGTTGTTTATTGTACATCCAATTTGATTAAAATAAAGGTCATTCGGGGATAATAGAGTCCTCCTTCTTGCTATCGAATAGTCTCAACTTTAACTTCAAAATCTTCCCTTTTAATAAAAGTTTCTTGGCAGCTAATCTAGAAAAACAACCCAAACTGCTAGATAGAAAGAACCAAATAAAGTATAAGGCATGCGTTTGTTGTATTTCCCTAAGACATGGACCACTAGATGAAAGGCAGGACGTATTGACTGTTGTGCCTGTAGCTGGATACAAAAGGCTTTTTGGAAGCTTAATGATTTCTTTTGAAGAATTCTCAAATGCAAACACATTTGTGTTTGTGCTACATTTTATTGTCTGTATAGTGCAAGATGAACAACAAACAGCTACAGCCTGATATCATTTAATCCTTAGGATCACCAGATGATGTGCTGGTAAATGAGACTAATTCCGAGGCAAGCACAGAGAGGAAAGAGATGAGCTACAAGGCCTAATACCAATCTAAAGGAATGTTACAAGCAGATGTTGCAACAAAGTTGGACTAGAATAAAAGTAAACTAAATGGGCATGTGTGGTGAGAGAGACACACTCTTGTGGTAATGAATAAAGCCCAAGCAATAAGTTTTAAATAGGAAGACTTAGTGCAGTCATGGGAATCGTTTTGTCTTGCTATTTACTTTTATGCTTTCAGAAGTGCCTCATCTAAGCTCCGCTCACATCCATCTCTTCCAATTAGTCTTAGTCCTGCTGAAATATGGCTTTCTGCAACCTTCTCTCAGTTATCGTGGTTGATGTTGGGATTTGGTTTAAGCAGGGAGATTTTAATGTGCTAGTTTGTCATCAAATTAGCAGGCTAAAATGCAGCCATCCATGTTAATTACTAGTCACTGCATGACTGGAATCTGGCAGCTGGTGTCCACTGCTTGAAAGAGAAAGCTTACATGATAGCTTTGTGAATGTTTTAAGCTCTAGTTCTCTGGCATTTTCATCTTACTTTAGCAGTTCAGATCAATGTTATACTTATTTTGTCTTTCAGCTCATAACCAACAATAAATCAAATGGATTTTGTCAACACACCAATGATGATGATGTGTTCACTTTGACAAAATCAATTGAAAAAATGAGACAGCAAAAAAGAAGCATTTCATATTAGAAAAAAGCCCCCCCAAAATTATAATATTATCCTGAATACTGTGGTATACCATCAAATGTATCAATAATGGTGGTATTCATCCCCTGTCCCTAACCTATTTGTAATAAAAATGTCAACTTTAAAAATAGTTCTCAAATACAGTTTTTTTAAATAAAATATTTTCATTTTGTTAAAAATCTGATCATTGAAGTTGCACACAAATACTTCTCAAACAAAAAGATACGAGGAAAAAGGTTTGACTGAGACTCTTTTTCAGTGGGGTTACTAGTTGAGCCTGAACCAGTTCAACTAGCTATCAAACTTAGCTGTTGTAGTGATAATTATTATTATTATATTAATTATTATTATCAATAATATTGCTGCATTATTAAAAAATATAATGTGATTACAGTAACAGGTTACTTTGTAATGCAATTAAATCCCAACCTACGCCAGCTTACTTGGGCATTCCGTCTTTAATGCGCTACGCCTAAAACTGTTGGCCACACTCACAAGAGATATGTTTGGAGGAGTCAACGTGAAACTTTTAAACCTAAGACAACTGCCAACAGTCAAACTTACCGGCGGTAGCATCATGCTTTGGGGTGGTTTGCTGCTAGTGGTACTAGTATCACTAAAATGGATGATCAAGAAAGTCAAGAAAAAAGAAACTCCAAATGTTTCACCTCACATTAATAACAAGACAGTGGACACAATCTGATGATCCATCAGGATAATGATCCCAAATACACATCAAAACTGTTTTTTAGAAGCAAGCTAATACTAAGTTTTTAACCAAAACCCCAACCACATTAAAAAAAATATGTGGATTATAGTTAAACCCACCAATTGTACCAGATGTTTGGTGATGGCTACCAAATTCATCTGGTTAAGGTGTAACTTCCTGAGGGACATTTAACCAAATAATACTGAAAATGTAAGTATTTATTTAATCCTATATATATATATATACACATATATATATATATATATATATATATATATATATATATATATATATATATATATACATACATATATATACTACTGACCCTGTCTGGATTAGAGAAAATAAATCCAATAAGTGTGTTGACTTTTACAGAAAGTCAGCACAGTACCTGGATATTGGTATTGAGTTTGAAATTCCAGTATAGTCACAATCCTATATGTACAATTGCACAAAAGTGGTTTGATTAGGTTAAGTTACAAGATAAACCTTACATCAGTGAGATTTTCAGTGGAAGCTGCCCGCAGAAAATAATGAATATGTCAGATTATGTGTAAATTTCCTCCAACAGCAGTTGCAGTCAGCCATTAAACAGCAGTCTGTCAAACACCCCCTGGGAATAAATGCATCTGGGAAGATGTCTTTAAAGAAAAAAAAAACAATAAGGAACAAGAATCATATGAGTCATCTGTGCTCTGGAGCATTTCAGAGAAGATAAGCCTCAGAGAGGGAGTGAGGTTATTAACACAGACATTAGACTGTTGCCCCAAATGAAGGAAATAAGAAGTCATTCAACTGCTTCGAAGGAAAAGATGCCAAATTTAAAAATATGTGAGATGGTTATGCGAAGACTCCAGTCAGGTGGAAATGTGCAGTTCTGTCTCAAAGATAGAAAAGGAGTCACAGGAGCATAGCCTGTGCTGTGTCACAACCTGCAGCTGCTCACTGTATGATGTCATAATAAATATTAAACTTGTTTTTAGTGTAATGTCTTATATCTTCAATATAATATTGCATCAGTTTTCATAGTAATTACACACTTTGTCAGATAATGGATCTCATTACAATTTGGATGGCAGAACTGTTTTTTCATGCAGTAGGAGGTCTTAACACCTCAGCTTGCCATGGACCAGAGAACTGTTATTTCACTTCAGGAGGCCAGGAAATGTAATTTTCTCCAGCATAATTTCTTGTAGAAGTTCATGCCCATGGGCCCATGGTGCTGTTGTTGCAGTAATTTGTTATTTTCCTTTTCCAACTTTTTTTGAATGGAACATGAAATTTGATGAAATAGAAAAATAAAATAAAAGAAAGGGGGAAAAAAGCAGTATGGCCCCAATGCACCTGAGAGTGGTCCCAGAAGTAAAAGTCAAACATTTGAAACTTCAAAAGACAGTTATTCCCACAACACAAAGGTAATTATCAGGTAAGCATCTTACTGCTGTCTTTTGGATTATCAAGGCCCTTAATACTGTCTTATAAGAACTGTCAGCCAACTAGTTCTTATAATGTACTGAGGAGCTTTATTTAACTTAAAAAATCAATCAATAAATGAGTAAAAACAAACAAAACAAAACAACAAAAACTCCCCAGTTTTCTTTTTCCAACTTAAAGTATAATCTTTATGGCTGTGAATGAATGAATAATGTTAAGGTTGGCTTAACCATGGATGAGTAAAAACCCAAGTGCAGTAACATAAATATAAGACAGCTACTACTGAAGATGGAGATCAGCACAATAGGAACAGTATGAGTAGGTTGATAATGTTAAATGGTAATTCTGAGATGTTTCAGCTTTTTTACAGAGTAACATGAAAGTAATGCAATGAGTAATATAATGACTTACTTTCTCCTTGGAATAATTAAGTAACGTACTGCATTACTTTAAAGAAAAGTTGACCGTGTATAATAGTGATGGGAATTCTGGCTCTTTTTATTTTAATTCTCAACAAATTTCCCATGTGTGGGACTAATAAAGGTTATCTTTTTAGAGAACTGGTTATTTCTGCTCGGCTCACTAAAAAGAGCCGGCTCTTTCAGCTCCCAACTGGCTCTTCAGGTTGTTTTGTTGCTTTAATTAATTTATTATCAACAACAATATAAAATTATGCACAAAAAAAATTACTAATGTAAAAAAACATGGTTTTATTTATATATGTTTATATATAAATATATACGGTGGCCCTAGAGACAAAGCACGTACAAACTCCAAAGCACATTTCTAGCGTTAACTGAACTTCCAAAGCAGACCTACCTAGATCACTTAAATTACACAATTGAAGGCATGTGTATTGTTTGTGTATTTATACACAAAGACTCATATATATTCAAATAATTTTAAAAAAAATGGTCATTTACCTGTTACTACCACACACCAAATCCAATCGTTGGTACTTCCTGGCTTGTGTAGCCACTGGGTAACAAAAGCTCAACACTGCCCCTACCATCCTGGAGCACTTCCGTTGTGTTTTGGAGTTTGTATGTGTTTTGGAGGTTTGACGTGCTTTGGAATTTGTCCGTGTTTTGGAATTTGCATGTGTTTTGGAGTTTGTACATACTTCGGAGTTATGCTTCTGAGTTTGTACGTGTTTTGGAATTTGCATGTGTTTTGGAGTTTGTACATACTTCAGAGTTTGTAGTGTTTTGGAGTTTTTACGTGCTTTGTCTCTAGGGTCCACCGTAAATATACTTTTTATTCACTCCACATAAAATGGAATAAATAAATTATATAATACAAAAACCAAATATTTACATTTCAACTTTTAAATATTTAAAATTTTCAGCTTTTTCCTTTTAAACAAATTTAAAGTGAAACAACACAAAACACTGCAAACCACAACACAGTAAAATATTAATTGAAATATGCAAAACACAAAGAAGATGCACATTCTCTGTTATATGGGCCTGCATGAATAAACTTACTGAATCCTTTATCATCTGCAACTGAAAATAGTTGTGAATGATTACTATACCTTTCTAATGTGAAGTTGTTGTCCCTGGCTCTCTTTCTCTCTGTGTAACTACCACCCCTCCCCCCTCTGCTCAGCGCAAGCACAAGGCTCACGTGCGGAGTGAAGCGGAAAAAAACGTGCGAGAGAGAGGGTGAGAGAAAGAAAAAAAAAAACACGGCTCCCAATAAGAAGCTGACTCGCGTCGTTCACTTCAAAGATCCGGCTCTAAGAGCCATTTCGTTCGCGACCGACACATCACTAGTGTATAATGTGCAATAATCACCTCTTATGAGTAATGACCCCAACACTGATCACAACAAAGAGGGAAATAACTCCAACATGCACAGACATTTGACCCACAGCATGCAACTATTTTGCATGAATGTGATGGGTTTTTTTATGTGCTGCTTTGCAATGGTGATCATTCTTAAAATGGAGACAACGAGAATCCAATGAGAATCGATAAGGAGGCGTTCCATAAGTGATAAGGGAATCGCAAAATTCTTATCAATTCCCAAACTCTAATGTCCGTGCACAAGAAAGGTGAAGACCAGCATAAAGTCAGGGTGGTGTGGGAACGTTTACAAGCTGGTAGTGAGACCTGCTATGTTGTATGTTTTGGAAAAAGTGGTAAAAACAAAAGAGCAAGAGGTGGAGATGGAGCTTGAGGTGGCCGAAGATTTTCATTGGAATGAGTAGGATTAGAAGTGAGTGAATCAGAGGGACAGCTCAGGTTGAGTGGCTTGGAGACAAAATTAGAGGGCAAGACTAAGACTAAGAGGGGGTGAACATGTGCAGAGGATGGACAGTGGAAATACTGGACAAAGAGGAGGACCAAGATTTTCAGATAAATTATTTGGTGAAGAGGGAGCTGAGTGTAAAAGCGAAGCTCTCAATTTACCGGTCGATCTACGTCCCTACCCTCACCTATGGCCACGAGTTGTGGGTAGTGACCGAAAGAACGAGATCGCAGATACAAGTGGCAGAAATTAGCTTCCTCCGAAGGGTGGCTGGCCTCTCCCTTAGAGATAGGGTGAGAAGTTCGGCCATCCGGGAGGGGCTCAGAGTAGAGCCGCTGCTCCTCCACATTGAAAGGAGCCAGCTGAGGTGGTTCGGGCATCTGACAAGGATGCCTCCTGGGCGCCTCCTTGGTGAGGTGTTCCGGGCATGTCCCACCGGGAGGAGGCCCCGGGGCAGACCCAGGACACGCTGGAGAGATTATATCTCTCGGCTGGCCTGGGAACGCCTTGGTGTTCCCCCGGATAAGCTGGAGGAGGTCGCTGGGGAGAGGGAGGTCTGGGCTTCTCTGCTTAGGCTGCTGCCCCCGCGACCCGGCCTCGGATAAAACGGATGAAGATGGATGGATTGATGGATATTTCCAAGTACATTTTTTTTCTCATTTCACAGAATTCTGTCTTATTAACAAAACTAAAATGATAGAAAAGTCCAACTTGTATATTCATTTTTGTCAAATTTTTTATCCATGTCAAACTCAAATACCATAAAGGGCTTGAAAACCAAATCAAGGATGTAATTGTCATACATACCTTAAAGGACATGATTGGGGAGTCTTTACAGTCTTCCCAATGTGTTATTTAAATTGAAATTATTTAAGTAATATACTGTTTGTGGCTGATCATCCACACTTAGTCCTATAACATATCACACATAAATCTACTTTTAATTTGTTATTCACTGAGGATGTTGTCTCCTTTTAAAGATAATGCTCTTATTGCAGTAATATTTCAGGTTCAGTAAATATGATCAGTGAGTGTATGTTATTTATAGGGGTACAAATGTGACCTTGTGAAAATACTCACAACACATCTTCCTTTACGGTCCATTCAAACACCAGACTGCGAAGTTTGCTTTAGAAAAAAAAAGTGACAGAGGAAATAACATTCATTTTGCCTTAGAAGATGGGAAAATAAGAAAAAGCTATCCTAATTTGCACTGAAACATTAACCACATTCCTGGCTATCCAAGTGCAGAAAAATCAGTGAATAAAAATCATAGAATTCGTAAACCATGCTATGATGACCAAGCTCCTTTTCAGCAGTGAACATGTTTCAGTTTCAGTTTTATTTGTCATATGCAAGTTAGCACAGGGTCAACATTGCAATGAAATGTGTTTGACGAGCAGCAGTCACTCAGCAGCATGGTACAGTAGAAGAAAATATAATAAAATAAAATAAAATAATAAAAAAATAAATAGAAAAATAGTAAAGAGCAAAATATTAGAGAGACGTGGTAAAAAGAGAAAAGATGACTAAATATATATGTATCTATAAATATATGTACACTAGTGATTAAATAAGAAAGTCTGAGAAGAAATATGACGGGGGGGGGGGGGCAGATGGGATATTGCACAGGAATGAGCAGCAGAAAATTACAATATTGCACTTTTTAAATATAAATATGTGTAATATGTGTATTTGTTCCCCATTTTGCATTTCAAGTGATCCTCACAATATGTGTAATGAGTAGCCATTATAACACAGCTACAAACTGCATATCTGTTCATTTGTTCTGGTAGGATGTCGATTGCAGCAGGGCCACCTCCAGTCCAAATCACCTCCACTGTCATTTGAGGACCTCTAATCAGTGAGGGCAGACCAGTGTTACCATTGAGCGTGTCCAGGAAAGGACATTTCAAAACCCTGTCTTCAGGGAATAGTAAAATATGTGTCATTGAGGCACATCACACTGGTTACACTTAATTCTAACCAGAATTGCAATTATAAGCTTTTGTTCTGTCTGCTTGACTGAGGTGTCCCATTCAGAATGCCAAATCATAGCACACTCAGAAAAGTTTTACACCTTTTGTTATGTTTTACACTACACTCATCTTAAAATGAGATTTGATTCCACTTGTCTCTCATCAATAAATACACAATACTCCAAAATGATAGACCAAAAAATGTTTTACTCTGTTTATATGACTGAAATATAAATACCCAATTTTCATAAATACTCAGACCCTACATGTTGCACTTCATTATAGCACCTATGACTGGTTCAGATTAATTCTACAAGCTGTTTCAACTTTCCTTTGATAGTGTGTTTCAAATAGCGGTTTGGCTACTCAAAGACTTCCACAGAGTTCTTTCAAAGCCAATCCCTTGTTTTCATTGTGGTATGCTTCAGGTCATTGTCTTATATAATTTTTTGCCCAAACCTGAGATCAGTGCTGGTGGAATAATAATAATAGTCATTTCAACTATGTTAATGCAAAAATTAGTAACAGAAAGAAAGTTATAAGTTATTATCAATCCATGGCTCTCTTTCAGTGTGTTTTCCATCCTGTCTCCTTTTCCTCATCCCCAACAGGTCACATCAGATGGTTGCTCCTCCCTGAGCCTGGATCTCCTGGAGGTTTCTTCCTGTTAAAAGGGAGATTTTCCTTCTCACTGTCTCCAAGTGCTTGCTCATAGGGTTTGTGTGATTATTGGGGTTTTGAACTGTTGTGAACTGGCAGTATATAAATAAAATTGAATTATTAGCTCCAATTCAGAACAATCATCATAGATAAAGATCTTACAATGTTGAAAACAGAACCTCAAACCATTTGAAGATCTCCTGTTAACAAGAAGAAGAACTGCCTTATAAGACACCTATGTCAGAGTTGATGGGGCAGACAGTCATCTACAATGATTAGTGGAGAGGTGAAAGGAAAGAAAAAAGAGAAAAGAAGTACAAGAGAAAGTAAATGGCAAGCAGTTGCTGTATAGCAATGCATAGGCTATAAAAGAAGGGGAATGGAGGAAAGGTGTTCACTTTATCATTAAATATCCTCCAGCAAGCTGAGGCAGCAAAAAGACTAAGGAAATACTAAAGACATCTTGGCAAAAAAAGTCTTAAGTAAGACTTGTTTTAACTGCAAGCCTTTTTTAAGGGAAAAAAAAGTTACCAAAGAAGTAGTTTAAAAAAGAGTTAAATCTAACAACAAACTTTCTAAGTTGGGACAATGAGAAGGAGTCAGACGAACAATCTTTGATAATACATATTTTACATTTAACTTTTAAAAATCACCAAATTGAGAATGAAATAATACATTTAAATAGTAACTAAACAGATATTTAGCTGTTTTGTTGTGACAGTGCAAACTTGTTCGTAGAAACTTCACATTACCATGCACCAACTGTGGATAATAGTATAATAAAAGTATAAATAATAAAATAGTACTAGAAAAGTACAAAAAAACCTGGCTGTTGAGGACTTACACTGATGCAGAGGTTTTCTTTTTCCTGTGTTGCTTGTCTACAAACAGTTTTCTAAACCTCATGGCAATTTTTCTTTCTGATATCCTTCATCTGCTGGGATATCCTTTTTAACATTTTCTTCAAAACCAACTTTATTCTGACCTGATGAAATGGAGGCAGGAGATAATTTAATTCATTTAAAATTAACAATGAGAAAAATTACAAGGAAATGAACCCACACACAGTTTAAGCTACAACATAAGTAGGAGATGCAAAAGAGAGTAAGCGTTTTATTTTTCTATTTTCAGTGTTAAGAGGTCAGTTATTACTGCAGAAAGATGTTGGGCTATAAGTCCTCTGGGGTCTTAAAATCAAATATGTTTTTCCAAAGTGGTTTCTACAAATAAATCATAAAATTTTGCTGGAAAAAAAGTCGGCCTATAATGGCCTATATTGTAACCAAATACATGGCTGTAGAGCTGAATCTACACCTGTTTGGTAAAAGTCACAGCAGAAAATAGATACAAACTCAATTCCATGAATGTTGCTGTAAAAAAATTTTTTTTTCCTGCAATTTCTTTTTTTCATTTTTCTTTTTTTTTTAACCTGTCCCGTTTGGTTCTTTTGCCATCAGAATTATTGTCTAAAGGCGAAGAAAGATGCCCAACGGATTTACTTTACCAAATGGACCATCCCAGCCTTGCCGTAATGGTCCATCTGATTCACCTTTTATTGTTTATTTTATTTTCACTTGCTGAATACGGGACAGACTTGACTGGTGGAAAGAAAGGGGAGAAAGAAAGAGGGAAAGAAAAAAAAAAAAACCTGAGAAGAGGGACGGGGAAAAAGGGCAAAAAACAAAAACCAACAGAATAAGCAGACAAAAAAAATACATATCGATCACCTGGATCACCTGTTGAGAAAGAAAAAAGAAAGCAAGCAGAAGAAGACAAGAGTAATAAACAAGATCACAATGATATATGGGAATATGACAGTAAATACTAAATATTAAACATTATGGTGCAGCACGTGAGATCGACAGCGCACAGTGTGCTTTGAGGTAGGAGCCCAAAAGGGTGTAGTTTGTGTGTGTGATCACCCGTGTGTACACCTGTGAGCATGAACGCGCTTGTTTTTAAAAGGTTCCTTCATGTAATGATCTGCTAGAGGGTGTGGGGGGCCACTGCCCCGACCTCCAGGGCATGAAGCAGGTATGGAGGAGATCAAAACTCCAGACATCCAGAGGCCCCCAGAACACAAGAGACCAAGGAAGACCAACAGAGGGCAGCCGCGCCACTATCCCAGAAAGAGCTGAGGAGAGTCCCAGATGAGGGGTCACTCAGCAGCCGCGGAGCAGAAGCCAGGGGGGTTGCAGTGACGTGCCCGTGAGCTCCGCCGGCAGCCAGCTGTGCCTGAGTGACCGAGCCCCGGGCCGAGAGGCCGAGGGCACCCCATCCCCGAAGTGGCCCGAGCGAGCCCCAGGCTCCATGCCCTGATAAGCAGACGCCAAGGAGTGAGCCGGTGGGTACCTGGGCGCCCACCCCGGACACAAAGAACCACCAACGCACCGATGTCTGAGGGCGTCTGCCACCGGCAGGGGAAGTGGTGGGGGAGATGGGAAGAGGGAAGAGGGAGGCAGCTGGAGATGGGGAGGGAAGGAAGGGAGGGGCAAGTGACCCCTCCCTGGGGTCAGCTCCCCCGCTGACCCCAGTAGGCACCCCCATACTCTGCAACCCGCCAGGGAAAGGGGGCCCAGGCCCATCCAGACCGGGGCCCAGTGGAGCAGCGCCTCCCGGCCCCACAGAGCCCGGGACAGTCCACCTGACCCCACCACAGAGAAAACTGCACCCACCCCATCATCCACTCATCTTCCAGACTACACAAGACAATAGACGCCCAGGCTGAGATCTTCCTCCACCTCTCCTGTATCTCCCCCTCCTGCAGAGAGAGTTCCTGAAGAGAGGAAGGCTCCTGCAGGATGTGACAACCTCCCCCACCAGTTGAAGAGCCCCCCAGGTGGTTCGATGCACAGGCGGCACCCCGCGCCAGGACTGGGCCCCATACACCCACCCGCCCACAACCCCGGCAACACACCAACCAGGACCCAAGCCCCTGAGGCTTGGCCAGGGCCCCAGCCCAGAGACGGAGTGCCCCCAGAACCTCACGCCCATCCCGGACCCACCCAGGGGCAGCCAGGCTACCAGGTCAGTAATCCACGTCCGTTCCTGCAATTTCTGTAAAAGTGTATTTCATTCACAGTAGAAAATGAAACATTTAAAAAATATACTTGAACTGAGAAAATATACCACCTTAAGAAATTAGATTAGTTTTAATTTGGCAGCAACATATCTCAGACAAAATAGGAAGAATATTCCTGTCTCAAAAGTTCCATCTCCCAGACCAAACAGATCAAACCTCTGGCTCAGGGTTAGCTGTCACACTTCCATCTCCCCATACTCACATTCCTGACACTGTTCCAAAACCTGAAGAAACAGGTGAGTCTTTTTTTTTTTTTTGTCAAAAAATGTTTCTTGCAGGAGGACCCTCATATTTTAGACATATTTTAGTTGGCTATACCTTGTTTGAAAATTTATATAGAAAGGATTGTTTAAGCTATTTCCCGATACTTTACCAATGTAAAAAAAACAAAAACAAAAACAAAAAAACCCTAATCTAATCTAATAATATCATTAGAAAAAGTCTAATTAGCTTGTACTTAACTCATCAATCTTGCACAATCCAGCAGCCATTCTCACAGCTATTGCATCCATTCCTCTGAATTCCTCTCTCTACTCCATCCAGCTATACCGTGACTCTGGCCACTCGCAAGCTCTGTAAAATTATAACCTCAGAACCTCCATTAGAGGAAGATCAACCACCAGCAGAAGTTCCTGGCGCAGCTCCACTCCCATTCGCTTCAAAACTGGTCTCCAGCCCAGCGGAGTGTCTGAAAATCCGACTCATCGCAGCGTTGCACCAAGAGTAAGGTCTCCCGAAGATATTTTCCCATTAAGGAAATGAGTTATAAAAGAGAGAGGCAAAGCTATTCCCACAGGGCAGGGCAATAATGCCAAAAATATTTATCACGATATATATTTGAAAATTTGCAATAAAGATATAACTGACGATATAATTGATGCGAGACAAAATACTTAACAACTCCAGAACTTTAGTGCAAGAAAAATCCCATCAATTAATTTTCACTTAAACAAGCAGCTGTTTTTATGTGCATTAAAGCTATATAAAAGATTTGCAGTGCAAATGTAAATTCCTTGCTGACAGTTTAACCAAAAGGCATTTCCAGTGGAAATGGGCTGACATATCCTGAGCATGACCATGTATAATATCCACCAAACTTAAAAAGAGTTGCTTTGCAACATAAAACTTCAGTTTGCCAAATAAATAAGTTTTCAGGGAAAAAACTTGTTTCTAAGCACTTGTTTTGTAGCTTCCAGTCTTTGTCCACGTAGTGTATTGTGAGGCTCATGTAGGGGTCTGATGTTCGGCTTGACCACATGTCCGTGGTGGACGCAAAAAACTCCCCCGAAGATAACACATCTGACACCTCAGTATGGACCTCTTCATATAAAGCAGGCAAGGTGACTTTAGAGAAGTATTTCTTGGTGGCTAGCTTGTAGCATGGATCAAAGGTTTTAAGCATCTTTGTGAAACTTTCTCTTTCCACACTCTGAATGGGCATCATATTCCTGGCTAAACAATCCGTCACTGCATTAGTTAGTTCCCCCCGCCGTTTGCTACTTTTGTCATAAGACGTGTGATAGGTTTGTAGCTTGAACCTATTCGCTGGAACGTTGAAGGCAATGTAATTACACAGCAAGCAAGACACGAGTAGGCAACATTCTTTATGTTTCACGTGCACGGGAGAGAACTGGACAGGCGCCGTTCCTTCGCTTGACCCCAGTTGCTCTCGTCCGCTCCCCCGTAACACTGCTCTTTTATTGTGGTTACATGAATATGCATAGGGTCATTAACATATGACCTCTTACATGGGTGTACATGTGGACAAAGAATACCTTGTGTGTGCGTGTGTGTGTGTGTGTGTGTATCTGTGTGTGGGGGTCAAACTGTGACCCCAGGAAGACTCCCCAGAGCCGTCCATCTAAACAAAAGGCACTTAGACTCAAACAGATATACGTGTGTTTGTTATACCATATATCAGCAAGAGAAGATACGACCTCTCCTAGGAGGTGTGTGATCTATGCCAGAACACTCTGAAGAGGAGTGAACACACTCCCCTCTTCATGCTACACAGAGTTGTTACAGACTATTAAGGATCAAACCTCCTATCACTACACAATCGATTATATACTTCTAAGCATATATGAGTAAATATTTCTAAGCATAAATGGCAATAAACAATACAAATCTAACAATGTGCATCTATTTAAAGCAATGCCGATTGTTTGTTGAGTCAGCTTCTTTGGTCTCACCACCACGTTAGTTGTTCTTCACGTGCTTTAACAGCTTTGTTGTACTCCAACAAGTGCTTCTGCTTCAAATGATGAAGTAGGTTTGTGGTGTTTCCTAACTTCACCAAGACGGCCCGTTTGCATGTTCTACAAAAAATTGTGTTTTGGTGGGTATCTGACGGACGAAAACCAAAACAGTTCCACACCACTGAAGTTGCACCATTTTTACAAACCAATTCTGGTTCATCATTCAACGATCCGTGTTTGCCCTTCTCATTCTCCGTCGCCGACATGCTTCTTCCACCATGTGGGTATGAGCGTATGAAAACAAAGGCACTGCACATGCGCGTTTTACCCATATTCTACCGCGATAATTCATTTTCTTATCATTGCCTAACATTGTACCGGTATTACCATGAAAGGTATAATATGGCCCAGCCCTAATTCCAACTCTTCTTAAACTCTCAATGCTTCCACTTCAACAGCAAACAAAAATAATCCTTTTCCCTGCAGAAATGAAGACCCTGCCCGCAATAGCACCAAACAGCAACCGGCAGCAGGGACAACCTCAAGCATCAGAAGAAGAAGCCCTTGTTCCTTCGGGCCATCAGCCTCTCAAAACTTCAGCTCCTCTTCTACATAATACTTAACCTAACATTCTTGCAACTGGGTATCCAGCTATACATCCATCTAATTTAGAATCTTTTCCTTCTCCCATCAGCACAACTTCAAGCTGCACATGGCCAAGTTTTATAGCTTAGGCCCCTTCTTTCTAATCAAAAACTGCTCAGTTTTTGCTGGTTACACCAATTCCTCATTCCAACCCAACGGATAAAAACCTCCCCCAGTATGCACTCATCTTTGTTAATAAATCATTGCTGATAAACGCATTGAGCTCATTCTTCCACCACTTAACCAGCCCACACCACTCAGAGTGATTGACAGCCATGTGGGTCTTATCATATTCCATGGTTCGGTTTCATGTCAGGCTAAAGAGCTCACTTTTCTCAAGTTCAGTTAGGCATTTTACTGTATAGAGATGTCTTCTGCACTGCTTTCCCTTCCTAAAGACATGAACTTGACAACTACATGACTATCATATTGGATCTTCTTTAATGATTCGGTGGGAATGGCTTTTACCAGTACCACATCCAGTTGACTTGTGAAGCTGAAGCCTGTGTTAGATTCTCTCCGACAACAATAAGGTACCATATTTAGTCCATCTTCTTGATGATTACCTGGTCATATCTGCTCCTGTGTCACCTCCGGCTCATGGGTTATCCAACCTTAAGTCAATGTTCTCTCGGGTTAACCTTCGACACCATGAGGCCTTGGATGGTTGGATGTACAAATATAGGAGCTGATAACAGCAGAGTTCAAGACAGACAAGCAGCTGCTGACCAACCAACTAGACGCAGTGGTGGCTGACAAGGAGCAGACGACTGCAGTTGTGATAAGTCTGGCAATTGCAACACACAGCAACATCAGAAAAAAGAAGCAGGAGAAAATACAGATGCAGTTCTTACCAGGAAATGGTGGAACAACTGGAGTTGATGTATAAGATCTTCAACGTAGTCTCAAAGGTAATAGGAACATTAAGAGCTGTAAGCATCCGATTGGGAATGTCTTAATATTTCAACATAACCTCCTAAAAATCCTAAAAAAAAAACACTGATCATAAATGATCACTGATCACTAATCATATCAATAACTGGGATATAGAAAGATATGGGTTTAGCTCAGTACTCTCACTATGGCTTTGTAAGTTACAGATTGCAGGCATTGCATGTTCCTGTATATCTATCTGCCATCAGCTGGAGTAGCCAAGTTTGTTTTCTACAAATCACATTTGTTCAGTCACTAACTCCTAGCAAATAAAGGGACTTTAAAGTTCAGCTGTAAAATTTCACATTCTAGATGCACTTTCTGTAAGAGCAGAAAAAATAATATGTGAGCATATATTTTCTGAGAACAGTTGTCTGATTTTTTTTAATACTATAAATGTGGAAATTGTGTAACATAGTAGGCAAGCTTGGAAAACAAATTTGCAATTATCTGCGGAAAGTTTGATGTTGGTGGATTTTTTCCCCTCTAAGGGGGCAGCACATGAAAGATCTGACCCCCAGTGGATCGAATTAGACCTGCAGCTTAGTGTCCCAGCTCAGCTTTTTTTCCTTTTAAGCTGGTCGTTTGTAATGCACATAGAGAACTCAAAAGAAATTTCATTTTAGCAAAAGAATACTTGCTCAGACATATTTCGGCCTGTTCTTGCTTGGTAGGATTTATGAGCATGTGAAAAAACACGCATTCAAGTGCCTTGAACATCCAAAAGAAGGACTTAATGTTGAGAAGTTACATCGGTGCTATAATTTTAGGTGTGCCATCACAATGTTGGCAAGACACGGTAAATGTGCTTTTTTTTTTACCACTCTTCTGTGGCCGGGTTGCTGGACAGCAGCCTTAGCAGAGAAGCCTGGGTTTCCTTTTCCCCAGCCACCTACTCCAGCACACGTAGAGCACAGGACCAGGCAATAATCTCTCCAGCAACATCCTAGTCAAATGCCTAACCATGTCAATTGCCTACTTTTAATGTGAAGAAGTAGTGGCTCTACTCTGAGATCCACCCAAATAACTGAAATCATGAAGCTTGTATCCATGATCTTATTCTTTTAGTCATTATCAAGAGCTCATGACCATAGATGAGGGTAGGGACCTATATCAATTATAAACTGACAGCTTGACTTTTATGCTCAGTTCACTCTTCACCACAAAACACCGATAAAGTGTCAGCATCACTGCAGATATGATCCCAATCTAGCTTCAGTCTCCCACTCCACTGTCCCTTCACTCATGAACAAGATTCCAAGATGCTTAAACGTCTCCACTTGGGGCAACAATTCATCCCTGGCCCTGTGGGCAATTCTTCCTTTTCCTCCTGAGAACCATGGCCTCAGACTTGGAGGTGACTCATCAATTCATCCCAACCCCTTTACACACAGCTGCAAACCACTTCGTTGCAAGCTGGAGGGCATTGCTTGATGAAGGCAACAGAACCACATCATTCACAAAAGACAGGGATGAGATCCTAAGGATTCCAGCATGTTTATTTTTTCTAATTGAACCATATCTAGCCAATATTTCTCAGCTTCACACACTGGATCAGGCTTCTTCCTTGACAGTATACAACTCTACATAGATTCAACACTGCATAGATAAAAATTTTATTCACAAATAAATATGTCACTCAAAATGAAAGGACTTTTAAAATAGAAACTATGAAGAAACGCATTAGTTTTCATTAATGAATAAAAAAATAGTGTGGACCACATTTTACAGCAACAGCCTCTCTAAACGTTGAAGTGTTGTCTTGATTCTGAGCTTGAAAAAGTTTTCCATGAGGTGTTTTGGTTATTTACAGAGAGAAAAGTTGACTGAAACAGCTTGACTTGATGAATGATTTGATGCAAGTTTTAATGCATTTTTCTTTATTTTTTTTTACCAATTGGTAAAAAACACATTGTCATTACACTGAGATAATTTTTTGTTGTAAAGATTAATGTGTGGTCAACAGACTGCTAAGGCTTTTCAGAGTGCTTTTATTGTTTGATATTGTGAAGGATATGGAATTGGTATTACTCTGGGTATGACTAGTGGAGGTCTACAAACACAAAACAGTGGTTTTACTTGAAGAATACAAGGAGAGGAAAACTTTGACAAGAGAGTAACAATTTATCTCTTTTAAAATAAAAGGCCACTGGCATCTCACAAAAAAAATAATAATTGATCAATTGAAGGTCCAGATGCATATCTCAGCTCCTGCATTAGGTCTTTTCTTGCTTTTTTTCTTATTATTTAAGGACATGACTTTTCATGTGCAGTTGATAGGCTTCTTCTTTTATCCTTCACTTGTCCAATTACCTCATTTATTTAGGGACTCCCTTCACACCATGTCAAGATCTGCCAAATTTTTATTTAATAGTTCTTCGGGACTCACCTTGTTAGCACAGAAATATTATTTTACTCCTGTCACACAGTGCCATCTTTGGCTTTTCTTCAAAGTTTCTATGAAAGACACAGGAATAAAATGTATTCACTTTTCTTTAAATGTGTTTTTGTGACAGCAATGCATTATTTTTAAGGTGTAGCTTCAGATGCTTTGTTCCTAACAGCAGTTTTCTGTCCGGTGTAGACACAACAGTGGTTCATTCTTTGAGTTTGGCACCTTTTTAATGCTTGAATATTTCATAGCTCACGGTTATGTGGCTTGACCCCAGACTGATAGCAGACAGACTCTGTGGTTGCAAACCTGGTTCCTGACTTCAAAGCAATTGTTTCAAAGGCAAGGAGATTGCAAGCTCATTGCACATGGTTGCAATAATTTTGGTCATGCCACATTCTGCAACCACTCCTTTCCCTTGTGTCAAAGGCATGTTATCTCAACCTGTGATAGAGTGTCATTTAGGTTTAGAAATGTATTTTTCCCTCTGCTATGTTTTTCATATATGAACAAAAGAAGTATAAATTTTTTGTTTCATCTTTATTCTAGGAAGATCTGGTAACTATTCATCCTACAACCAACTCTTATACAGATATTATTATCTAATCCTAATTTACTAACCAGAACCCTAGCCTCACATACATTCCTTTCCAATAACGCACACTGCAGTAGCAAAGGTTTACCTGATGATTTCAGGTATTCAAGCATTCTTCTTTTTTTCTCCTCAAATAAAAATTTACATAAAACATTGGTGTCTATCCCAGACACTTCCTTTTCAGGAAAATAAATGCAATAATGTTGGTCACAGCCAACAATGTACTGGATATATTCTGAATATGATCATTTTTAAAAATCACATGTTGATTGAGTTTATTTATACAGCAAAATCATCCACTGACCAATTAAACCAGAGAGATTTCTGAAAATACAGAAACTACATACAACAGTTTATCTCATCATGCTGATTTATGTCTGATATTCTGATACAAGTAATTTTAGTTATATCCTTTCGCTAACACATTGAATTATGATTTTGGCAGCATATTTTTGCACAAGCATGTGTTTTGCAAAGTGTCACATTCTTTCCTTTACCAATCTTAAGTGAGTGGGTAAAGCGTGTAACTTATTTTTTCTATCCACCCTGTAACAGTCACAATGGTGTGGTGTCTCTTTAAAGGGAACCCCGGCTATTAACACATGTTTGCACTAAAATATGCACTGTGCTTTCAATAACATATATGTGGTATTAAAATACGCCAAATGTTTTCCTTTTAAGCACATTTTATATAAAACCGATTTACCAGTAGCCCGCCATTGTTATTTACTTCTCAATGCACTCTGGGTAGTGACGTCACACGGTTGCACCGCATCGAGTTCACAGTTAACAGCGCACTGGAAATGGGTTCTGTTCAATCTTTCCAGTTTGAACCACAGCAATCCGAGAGAGAGAATGAAAATAGTCAACCAGTACTTAGTTTAGATGAAGATGAAAACAATCCGTCACACGAGGACGCGAGAGTGAGGGAAAACTACTGGTATCTATGTGGCTACTGCTTGCCAAACCTTGCTCGATCTGGTTCCTCGCCAGTGACGGGTGTTCCATCCCACTAAGCCATTCTGTTATGTCTCTTCGCAGGTCCCAGGGGCTACAGACACCACACCCAGCTCACTGGGGGGTCGACCAGATGTCAGACAGGATTGTTGGAAGTGCCGGGAATTCAGTCTATTACTGGAACAGTGTGTCGTGGTGACTGGTAGGGACATGCGGGGTCTTTTCTGTGCTCAACAGTGACACTGGGTTATCTGCTGCTGATTCTGGGAGGGAATGGAAGGACCTTCACTGGAGGTGCCGTCGGTCATGGTAACTCGCTCCACGGAAGATTTTCCACTAGAAAGGTCTTGTGATGACACCCTACGCTCAGTCTTTGTTCAGTCCAAGTAATGAAAACTGATGGCCCTGAAGCAGCACAGACATTTCCACAATTTGTATTGCACTGCACTTTGTATTAGGGACAGAGTGAGCCTCAATACTCACACACATGGAGAACACACACAGTTCAATTCAATTCAATTCAATTCAGTTTTATTTATATAGCGCCAAATCACAACAACAGTCGCCTCAAGGCACTTTATATTGTACAGTAGATCGTACAATAATAGATACAGAGAAAAACCCAACAATCATATGACCCCCTATGAGCAAGCACTTTGGCGACAGTGGGAAGGAAAAACTCCCTTTTAACAGGAAGAAACCTCCAGCAGAACCAGGCTCAGGGAGGGGCGGGGCCATCTGCTGCGACTGGTTGGGGTGAGAGAAGGAAGACAGGATAAGACATGCTGTGGAAGAGAGACAGAGATTAATAGCAGGTACAATTCAATGCAGAGAGGTCTATTAACACACAGTGAGTGAGAAAAGTGACTGGAAAGGAAAAACTCAATGCATCATGGGAATTCCCCGGCAGCCTACGTCTATTGCAGCACAACTAAGGGAGGATTCAGGGTCACCTGGTCCAGCCCTAACTATATGCTTTAGCAAAAAGGAAAGTTTTAAGCCTAATCTTAAGAGTAGAGATAGTGTCTGTCTCCTGAATCCAAACTGGAAGCTGGTTCCACAGAAGAGGGGCCTGAAAACTGAAGGCTCTCCCTCCCATTCTACTTTTAAATACTCTAGAAACAACAAGTAAGCCTGCAGTGCGAAAGCGAAGTGCTCTAATAGGGTGATATGGTACTACAAGGTCATTAAGATAAGATGGGGCCTGATTATTTAAGACCTTGTATGTGAGAAGCAGGATTTTGAATTCAATTCTGGATTTAACAGGAAGCCAATGAAGGGAAGCCAAAACAGGAGAAATATGCTCTCTCTTTCTAGTCCCTGTCAGTACTCTTGCTGCAGCATTTTGGATTAACTAAAGGCTTTTCAGGGAGGTTTTAGGACATCCTGATAATAATGAATTACAGTAGTCCAGCCTAGAAGTAATAAATCAGGGGTGTCCAAACTTTTTTCACTGAGGGCCACATACATAAAAATATAGGAGGGGCTGGGCCACTTACTAGAAATTAGGTAACCTTAACTGTAGCGTATTAAAGTTAGAAAAATCATTTAAAAGTGGTCAAATATGTTATATTGTTGAATATAATTAAAGACAAAACTGCTTTCATCACAGCTTTCCATAAATGGATCTTTATCGATTTATTCAGAAAAAGCTTTGGTAGCTCATTCTCAGAACAGCAGCAGATTTCTTCTTAGACAGAAGATTTACAGCACAGAGGAAAAACAATAAAGGGGAAAATGGGACGGGTACATTTCAAGCTTGTTATTTAAGTTATTAGGCTTAGCAACAAACCGTTATCAACATTAACAGACTGAACTGGACTTAATAACAGGAGTCCATATAATTTTAGTAAATTATTCTGGTGAGTATCAGCTGCGCTGGGTATGTAAATCGGGCCATCCAGCCGCGGTGCTGGTCGTACGCCACTCGTGCCAAAAATCCAGACAAATGTCACTTGATCAAGGAGCAGATCTGCATCAGATGAGATCAGCTGACTTTGCGTGTGCGTGCGCTGTGCACAGCGGTGTGTACTCTGTGTGTTAACAAGAAAAACGCATATAAGAAAGTGGTGCGCAAAAGCAGGGTAGTGACAGAATTGATGCGCATTATTGATATTTGAAGCATGTGTACCTGCACATGCATGCTTATTAACACACGGGTACTGTGGAATATATTTTTTACTCACCTAAAGCGCTCGTGCTCTCGTCCACTCCCCGCAAAAAAAATTAGCAGCTGTGCGGTGTCTGTGGCATCGGTGCTCAGATCGCATGCGATGGAGTAAAAATCAAAAGCACAGCTTTATCAGACAGTTGCAGTTTAATGTTGGCTGACGAGTCTTCGATGCATCGCACAACTGTATTTCTGGACATGCTGACGTTGTTGAAGTCCTGCACTTTTTCCGGGCACATTATTTCAGTGACTTTAACGAGGCCATGTTTTATGAGGTCTCCATCTGAAAAAGGCTTGCCATGTCTTGCGATGAGTTGGGCGACCTCATAGCTGCTATTGAAGCCTTTTCCTGGACAATTTGAGCACGAAAAAAATACTGTTGCTGACCCCGCAGGATAGCTACCCTTTGCTTTAATTTCTGCTCTCGCTCAGCACCAGTGTAGGATGCATAGGCCTGATGTTTGGTTTCATAATGACGTCGTACATTATACTCTTTCATAACTGCCACAGTTTCAGTGCAGATCAAACAGACACACTTGAATTCTTTGAAGAAATATTCACTCTCCCACCATGTCTGAAATTTTCTGCACTCACTTTCTACCTTTCGCTTCTTTGGTTCTGCCATGTTTGGTAACTTGGGGGTAAATTTCTTCTGTGATTGTCCTTTTTGGTAGAGCAACTGCCTTGATCAACAGTAGCTCCCCCTGGTGTTAAAACTAAGAAGTGCAATACACTCAAGCAAAAGTTGAAGTGCGGGCCATATTCTATTCTATTTATAAAATTACTTGAGGGCCAATTAAAAATGGACCCGCGGGCCGGACTTTGGACTCCCCTGTAATAAATGCATGAACTGGTTTTTCAGCATCATTCTGAAGCAGGTTGTTTCTAATTTTAGAGATGTTGCGCAAATGGAAGAAAGCAGTCTTACATATTTGTTTAATATGTGCATAGAAGGACATGTCTTGGTCAAAAATGACTCCAAGGTTCCTCACAGTGTTACTGGAGGCCAAGGTAATGCCATCCAGAGTAAAAATCTGGTTAGATACCATATTTCTAAGATGTTCAGGTCCGAGTATAATTACCTCAGTTTTATCTGAATTAAGAAGCAGAAAGTTAGCGGCCAACAATGTTTTTATGTCTTTAAGACATTCCTGCAGTTTAACTAATTGGTGTGTGTTATCTGGCTTCATGGATAGATAGAGCTGGGTGTCATCTGCAAAATGTATACTGTGTCTACTAATGATACTGCCTAAGGGAAGCATGTATAATGTAAACAGAATTGGTCCTAGCACTGAACCCTGTGGAACACCGTAGTTGACCTTAGTGTGTGAAGAGGACTCTCCATTTACATGTACAAATTGGATTCTATTAGATAGATATGATACAAACCACTGCAGCGCAGTAATTGTAATACCTACAGCGTGCTCTAATCGCGCTAATAGAATATTATGGTCAACAGTATCGAACGCTGCACTGAGGTCTAGCAGGACAAGCACAGAGATGAGTCCACTGTCAGAGGCCATAAGAAGATCATTTGTAACCTTCACTAAAGCTGTTTCTGTGCTGTGATGAGCTCTGAAACCTGACTGAAACTCTTCAAATAAGCCATTCCTCTGCAGATGATCTGTTAGCTGTTTGACAACTAGTCTTTCAAGGATTTTTGATATGAAAGGAAGGTTGGAGATTGGCCTATAATCAGCTAAGACTGCTGGGTCTAGGGATGCTTTTTAAGGAAAGGTTTAACTACTGCCAGCTTGAAGGCCTGTGGTACATAGCCGATTATTAGAGATAGGTTGATCATATTTAAGATTGAAGCATTAATTAATGGCAGGACTTCTTTGAGCAGTTTTGTAGGAATGGGGTCTAAAAGACACGTTGATGGTTTGGAGGAAGTAATTATTGAAGTTAACTCAGAAAGATCAATTGGAGAAAAAGAGTCTAACTTAACATCGATGGTACTAAGAGTAGCTGTAGACGATGTTACATCTGTGGGATGATTATTGGTAATTTTTTCTCTAATGATTAAAATTTTATTTGTGAAGAAGTTCATGAAGTCATTACTAGTTAACGTTAAAGGGATGGTTGGCTCAACAGTGCTCTGGCTTTTTGTCAGCCATGCTACAGTGCTGAGGAGAAACCTGGGGTTGTTCTTATTTTCTTCAATCAGTGACGAATAGTAAGATGTTTTGGCTTTGCGGAGGGCTTTCTTATAAAGCAACAAACTATTTCTCCAGGCTAAATGATGATTTTCTAAATTTGTGACACACCATTTCCTCTCCAGCTTACGAGTTATCTGCTTTAGGCTACGTGTTTGAGAATTATACCACGGAGTCAAGTACTTCTGATTTGAGGCCTTAGTTTTCACCGGAGCTACAGTATCAAGAGTCGTACATAGTGAGGAGGTAAAATTATTAACAAGACCTCTGTTGGAGTAGCGTTCAGGTAGCTGCTCTGCTCTATGTTGTTACAGGGCATTGAAGATGATAATAGTGGGTGGATTATATTCTTAAACTTAGTTACAGTGCTTTCAGAAAGACATCTACTGTGATAAAGTCTACTCCCCACTGCTGTGTAATCAATTATTGTAAATGTAAATTTTATCAGGAAATGATCAGACAGCAGAGGGTTTTCAGGAAATACTGTTAAATGTTCAGTTTCTATGCCTTTTGTTAAAACAAGATCTAGAGTGTGATTAAAGTGGTGGATGGGTTCTTTTACATTTTGAGAGAAGCCAATTGAGTCTAATAACAGATTAAATGCCATGTTGAGGCTCTCATTTTTAGCATCTACATGAATGTTAAAATCACCCACAATAATTATTTTATCTGAACTGAGCACTAAATCAGATAAAAAGTCTGAGAAATCAGACAGAAACTCTGTGTAAGGCCCAGGTGGACGATTGATGATAACAAGTAAGACTGGTTTCTGAGTTTTACAGCTGGGGTGGACAAGGCTAAGCATCAGGCTTTCAAATGAATTACAAGTCTGTCTTGGTCTTTGGTTGATTCATCGGCTGGTGTGAAAAATTGCTGCCACACCTCCCCCTCAGCCTGTGCTTCGTGATTTCTGGTAGTTAGAATGACTCGGGGGTGTTGATTCATTTAAACTAACATAATCATCCTCCTGCAACCAGGTTTGTGTAAGGCAGAGTAAATCGATTTGTTGATCAATTATTAAGTCATGTACTAACAGAGACTTGGAGGAGAGAGACCTAATATTTAAGGTTCAAGGTTCAAGGTTCTTGAACAAAAATGCAAAAATAGGGGGGGGGACAATGTGCAGTAGTAGCATGTATACATAACGTGAATTAAATAGGAATAGACAATCTGAGTATTTTACAGAATAGACAATATAAACATATTTAAAATTAAAGGAATTTGAAACGTACGGGGTAGGGTTGGTTTAGGGCCCGGATGGCTTGGGGATAGAAGCTCCTCTTGAGTCTCTCTGTCCTTGCCCGGATGATGTTGTTACGCCCCAGTCTAGGGGTACAGGGACGCAACATAAGTTTGAAAAGATGGCCCCGCCCTGGTCCCCAAAACCATACACAGAGAAAACCAATTTCTTAATGAATGGTGGTTTATTTTTGCTACACTGGAATAAAGAAGCTCAGGGGTGAACAAAGGCCAAAATAACAAACAAAACAAGCTAAGTCAGGAGGAGGTGCTGTCTAAACCCTATGTGAAACCAAAAACCAAACAAAAGACAAGCGCTACACCTTACTCCCTGACCGTGATAAACAGGAGAAAACAGTGCAAGGAAAAACAATAGGCAGCTCACCCCTTCTGTTCCAGTGCTATTTACAAAGTGCTATTTACAATGAAAACTAATGTACACACTATATACAAAACTGAGAAAACCGCAAAAAGTCACAGGCACAAATGTCATGGGTTTTGGAGGCCAGGGTCAGGTCTGCTGCTGCTGTCAGTGGCTGCCCCGGGACAACTGCTGGTGATGGATTTTGAATGTGGCCACATGATCCGCGGACCAATCAGCAGCCGTCAGCTCATCCAATCAGGGCCTGCAAAGATTTAAAGACAGACAACGAAACGCAGCCACCAAAACAGATTATGGCCAGGGCCGTAACACCCCCCTTCCCAAGACCAAACATCTCCCCTATAGATGTTTGGCACTTAGGAGTTCAGAAAACCACGCGACAGAGCATCTGCCATTACATTTTCGGTTCCTTTTTTGTGATGGATCTCCAAATTAAAGTCCTGCACTAAGAGGGACCATCTCATGAGCCTCTGGTTAGAATTTTGCATCCTAGTCAAAAACACGAGGGGGTTGTGATCAGTGTAAACAATGACTGGTGATGAACTAGAGCCGACATAGACTTCGAAATGCTGTAGAGCAAGCAACAGAGAAAGAGCTTCTTTCTCGATAGTACTGTATTTTTGCTGGTGAATGTTGAACTTCTTCGAAAAATAACCAAGTGGGTGATCGACCCCCTGCTTGTCCTCCTGCAACAACACCACACCTGCACCGTTGGCGCTGGCATCCACCTCGAGTTTAAAAGGAAGTGTGAAATCAGGAGCAGCAAGTACCGGAGTGCTGCAGAGG
Source organism: Oreochromis niloticus (assembly GCF_001858045.2). NCBI lineage: Eukaryota > Metazoa > Chordata > Actinopteri > Cichliformes > Cichlidae > Oreochromis > Oreochromis niloticus. The sequence continues at coordinate 33,755,771 of NC_031985.2, read as the reverse complement.
AGAGTTTTGGCAGACTCAAAAGCATTCTGGCATATGGGTGACCATACGAATGGTTTTGACACACTTGTGAGACTGGTGAGAGGCGCAACTACATCTGCAAAATTCCTACAGAAGCCACGATAATAGCCAGCCATCCCAAGGAACCGACGAAGTTCACGTCTAGTGCGAGGCACAGGAAAATCTAGGATAGCCTGGATTTTGGCCAGAAGGGGGCGCACCTGTCCCTGACCCACCTGCTTCCCTAGATAAGTCACAGTGGCCTTACCGAAGTCACATTTGGCAAGATTTAGGGTAAGGGATGCCTCTTTTAATCTTTCAAAAATCTCAGTGAGTGTTCCAAGGTGTTCTGACCAAGTCTCTGAATAAGCTACAATGTCGTCAAAGTACACTTCACAGTTTGTGACACCACCTAAGACAATGTGCATAAGGCGTTGGAATGTGGCAGGGGCATTTCGAAGGCCAAAAGGCATGACGGTGTATTGGAGGAAGTGATCAGGAGTGACAAAAGCGGAGATTTCAGATGCACGTGGAGTGAGGGGAACTTGCCAATAACCCTTTAATAGATCCAGCTTGGTGACAAACTTTGCGGAGCCAACCCTATCAACACAGTCTTCCATGCGGGGGAGAGGATAGGAGTCGGGTTTGGTCACACTGTTCACTTTTCGAAAATCAGTACAAAAACGTGGGGTTTTGTCTTCCTTCGGCACAAGAAGGCATGGGGAACTCCATGAACTAGAACTAGGGACAGCTAGACCATTTTCCAGCAAGTAGGAAACTTCTTGCTGAAAAAGTGCACGTTTGGTAGGGTTAACACGATAAGCGTGTTGTTTGATCGGAGGGTGGTCACCCACATCTATGTCATGTTCGAGGACAGTAGTGCAAGACGGAGTGTCAGCAAACAGAGATGGGTAAGTATTAATCAGAGAACACACATCGTTCTGGGCAGCGTCGTCTAAATGTTTTAGGTGGGATTTTAAATTATCCAATATTTCAGAGTTTCTGAGTCGGGAGCAACCCTCAGCACAAACAAAACCTAAGCCATCACTTTCTGGGCTATATTGCGACGGGGATGCTGGCACAACTACCGGCACGGCAGATGGCGCAGCGGGGGATGAAGAGGAGTTTACACCTGCATCACGAACAAAATAAGGCTTCATCAGATTAACATGACACACATGACGTTTTCTCCTACGGTCTGGGGTACCTATAACATAATCTGTGTCACTCAGTTTCTCTTGAACAGTATAGGGCCCACAGAACTTTGCCTGGAGAGAGGAACGGGTAGGAGAGTCAACACTTTGTCACCCACTTCAAATTTTCTCTGCACGGACTTTTTATCAAATTTTCTTTTCATTTTTTCCTGAGACGCGGAAAGAGCCTCGCGTGCAATTTCGCATGCTTTATGCAGACGCTCCCTAAAACAACTTACGTAATCTAATACGCTCTGCTCGGAGATAGCTGTGTCGGACAGATATTTCTCTTTAAGCAGCCGCAGGGGACCACGCACTGTGTGTCCAAACACCAGCTCGGCGGGACTGAAACCCGTGGACTCTTGCACACTCTCTCTCACCGCTAGAAGGAGAAGTGGCAGACCCTCGTCCCACTCTCTTCCTGACTCAAGGCAGAACTGCCTCATCATGGCTTTTAAAGTTTGGTGGAAACGCTCAAGCGCACCCTGTGATTCGGGATGATACGCACTGGATTTTTGATGCTTGATGGACAGCGATTTTAATACCTGAGCGAAAATCTTGGACATGAAGTTAGACCCTTGGTCCGTTTGAACTGATTTTGGCAAACCGAAAGTGGAGAAAAAGTGTACTAATGCTCTGACGATGGCTTTGACTTTGATAGTGCGTAACGGAATAGCCTCGGGGAAGCGTGTGGCGGCGCACATCAAAGTCAAGATGTACTGATGTCCTGACTTTGTTTTCGGAAGCGGACCTACACAATCAATGATTATTTGCTCAAATGGTTCCCCTAGAGCCGGGATTGGATGCAATGGAGCGGGAGGAATAACCTGGTTGGGTTTTCCACTGACCTGGCAAACATGGCAAGAACGGCAATACTTGGTCATATCAGACTTCAAACCTGGCCAGAAAAAGTGACGCAGAATACGGTGGTAAGTTTTCCTAATTCCTAAATGTCCAGAGAAACTGTCATGTGCGAGGCTGAGTACTTGGGGTCGGAATTTTTGTGGTACAACTACCTGTTGAAATACGTTCCAGCCTAGATCACTAGATGAGGGAGGATGCCATTTGCGCATTAACACGTCATTTTCAATGCTGTAGACACGGGGATTCTGATCGCTGGAATTTGCGGCGAGTAAACAATTGGCCAAAGTCGGGTCATTCTGTTGCGCATGAATAAAATCTGTTTTGTTTACCTCAAAAGACAGGTCAGGTGCAGCAGGTAATATTTTCTCAGACACACATTTTTCAGCTTTTTCCACAGGCAGTTCAGCTTTCTCAGGAACAGCTTCAGAACATAGAAAAGAGTCAGACAAGTCAACATCACCGTATTTGCGCTTGTGGGCGCGTGTGACAACACAGGCAGGAAAAACAGAGGGCAGACTGTCAGCAGCAGGTTCAGAAACAAAAACAAAATCGTCGACGGGGTTTTCAATTACTTCAGGGATTGGGAAAACCTTTCCGTTGGCTAGATCATTCCCCAGAATCATAGTAACCCCCTGCACGGGCAAGCGAGCGCGCACCCCGACTGTTACCGGGCCCGAAACGAGAGGTGACTGTAGGAAGACTGTTCAGCGGAGCTCGTAACACACTCATTTTCACTCCCCACATGAGAGCATCAGCACCACAAAACGAACTACTTGAAAAAGGCAATGCACTTTCCAAAATGAGAGACTGGGCAGCCCCAGTGTCACGCAGAATTACAATCGGCACGCGATCCTCCCCTTTCCCAGTCAGTGAGGCGAACCCATGTGAAATGAAAGGTCAGTAACTGCTGTCAAAACTGTCATTTCCTGGTTCATCACTGACAGGGTTAGGAGTAGAGACTGACCGAACGAAACCAACACTTTTTGGCTTTTTCAATGTGTGACTTTGCTCTTTGCGATGAAGTGACGGGCAATTAGCAATGAGATGGCCAGTATCATGGCAATAAAAGCATTCTCGGACAGACATGGGAACCTGATCAGGGCGCGTTTGACGCTTAGGAGAAACCCTCAAACTCCTCGCAGGTTTAGACAATGGAGCACATTCACGGCGCACAGCTGAAAACGTAGCACAATGGGTTAACACAAACTCATCTGCGAGAACAGCAACTTTAGACAACGAATCCACCTTTTGCTCATTGAGATACACAACAACATTCTCTGGAAGACACGTTTTGAATTCTTCCAGCAGGACCAATTCTCTTAGCTGAGCAAAGTCCTTCACTTTACTTGCAGCTAACCACTTATCAAACAAGAGAGTCTTCTCCCTGGCAAACTCTACATGTGTTTGGTTGGCAGATTTTTCACATGACCGAAACTTTTGGCGATATGCCTCAGGGACTAGCTCATAAGCCCTTAAAATAGTGGATTTCACAATTTCATAATCCAGACTGTCATCAATGGATGAGCTCGCAGACACTTCCTGTGCTTTCCCCACCAATTTACATTGCAGCAACAAGCTCCACACATCCTTGGGCCATTTCAAGGTGGTTGCGATGCGTTCAAAGGCATTAAAGTAAGAGTCAACCTCACTTTCTCTGAAAGGTGACACTAAAGCAATTTGTTTGCTTGCATTAAATTGGTCAGAGGAGAATGGATCTATCGCTGCACCATCGAGAGCATCCTGACCAACTGTATAACAGTCTGGTACGGGAACTGCTCTGCCTCGGACCGGAAGGCGTTGCAGAGGGTCGTGAAAACTGCCCAGCGCATCGCCGGAGCACCACTTCCTGCCATAAAGGACATCTACAGGAAGTGGTGTCTGAAAAGGGCTGGGAAAATCATCAGAGACCCCAGTCACCCATCACATGGACTCTTCACCCTCCTGCCCTCTGGGAGGCGCTACAGGAGCCTCCGGACTAAGACCACCAGGTACCGGAACAGCTTCTTCCCCACAGCTGTCAGACTCCTGAACTCTGCCTCCTGACATCTGACAGCCTCTGTAGAAATTATCCACACCCTCACTTATCTTAACTGCACTACTGTATAGCTCTGTGTAAATAATCATTCTGTACATACAATAATTTTTAACCTTACAACTGTTTACAACTTGCATAGTTCCCATTTCTGTATAACTGTATATCTCATATTTCTGTAAAGTTATTTATTTCATACTCTGTATAGTTTTTCATATTTATATCCTGTTCATATCCTGTACATAGCTTGTACTCACTACAGCCTGTACACACCTATAGTTATAGAATATTCACAACATACTTCATACCATGTACATTATAACGTACCACAATAGACCCATTTCTATAATATACTTGCATATCTATATTATTGCTAATATATATTGTAATATATCTATATCACTAAAGCACTTCTGGTTGCCCTGTACCTGTGCATATGCAATGACAATAAAGTTGAATTCTATTCTATTCTATTCTAAGATCTACTCACAATTTGGCTCACTGGGGTAGAGGTAACATTGCGTTGTCGGGAAGGATCCAGCTCCATAGCCCTTATGCGGAGATGCATAAGCTCAACTTCTTTGGTTTTAGCCTCAAGCTCCACCTCTTTCAGGCGCAGGGCGAGCCTAAGATCCTCTGTAACCAATCCTGGTAAGTGTCTGGCTGGGCTAACGTTTGGGATCTGAATGGCAGCAGAAGCCTCCGCCCCTGGCGTCATCCGTCCACTGGCAGCTTGTGGGATGGTTGCAGCAGCTTCTGCTCCCGCATCCACCACCAAACCTCCAGTTGCCTCAACCGGCCGAGGTTTCGACTTCACAATTACCCCTTTATCCAACAGCTGTGCTGTCAGACACTGCTTAATTTCTGCCTTTTTGGCATTCAAAGGCACACTAACGTTAAACAAATTTGCCACCAACAACAAATCTGCCTTTGTGCATCGATCCAACTTGTCCATGGTGGGTTGTTGTGCAAAATCATCCACGTCAAAAGTCATTGCGACTAGATTACCCCCAACACTACAAGAAAACTGCCAACCAAAAACTGTAGACAACCCACAAAACACAACGAGCAAAAAGAACGGCAAAAGAAAAGAGCGGACGAGCCCCCACTTTATGTTACGCCCCAGTCTAGGGGTACAGGGACGCAACATAAGTTTGAAAAGATGGCCCCGCCCTGGTCCCCAAAACCATACACAGAGAAAACCAATTTCTTAATGAATGGTGGTTTATTTTTGCTACACTGGAATAAAGAAGCTCAGGGGTGAACAAAGGCCAAAATAACAAACAAAACAAGCTAAGTCAGGAGGAGGTGCTGTCTAAACCCTATGTGAAACCAAAAACCAAACAAAAGACAAGCGCTACACCTTACTCCCTGACCGTGATAAACAGGAGAAAACAGTGCAAGGAAAAACAATAGGCAGCTCACCCCTTCTGTTCCAGTGCTATTTACAAAGTGCTATTTACAATGAAAACTAATGTACACACTATATACAAAACTGAGAAAACCGCAAAAAGTCACAGGCACAAATGTCATGGGTTTTGGAGGCCAGGGTCAGGTCTGCTGCTGCTGTCAGTGGCTGCCCCGGGACAACTGCTGGTGATGGATTTTGAATGTGGCCACATGATCCGCGGACCAATCAGCAGCCGTCAGCTCATCCAATCAGGGCCTGCAAAGATTTAAAGACAGACAACGAAACACAGCCACCAAAACAGATTATGGCCAGGGCCGTAACAGATGTGGAACCTTCTGCCGGATTGCAGAAGTTGGAACAGTTTGTTGCCAGGATGGGATGGGTCTTTCAGTATCTGCGCTGCTCTAGTCCGGCATCTCCTGGTGTAGGTGTCCTGAAGCGGGGGGAGAGCAATCCTGCAGCAGCGTTCTGCTGTACGGATCACTCTGGAGAGCTTTTTGGTCCTAAACACAGCTGTTCCCAAACCATGATGTGATGTTCTGTGTGAGGATGCTCTCCACAGCGCCTGTATAGAAAATCCTGAGGATTTTTTGGAGAGACTAGGGATGGGTATCGTTTAGGTTTTATCCGATACCGGTGCCAAACCGGTACTTTTGAAACGGTGCCGGTGCTTAAACGGTGCTCAAACCGGTGCTTAAAGAATGGAGAACACAAAATTGGTCCAAAAACCTCTCATGTTCAGCTTTTTTTTTGTAAAAAGATAACAATGTTAGCCTTTTCTGCAGCTATAGGGCATATATGGCATCACTCTTGGCTGGAAGCAGTGCTTAAACAATGGAAAAAACACAAACTTTGTCCAAAAACCTCTCATGTTTAACTGTTTTCTACTTTTTCTTTGGTCATTTTAGCCTTTTTGGCCAGGGTGAAGGGAGTATCTGCCATCAAACAAGAAGACAGCCGCATGTAACTACGACGGTGTTTGCTAGTTCACCTTACATGCATTAATGTAATAATGTGGTTAGCGTACTCAACGTTAATTACACACGAACAACATGAAGCTACTCACGCAGAGAAGAACGGCTGCTGCTGCCATCATCATCCGTCATCATTTCTGCTACGCTGACAGGGCTAGGGGCCAGGACTCTCCTCTTTGGGTTTTTGGGGGATGTTGCTAACTCCGGGTCCAATAACAGGCACCACACCCGCAGTAGATGTGCACGGTGTGAGGTCTCGCTGCAAGCTATCAAACACGGCGCATTTCTCGGCTTTAAAAAAAACGCTATGCGTCGCCAGGTGTTTCATCAGATTTGAGGTGTTACCTCCTTTGACAGTATCACAGTATCAGCTTAAAGCACTTGTTGCAGGCTGCTGAGTTTGCATCTTTTGCTGTGAAGTACAGCCAGACTTTTGATCGCTTCGCCTTGGGCATTTTTAATCTGTAGCTCTGCTCTAAAAGAACGTACGTACCTGGCCCCGCCTACTATCCTCGGAAACGTAAAATGATTGGCTAGAATTGGCTCAGGAAAAAAAAAGCACCGAAATAAAGCACCGAAATGTGCGCTGCTTTTCGGTCTGATTACTACCGTTTATGTCAGAACCGGTGCCATCATGGCACCGGACACCGGTACCCATCCCTAGGAGAGACCCTGAACTTCCTCAGTTGTCGTAGGTGGTACAGGCGCTGCCTAGCCTTTTTGGTCTGGACCTGAATGTGGGCAGCCCATGTCAGGTCTGAGGAGATGTGGACACCAAGATACTTGAAGGACTGCACCCTCTCCACTGGAGCCCCATTGATGATAAAGGGCTTGTAGTCTCTGTGCTGACTCCTTCTGAAGTCCACCACCAGCTCCTTGGTCTTGCCAACGTTCAGCTGGAGATGGTTGTCCTGGCACCATGATGCCAGATTCTTCACTTCGTCCATGTAGGCCGCCTCATCGTTGTTGGAGATGGCACCCAACACCACTGTGTCGTCAGCAAACTTCACAATGGTGTTGGAGCCGTGGGTGGCCACACAGTCTGAAGTGTAGAGGGAGTAGAGCAGTGGCAAGAGGACACATCCTATGCTCACATGCTCCTGTGTTGATGGTGATGCTGTTAGAGACGCATCTACCCACCCTCACCACCTGAGCTCTGCCAGTGAGGAAGTCCAGCACCCATGCACACAGACGGCTGTTGAGTCCCAGATCCCTGAGCTTTGTGAACAGTCTGCTGGGCACTATTGTGTTAAATGCTGTACTGTAATCAACAAACAGCATTCTCACATAGTTACCCTGTTTCTTGTCCACATGGCTGAGGGTGGTGTGCAGGACGTGGGCGATGGCGTCCTCAGTGGATCTGTTGGGTCGGTAGGCGAACTGGAGCGGATCTGTGGTGTCTGGGATGGAAGAGGAGATTATGTTCTTCAGCAGCCTCTCAAACACCTTAATTACTACCGAGGTCAGCGCAACTGGCCGGTAATCATTCAGGGATGAGGGTTTGCTGTTCTTGGGCACAGGGATGATGGTGGATCTTTTGAAGCATGTGGAGACCACAGACTTCGCCAGGGACTCGTTGAAGATGGAAGTGAACACACCTGCTAGCTGGTCAGCACAGCAGTGCAGCAGACGGCCGGTGATGCCGTCTGGCCCCGTCGCTTTCCTTGTGTTCACTTTCCTCAATGCCGCTCGGACGTCATGCTCCGCGATGCTGGTCACCGGTCTCTCGGTGGATTAATAATCCACATTTCACTGTTTTACTCTTTGGTTCTCTTTGGTTCAGATGTGGACTGTATTGTTCTTTCTTTGTGATATTTTATGTTTAAGTTGTTTGTTGCTGGTTTTTAGTTTGTTTTTAAACACAGTTGTTGGTGCCTACAAGCTGCCGGGAAATGTTTTTCCAGGTGGCTCATTGCAAACCCTTGGCTGGTCACATGGGTTATGATAAAACTGTGGAAGGATGTCTAGCACAATAAAAAAACTGTATGAATTACTGGGCGTTAAATCTGTTCAGACCAGCATCTACCACCGTCAGACTGATGGGTGGGTGGAGCGGTTGAATAAGACTTTAAGTCATGAGGAGGAACCCAATTGGGATCACTGGTTAAACCCTCTGTTTGAAGTGCTGGAGGTGCCCCAGGCCTCCACTGGATTTTCTCCTTCTGAACCCCACGGCAGGAATCCATGGGGTTGTTCGACCTCGTTAAACAAAACTAGGATGAAGGTCCAAGCCCGGCAAACAATGAGATTTAGCACATTCTGGACGTCAGAGCAAAACTATACATGTTGGGGAGGTTATCATGAGAGAATTTGCTCCAGGCCTTGGAACCTCAGGAGCACCTGTACAACAAAGGGGCTAGACTCAGTCAGTTTTAACCGGGGGATAAAGTGCTTGTATTACTCCCTTCTTTTAGCTAGCCAAGTGGCAAGGACCCTTTGTGGTCACATGGCGAGTGGGAAACGTTGACTATGAAGGGGTTGGACAAGTGAGAAGCCGATAGATATATCACCTCAACCTCCACAAAGCATGGAGAGAGGCTGAAACCGCTTCTCTGGTGAGCCTGGTTAAGAAGATAGATGAGTTCGGGCCAGAGGTGCCAAATTCCACCATTCCGACCTCCCTCCTCTGTGATAACCATCTTACACAGGCCCAGAGAGTGGATGTTGCTGCACTGCAGCAGCATCCACTTTTGCAGATGTGTTCTCCCCATGCCTGGCTGTACCACTCATAGAGCACCATTTTGAAACACGCCCTGGTGTGACAGTGTATTCATGACCCTAGCGGTTACCTGAACATCACCTGAGACAAATTGTTCAGAGGGAATTGGCTGAAATGCTAAAGCTGGGAGTAATAGAAGAGACACACGGTGCGAGGTGTAGCCTTATGCTTCTTGTGGTGAAGAAAGATGGGTCTAAACAGTTCTGTGTTGACTACTGCAAGGTGAATAAAGTGTCACAGTTTAATGCTTATCCTATGCCCCAGGTCGACAAACTCCTCAACCGGTTAGGCACTGTTCATTTTTTCACAACACCAGATTTAAACAAGGGCTACTGGCAGATTCCATTGTCTGCCGAATCCAGAAAAAAATCCTTCTCCACTCTGTCCAGTTTGTACCGATTTGTCTCGGAGCCCCTGCCACCTTCCAGCGCCTCGTGGACTGGGTGCTGCATCTACAAACTGCATATACTCAGGGTCATCATCCACAGTGACACCTGGATGGAGGATGTGCAGCGAGTGGCTGCGGTCCTGGAGTCCCTAAGGCAGGCAAGAATAGTGCAGTTGGATGACTACCCCAGTTTGTGCCTGGCTTCACAGACCTGACCAGCTCCTTGACTGATCACACATGAAACAGTCCCCCCAGATCTTGTCCAGTGGACTGAGCAGTGCCAGGTAGGGATGGGTATCGAAACCCAGTTCTTGTTGAGAACCGGTTCCCACTGTTTCAATTCCTTGGAATCGTTTGCCATTTTTGCACACGATTCCCTTATCGATTCCAGTCGCCCCGAATGATGTCACCACGTTGCGGAGCGTCATTTACCTGGCAGGGCGCCTAAGCGGCTCAAACGCTCAAAAGTTTGGTTATACTTTACAAGAACGGATGACAATGGGGCAACTTGCAATACTTGCAAAGTAGATATTTCATTTAAAGGAGGAAACACTACGAATATGCAAAAGCATTTGCTCACAAAACACGCGATAACCTTAAATGAATGTCGTGTTTTTAATTCCGCTCCGGACTCGTGAATCTCGACCCAGCAGCAGCGGTAACGTTTGCACGTCCTCTCCCGTTAATGCGGCAGGTAAATAATCAACTAACAGTGCATATTATGTTAGCGCGATCTGCCTTATTACAAAACCTACCATTACTGTGCGCTGCATTTAGGTGACCATGATGAGAGAGACAAACAGAGTCTGGCTGGCAGTTCTCGCTGCAGTCTACCGGTAGCGTCTCCTTTCAGGCGAATGTCACCGAGCAGTGACTAAGTTTGTTGTGAAAGGCTTGCACCCATTTGCCACAGCAGATGCCCCCGATTTTCGGTAAGTGAATGTGTTTAATTGTAGGCAGGGACATTACTGGATATTCTTGTGTAATTGCTACAGAATAATTTATGTTATGTTAAGAATATTTATTTTATTATTTTACATTTACAATTTTTCCTGGGGACCCTGTGACACCCCATTGAAGAGCCGTAGGCTGTGGATCTCTTAAGATCTCACTGTTGGGTTTGTAAGGCCATGTTACTCCTAAATTTCTATCTTGTTCAAAGAGAAGATATAAAACAGTTCTAAGCTGATCGACCTTAGTGTTCTCCTTTTTAAAAAATAAGAATCGATAAGAGAATCGATACAGAATCGAATCGTTAAACAGAATCGAAAATGGAATCGGAATTGTGAAAATCTTATCAATACCCATCCCTAGTGCCAGGGGTGTTTGCGCAGGTGAAGAAGAATCTCTGTGGGGAACCCCTGCTTCACACTCCTATCTTCCCCTCCCCTTCTTTCTCCAGACCGACGTTTGAAACAGAGGGCTGGGGGCCATCTGGTCCCAGCTGATAATGGGGGTTAATTGCTCTGTTGAGTCCAGCCAGAAACTGTCAGAGCGAGAAGCCTGGTACAGCACTGTAGAAAAAGAGTGCTTGGCAATCCAGTGGGCAGTTGAATCTCTTCATTATTACCTCCTGGGCTGCCCTAGGAGTAGGCTTGGCTGGATGGCTCCCTGGTCTAAGTCGGGGGATGGGAATGGATGAAATTTATTCTCTGGACAGGTGTGCTTTATACACATAGACTAAGATCAAAAGTATCTGTAACTGACTGACTAACTGGTGCGTGTTATCTGGCTTCATGGATAGATAAAGTTGGGTATCATCAACAAAGCTGTGAAAGTGTATGCTAGGCCTTCCAGCGATGCTGCCGAAAATAAAGAACTGGTCCTTGCACAGAACCCTGGTCAATAGTATCAAACGCTGCACTGAGGTCTAGCAGGACAGTGATGAGTCCACTGTCAGAGGCCATAAGAAAATAATTTGTAACCTTCACTGAAACAGTTTCTGTCCTGTGATGGGCTCTGAATCCTGACTGAAACATGTCAAATGAGCCATTTCTCTGAAGATGATCTGTTAGCTGTTTTACAACTACTCTTTCAAGAATTTGAGATACAAGGAAGGTTGGCGATTAGCCTATGATTACCTAAGACCCCTGGGTCATGAGATAGCATTTAAGGTAATGGTTTAACTACTGCCAGCTTGAAGGCCTGTGGTACATAGCCGATTATTAGAGACAGGTTGATCATATTTAAGATTGAAGCATTAATTAATGCTTCTTTGACTTCTTTGAGCAGTCTTGTAGGAATGGGGTCCAAAAGACACGTTGATGGTTTGGCAGAAGTAATTACTGAAGTAAAATCAGAAAGATCAATTGGAGAAAAAGACTCTAAATAAATATCAATGGTACTGAAAGTAGCTGTACATAGTGTTACATCTGTGAGATGATAATGAGTATTTTTTTCTCAAATGGTTAACATTTTATTTGTGAGGTAATTCATGAAGTCATTACTAGTTAACATTAAAGGAATGGCTGACTCAACAGAGCTCTGACTTTTTGTCAGCCTAGCTACAGTGCTGAAGACAAACTTCTCACTATTCATCATTGATTAAAGAAAATAAGATGTTCTTCTTTACTAAAGACTTTTTTTTATAAAGCAGCAAGCTATTTTTCCAGGCTAAATGATGATCTTCTAAATTTTTGAGACGCCATTTCCTTGCCAGCTTATGAGTTATCTGCTTTCAGGTGCAAGAGTTATACCAGGGAGTCTTGTACTTCTTATCTGAGGCTTTTTTCACAGGAGCTACAACATCCAGAGTCCAGAGCTACTGCTCACCAGTCCAACACAGTGCATTACAGAAAATTAATCACAGTACACCAAGCTAACCTGGTAGTCCTGCTCTAAGCTGAGTATTTACATGCAACCTTTGAATAACACATTTTTTTAAACATTCTTCAAAGTACTATGTGATTCTAACAGATATGGACACTGCAACCTACCGGAATGACAGAAGCATACAACTGCAATGTGGTAATTCTAGCCAATTTATATAATTATTTTTACACTAAAAGAGCATGGGGATGACGCAACAGTTGCATTGTATAACTCGGCGACCCCAGTCAGCACTCTGATGAATCAATAACTGCAGAGTTTCGTGGCATTAACATCAGCACAAACACTGAGCTGAGTTTAATGAAAGCTTCTCTAGGAGTAATGTTTTTTTGACCTAGTACTTTTGTCCATATAGTGTGCATTAAGCTGAGACATTAAGATGTCAACACATTAATAAAAAGTAGTGCATGTCTGAAAGGGACTAAAAATACCTAAAACTTGTTTTATATGCAATGATATCATCACAGCCCTAGTATTTGTTTTATGTTTGTTGTCCATCATTGTCACTGGAGATATCATAAAATTGCTGGTGTACAATGTAATCTCATTATCACAATCAAACAAGCGTCAGTAAAATTTGAATTTGATTCCTTTTCATCTTGATACAAACTCATTTTCATTCTATAAACAAAAGAAATTGCAGTCGTTGGGAAATAAATTGACTTTCTGCCCTCGTATATAGATCAGGTAAAATGTGGGTGATAAGCCATAAGGTGATTCACAGATGAGACAAACTGCTTTTAACAGTCAATTATAGAGGAATGGCACGTGCTATTGAAAACAAGTACACAAAAAAGAAGGTAAACTTTTGTTGAGGAACTGATATATCCTCAAGAGAGTAATTTGATGCATACCCATACCTCCTTCACTTTGAGTTTTGCATAAGCTGTCCAGTCATTTTGTTCTAAGTGGAAGATGCACTGAGCAGTAAATTAATTACTCTGGTTTTGCTTTGAGCTAGGATTTAACTACATCAAGGTAATTATATTTTTCAGAATTATACAACTGAATAAAATGTTTGGTAACAAAAAGTTTTTTTTTCACTGTAAAATACATAAAATATTAGTATGGACACACATGGAACAGCTGAAGTAAAACATAATGTTCAGGGATGAATTAAGTAAACACCATGAATTTGTTGTTGATTGATAGGTGTGGGCCTAAATTTAAAATGTGTTACATTATCCTACGTGACTCCTTACCAAACCAAATATTTTTAGAGCTAAATAATTCTCTACTACAGATAGTCTTGAAAATAGTTGTTTGCCTAGCAACAACAAGGATACAAGCAAGGTGCAATGTGTAACAAAAGAAAAAAAGAAAAGAAAAAAGAGGGAGATGGTCTAAGAGGCTTGGAAAAAAGCAACTAGACTTCTTTAAGTTTCAGTCACTTTCTTTCTAAGCTGCTTAGACTGCTATGACCTGGATGACAACCTACACAGACAAAGAGGGAGAAGATTTGCTCAGTCTCCAGCCCTTGTGGTGCTGTTCTCATCTTGTTCACCTGCCAATGAAAGTACACCTTGGATGGTTCTGTGGAGAACAACTAGTTTATTCTCCTGCCTTCTCTTTCTCTGGTATACCTCTTCAAGCGGCTGGCCAAGGCTGTCAGTCTTTGCTTGGCAGTTTCCAAGGCCTCAGGTATGGACAGCTTGCTCTACTTCTTAGGCATCTTCTTCATTGCACTTTTCTGCAGCCCCAATAGTTGGCTAACCTCCCTCCGTGCTTCCTTGATCTTGGCATCTAGTCTCCTTCTCCATGGAGGTTACTGCTCCTTGTGGTTGTTCAGCTTGTAGCCAAGCATCTCACTGATAACTGGTATTGTATGTAGTGCTGCATTCACATCATCTAGTAGATCCTCAGAGGGTACGTCACTTAGTCTTGGTAACTGGCTGTGGAGGATCCAGTTTACAAGCTTTGCATGATCCTATGCATTTTTAACAGGGTTGCAATGTGAATAATAATCCAAAGAAACAAATACTCTCACTTGTCTCCCTCTCTTCTGTCAATTTGACAAAAAAAATCCAATCTCTGATTGTATCATTTTTATTTACCTTTAACTATTTGCAGTCAAACAACATAGAGAATCACACAATAAAACATAAAATAAAATATGTGAAACAAACTCACCTTTTTAATTTGTTGTCTTTGTACCGGCTGGTCTCTTTCTCTCTCTCACTTGTCTCCCTCTCTTCTGTTCCTGTGTTTGTGCTGGGTCTGTAACCTCGCTTCACTCCTTCCTGCTCTTTGCAGACTAATTTGGTGCAGGCACTAAGACATCAGTACATGTCATGTAGTTAACTTGAACAGAAAAAAATAGAGAGGAAAAAAAAATAAAAAGCATCTCCGGCTCCAAAGCAGGAACCAGATCTCATTGTTCACTTCAAAGAGCTGGCTCTAAGACTTGTCTCGTTCCCGACCGACATCATTAAACACAAGGCAAGCCATTTATGTAGGCTGATCAACCCATGATAACAAATGCTGAAAGCAGAGACAAAAAATGGTAACTAAAAACTAAGGTTAGCACTAGATGTAAAAAAAAAACAAAACAAAACAAAAAAAACACAGGCAGACAAACAGCCTAAAAAGAGGTTCAGGGTAACAAAGAATACAGGCAAACTAAGACTGCATGGAAACATCAGAGTAACAGCACATAGCTGAAGTGAATCTAGATTATGAGAAATGGGGAAATAGAACTAAATGCAAAACACAGGAGTTAACTAACAAAGTAAAACAGGACATGAATAACAATAACTGAAACAGAGAAACATGGTGACATGAAGGATAAAACACAGGAGGATGAAACAGAAGTAAACACTGAAGGAACTAAATAAACTCCATAAACAGACTAGGATTAAAATTCATCAACTAGTGTGCACAAAAATGGACCAGAGAATTCAAGATGTTTAGATGTTCAGCCAAATGGCAGATGGTATAATATGACACCTGACAGAAGCTTGTTTCAACTAATGATTCATTAAATCATTGTCAGTAATAACAGGTTATGATTAATTTTTATGGGTTATGCAATGCATTTGGAAAACTGTACAGTGTTTTCAGAAAAAAAAATCTAACCAACAACAAAAAACAAAAACTCAGTTGTCATAGATTGAAATTACACATTTGAGCAAACACAGCCTCTAGGTAATGATTTGAAACATTTTTCTTTTTCCCGTTGAGCCACAAATCTCCATCTTCGTCGACTTTCATCTATATAAATTGATTTCTGTCACATGGTATGAGCTATCCAGTGATTTGAAGGTCACAGACTTTCAGAAAGACTCTTGCATGTCTCTCTTCCCTCCTCTTTTTTCTCCCCCTCATGCTGTGGGCGATATTGATTTGTTCCAAGTCAGTTAATCATGACAAGAATGTTGTTCTCTGAAAAATGCATCTCTAAATGTGACCTCCCTGAAGAAAAGAGCTGAACTGTACAAAACACTGTATACAGAATAGCGTTAGAGGGGGATTATACCTCATGGTTTTTAACAAAAGGGAGAAAAGCTTTTTGAAATGCATTTTCTGGAAGCAAAATAGTGCATTTTAAAAATGACGTGATAGGTTTCAGACAACAGGCAGAGCAGAGACACTAAAAGGATAAAATTATAAATATTATAATAATGGTCTCACCAGGGTCATATCTACTTTGCATTTTTTGACACCAGACTCTTTCTTAGAAGTGAATCATTTAAACAAGAATATGTAGTAAAGAATACGTAGCAAATTTATAAGTAGTTTTTGACTGGTCATAATTCTCATTCATTCATTTAAAAACAATCTAAAAAATGGAATTACTATTCCATCACAGAATTAAACAGATGAGGTGAAATAGATTTGTGTGTGTGTGTGAGTGAGAGAGAGACCAGTCATCCATCATGCTTTTTATTTCTTTCTAGACAATTGTATTGGAAATGTATTATCCCCCCAAAAAAAGTTCTGTAATTTAGATATGTGGCTGTAGAACATCTTTTGAAGAAAACATGTTAGTGACAGATTCACTCATTAACTCTTCATTCACTCATACGTTTCCTCCTGTAATCATCTGAATCTGAAATGCTAATATGAAACACAGTCGTAAAGACCATATAATGTAAAAAAAAATAATGCCATCGTTGGTTATGTGTTTACTTTTTTGTTCTTGTTTTTTCCTTGGCTTATTTGTTCGGGGTTTTTTGTTTGGTTTTTTGGAATCATAGCCACTGTGACAGACCTGTCCTTTCAATCTTTTGAACTAATCTAAAGAGCCAGCTTAAGTGGTTTGTCATGTTCCTTGAGCTATTCTTTATGGAGAACCAATAGAGTTTCACTGAAATGAAATGTTTCCTGATTTGATAGTGAATTAAAGAAAAATATGTATATATGTGCAAGAAAACATCTTTTTTTAAATTATTTTATAATTTACCTTTTAATGTTATGTATTTATTTAATCATTTATAAAGGTAGATAAGAGGACTTATTAAAAAACATATTTCTAAATGAAATATGCCTAAGATTAAAAAAATTCAAAATCTCAATTAAACATTTAAAACATTTTTGAAATCTAAAAAAAATCTATATCTTTTGAAAATGCATTTTAAATCCTCTAATCCTACTGCTACTTTTTTGTAAACATGTCTGATTTTATAATTTGTTTATGCTATTTGTATATGTACAGCACTTTTTGAACCTTGGTTTTTTGTTAAAGTGCTTTATAAATAAAGGTGGTATGGTATGGTATTGTATGGTATGGTACTGTAAACTAAAACTCATGCATTTAAATATGGTAATTTTATAGTTCATATTCTTACTTATCAAGGATATAATCTGTGATGGTTTTAGCTTTATACTAGATTTACTTTAACTAAATTGTCTACGGTACAACGGATCGTTTTTGACTACAATTTTGCATGGAGATCAGGGGCAGTACCTCTGGATTTCTAGGCATAGCCCAGTAGCTTTCACTTGGGTGATCTCAGGATCTCATCTCTGCTTTTTTCAGATGATGTGGTTCTGCTGGCTTCATTGGGTGATGGCCTCCAGCTCGCACAGGAACTGTTCGCAGCCAAGTGTGAAACGGTGGAAGTGGAAATGAAAATCAGCACCTCCAAATCTATTCATGGTCCTCAGCTGGGAAAGGGTGGAGTGCCAAATCTGGTTCAGGGACAAGTTCCTACCCCAAGTGGAGGAGTTTAAGTATCTTGGGGTCTTGTTCACAAGTGATGGCAGAAGGGAGTGAGAGATTGACAGACAGATTGGTGCTGCGGCTGCAGTGATGCGGACTTTGTACTGGTCCATCGTGGTGAAGAGAGAGCTGAGTGTAAAAGCAAAGCTCTTGATTTACCAGTCAATCTACATCCCTACCCTCACCTATGGTCACGAGCTGTGGGTAGTGACTGAAAAAACGAGATCGTGAATACAAGAGGTGGAAATTTGCTTCTTCTGAAAGGTGGCCAGCCTCTCTCTTAGAGATAGGGTTCAGCCAGGGAGAGGAAGGTCTGGACTTCTCTATTTAGGCCATGTCCACACTGATGCATTTTGGTTTGAAAACGCATCTTTTTCTCTCCGTTTTGGCCTTTTGTCCACACTGAGACAGTGTTTTTGGTCAAGGAAAACTGAGCTTTCTGAAAACGCTCTCCAAAGTGGATAAATTTGAAAACGTGGTTTTCGCATTGTAGTGTGGACTGTGAAAACGATGACACATTTTAGTCATATGATGCAGTCATGTCAGCAATTCAATTAAGATGGCGGACGGCATTGTACAGCAGTTGTTTCGTTTGCTGTCAATTTTGAGAGCCCTATTAAAGATTAATATCAGTTTGTACATGCTCCAGATAAAACTCGGCACTTTTCCTTGACAATTTGCGCGACTTTTCAAAGAGCCGGAAAGTAAATAAATGACAGACGGAAATGACGCCGGTCAATCATCTTACATTTCACGCATGCACAGTACAGGAACGTAGTGTATTCAGTGTGGATGAAAACGATTGAACACAACAGTGTGGATGCGGAGCGTTTTTAGAGCATTTTTTCAAATTTATCCGGATTAGTGTAGTGCCTTAGGCTGCTGCCCCCGCGACCCAGCACTGGATAAGCGTCAGAAGATGGATGGATGGATGGATGAATGTTTTCCTTGCCTATTTTGGTACCATTCTTTTCAGCACAAGATCACATGTCTGATTTTACAGTTATTTCTTTTTTTTTTTTCATTTTGACATGGTGTACCTAAAAAAACACAACTGACATAAAATAAGATTAGGGAAAAGTACGATTTTTTTTAATTGTGAAAACTACAAACCTGTTTAAACAATCATTTTCATAACTTATAAATATAAATGGTAAAATTCAAAAACTTGTCTACAAACACTAAAGTTAAATACAACTATTTACATAAAAATGCAGCCAATGCTGCCATTTGCTGCTGGTTCATGATTGACTCTATTTTTTAAGGGATAATTTATTACAAGTAATTGAGGATTTTGGTTTTTTTATGCATAAATGTATGCTGCTTACTGGCTTTAAAGAAGTTTATGGAAAGCTGCTGTTATGCAATAATCTCAAAAGAAATGTTCCTAGAAGTAAAACACACTCAGGTTTGTTAATAATAATTTTTAAACTTAGAGCAATATGATCATTATTGGTATATAAAATACTGAAAATATGCACTTGACAAATATGACTGGATAGACATACTAAGATTCAAATACACTCACAATATATTAAAAATGGTACTACCTTGGCTGTATATTTATCTTCATATTATAATATCGCTTAAGATATGGCAATGTAAACATAAAACTATTAACCAATAGTTAGAATAGACTTTACTGTGTGAATTTTGTAGTTCTGTTTTGGTTTTTTTTTGGTTTTTTTGTTTTTTTTGTCTGTCCCATTTGGTTCTTTAGCCGTCAGAATTGTTGTCTGAAGACCAACAAGGATACCAAATGGATTTATTCTGCCAAATGGATCATCATGGCATTGCCGTATTGGTCCATTTGATCAAACTTTGTTGTTATTATTTACTTTATTTTCAGTTGTTACAGATGGGACAGACATGACTGGGGGATAGGAAAGGGAAAAAGAAAGAGAGGAAGGAAAAGAAAAACAGAAGGGAAAAGGGACAGTGAGAAAGGGCACTTTACAAAGACAAAGAGAAAAAAAAAATCTCCTGGATCACCTGTTGAGAGAAAAAGAAGAGAAGACAAGCAAAAAAAACCAAACAAAAACAAAGCAACATACTAAACACAACACCATCACGTTAATCTAGCTAAGTGTGAACAGCAGTAAATACTAAATATTGAAAGTTGTTGTGCAGCACGCAGGGCAGACAGCGCACAATGTGCTTTGAAGTAGCAGCTAAGAAAGGTGTAGTTTATGTCTACGAACAGTGAACACCCGTGTGCACACCTGTGTGGATCAGCGCGCTTGTATACAAAAGGTTTCCCCATGTAACGGTCTGCTAGAGGGTGTGGAGGCCCATAGCCCCGTCCCCCAGGGCATGAAGCAGGCATGGAGGAGATCCAGGCTCCAGACATCCAGACGCCCCAGAGTGCGAGAGCCCAAGGAGTACCACCGGAGGGGCATCCGTGCCACCCTCCTGGGAAGGGCTGAGGAGATCCCCAGACGAGGGGGTCACCCAGTAGCCACGGAGCAGAAGCCAGAGGGGGCTGCACTGGCGTGCCCGCCGGCTCTGCCGGCAGCCAGCTGTGCCAGAGTGAACCGAGTTGCAGGCCCCGAGGCCGGAGGCCCGAGGGCCCCCTTTGCCCCAGAAGAGGCCTGACCGAGCGACAGGCACCAGGCCCCGCCAAGTAGCCACCGGGAGTGAGCTGGTGCATACCTGAGCGCCCAGCCCCGGACACCAAGAATCACCAATGCACCAACCCCTGAGGGCATCAGTTACCAGCAGGGAGTGTGGTGAGGGGAGATAGGCCTCCACACTTGGAGGGCCTGGGAGTACCCAGGGAGGTGGAGTCTAAGACCCGACCTGACATATAGACACAGACAAACAGGCACACACAGACACAAACATGCTTTCCCACCCTCATGCACACATATACAAACACTCAGCACTCACCCAACGTAGGGACAGACATACGTAGACATGTACACACAATCATACTCCCCAAACATACTCTATGGCCCCGGGTCCAGGTACCCTCGCCCCCAGAGGGGGAAACGGCACCCAGACCCAAGAGATGTGACCCTGTTCTGTTTTGTAACAAAATTAATTAAGCTTATGTGTAAGTTCAATAAGGAACATCTATGGTCTCACATCTGTCCGCTCCCAGGTGCTACCGGTTAAATTTAATCTTTATCACTCCCGCTTTCCCACACTGTCAGGCTGTTTGTGTCATCACTGGTCTAGTACTAGTTCTAGTTTCACATTCTTCCGGCTTTCTCCAGGCCAATCAGTATTCATGCCGTGTACTTTAAATTTCACTGCACAGTGGTCATTCTCCTTTGCAGACGCCGTTGTGCAACCCACCTCCTCCCCATCTCCACCTCTCATCATTCAAGGTCCATTTTAGCCACCTTCATCTCCACCACCAGATGACGGAGAGTTGGTTAGCTACCTATCTATATTCTGTTCGTCAATAACAGAACAAGGACTCCTTTTTCAAGTGCACAGTTATGATGTCTTAGTCTCTCACAAGATATAATTAATTTAATCTCAAAAACAACAAGCTTGCTTGCATGCGTGATGTTTGAACCATACCCTAACTGTAATTATAATGTAAATGTTTTCAAACTTGAGACCACTACTCGTTACATTGAAATGTATTAGCAGAAATTAAGTCACAGCTGATTAGGTATGAGAGTCTTAATTTCAGAGGGTTTATGTAACATGTAAGTTCACACAGCACAGCAAGTTAACATATAAAAATCAGGCTTAGTACGATAGAGAGCAGAATTTAGAGATTTTTTCTTCAATCATAAACTTGACTGTGGCTTATTTATAAAACCACAGTTGATTATATGTCATCACACATAATGACATGCCGTTACAATAAAGCACACTTTTGCATTGTGAGTAAAGAAAAAGATTATAAACCCATGACTGAATGCCTCAAATATGAATACTTGAATGTCTAGAAATGCAAAAGATTAGCAGACCCTAAGAGCCACCATCAGCAATTTGATGGGGCCTTCAAGCAAACTGCACAAGTCACCATCAAGCACAGGATTTACCAAGGAAATGTTCCTTCCCTACTGCTGTTTTGCATGTGTCTGAACCCCCCAGACAAGATCGTTAACAAGACTGACTACAGATACTGACTACAGAACAGAGCAACCACCTCCTCCACTCAAGCTGTATGCTAGGAGTGAAACATACATCGATCCACATGAATAGGATCTTGAGCAATGACTTCAGAGTGTCATTCGGACAGGAAAAACAGAGGAAAGGTAGTCAGACCTGAGTATTTATCTTTCTATCTATCTTACAGACGCTGTTGTGTAGGTGCTTGTGTGAAAATGCTCTGGCAGCCTGTTTAAGCCACCTGAATAAAAAGATACATTGACAATGATACTTTCATAGTTACACTTCTAGCCAGCACACTTTCTTGTCTATCTCCTATTAGCTGCTATTGGACACCACAAGTTACCGGTGGTAATATAAAGTACCATGTCAGTGATTTAAGCTGTTTTCCAAGAAAAACGCCATATATTTTTTTTGTTCCTTCTTCATTTTGTGTACCTCCAGCTGATGGTGTGATAATTAGTAAAGTTGTTCTGTAAAGTGACCCTAGACATGTTATGTTATCTTCTAGTGCAAGTGTTTTTTGCACAATAGCTAGATGAAAGCACAGATTGTGCTTTTCTTTTCTCATCTAATCCTATACAACAGTTTACATGTTGCTTAGTGAATGAGAAGAACTTTGTGTAGAAGGTGCTATTTTGTAAAGCCATTCAAGGTAGAACTAAAGGGAAAAGATTTATTGAATTTTAGATAAGGACTTAGAATTGAATCAAACTGAGTTGCCTCAGTGTGTGGGTGTACAGAATGCATAGATGGGATCATTGCCATGACCAGTAAACAATGCTTTGATAAAGGTTATGCCACTTCTCAGAAACGCTTCCAGACTGTGTTGGGAGTCACTTGAGCAAGTTTGTGACAAATATAACCAACAACCTAAGGAACTTAGAAAAGAGATTTGTCCATGAGAAGCAAACAGCTGAGCAGCACAAATTAAAGATGTGTTGAATCTAAAAACACTTTGCAATGTGTCCCCATTTATAACCACTCACATCTGTGGCTGCAGAGCTGCCATAAGGACTTTGGCACCACAGTTATCAGAGAGACTGAATAACAAGGTAATTTTAAGTTTTAACACTGTACACCACCCAAATTGGTTTTACATCAAGCAATCAAGATTTGATTGTTTGATTTCAGCTTTAATTCAAGGTGTTTAACAAAACTACTGCATTAACTGTTTAGAAATTAAACAAATTTTTATACATAATATGAAATTCAGAGGCTAAAAAAGTATTTGTTAAACTAGCAGCATTTTAGATATGAGGATTATCTTTCATACAGTCAATATCTGCCTCAAGTCTAGAACCCGTGAACATGACCAAATGCTTTTTCCTTCTTTGAGGTGCTCTGCCAGTGTTTTACTACTTTCTGTGTGTCTTTCTACCTTCAGTCTTCAAAATTAAATGCATGCTCTGTCAGGTTGAAATCAGGACACTAACTACAAACAGTAAGTTTTTTAAATCCTCTGTGGTGGTAAAACAGGCAAATTTACAGAAATGGTTTGTTCTTTTATATCTTTTATGTTTTTTTCCTTCTTCTCACAGTAGAATTTTTAAGGGTATGGAAAACTGAGTTTTTTCCTTGAATCTCTACACCAGGGTGACGATGCCACGACTGAGATCATGCAGTGTGAAAAAGTTGCTTTCCCACTGTTTCTTGCCCAGACCTTTCCATGTACATGTACAAATTATTCATCAAAACATGGGTATCGTTCACCCACTTGTGGTGACAGGACCACCTTGGGTCTGGGTAATGAAAACTTTTTCATTAGACCATGAGTCTGAGGCTTGGCTCTAGTATCACAATAGACCAACTATTCATTTTTTTTACTTTAAGCAGACTTCAATCAAACTTTGAGTTGATTTTTTGTCACCTCTGTTTACTCACTCTGTGCTAATCTCTGAATCAGTTCTACAGTGTGTCTATTCTCTTCCCTTCCCTCACCCCAACTAGCCCCTCCTTGAGTCTGGTTCTGCCAGAGGTTTCTTCTTGTTAAAGGGAGTTTTTCCTTCACACTGTCGCCAAAATGTTTGCTCATAGGAGGTATTCTTCTTGTTGGAGTTCTCTCTGTATTATTCTAAGGTCTTTACCTTACAAAATAAAGCACCTGGAGGTTACTGTTGTTGTGATTTTGTGTTATATAATTAAACTTTAATTAAACTGAATTTCATTCAATTCAGTTTTAAAGAAGTATACCAGGAATCACAACTTTATTAAAGTGTCTTCAGCTGCTGATCTATGCATCTGTATCCCACATTGGGGGCAGTTGGAGAGAGCTGATTCAGCCCACTATTCATCAACCTACATTGTTATTTGTGTACAGGTGCTATAATGTGTGTACAATGATTCAGCTGAATAAATCCAGAATAAACAAATCTTGTACTGAGATGGACCACACTTTCTCCTCTCTGGTATTATCAAGATATCTTTTTTTCTTATATCATTTTAATGAAATATCTTCTATAACATTTAAATACAGTACCAGGAAAGACATTAGCACTATCCATCCATCCTTTTATCCAAATCAGGGCTGTAGGGGGCTGGAGTCTATCCCAGCTACCATAAGGTAGGAGGGGGTTAGACCCTGGACAAGTCACCAGTTTGTCGCAGGGCTAATACAAAGAGACAGACGACCATTCACAGTCACATTCACACCTATGGGTAATTTAAAGTTACCTAACCCTAGTAACTGCATGTCTTTGGACTGTGGGAGGAACCCAAGTAGCTAAAGAAAACCCACGCAAAAACAGGGCAAACATGCAAACTCCACACAGATTGAACAGAGGAGGACAGACCTTGGTGCCCTCATTAGCGATACTTCAGTGGATTTTTTTATATCCAATATACTACAATATCAAATTTTATTGCTCAGTTTTAGATGCAAATAGTGTTCCAATCAACAGAAAGGAGGCATTTATAGGGTGACTGATGAATCCTCCCTCAAGCCCAAACACCAAAAGGTCATTTTGGTGTTTGAAGATAAATGACAGACATAGAGAACAAGAGGAAATCCCTGCGAAGATTAAGTGCTATGATCACCTTTCCATTTGTCTGCATTACAAGAAAATAGGCCCCTCCATGAGCAGATGAGGGATTATGATCTACATAATAAAAAGGATGGTAGTCTGAGAGACCTTGAAGCTTGGATGCTATTTAAAGGTGATGAGTAATTTCAGAATTCTGAGCTGGCCACTCTTCATGTGTGTGATAACCATACCTTGTCTAAATTTTCTGAAGTGGAAAATACAACAGCATGCAACAACTGCTTTTAAGAATTGTCATTTCTGATGTTGTGCAACCTGCTATTGTGTTGTATCTTTTTGGAATAACCCCACCTGGGACTGCAGAGTTCATAAACAAACACAGTACAATTTCTTGACTAAATTATCTAGAGTCTCAGGAGATGAAAAGGATGGAGTGAATGCATTCAAATCATAACTCCAGTCTCAGTTTGAAGTTTGAATTGCTCTCATCTGATTTCATGTTGTGACTTGTGTCAGTTTAAAATGGAATATGAGCACAGCGAATAAAGGAATAACCTTGAAGACAACAAACAGGAGCACACTTCAGCACTTTTTCCAGCGATTTGCCATCCAAGGAGACATCATTTCTACGCATGGCTTATGGTAGAATATTGAATTTCTTAATTTCAATTCTTCTTTCAACCCTTAGATGATCCTTAAAAATACTGAGTCTTTTTACCCTAAGGACAAAGAAAATGCCACCCTCCCAAAACTTGGTGTAAAAATATTACTATAACATTTTAGTAATTAAATTACTCAGTTTTTTAAAACTACTTCATCTAATTTTTGGATTTTAACCTCCAGCTGAGGTTGAGCAGAGGGTGCAAATGGACACACCATGGTCTTCGCATGTAAGCCTCCCACATGGCGCTGCCAGCTCTTCTCTTTCTGTCTGTGCAAAAGTCACACTGCCCTTACATTTGCTAATGAGAGGAGCTTGCAGCAGCACCCGGCAGATTTGAATTGATAAATTTTTTGACCTGTAAACACCGTCGAAAAATCTCTACATAAGCCTGCAGTTCCTCTGTGTCCTCATAAGCCACTGAGTGTTTCACATGCAGGTTTGTCATGGCCACAATTTGCTGTAAAATTTCATCTATCAGCAGCAGTGCATAGCTGATAGATGGCGGCAGCTGGTGGCATGGTTTGTAGGTCCCAGGATCAAACCTCTGGCTGCTGTGACATAGCAGAACATTGCAGTGTTTGTGGGGGACCAAAATATGGGGATGACCAAAATATGGAGATGAAGAAGTCCATTCTGTCACTTCTTCAACCTCCTCCTTACCACGCTCACCTTCAGATGAGTAGGACTGCAGCTGGTCTGTTTCTACCCCTGAGGCTGACATGGAGGAGGCCTCAGAGTCCTCAGAGGAGGATGAGGCACCATCTTCACACTCACAGTGCATAACCATTTACAGAGCCTCCTGTGTGCTGTAAAGTCTTGCCATCTCCAAAATGACTGCTCCAGCACTACTGCTAATACTTTTAACCATGACTGCAGTGCAGCTGCATAAACTACGTGAGCAAGAACCAAAATAAAGTCCAATTTTGTTTTGGTTCTTGCTGCAAGATATTTTGAAAGCTCTGAAAGGTTATTATTGAAGATGGACACACACACACACACACACACACACCATTATCATACACCAGTAGCAGCACACACTTATCATTATCATTTCAGCAGCAAGGCACCCTTGCAAAAAATAGTGCAAAATTTTGCTGCAAGCTTTGAATGGTAAAAAGAAGCACCACCTGATGGACAAATATAAAAAAATTTAAATTAAAGGTAAGTCATCCAAAATAAAATCTTAACATAAAGAAATGCATTAGCTGATGTCAAGATAAATGTGGGATCAAAAATCTTATATTCAACAATTTTCAATGCGACACTTTTTGGCCTGAGGATAAAATGTGACGGGTTCTGTGTAGCTTAGCTATTTGGAGTTAATTTAAGGAACTGAGGCAAAAATTCTAAAATTTTAAAAAGTTAATATCCTGTGGCAAACGTGAGCTATATTCATTCAGCACAGCCAACATAGCATGAAAATAAAAAGCGGAACGACACAAAATGTCCCAAGGATGTGTTAAATAAAATTGCTGCTAACCATGGCAATGTCAAACAAAAAGACAAGTTAAAAATAAGCAAAATCCTAATTGATAAGTTTAGCTACTAAAATTTAAAAAAAAAGAAGAAGAAAAAAAGATCTGGCTGTTTGAAGCGTCATCTAATTCTATCCTGGGAAAAGGGCCCCCAAATATAAACACAATCATTTTAGCTGTTCTAACTGGTGGGGCTGTTTTGCTTAGCAGCTTGAAGGCTTTTTGACATCGGATGCAGCATGCAGTGCTGTACGCTGAAAACCCATTCAAGTCTATCGTTGCGCCATGCAATAATGGTTTCCCGCTGCTTAGCACGGAGTACTCGTGCATGCCGTGGTCACAGTTCGACTGTGGTGTACCTTGGTGCGACCAATAGAAATGAAGACTGCAGCTCCTCTGAGTTAAACCGCATGATTAAGGAAAAGGTTCTGTGCTTTTTTGTTCGGTGAACTTTTTGTCACAGGTTTATGTGCATGTATGGGGAGCTCCAGAGCCCTTTCAACAGCTCTGTAGACCTAGGGGGGGGAAGAGGTGTTGTGGAAATGACACACTCTTTACTAGTCAGGATAGTTAGAAAGCTTTCTTCTATTTGAATGAGTGATTCTGTTTTTTTAACATTTGAACATAATACAACACAAACTCTCACAGAGGATATAAAGTCAGAAAGATACATGTTTTGAAATGACAAGCAGCAGGTGCATCTAGTACATGTAGAGCAGCCACAAAAAAATTACTTACAAGCAGAGCACAGCGACCAGCGCAACACAAATTTTGGGTCCTTCACTCTAGTTAGCCATGAGTGCAATGAAAGGGCCTTAATTTGGAAAAACCTGAGCTAACCTGGATTTCTGTTGTTGTAAGCCCATGCTCCTGACTTGAGTTTTGAAAATAGGCTTGCCAAATTGTCTAAGGTTAAGCAGAGGTCTTTTTGCCCATAAAACGCTCATGCATTCAAGTTGACATTGTTACTCCTGTTACTTAGTATCCCTCCTGTTGTGTTCACCTCCCGCCCCTTACAGCGCTTCCTTTTCTGCCCATGCCCTTGTTGGGGGAGAGTCAGGGCAGTGGCTGGGGCTTGCACACTCTTAACCAGACTGGCAGAGGCTGGTGTGCAGGGAATGTACTGGCGCTGTTGAATAAGAGGAGTCACCAAAGCTTTCCCCAGCTTTGCTAGGAAAAGTCTCTTCTTGAAACTCCTCCCCTGATTCCAGGTTGGGTCGATGGCTGTCCGCACCACATATGCGTTGAAAGCAGACACATCAAGGATGTTGTGGAACAGTGCCACAGAACAGCGGGCTGTCATTCGCTTGCAGGTGTATGCAGGGCTGGACTGGGACAAAAAATCGGCCCAGGCATTTTGACTAGAGACCGGTGTAGAGATTAGAAAGATATTTTCCTGCTATGTTTTGCTGCTATTTTTATAATCATCATTACCATTCCATTAATAACAGTATTGATATTGCATTCAGATGTTCAAACATATTGGTATCATCTTAGTCTTTATTACAGGTCCAGTAAGAACCACTTTAAACTGTTGAGTTGAATTTATAATCTTAAAAGCTTTTGAATGTTTTTTATACTCTTACACTGAAGTCCAGACTTCAGTGTGTGAAAGACTGAGTTGCAGGCTGACAGGAAACTGCATGCTTTGTAGGAAGTGAAACCGAAAGCAGAGTCTGAGTGCAAGTTATTTTGAGCAGCTGTTTGGATGATGTTATTTGAATAACCAGGTTATTCTTTATTATCTTTTATTCATTTATATCTTTTGATTAAGCTTTTAGTAGAGGTTCTTGATTGAAACATTTGTTTAATACATCATATACATAAGTTAAGATTATTACATGAGGATGCCTCGGTCTGGTTCCACAAGCAGAGAGGTGAAAGACGGTGCAAGCGAGGTCAACACACGCATACACACACATACACACACATGCACACACATACAGTTAGTGGGTTCATTTATAGGTGAAAGTTTAATCATGTTTTGCTTGCAACTGCAAAATTGTGTCTGCACAAGTGACAGTGTGCCTTAAGACATGCTGCTGATGTTCTGAGATAAGCGGGCGTCCGGCAGCGACAGGAAGCACCTGCCGTGAAGACGATGTTCTTTTCAAACTGTGTTAAAAGTTGTCAACAGAACATTTGTGGTTTTGAAACTGCTGCATGTAATGACGTAGAGAGGGCGTCAGTAAACATATCTCGATGCTATAAAGCTATTGTTTTGTCGCTGTTGGGGCGAGATCTGATGCTGTCTGCGTACAGCGTTATATCTCCCACGCGTGTGTTCATTAAAAATCATCGTTTGACTCCACCTGGCCGGATCAGTGTGTTATTTGGATTTCCTCCTGTATCCCTCCCTTAATTTTGAACCTTAACACCGGCCCACCAGGTATTATAGGAAAAACCATAAAGCCTTTGAATGAAAAAAAACGCTGTTGTGACAGTGATGTACACTGTCGTGTTGGTACATATATATATATATATATGTATCAATCTAATAAACTTAAACCTACACTATTCTCCCTATTCTGGTATTGTAAACAGTACTTAGCCGAAACCCAAAGACTGCTTGGTCGAGTTAACCTCCTGAACTATCTGCAACAGATGGTGGAAACCTGACATTAAGACAGAGAAGACTAGAGGTGAGACATGATCATTACTGAATATTAAAAATAATAAATGACCGATTTAGTGATATTTTCATAAACTATTTATTTACCACATCAATAAATAGCATGGCAGGGCAAAATATTTTTTCTAACATGGCAACCTTTAAAAAGTGAAAGGAGACAGAAGGACAGGTGAGAAAGAATAAAACGTAATTGACTTTTTGATGGCATTTTACACAGTACTGGTACAGAATCTAGAAAATGTGGGAAAATACTGGTATCATATACAGTACTTACTTCTGAAGAAATTATGATGGGACCCTGAAAAAAAATTACTATGTACAATAATGGATTTCTATAGATTTTACATCAGATGAAAACACTGGTTGTAAGATTCAGATAATTATTATTAAAAGCGAGACATTTTAAATGAGAATAAGAAAGAAAAGTATTTCTTTGTGCCCTCCTTTCCCTGTTAATGCCCTACCTGGCCCCCTGGCAAAACTTTGCTAGACCCGCCCCTGCACAGTTACCAGCTGTCAGCTACTTAGAAAAGGATCCTGGTGTTATTTGTCTCTCAGAAACAGTTCATAACTTCCCTTCAACTCATTCATGTCACCTAAAAGATAAACCTGTTTCTCCATCACCTGTTCAGCTCTGATGATTCAGTAAGGACATCTCCTGGTTTCATCTTCAGGTTTCCCTCTAACAACTTATCCAAACCGATATCATGACCAGCAGCTTTTACAGCTGTGGCTCCAGCAAACATCAGCTGATACTAGTGCTGGGCGATATGGAAAAAATATTTATCACGATATGAATTATTTTATATCACGATAACGATATATATCACGATATACCACCTGACCTGTGGTCATCTGGAAAGTATGCAGTCTGTAAACAACGAGTGGAGAGGGTGCAGTCTTTGTTTTGAGTTACCGTAAAGCATGTCGCAAATCCGGGTGGACGTAAAGCAGCACCATGTGTCAAAAACACAAGACGGAGTTTCTTTGCAAAAAATATCATTTTTTTTATACTTTATTTTCTCTTGCATAAAGTTAAGTTAAGACCTATCATAGAACCAAGTCCGCGAGAGCTTATCTTTACATTTTACATGCTGTAGTGCCATTTGTGGGAGCATTTCTAGTTGCTATACATCAATACAACCATTATAGCCCAAATTTTAATAATATGTATGCATTAAGTCCACAGTAACTACATAAATTGCAAAAAAGTGCAATAAACTACAAAAAAATTGAAAATCGTTTTTGTTTTGTTTTTTACATATATTTCTAGTTAGAGAAATTTAAGAGGCTTATCCCTCAAAACTGTAAATACAAAAAAGTTGCACAAAATAGTTTCCAACCACGAGAAATTTATTTTGAGTGTCTTCATAGTTTTATTTTTGAGATACACTAATTTTTATATACTACAGGAAAAATGAAAATAAATAAATGCAAATTTGCAAAAACACAGCATGTGCATCAAAATAAACTATTTCCAACAGTGTAATTTGACTTCTAAGCATCCCAGAAACGATACAGAAAAGCATAAAGTCAAACATGACTTTTAAAAACACCAATATAGGCTTTGAAGCTAGAAAACTACAGTTTCCGCGAAAATGACGTCACTTCCGGTTTCGGACAGGTAATGGCAGACATGCGATAGTTTGCGCTGTGCATCGGGGCGGATCTAGAAGGGTGGCATGGGGTGGCAAGTGCCACCCTAAAATGATCCCTTGCCACCCCAAGTGCCACCCCAGTTTTGCATATGACAGTGTTGTTTATTAAAATAAGATAGCATTAACAGTTTGAGCGTAGTTACAGTCAACAGTGAATATAAATGCTAAAACTGAAGATATTGGATAGTGTTCCTCCCCTCCACCATTAACAAATGGTTCAGCCCATAGCAGGACCGGCTTTTTTCTTGTTTTCAGTAGCAAGTGATGCTTATGATTGTGCCAGAGCACATTTTGAACAACACCATGGGAATTTCGGATTTTACACAGGTGGTTGGATGTTACACTCTGGAAATGGAAGGAAGGTGAGTGTTATTAACCCTATGTGGTCCACAGACGCTGCACCTCCAAATCACATGACTATGTTAAGCTGACATAGCAAAAAAGCTGCAGCCACGCTGAGTCTCTATTTCAGCCCACATTGAAAGTTCGGACTTCAAAGTTTTTGAATTTTAATTACAGGCTAGTAAATCCAGAGTTATGATAATATATATAAGCCATGCTTTTTAGTAAATACTGTCGTCACGTTTTTGTGTGTGTGTGTGTGTATTAAGCGTTTTCTAAGGAAAGCGCGAAAACAGTAAAGAAAGGGAAAAAAAGCCACCTCTTTCCTATCGGTGGAAAAATGCACCATGTCGACCAATTTTTTAAAAAAAGTCAACATGTGGGATTTTGTTGTTTAGGAAGAGGGAAAAGTTTTGGGAGTGACGGTAACGGCAGCCAGACAGAGCGAGCGAGTGAGAGAGAGAGTTTTTAGATGTGGGAGATTTCTGACGTTTAGTGTGGAGTGTATACTTAGTGTATTGTGTTGTCTTGTGTAGCTGTTCTGTTGTGTAGTCGTTTTGTTTTGTGTGTCAGTGAGGGCACTAATGAATGTCACAAAGGCACATTTGCAACGTAAATACTGTCACTAAGTAGAAAACCAGCGGAGTGATACACCTCCTGTTGTCAGGCCTGCAGGTTTATCCCTGTGCTGTTCTCCTCTGTCTTTTGGTGGACAAACTTTTTGGTGGACTTTTTTGGTGGACTGCATTTTTAGAGAAATAGTTGTATATGTTTACAAAATGTACAATTTATATTTGCATTTCAAGTTATAAAAATTTACTCAACATGTCTGTGTTTTTTTTTTTTACAGTAAAAAATACTACTAGGGTTTAAAGTTCTTTGTGTGATTTCAGATCAGTAATAGTACTATTAATAGTAATAGTAGTACTAATGCAGTATGTCAGTGAAAAAAACAACTAAATTCAGTTGAGCTGAAAAGAATGATACCAAACAAGGCAAGGTGAAAAAAATAAAATGAAACAATTTGAGGGTGAAATACAAATGTAAACTCAAAAGGAGTCATAAATGGCCGGTTGTATTTCAGACCTCAGTGGGTTAATCCAACAAATCATGAAAAATTATGTTAAAATTTTTGTTCATGACAGTGCAGATTTCTGACATTTTGTGTAATTTAAGCTGTAACAATGTGATTGTTTTCTAACAAAAAACAGTGAAACTTAAGTTAGACTTGTGTTTGTAAACGAACCGCCCCATGTTGTGTAGCTTTCTGGATTTTATACTTATTGGGCTACATATTTATTTATTATACAGGCTATACAGTACATAACATCAAAACTCACATGTTTTATGTAACTAAAGTGTTTAATTATGTGGGCTACAGACAATAATTAAGTTATAGACTATATTTATATGAAAAACGTGTATACTTACTGCATTTGAATCATTTTAACCATATGTAACCACCTGCATATGTGTTTGAAAAAAAAAACCTTGATTTTGCCACCCCATTTGATTTCTTTGCCACCCTCTTGCCACCCTAAGAAAATTTCTCTAGATCCGCCCCTGGCGCTGAGTTATATTCCAACTAGGAAGTGTTATGAACAGCTGATCAGATCGGCAAAGCCTGTTTCTGGAATATTATGTTTTTGTTGCTGGAAATGCTTTTTATGCAATTTTTGCTAAGCTATATGTGGAAGGAAACCGTGACCTAGGGCAAGCTAATGGAATAAGATGTAAGTACAACTCCTACGGTTTCATATGCAAAAAAAAAATTATTGCTACCTTAAGTGGTTCCAGTTCTACAGGGATTTAAAAATAGTTAGGCAAAACGGAGCGTGCCTGCTCCGACCGGTTGTAAAGGGTTAATTATATATTTTATGTAATAATTTATAAAATTTGGGTTAGAAACGATAGAAACGATAGAAGACAAATGGCACAATAGACACTTTTCTATCGTCCACACGATATATATCGTCATATCGCCCAGCACTACTAGAAAGTAATATTAAATAAATTCTAACAACAGCTGATCAAGCTTAAATGTGCTGCTGTTGTTTAGAGCGACCTCCGCTGGTTTCTGGCGCAAAGTGGGCGATAAACAAACAAGAGAGACGGGACTTGCGACAGAAAAGCCGATCAGCTGATCATTGATCAGTTTCATGATTGAAGTAGCAACAGGAGAGGGAGGGGGAGAGAATGAGAGAAGAAGAGGCAGCTGAGAGCGTAAAGACACAGAATAACTCCAGCTTTGTGTCTTTTTCCATTCTAGCTGAAGTACGTGACAAACTGTGTTCCTTTTCAGCTCAATACGGAATGTGTAATATTTTCTCTGAATATGAGACGATTCCGTTTTTTACAGGACGGTTGGCAACTCTACCAACTAACCTTATGACCTCACTATCAGTAACATCATAGCACCCGCCTGGCAGTATAGAAACTCCGTCATTCTAGCTTGTACGCAGTACGAGTTATTGTAACTTACTGTAAAAAGTCAGCACAACGAAAATGAACTACACCTAAACTTGGTTTATATCTGACCCAGATAGACTGCAGCTCATAACTTCTTACCTGAAATTCAGTTCCCCTGATACTCGGACCAGCGGCCGCCTCGGGTCTCTCCTCCTCCTGCCTCCCCTTTCCCTCATCCTGCCTCCCCTTTCCCTCATCCACCTGCTGGCCTCCACCACTTGCTAATGTTACTGAATCTGTGGAAGCTCCGCCATAGCCACCACCAAACAACTGAGTTATTTTTACACATCTGCCAGCATCTGGTCAATCCACCACCTTTAATTGTTTATACCTTTATGAAAAAACAAACAAACAAACAAAAAAACACATCGGCCCATAAAATACGAAAAATCACCATTGGCATACCGGGCCCAGTATGCCCGATGGCCAGTCCAGCTATGGGTGTATGTACCAATTGTAGCTCCCGTCAGCCACCACGCGGACAAGTTCTTGTTTACAGATGATTTATTCAATGGTTGACGACAAGATCACTCAGCATCGTCATCATCATCATCATCATCGTGAGAACTACCCAAACAAAACAATTACAATCAGCAACATGTTTACAATAACACTCTTATCACAGTAAATCCAAACAAAGGTATAGACACATAAATGCCTTCTTATGGCACTTTCACTGCACTTTCATTGAAACTCAAATTAACAGAGGCACCCTGAACACACCTCATTGCCTGCTGTAGCCGATGCTTCTCTGCTCTTGTGTCACCACAAACTCGGTCCGTGCTGCATGTTACTTCCGCTACCACCAATTACAAAACAAAGTTCCACAATTAAAGGAAACTTACAAATATAAACACAAGGAAAAACATTGGAACACTTCACTGTTAGTTACACCAATAAGCTGCAATAAAAGGAACAATAAATATGACATTGGGAACAATATTGAATCTGTTGTATACAAAATGCTATGATTGACATAAATAAAAATAAGATAAAATGCATGATGGATGAAACTTTACATTACCTTATCAAGGCAGCCAACGCCTCCTTTGTTCTTGTTGAAGTCCTGGATCATAAGGGGCTTCCTGTCCTCTGTGGTGCTGACACCGACGTCTTTGTGTAGCGTGCTCATCAGGATGACATTTCTATTCTTCTTGGGAACATATGACACAAGAGTGTGTGTGTCAGTGAAAGCAAATTTTGATGAGAGTGCCTCTCTTCCTCCATACCAGTGCAAGGGGGAAGTTCAGGCTTGTTCTTCCTCAATGTCCCTACGATGGTGAGCTTTCTTGTCAGCAGCTTCTGACCAAGCGCATATGATGTGAAGAAGTTGTCACAAGTGATATTATGCCCTTGGAGACTGGTTGTCATGTCCAGGACACAACATGCATGGCCTGGTTTTCTTCTTCCCTTCCAGTACTGGGTTTCCCCGTGTAGACCTGCATATTCCAGGCATAGCTGCTTCTGGCATAACACGCTACCCAGATCTTTATACCACATTTCCCTGGTTTGCTTGGAATGTACACCCTGAAGGAACACCGACCTCTGAAAGGAACCAGGCGCTCATCAACTGTCACCTTAGGGCCTGGATTGTACATAAGTGGTAGGCGCCACACCCACCTGTCCCAAATGTTCCTGATGGCAGCCAGTTTTTCATTTCTCCAGCAGACGGGTCGTGTATCTCTGTCATCAAATCGAATAATTCTTGAAAGGACATGAAACTGTTGTAAGGACATAGTTGCCCGGAATATAGGCCTGCCAAACTCTGTATCCCAGAGACTTTTTAGAGCCTCATTGTTTGAGCGATATACTCCTGCTAAAATCAACAGACCTATGTAGGCTTGGAGGTCTACCAAGTCGATTTCTCTCCAGGTTTCCCCAAACACACGCTTCCCCTCCAGGTTTGTCATCTCCAGTATAATTCCCTCAATGGACTCTGGTAAAAAGAGTTGGAAGCTGGACTTGATGTCATCCACACGAGATATTGCATACCGTGTTGGCCCTGGCGTCATCTTGGTGTTTTCCACTCTCGCACTACTTCCTCTGCCCTGTGTGGAAAAAAACCAGAGCAAGTGTCCACTCTTGGACTGGAATGTCTCCTCAGGTGCCTGTTCATCACGTGCCTCTCCCTCTCCATCTGTTGACTGGTCAGAGTCCTCAAAGTCTGGATCAAAATCTGTGTTGTCTTCCAGTTCCGAGACATCCTCCTCTATCTCTGGTTCAATTTCAGTGCCCTCTTCATGTCCAGAATCCTGAACCAGAACCTCTTCAACAGCTATCCGCTTGGTCAGTCGCCTACTCATTGTGCTCAGAGTAAAAGGAGTGCAAGGCAAACATCAAGCTATCTAGTCTAAGGAGTTTGGAAAGAAAGCATCTGGACTTCTTTAAGTTGCTTGAAGACATTTCACCTCTCATCCGAGAAGCTTCTTCAGTTCTAAGGTCAAATGGTGAAGAGTCCTGATTTAAGCCCTGAAATTGTGATTCATTTCACCTCAAAACAGTTTTCTACCTTTCCTCAGTTCATTTTAAATGTTCTTTGGTACATTTAAGAGGAGGGTAACATTTCTGGCTCATGCCCATATATGACTTCTTCTTTGCATATGTGTGTGGCACAGCAAACTGTGTTCATGGATATGTGGAAGTAATTCTGAGCCCATGCACTGATTTCTATGATAGAAATCCTTTTTTGTTTTGAATGCAGTTCTGTTTGAGGAAAGATCATGGTATCTTTCAAAAAACTGAAAATGAAGTGTTTAACATGTTCTATTTTCTGCATTTAATGTGAACTTGGATAAATAAAACATATTTTGACGTTTTTGCTGAAAGCGTCACCTCCACATTTAGAACTTCACAATACCCATCAAGATGCTCCTGGGCACGAAAAAAAAAGACTCAGGTGCAGACTCACTTAAAATCAAAACAGTAAGTTTATGTGAAAAAAAACTGTATATACAGCATAGTATGCACAGTGGTGAAGGTCCCAGTTCCCAAGTCTAGGGATTCTCCATGCTCACTTCTCTTTATAAACACCCCCTTCAAACTCAACAGAAGGATTATCCTATTTCTGCACAGAGAAGACACAGGTAAGTTTTCCACAAAAGTTACACAACTGACTAGCAAGCATCAGAGCCAGGGGCTTCACTAACTGTGAGTAGTTCAACAATACAGCAATGACTGAAGTTCAGCTACTCCCTTAAGTAGTGGCTGAGGAATCAGGAGGAATCAGGAGCATGTGTGTGATGAACAGCAGGCGTGTGAATAGCAGAAGGAGTCCTGCCCAGACACAAAAACAGGCACACACACACACACACACACACAGGGGAGAGAGGAGAAGCAATGTAGAGAACCAGGAGGGGGAAAACAGACAGAAATGGCAGGACAGCACAACAAGAACATAGGGACCAATACTGTATACTAATTGAACAAAGGGCTGCTTTCATGTATCCTTATATTACATACTGAAAAGTTATTTCTCCAAGTGTTGTACTGTCTAAATTTTGGCACACTTTAATCATGCTGCTATCCACACATTTCATGCTTTTCAGTTTTATATCTCCACATAATTCTCTTTGACCTAATTTCCCAAAGGGGATCGTTTAAATTTCATTATATCTATCGTTACATCTATGTCTTATCTTAATAGGTCTCAGCTTTTTGTGATTGGAGTGCCCTGAAATCTGTTCTGTATCAGACGTCTGGGCTGCATGTGCTGGAGCGTAACTGAGTTTCTCTCAGACAAGCAAATCATACTGAAGTTGACAAAGAGATTTATACACCTGATGTTGATCAAAGTCAAAGTCAAGTGTACAAATTACAAAAACATTATTGACACAAATGTAAAATGACAAGGCACCAAAGAAAAAGGGTAGATAGTCACTTTGTTTATTCATCTCTTTCTATACACACACACACACACACGCACACATTTTATGATCATATTAACGCTTATGAAACAATAAAACTACTGTAAAATTGTTGATTAGTCAGTAGATGATGATTTTATATCTACTGTCATCTGGAACTTATCTTAACCTGCTCCGAAACAGATTATGTTAACATAAGTTACCATGACGATTTACCTCAATAAGAAGTGAACGTCCAGCATACACAAGGCAAAGTTAACCTTGAAGTCATCTGGATAAGCCAACCTCCTATTTTGTAGTACAGGCCTCTGCTTTGCACTTTTTTAAATTGAAGGTTTGTGTCACATTTTGGAGTGTAAAAAGGTTGGATCAAAATGCAAGAAATTTGAAAGGTAAAGTGCAGGAACAAAATTGTAGATGCTTATTTAGGCTGTTAGAAAGTCCACAGTAATATCAAATAAAAGTGAAAGCAAAAGGGAGTCCTAAACTCTGAGATAACAAAATCCAAAAAGCCCAAAGAAAGACACAGGGAAGCAGACAGGTGGGTAACAGTACAAAGACTCACACAGAAATCAGTGGGGAGTGGAAACACAAAGGTAACACAAAACAGCTGAGACTAATCAGGAACAATGAGACTGGCTGAGTACTGGCTGAGACTGGCTGAGAACAATGAGATTGGCCGATCAAGGGACAGGAGACAGACAGATAACCAAAATAAACCAGGAAGTCACAGACTACACAGATGAGAAACAATCAAAACTGGTACAGAAAGACAAAAGAAAAATGGCTAATAACAGAGACAGCTACTGTGTACAACTGTAAATAACCCTCAACCAGAATACTAATATCAATTAACGGGAAATGAAACAAAGAACTAATGTTTAACACACACAAACAAAAATACACACATATAAAGAGGGTTCAGTATCTTGCCCAGGGACACTTTAAGGTATAAACTGAAGGAGATTGTACAACAAAATGTCAGAACCCATTCTACAAGAATTAAAGAAGCACTAAATAGCGTAACTCTTTCTCCACATTTTTTAACAGCATATAAACCTCTCCCCCTGTATTTTTTTTTTTGAAGAGCATCACTTTGGGAAGCTCTTTTATACTTAAGCTTGTTACAAATTGACAGTATTGAGAACCATAAAACTCTCTTTCTCTTTCTCCCACGTCTGCTGCAGCAGACAGCATGGAGTGAAGAGAGTGCACATTCAAATGCAGACAATGGAGTCGGGATGAAGTGAACAGAAAGTGAGTCATTTATTTCTGGCTAACAAGGGTTAGCAAAGAAGCACTAAGATGGAACTAACAAAACCTATACTGGGACAAGCTAAAACACAAAACACTAAGTACATGAAACCTGAAACAGAGAACTAGAAACCTAAGACCTAAAACCTGACACTTGGACTATGAAAGAAGAAAAGCAGATGGACTGAGGGAAAACAGGGGACTAAATACACAAGGATAATAAGGAGATGGGAAACAGGAAGGAAACACAGCTGGGAATAATCAGAGACAATGTGACAGGGAGGAAGCAAAACTGAACACACTAAACATCAGATTTGGGACTATCAAAATAAAACAGGAAACGTGAGAAACAAGCCAAGACACAGACTCGACACTGGGACTGGGGAAGAACACAGGGGAGGCACAGAAACAAAACTGAAGAACTAGAAACCACAAAATTGAATCAGAAAATAACTAAGGAAGCTAGAAATACAAATTACTAAACCATGAAAAACACTAGATCAAAGAATAGCCATAAATCAGAAAACACACACACTGGGTTTCCAGACTTGGGAACATGACAATTTCAGTCTTTTTAAAAATATATTGCTTTGAAAATGAACATACATTATTTAAAAAATCATGAAATAGCTCATTTCTTTTGAAATGTTGTACCTTTCTTGCATATGTTGTACCTGCATGGGGCAGTGTGTCTCTCCCTCATAACATGCAAGTCATCAAACAGATGTGACTGCTTTTTATACTATGTCCTTAACTACAATCAAGTTGAAATGCCATATTGCCTTGACAGATAAATGAGGCACCTTGCAAAAAATATACAAAAGAGAGTTGTTGCAGTTTTTTTTCTTTCGTTTTCCATTGTACTAAATTGCACCCCATAAGATACACTTCAGGCCTGCATTTATTCATTCTCACCCTTTAACTGACAAACTGAACTGCCTGCATGTCAGATGTGCCATGACGCAGATCAGTCAGATTAATTTTTATAGCTAGGCCCTCAATCAGTAGTTATCAGCAGGGGGAGCAGCTGTAACCCTTCATTCAATCCTAGCTTTGAATTTCATTTTAAAGACAAATTTAAGGGAGCCTTACAGCACTATCACAGCTCAGACTCTGATGATGACATTTGAAGAAATGACTGAGGTGCCTCAGAGCGATAACATCATGAATGTTTTGAACAGTTTGCTGGTATTTTTTCGCCTTATTGATTTACTTTTATCGTGCATGATGCCCCAAAGGAAATTGCTTGGCAGGAGAAGATATCTTTGCGAGAGTAGCGTGTATCTGTATATCCTGTACATGACACGGCATCCTTTCAAAGCCAATTAGTC
Source organism: Oreochromis niloticus (assembly GCF_001858045.2). Classification (NCBI taxonomy): domain Eukaryota; kingdom Metazoa; phylum Chordata; class Actinopteri; order Cichliformes; family Cichlidae; genus Oreochromis; species Oreochromis niloticus. Next base: position 33,715,460 of record NC_031985.2, on the reverse strand, counting down.
GTGGCATTAACAAAACCTGTAGCCAGCATTGGCCATGGGCACATGGCGGTAGAGTATTGTCTTTGTGTGGGAAACCCAATGATAGCAGTAAATCCAGTGAAGAATCTCTGAGCATTGCAGTAATGACACCATCAAAAGGTTTCAAGATAATTTGTGGCTGTCCTCAGATTTAGAAATATTCCAAATGGGATTTGCAAATGAACAATATGTGAAAGCCTAAAGAGGAAGAGATACAAGAAAAATATATTCTTTGAACCATGTTTCCAAAATAATTATTCCCAGCCTGTGATGAAGGTAATTATGCAGGTTGGCTGGCATTATTCAAATGAAAAGCAGTTTAGCAAAACAGTTTTATCTGCTTTTGTGTGTCTGGTACTCTTCTAACAAGGGAGCAAAAAAAGCTATGTGTGAAATGAAGGCTCTTGAGAATTTTGTGCTTTAAATGAGTTTGATGAAAAAAGTCAGTTTCTTGGTGTGAGTTGAAAGCAGGTTATCCTAAAAACGTTGCAAATATTACCTGTAAGCACCAGACGTCTGCTTTATATTCTTATTTACGATTGAGTTCATGTTTGTTTTATAATTCATAGATTCATTACATAAGTCATCTTTTCAGGATTAATAAATGTGAAAATATATGTGCTTACATAAAGTAATTTTAAGTCACTGTTTGGGATTGGAACCTAAAAGGGGGTACCTCTCACTTTAAGTATGTAAGTGCAATATAGTAGCATGAAACCCTGTGTGAGAGGGAAGGGGAGGAGCATGGACAGAGCGGTTAGGAGTCTCACGGTTTTCTGACCATGTGCACAGGTAGTTCTGGATAACTGCTATTTTTTGGGGGAACTTTCATGCTTATTTAGGAAGGACTTCATTGTTACATCTTCAGTTTGTAATAAATAAACAGTCTTCAAATCATAATGCAACTGGAAGCATTTCTTTTGGAAACCAGGAACACGCGTCAGCCATAGACTCCCTTTTTGAACTTGGTTTATTGGAAATTACCCTACATTTTAGTCAGAAAACCCTCTTGCTCCTTTTTTGGGAAAAGGAATACTGAAAAGGATCACATTTAGCAACGAATGGCCGTGCACGGTGGATTGAAGGTAATAGCCTACTTGGAGGAAGAATCATGGTAAGCAGTGAAAACAAGTTTTGGTACTGTGGAAATGTGTCATAATGGATGAGGGCGATGAAGAACTAGTGTGTGGAAAAAGAGAATCAGAAAAGGCTGTCGAGGAAAAGCTGCACAGGTTGACCCAGTCTAGAAAGGCTAAGCTAGGCCACCTAACTAGCCAAGCTAATCAGCTCGAACGGCTAATGGAAGATGATGCTAATGTGAATGCTGTTAAGCAGAAATTGCGTTTAGACTACTAAGATTCATTTGGAGAACTGTGTAAGATAAATGATAGTTTGAGACTATTATTGCATGAAGAAGAATTTGAAAAGGACCAAAGTTCTTGGTATGAACCTAATGCTAGTCGTATTCGTGGATTTATGCAACATGTGGAAATGTGGGTTAAAGCAGCTGAGGAGCGCACAGAACAAGCTAGACAGTGTGATGCAGACATCCAGCCTTCCGACAGTGTTTCTGTGATGTCCGCTGCATTAAGTAGTAAAGGCAGGAGGCACAGGTCAGCCGTTGGGAGCCAAGTGTCCACTGTTTCCTCAGTACGCCTCAAAGCTGAAATGGAGAGAGCCACATTGCTCGCACAAGCAACAGCTCTCAAACAAAAACGAGAGCTTGAACGACAGGAAGCTGAGTTGAAAGCAAAAAGAGAGCAGCTAGATCTGCAAACTGCTATTGCCACCTCTGATGCTAAATTAAAGGTATTAGAGAATTTTGAAAATGAGCGCTCGTCACATGTGAGTCCTGCATACCCAACAACTATTGATTCTGGATTCATACCATTACCTGTAAGTCAAACTCCAGTCACCAACACAGAAAATGGACATGGGTAATTCATGCCTTTACAAAGTCACCCTATTGGTACGCAGCAGTCTAGAGTGGATTTTGCAGCAGATGAGCACATTAACGGTGGGCACATCATAGACCTGTGTGGTAAGTTTAAATGCAAGCCACATAACAAAAAGTTGGAATTTTTGAAAGGCAACGGACTGTGTTTTAGCTGTTTGAGGCAAGGTCACATGAGCAAACTTTGTAAGAAAAAGGTGAGCTGTGAGGTATGTTCTCTTGCTCATCATACATTGTTGCATATCAAGAAAAGGGACACAGATGCTGACACAGAGAAGGAAACTAAGAACAGTGAAAGTCAAACGATCTTAAGAGCCTTTGTCTGTGCAGAGTCTGAGGATTGTGGGCCAACTGGGGCCGGGGAAGATGACTGCACACTAGCAATAGTTCCTGTACAGGTCAAAGTCAAAAAGGGAAGTGTAGTAGTGCAGACTTACGCCTTCTTGGACCCAGGAAGCTCTGCCACATTCTGTACAGAGGCATTAATGGACAAATTGAAGATCACTGGAAGGAAAACTGACATACTACTGAAAACTATGAATGAAGAGAAACCTGTCTGTACTCATGTAGTGTCAGGCTTGGAGGTCAGTAGTTTATCTGGTGACGACTTTATTGATCTGCCAGATGTCTTCACACAAAGGACAATACCTGTAGGAAAAGAAAACATACCCCTACAGAAGGATCTCGAAAAGTGGCCTTACCTTAAAGAAGTAAAACTGCCTCGAATTGAGACTGACATTGGATTGCTTATCGGAGCAAATGTACCTAAAGCAATGGAGCCATGGGAGGTTGTAAGCAGTGTAGGTAATGGACCGTATGCTGTAAGAACCAGGCTAGGTTGGACCTGTTTCGCTTAATGGACCTTTAAGAGAAACAGGTCGAACCAAGCTAGGCTGGACCTGTTTCGCTTAATGGACCTTTAAGAGAAACAGGCTGTCATGCAGACAAGAGAAACCCAACCAAGGCTATTGCAAACCGCATATCAGTGAGCTGTTTAGAGAACCTGTGGCTTCAACAGTTCATGGTATATTTTCCAGAGGGAGGAAAACATGATGAAGTGGAAATGTCAAGAGAGGACTATCAGTTTATGGACATGGTCATGGAATCTGCAAAACTGATGGATGGCCACTATACAATATGTCTACCTCTGAGGAACAGATTGGTCAAGATGCCAAATAATCGCTCAGTCGCTGAGCAACGAGCACGTAACTTGAGGCTTAAATTTCTGAGGAATGACTGCTTCCGACAAGAGTACACAGACTTCATGGAAGACCTTCTTAAAAAGGGCTATGCAGTACAACTGTCAAATGATGAACTGGCACACAAAGAAGGAAAAGTGTGGTATATACTAGAGATGGACCGATCCGATATTACGTATCGGTATCGGTCCGATACTGACCTAAATTACTGGATCGGATATCGGCGAAAAATAAAAAATGTAATCCGATCCATTAAATATCAAAAAAACACCTCACAAAACTTGTGACACGGCGTAACTCGCCTCATAACCGTAGCACGTCGGAGCAGTGTGCGTCATGTGATAGAGCGGCTGTGTGTATTTGTAGCATCGCTAGCAATCCAGCATTTCATCTCCGAGAAAGTTATCCCAGAGAGAAGTAAAGCAAGTGTGTAAGTTCATCTCTGAATGTTTGTAAAGCATTCCCGTTAAGCTTAACAACCGATATATGGAGCGACTGCCTCTCTCTCTCCCTCACCTTCCTGTGGCTATTTCAATCGTGAAACTTAATCAGCTGATCGGCTTTTCTGTCACGAGTCCGTCTCACTTCTTTGTTTTTGGCCCACTTTGCACCAGAAAGAGGAAACCAGCGGCGGAACAACAGCAGCACGTTTAAGCTTGATAAGCTGTTGTTAGAATGTATTTAATATTACTTTCTACACCAGGATCCTTTTCTACGTAGCTGACGGCTGGTAACTGTGCAGGGGCGGAGCTAGCAAAGTTTAGCCAGGGGGGCCGATAGGGCATGAACAGGGAAAAGGGGGCACAGAGACATGCTTTTCTTTCTTATTCTCATTTAAAATGTCTCGCTTTTAATAAATAATTATCTGAATCTTACACCCAAAGTTTTAATCTGATGTAAAATGTATAAAAGTCCATTACTGTATATAGTAACTGTTAAGTCTAATATACCCTAGTAAGCTATAGAACTTTTTCCTTTGGGAAGATACCATCTGTGCAGTCTGCAATTCTGTTGAAGAAAGATGTTGAATCTATTTAATTATTCTTGAAAAATAATTTATTTCTGTGCATTTTTTTTCACCCTGCATCAAATTTAAGTTGATTATGTCGATTAAGCATCATGAGGTGGAGGGTGGGGGGTGGTTCCCCATTTTTTTTTGCTGGGAGTTTGCAAGCCTATTAGTTAGGTTGCTTAATATTTCTGCTAAGTACTCTTTAAAATACCAGAATAGGGAGGATGGAGTAGGTTTAAGTTTATTAGATTGATCAGTGTTGCTGAACTATGAAATATTTTGGGTGCAGCAGAGGTGTGGACTCGAGTCACATGACTTGGACTCGAGTCAGACTCGAGTCATTAATTTTATGACTTTAGACTTGACTTGAAAAAAGGTTGTAAGACTTGTGACTTGACTTGGACTTTTACACCAGTGACTTGGGACTTGAATTGGACTTGAACCTGTTTACTTGAAAAGACTTGATATTTTACCCAAATCTAAAATTTAACATACACATTATATAAAAAGTGCGGACCATTAATTCACTTTATTCATTCATTCATTCTTACCACACTCCGTATGTATGTGAGCGTGGGCTGTAGCACAGCCAATCAAATTAACCAGATTTGAAAAAAACAAGAACAAAAACGCTCGAGCCAAAAATGCTTCCAAGAGTAATTTCTTTCGGGTACATAAACTACGAAGTAGTCAACAAAAAACGAAATGCAATATGCAAAACATGCAAGAAGAGAATCACAGACGGAGATGGAACAACTTCCAACTTTGTCCGACATTTGAAGTTGCATAAAGAACGGTAGGTGGTGCTTCTTTTTTATTTATTTTTTTGCTACGATGAGACAGCTGACTTAGCTAACTTCATCTTATTAGCAAATGTTCTTCGGGCTACGTTGATGATACTGTTTGGCTTTAACAGGTATGATATGTTTGTCATGCTATTTTAAATCCGGTCCTGCAAGCGCATCCAAGAATAACATGCAACTTGTTAGCTCAGAATTGTTGGTGAATGGTGAGCAGGGTCCGTTTCAGAAAGTGGGTTCTGTAGCTGTACTCAGTCTCTCTCCGTCTCCTCCCCATCATTAACCCCGTAGATTTAACCCAGTTTAGACTGACAAATATTTATTTTACCATCACATCACAATTCAAAATCACTGTGTTTAATTTGCAATTAGTGTATGGTCGTGTTTAACTTTTGCATGTCTGAGCCTGGGAAATTTTTTTTTGGTTAGAAAATCTGGCCCACCTTAGTGTGTAATTGAGTAGTCCTGCTATACATGGCCTTTTTCTTCTGTCATTTATGTCAATACATCAAATAAAATACTTTGATCTTATATTATTAGCTGTTGTTTATTTGCAAAGGTTATTCTCAACAGGGATGCTAGACAAAAACGGCGTTTTCTACAGACAGCCTAGCATACGCTCTCCACTTGCGAGTGAAAAAAGAAAAAACACCCCTTCCCTATTGGTGTTAGAGTTTACCATGTCAGCCAATCAAAAAAACGATAAGGCAACATGTGACATTTGGTTGTTTAGGGAGAAGGGGAAGTTTTTAGGAGTGACACCCGCGACGGAAAGCGGGCGAGCGAAAGAAAGAGAGAGAGAGAGAGTTTTCATATGTGAGACATTAGTGACGTTTAGCGTGTTTGGAGGCTGTACTTAGTTTGTTGTGTAGTTATTGTTTTGTATTGTGTGTCGGTTAGACTGCTGAATTTCATATTTGATCTAAAAAAGCTGTCAAAGGCAGATTCCAGTGTAAACGCTGTCTCCACATAGAAAACTGGACTGTTGCACCTCCAGTTGTCAGACCTGCAGGGTTTAGGCCTGTGGTGTTCTCCTCTGTCTTATACTGAACACAAACTACATTTTTTGGACTGGCACAAATAATTTGTGTGCCTTCTTATTTGATGCCGCACACCTGATTGTTCTGTAAATAGATTTAAATGGTTATATAAAAAACGCCTGAGGCCTTGGCTGCATTTTTAGGTAAATAGTACCATATAACTTTGTTGTTTGCAAAACTTGTGCATAATTTTTAGAAATGTACAATTTCTATTTGCATTTCAAGTTATGAAAATGATTCGTTAAACATGTAAAAAAATAAAACTTTTTTCTACTCGGATTTTGAATTTTTTGTCTGAATTTAGATCAACTGTGCTAATATAGTATACCAAAATGAAAAAAATAACTCAAATTTCAGATATTTGAGGTTGTGCTGTAAATAATGATACCAAACAAGGCAAGAAAAACATATTTTAAAAGTGAAATATAGAAGTAAAATCAAAAGTAGTCAAGAACGGCCAATTATACCCGGGACCCCAGAGGGTTAAAAAAAAAGACTTGAAAGGACTTGAAATTCAAAGTTTCGGACTTGGGACTTGACTTGAAAGTTGTCTGTCTTGACTTGCGACTTGACTCTGACTTGCTTGACTTTACTTGAGACTTGACTTGTGACTTGAGGATAAAGACTTGGGACTTACTTGAGACTTGCAAAACAATGACTTGGTCCCACCTCTGGGGTGCAGTGTATTTTTTACATGCAGGTATAACAGAATAGCTTTAGTGTTGTTGTTTATTTAAACTTGAGTATGAACTTATACAAAATGCAGCAAGATATTAAAAAGTTTTATTGATTAAAAAACACACTATATCGGATTCATATCGGTATCGGCAGATATCCAAATTTATGATATCGGTATCGGTATCGGACATAAAAAAGTGGTATCGTGCCATCTCTAGTATATACCCCATCACGCTGTGTACCACCCTGTGAAGCAGAAATTAAGAGTTGTGTTCGACTGTGCAGCTTCCTATCAGGGCACATCCCTGAATGATCAACTTCTTCAGGGTCCAGATTTGACCAGCAGTCTCATTGGTGTTGTCATACGATTTAGACAGGAACCTGTTGCAATTATGGCAGACGTTGAAGCAATGTTTCACCAGGTGAAGGTGCCCGACGGTGACTCTGACTTACTCAGGTTCCTCTGGTGGACAGGTGGTGACTGCAATCAAGCTTTGACTGAGCACAAGATGACTGTGCATTTGTTTGGGGCCACATCCTCACCCAGTTGCGCCAATTTCGCTTTGAGGAAGTGTGCTGAAGACCAGAGTAGGCAGTTCAGAGCTGAAGTTGTTCAAACAGTCTTGCAGAACTTTTACGTTGATGACTGTCTCAAGTCTGTCGCTACGGAGGAGGTAGCTATATCAATGTGTCAAGATCTAATGAAAATCTGTGCCAACAGAGGCTTCCGTCTCAACAAATGGGTGAGCAACCGAAGGAAGGTGCTTGACTCCATCCCAAAGTCTGAACTGGCAGCAGAAATGAAAACCCTGGACCTGGATCATGGCAAACTTCCACTTGAGAGGGCCCTTGGTCTCAATTGGTGTGTTGAGTCAGACACATTCAGATTTAAGATCAACATCAAAGATCGCCCATTCACAAGAAGAGGACTTCTTTCTGTCATTGGATCAGTGTATGACCCATTAGGCATTTTGGCACCAGTGGTCTTGCCAGCAAAGATTATCCTGCAGGAATTGTGCAGATTGAAGATCGGGTGGGATGATGATTTACCTGAGCACATAAAGAGGCGGTGGACTGACTGGTTAACCAGCCTTCCTGCTTTGGAACACTTCTCAGTTGCAAGATGTTTCAAGCCCAAAGATTTTGGAAACTATGTATTTGCACAACTACATCACTTTGGAGACGCAAGTGAGGATGCATATGGCTCAGTCAGCTACCTACTCATGCGTAACACGAGCAATGAGACACAATGTGCATTTATGATGGGCAAGTCCAGAGTGGCGCCTCTCAGGCCTCCTACCATACCCCGTCTGGAATTGACTGCTGCTACAGTAGCCATTAGGATGGATAGTGTCCTGAGAAGAGAGCTACAACTGAACCTTGCAGAATCAGTTTTTTGGACAGACAGTACGGTGGTGCTCTAGTATCTCCGGAATGAGACCATGCATTTTCGTACGTTTGTGGCAAACAGAGTTGCAGCTATCCTGAAAGGATCTGATGTGGAACAGTGGAAACACATCAGCACAGACAAGAATCCTGCTGACTGCGCCTCAAGAGGGCAAAGAGTAGATGAATTTATGAAGAACAGAACGTGGGTGTCTGGGCCAGATTTTCTTCGCAGTCCAGTGGAGTTTTGGCCTAACACTCCACTGAATTGTTCGGAAATCACTTCTGGTGATCCGGAGATCAAGAGAGCCACAGTAAACAAGATAGAGGTGGAAGAAAATGTTGCTCCATTCAAGAGACTGATAAATTACTTCTCATCATGGACAAAGTTGAAAAGAGCAGTGGTGTGGTTCCTGAAACTTAAAGCCTTACTCTGGAGTCTCTGTCAAAAACGTACACTGTAAAATATAACTTGTTGTTTCAACTTAAAAATATGAGGTAAAGGGCTGCCTTAAAATTTTAAGTTAAGTCAAGAAATAGAGTTTGTTCTTGTAACACAACCAAATGTTATGTTGATGAAAAATCACATGTTGTCTAAACTTTCGTCTTAGTTTAGTTGACTGAGATTTGTTAGTCAGTTCAACTCCTTTGTCATTTTTACTTGGGAAAACCCTTTCAGCTAAATTAAAATAATCTATTGTTTAAACTCTTGTCCTAGTTCAGTTGACTTGGGTTTTTTAGCTAATTCAAATACTTTAGTAGTTCTTTTAACTTAGGAATCTATTTTAGCTTAACTAACATAATCTGTTAGCGAAGTTGATTTAAGTTTATTAATTAACTGAGCTCCTTAAGGTAGCTGAGTGAACTTGTAAATCAGTTTCATTTTAATTATCAGAGTTGATTGACTGAGTTGATTATCAGAGTTGATTGACTGGATGGCACAAACATCCTCCACTGCAACCACTGAACATCCAAGGTATGGACATTGAGGCTGTGGACAGCTACAGGTACCTTGGTGTTCATCTGAACAGCAAACTGGACTGGACTCATAATTCAGACGCCCTCTACAGGAAAGGGCAGAGCAGGCTGTACCTGCTGCGGAGACTCAGGTCGTTTGGAGTGGAGGGCCCACTCCTGAAGACCTTCTATGACTCTGTGGTGGCCTCAGCCATCTTTTACGGTGTGGTCTGCTGGGGCGGCAACATCTCTGCGGGGACAGGAAGAGACTGAACAGGCTGATCCGCAGGGCCAGCTCTGTTCTAGGATGCCCTCTGGACCCAGTGGAGGTGGTGAGTGACAGGAGAATGGCGGCTAAGCTGTCATCCCTGTTGGACAACATCTCCCACCCCATGCAGGAGACTCTGACAGCACTGAGCAGCTCCTTCAATGGGAGACTGCGGCACCCACGGTGTGGGACGGAGAGATTTCGCAGGTCTTTCCTCCCCACTGCTGTCAGACTCCACAATAAAGACTTTAACTGATCAAACACACACATCCACACATGTGCAATAACACTAATGTGCAATAATCTTTTCTGGCATCGTTGTATTTTTACTCAGTTGTATATAGCATTTGTATTCTATTTTTATCTCATTGTATATTTTATTCTATTTTATTCTACTGTATATAGTATTTTATTTTATTCTATTCTGTACAGTTGTGTACTGTATTTATTCTTATTTTATTTTATTCTAATTTTTGCTTCATAACTTTTGCACTGTCCACTTCCTGCTGTGACAAAACAAATTTCCCACGTGTGGGACTAATAAAGGTTATCTTATCTTATCTTATCTTATGTAAAGAAAAATGTGTATTGAATATCTTGAAGTTTTTTTTTTGTTTGTTTTTTAGCTTTCTAACATCCATTTCAGCAAAACTACCTGTTAGGTTTATCTTAGATCTTAGGTTTAAATATCTACATTCCTTTAAATTAATTTTCTGTTGTTTACAGAAAAAAAATAAAAACCCACAGATTCCATTAAAATGTATCTGATCATTTCGTACAGAAAGTTTGTTTTAAGAACATGACAAGACAATTACTCATGAGCACCCAACATTCACCATTTATTGTGCCATCTTAGTCATCTAAGAAACAGAAAAATCAGTGACGTAGCTCATCAGGCTCACAATCCATCAAAACTCAAAGGTTGCTCCCTAAACAATAAATTTGAACTTGGTCTTGAGTCCAGTTTGGGTGAAGATTAAATTCTGACCAATACTCTAGGAGCAGTAGGGATTCTTGTGAAGTAACAACATAATGTCTGCATTAATGTAATGTATCAACGGGACACTTGCTATTTTAGAAAAGTTATTCTTTACATTTGCAAAATTTTTAAACTTCATTGTGCTCAGTCACACCTGTTAGCATAAAACTTGAAATATTAAAATAGTACAAAACCTTTGATAAGTGACAGTAAAGATCAGTTTATAACAACTAAGACATCAAATTCTTGTGTTTGTCTTCGTTTACAATTGCAACAAATTCCACAGAACCAATATCTCTGAAAATGCTTCTGAAACATTTGATAATATCAATATTTCAGAAACATTAGTTTGAGTCTGCTCAATTGCAAAACAAAGGAAAAACTACTGACTTGCATGAGATAAGCATCTGCAGAGTCCACCATTATATTGCTGTTCACATAAGTTTCTTAAACCATGAACAAATGAGCAATTGTCTAATCTGGAATGTAAAGTGTAGTCATTTAGTGACATACAAAAGTGAGAATGAGAACTTGCAAGTATAAAAAAAACAAACAGTAAAACAAAAACTATCCTTAACACTAAGGCAATTTTATGCTGTGAGCATACAATTACAGTTCTGCATGGCTTTCTGCAAGAGTCTGTTTCTTAGACCATGCACTAGTGAGACACACTGCCTTCCACCAATGTTCATTAGGACGTTTCTGAATGACTTCAAAGATGCCCTTAAGTTCCTTTGGCATCTATTGTTTCATAGATGCCACATGTTTAATTTAAAATCCACTGTGGTGCAGAAACAATGCTAACCTTCACAGTCTTGAAAGTGTGTGAGGGATCTTCCTTTAGAAAATGAGGTCCTCTGTCCTCTTCCTTTATGTAGGGCTCTGGTCAAAGAAGTCAAAAAGAAAACAAAAACACTTTTTAAACAGTGTTTATGAAGGATGTAGACAGCTCCAAATTCACAGCTTTATGATACATAATTCCATCAATATATGATTATCATTGGAGATTTTGAATCAGGCTTATCAGGACATTCAAGTAGAATATGATATCCAACCTACCACCAATATGCACAGATTCTGTAAAAGTTACCACACTAAATGTCCAGTTGTGAAATATGATGACAGACTTTACTTATCAGCTTTCTTTCAATGAGTTCATCAGTTGAACTGGATAACCTAAAACTTAAACAAAGGATTAGATTTCCCAGTTGTACACTTACATCATCACTGAAGCATTTTATGAGCCTAGTTAGCCCTCCCATTAGAGAAAACACAAACACACAAAAGCAAACAAACAAAAAGATGCACTTTACCTGCCGTTCAGCGAACAAGGAAGTTCAGAGAACAATAAGCTCTGTCTTGAAATCTTTTAAAGTGGAATGATTGTGAAAATGACTTATGTGATGTAAAACTTTAGTAAACGTGCGATTAAAAGAACACTGAGTAAAAGGACAAGTAACAATTTCCTTATTCCTCAGATGTTTACCTTGATGAGCAATACTGTTTTAGTCCAACTGCCTCATTAAAGTTACACAACAGGCTTTTTACATTAAAGCCAGCAAGTCCATTACATACTCCCTTTTTAGATCTGAAATACTGTGCACATTCTGTGTATATGTAGTGGACAGCAATTTACCCAAAAGAGTGCAAAGTTTGCAAGTCCACCTCATTTAAATGACAAAGTCAGATGTGATCATCTAGACCTGTGAAAATAAATTAATGACAAACCTGCAGTTATGGATGTTATTACAACCACAATAACCTAAACAGTCTGCTCCATTGCTTTTGTTAATGAATCATTTGTTGGTAGCACATCTGAATATTTAGTTCATGCCACCTGCATGTGATCATCAGTAGTGCAATATTACTTCTTAAGAAGTACCCTGACACTACAATCTTTATATCATTTGTCCTACAGAGCTATTAAGTTACAATATAATCTGTGGTGTTTCTAGTATGACAAAATGCACAAATTGTAACTTACCACTTGACTCCACTGATAAAAATAAATCCCCAGCATCAAGTTTGGCTTTACAGACCTAAAATAAGTAAAATAAAAAATATATGTTATAATTATATTGTTTTTGCCATTTATTCGTGTTTGCTAATTTTCTGACATATAAACAATGTTAGTTTTGTTACAATAAAGGGAATGCAGTTTAATTAAAAGGTAAATTATGAAAAAAAAAACTTCTGCAGTATACCATGCCAAAAATCAGTGTCTCTTATGCCAATTATTTTATCACTACAGCTCTTTTAGTATGGAAACTCACACAATCTAGTCATACTTATCACAAGAGTTCAAGAATAAGTTAAAATAGTGAGCTGTTGTTAATCATAAAGCATTTCAGGGTAACAAATAACTGCACAATATAATATGAGAGATGATGAGATGAGATAGCCTTTATTTGTCAGTTGCAGGTCTTTTGCCCGCAACCGAGATGACAGACCTTGCCGACCGTACATACAATACACAAACATCACATTGGGGAGACAGGTCAGGCTAGGTAGGGAGGAAAAAAACATCGAAATGTGTAACACAAAAGGATCAAAGGAATTTGCAAAGAAAAGCGTCTGGACTTCTTTAAGTTGCTTGAAGACGTTTCACCTCTCATCCGAGAAGCTTCTTCAGTTCTAAGGTCAAATGGCCGAGAGTCCCAGATTTAAACCCAGTGGGAGTATCCCCCCAAAGAGGGACAAAGGACCCCCTGGTGATCCTCTAATCACATGAACCAAGGTGTGAAAGTGGGTGTGGGACCTAATCAGCCAGGGTTTCGGGTGAGCTCATTGTGAAACCTGGCCCCACCTTGTCATGTGAATTCCTGAGGTCAGATGGCCCAGGATGTGAGTGGGCGTTAAGGCATCTGGGGAGGGAACCGGCTGGCTGATTTGGTCCCACACCCGCTTTCACACCTTGGTTCATGTGATTAGAGGATCACCAGGGGGTCCTTTGTCCCTCTTTGGGGGGATACTCCCACTGGGTTTAAATCTGGGACTCTCGGCCATTTGACCTTAGAACTGAAGAAGCTTCTCGGATGAGAGGTGAAACATCTTCAAGCAACTTAAAGAAGTCCAGACGCTTTTCTTTGCAAATTCCTTTGACTACGATGACCTGGATGACTGAGAACCTTCACAGACAACACAAAAGGATAATACAGGAATGCACAGATATCAACACACCATAGCACAATAAACACAGACAAGCAACATGGGAAAGAGTTCCAGTGTGTACATCTGATCTGGGACCGCTGCAATCTTAGACTGCGCCTCCAACTGACCCGATGTCCACATCAGAGGGGAGGTAAGCGTTGGAGGTGGCGTTGGATCCGGGGTAGGGAGGGTGATGCGTCGGTGAGTGCTTATCAGTATCAGTATATGTATGTGTGTGCGTGTCCAGAGTTCAGCTGAGACAGTGTCCTTCGCCCTGCCAGGCTACGTAAACAGTCTTCTAGCCAACCCAGGTGGCCTTGCATAGAATGGGAAGAACAGTCTAAACACAGTCGTTATCAGGGTGTTGTTGTTCAGCTCCAGCCTTGAGACCGCAGCTGGCGCCGAAGGGGTCTCCGCATGAAGTGATGGTGGTTTTTACTGGTTTTTACTTTAGTGCAAACAACTCATATGAATTTCAAAGCTGTTCTAACAGTCCAACACTGGTCTCTCAATCTCCCGTTGCAGAGCCGTGAGTTTTCTATGATGTTATCAAAACTTACGCTCCGTGATGTTGTCATTCTTGTGCTCAAAGAGCAGGTTCTGAGAACTCACGACCGCAGTGCACTTCCCAAGATGTGCTCCAATTTGCGCTCAGAGGTGTTATTCCGAGCGAGCCCCTCCAGATGTAATCCAGTTTGCACTCAGAGGTCTTGTTCTGAGTATTCACGGCAGCCGTGCGGTTCTCCAAGATCTTATCCGTGCTGCACTCAATGAGCCCATTTTGAAAACTCACGCCTCGTCCCATCATTTCAATCCCAGTGGGCAGCCTTGTGGGGGTTTGAACAGCTGGTTCTGCTTCCTTAATTCTTCGATAGGCCAGGGCCAAGCCAGCTCCGATCAGCAAGAACCCTGTTATCATGGTTCCGAATAGGTAGATATCTTCAGCACTCAGGCTCACCCGAGCCCAGACTTCTCGTTGAGAAGGGGTGTCAATTGCATTCAGAGACCAGTTGATCAAATCCATTAAATCCACTATGATAACAACTAAAAGGAAAGGTGGGGTTTAAATACAAGCCAAGGAATTAAAACTAAAAGGTGCATTAGACCAATCACTATCAAAATGAAAAAAGGAGAAAGTAAACACTGGAACCAAAAACAAAAAAACAATCACAGAGCAGGAGAGTAGAGAAAAGTAGTAATAATAGTTTAAGACATCGAGCCAGCCACAGGCCAGAGCCAAGAAAAAACTCTGGGAGTCAGTGTAGGGGCCAAGAATAGTAGAATACTAATTCAGAGGGTTGACTTGAATGCAAGACAGAGCAGAAGTTTAGTTTAGTGAGTGAACCTGAAAGTGGAACAGGACAAAGAGATTGTTCTAGAGGACTCCTTTCTGGCCAAATCCTCACTGGAAGGCAAGCAGGAAGCCAAGAGTGGAGGCAAGGTTGTTACGTGGTTAGGTAAGGGGGCAAGAGGACCCATCAGGAGGGTTGGGAAGAGGCTGGTCACGAGAAGGCAAGGTAGAAGGCAATGCAGACGGCAGATTCCTTCAGATGACTTGGCTGGATGCTGGTGATGTAGACTGTGTCCCTCTGGAGGCTGGTGATGGGGAGGACTTTACACCTCCTGAGACTTGGATGGAGGCCAATGGCCTGCTCAACATTACTGACTGATTACATCCCACTTCCCTGCTCTGGAGCCTTCTTATCGGAAGGATAAGTACTAGGTACGGAAGGTACCTAGTGTGGTAATGAATGATCCCCTTAAAGGCCTCACCTGCTGAGTAGGCCGTATTGCCCTCTTATGTCCAATTTAACATGTCCTCCCATACCTTTTTTTCAGTCATATACATTGTCCATTATCCCAATTACTAAGCTGAGATCACAATTTTTTTATAGTCATGGTCATATGAGTGCAGAAAAGCTGAACAGACACGTGGAACTTGGTGAAATTAGATTTACATGACCATTGCAGCTGCATAGATGTCTGACAGAGGAGGCACCCCTCCACAAAGTCCATGAGGTGGCCACCCTTTGGGTTGAGTGGGCCCACACTCTTGAAGGAGGGGGGACACCTGAGTAGTCCTACACCTGTTGAATTGCCTACGAATTGCCCCCTCTTTGGCTCTTGATGAAGGCGGTCACACTTTTCTCCTCTCCCTTTCCCTTATCTTCCCTGCTTAGCTTAGGTTCTTGTGTCCTTGTCTAGTCCCGTCTATTTTCTACTCCCTGGAACACTCTGTCACAGTCTGTTCTCTAAAACATAAAAGAGGAATTATGGATTTGATCAACTGGTCCCTGAATGCAATTGACACCCTCTTCTCAACAAGAAGCCTGGGCTCGGGTGAGCCTGAGTGTCCTGGAGGAATGTTCCCTGCCGGATACACAATGGACGGGTGGCATAACTGGAGGGTCGTGTGCCTGGCGGGACTGTCGATTGAGGACATTGAAGGTATCTACCTTTTCGGAACCATGATAACAGGGTTCTTGCTGATCGGAGCTGGCTTGGCCCTGGCTTATCGAAGATTAAAGAAAGCGGAATCGGCTGTTCAAAACCCCACAAGGCTGCCCGTTGTGATTGAAGCGATGGGACGGGTCGTGACTTCTCAAAATGGGCTCATTGAACGCAGCACGGATAAGATCTTGGAGAAGCTTAAGGCTGCCGTGAACACTCAGACTAAGACCTCTGAGCGAAAATTGGATAACATCTTGGAGAAGCTCACGGCAGTCGTGAGTTCTCAGAATTTGCTATTTGAGCGCAAGATTGATAACATCTCGGAGAAGCTCACAGCTCTCCAACAGGAGATTGAGAGACCAGTGTCGAACTGCTAGAACGGCTTTGAAATTCACAAGAGTTGTTCGCACTAAAGGAAAAACCACCATCATTTCATGCGGCTACCATTTCGGCGCCAGCTGTGGTCTCAAGGCGGGAGCTGAACAAAACAAATTCACCCTTTTAACAGACCGTGTTTAGACTGTTCCTTCCTATCCTACGCAAGGCCACCTGGGTTGGCTGGAAGACTGTTTACTAAGCCTGGCAGGGCGAAGTACACTCTATCAGCTAACTCAGGACACACACATGCATACACATACACTGATACACACTCATCCCCCCTCCCTCTCCAAACGCCTTCAATGCTTGTTCCCTCTCAGGGCAGATGGCGGGTTGACTGGACCAGCGCAGACATGCTGCAGGATGGGATGCGCTGTCTACACCGGCTCTCTCTTACCCTTACCCACCCCTGTTGCTTGTCTTGTGTTTCTATGGTGTATTGACAGTCATGTGCCTTTTGTGCTGGGGTGTTTTTTCTGTTCTCAAACTGTTCTCCGATTAGGAGCTCAGTCTGAGTGGAGTTTTTTTCTCCTCCTCTCACCTCATGTTATGTATTTTTGTTGCTTTTTCCTATCAGCCTACCTCTCTGACATGTCTTCCCAATGTGATGTTTGTGTAAAGTTTGGTCAGAAGGTTCCTTTTGCTTGTGTACCTTACCTGCATATGTTGTACCTGCATGGTACATGGTACCTGCATGCGCCATTAGCGTGCTGCCTGCTGTAACCTATAATTTCCTTTGGGATTAACCCTTTAAGACCTACCATAGAATCAAGTCCGCCAGAGCTTGTATTATATTTTTACATGTTGTAGTGCCATTTTTGGGAGCATTTCAAGTTGATATACATCAATACCACCATTATAACCCAAATTTTAATAATATGTATGCATTAAGTGCATAGT
Organism: Oreochromis niloticus; assembly: GCF_001858045.2. Lineage (NCBI taxonomy): Eukaryota > Metazoa > Chordata > Actinopteri > Cichliformes > Cichlidae > Oreochromis > Oreochromis niloticus. The sequence continues at coordinate 33,698,290 of NC_031985.2, read as the reverse complement.
AAGTACATAAATTGCAAAAAAGTGCAATAAACTACATAAAAATTGAAAATCGTTTTTGTTTTTTTAACATATATTTCTAGTTAGAGAAATTTAAGAGGCTTATCCCTCAAAACTGTAAATACAAAAAAGTTAGACAAACTAGTTTCCCACCACAGGAAATTTATTTTAAGTGTCTTCATAGTTTTACTTTTGAAATACACCAATTTTCATATACTGCAGGAAAAATGAAAATAAATATTATAATGCAAATTTGCAAAAAAAACCAGCATATGCATCAAAATAAACTATTTCCAGCAGTGCAATATGAGTCCTAAGCATCCCAGAAACGACACAGAAAGTCATAAAGTCAAACATAACTTTTATAAACACAAGTATAGGCTCATAAGCCCCTGATGGTAAAAAAACTACATTTCCGCAAAATGACGTCACTTCCGGTTCCGGGCATGTCACGGCGGACATGCGATAGTTCACGCTGATGGACGTAGGAAGTGTTACAAACAGCTGATCGGATCGGCAAAGCGTGTTTCTGGAATATTGTTTTTGTTGCTGGAAGTGCTTTTTATGCAGTTTTTGCAAAGCTATATGTGGAAGGAAACCGTGACCTAGGACAAGCTGATGGCATAAAGTGTAAGTACAACTCCTCCGGTTTCATATGCAAAAAAAATTATTGCGCTAGCTTACGTGGTTGCAGTGCTACCGGGGTTTAAAAATAGTTACGCACAACGGAGCGTGCCCGCTCCGACCGGTTTTAAAGGGTTAATAAAGTATTCTGATTCTGATTCTGATTCTGATTCTGAAAAAACCCAATGGGACAGCATTTAAACCGGAGTCCCACTGGTCCAGGCCCCCAGTGGGAGCTGATCATAGCTCAATGACTGGGACAGGTCGAATTCAAACAGGGCCTATTCAGAATGCAGGCTTGGGCCACAGGATCATCCCTTTTCTGTACGGCAACCATCTGCAGCATCTACAGCATTTGTGCAATGATAGCTAATCCTCTTAGCAGATATTATGGCCTCCAAAAAGGCCTTTTTGAGGGACAGCCATTTTAAATTAGCATCCTTGAGTGGCTCAGCAGTCTGAGAGCCAGAGAAATGCCAAAGGGAAGGATTCAGAACCTAAATACCTTCCCCTTGAACACGAACCTCAGCAGCCGCCAGTGACCCTGCCAGAAATAGACATAGGTATGCCTGAGGTCGATATTGGCAAAACAGTCCCTGGCGTTGATGGCCTGTCTCACTCCCAGGATGCATCTCACAGGCAGAAGATAGTGGTTGAGAAACTTGAGGTCCAAAATGGGGCGAAGTCCCCCATCCCGCTGGGGAACTGAAAAATAGCTGGAGAAGGACCAAGCTTGGAAATTCCCAGCATGCACCTCCCACTTTGCACCATTCTCCAGGAGGGCAGAGAGTTCTTCCAGCAGTATCTGTGCATGCTGGAGGTTGCTTACTGAGGTAAAGTTGTAGGTGGTCGTCACAGGGGTCTGCGAAGGAACTTTGGGTCATGGTGGATAATACCCATGGATACCACCCATGGATCCACCCCCAGAGCCAACTAAGCTACCATGCACTGGGCAGGCAGTGAACGGGACCACCCTGGCGAGAGGAAAGGTCAGAAGGAGGGTGGTGACCGGAGGACACCTGAAGCTTTTCTGTGGGTGTTCCCATTTCCTCTGTGGCTGGTTGCTATGCCTACAAAAGGGCAAACTGGGATCCCAGGAGCCACCTGATGCACTGAAGCCCTGAGCCTCGTAGCACTTGCAAAGTGCCTGGACAGGCCGCTCTATACCTGAACACAGCAATGACTGTCTCCGAGTGGGCTAAAGGCTGGAGAGATAGTTATAGAGATAGACAGTTGAGCTGTCAGCAGCTTGTAGTGGAAAAGGATGCTGGATTTCTCAGAACCTGACTGCACCTGGTGAGATACGTAACGCATACAGGGACATGATGCCCCCTGTATTAGCCAGATAGACCTGGGTGGACATGGCCCTGTGTAGCCTGGCCAGCAGGGAGTTGATGATCCTGGAATTTTTGCTAGGGCACATGACCTTGCAAAGAAAGGAGCTAGAAGGAGAGACCACTGAGGTGACTGTGCACATGTGATTTGTTCCCGACCTGTGCAGAGCAGCGGGAGAGTCAAACTGTCAGCTCATCGGGTCCCTAGAGTCAAGCAGCAGTGGCATTTGCATTTCTGAAGGCTGTGGCTACCCAATGTCCCCTTGCCACAGGGTTCTCAGGGAGGGCAATATCCAGAGCAGTGGACGTCCTGGCGTTACTCTGGTCCAACCCTGTCCCTGAGGATCTAGCTGGAGGCTGTCCACAGGACAGGTTATATTAATCAGAGGAGAGAATGGTCTCTATGTCGACATCTTCCTCCTGATAGCTGCCCTCCACTGGCTCCCTCCTGGGGTTGGAGCCACAGGGGGCTGCTGAAGGGTGGGGCTTTAACTGCAACAGGGGCAGCCAGAGATACCTGGCAGCGGCCTGGGCACTCCCCCTTGGCCTTGGGCATATTGGGAAGTGAAGATCCTGCATGCTTGAAGCCAGAATAATGAGCATGGGCTTCTCTGGTACATGCAAGCAATATAAAACAGTCAATAGAGGACTAGAGGCTGGCGAGCACTTTTCCTGGCCAGCATGGAATGTTGGTGATCCTCCATGGGCATAGAGATGCCATATCCCACACAGGTATGACACACTTGGTTTGCCATACTCGCTTGAAGGTGGAGACAGCCTTAACCCAGAAACAGGAAGACAAACAGTGATTTTTTTTCTGAGCAAAGCTAAGCAGCTCCTCTTTCTCTTTGTGTTACCCCTTCTGACTGCCTTTCACACAATCTGCTTTATGCTTATATTTGTGAAGGATGCTTTGAGATAGATTATACTAAGCCCGATGCAGAGAACACCATAGAGTGAAGCTCACAAGACTGTGAGAAACAGCCAGGGCCCTCCTAGGAGGCCAGAGAGGATGTCTTGCTCACTTAGCTAACAGAAATCAGCCACAGCAAGGTCCCATTGGATGTGTAAGGTTTTTTTTTTAAAGCTAACAATAATCCTGGGAGGCTGCCAACAGACAGGTGACCCACCACAAAGGTAACAGACACACACTGTACCACACACTCTTTCAAAGCACACACACACTGCACCTGACAGTAAACGATCCTCCAACCTCAGCCTCCCGGTAGCTTGGACTACAGGTACGCGCCACCGCCTCCCCCGCTGCCGGCTCCTTGCGTGTCGCCTCCGCTTCCAGCGACGACTTGGCGGGTCCCTCCCGTGCTCTCCGCACGTTGACCTCCGGCTTGGGTTGAGCAGGTGGGTGAGCTGATGGTAGTTGCTCTGTAGCCCTCCTCTGGGGAGCAGGAACAGGCACAGGCCCCGGCCGGGTACAAGCCGCCCCCACCAGAGGAGTGGGGATGGGTGCGGTGGCAGGCTGCGTGCTGGCTGGTCGAGACCTGGGAGCCGGCACGGGTGCCTGCACAGACTGGATCTCCTCCACACCAGTGCCATTGGGGAGCGCCGGAGGAGGTGGCGGCGGTGTCGGGCACGACCGGATCAGCGCCGCCAGATACTCCATCCTCTGCAGGTGGCGTTCAGTCTGGTCCTGCAGCTCTTCCCGCCTGCGGCGCCACACCGACAAATGGAGGCCATTCCCCGTACATATGGAAGATGTATCAAAGTGGAGACATAGTCTTGTTGTGATAGAGAACAACCATTACCAAAATAAAACAGAAGACACCTAATCAGGGAACAAGAATTTGATACAGGGGAGGGTGGAATGACTAGACAATTCAATTCAATTCAATTTTATTTATAATAATAATAATAATAATAATAATACATTTTATTTGAAAGCGCCTTTCAGAACACTCAAGGACACTGTACATGGTAGAAGAATAATAATAATAAACCACCAAATCACAACAACAGTTGCCTCTAGACAGCGGAGTGGTGACAGTGGAACATAGACACACAAAAGACAAATGCAGATGACAGTAGCACGCAGACTAACACAAAAAGTGAACTAACTCACAGCAAGAGGCAACCTCAACAGTAACTAAAAGTAACAATAACTGAAGACTCGACAAACAATGGAATATACATAAGATCAGACTTCACTAATGAGGCTAGAAAAACAAACCATAAAAATCTATACATAATACAAAAAAAACTTGTTAATGCAAGGGAGAATAAAACAACTCAATAACCATAGAAACTGGATAACCAAGGAATATAGAAATTCAATCCCAAGGATAACAAAAAATGAATGATTTTAAACAATAAGCAAAACACAACTAGGCCACTGGAAAAGGTGATGATAAATAAAGAAGTTGACAACCCTATTCACCCACGAGACAAGGAACAAAACTTAAACATAAAACAGTCTCACAATCTAACAAGAAATATGAACTCAAAAACTCAAAACCCAGGGTCCACAACTGGTTTAGGCACCTCTGGACTCATGGACTGTAATAGCACCATTAAACTCAGTGAGGAGATCCACTGACAGTGAACATGGTCTCTAAGTTATCTGGCTCAGGAGGAAATAACAGTTTCTTGGAATCCCTTGGATTGACAGCTAGAGAAAGGTCTGGTATTAGAAGCCATGGGCAGAGCGACAAACAGAAGAGGGTTTATGTTGTCCTTTCTGCAGAGGTTGGCGTGAACCTAGCACCTAGCCAACTTTGTTCTTAACACTTGGACTGGAGGGGAGCTGGCCCATATTCCAGCCAGCAAGATTCCTGTTGAGCCAGCCCACTGCATTTTTAAATTGAAATTAATTTAATACATTTCTACAACTGGTAACCTTCCAACCTAATCATGTGGACTGTAGGTCTCTAAAGCACCACTTCTATCTTGTATGGCCAAGAAAACCATCTTACCTTTCTATACAAGGTGTGCGTGTGTGTTGTTCCCTGGTGAGAATTTAATCTTGAAATGAAGTTTGTTGTGTGTCTGATAAAAGCAGTCTAGATATTATCTCTAGGAAACTTTGATCAACATTTCACCACCCAAAAGATTGACAGAGAAAATGATCAAAGCATCTATTGTCTATTCCTTATCAATGAATGTAATGAACAAAATAATTAGTTGAATCTCTTATTAGAATAAAAATTGTAGAAGCTACCATTACATCCATGTGTTAAAACAGCAACATGATAAAACAGTGCATCTGAAAGTCATTCTCTCTCAAGTAATTTATGTTGGGTTCTGACTGAGAGAAACTGACACTGAATGAGCAGAAATGAATTATTTTCATTTAGTTAATAAGAACTATGAATTCCTGTCCTATGTGAAGGTGAAAATGCAAAGGAGCACTGAGAGACTAAAGGTTGAAATAAACCCATATAGCACATCTATACACGAACACTTTAGGCAAACGTGGAAATACAGTTGCAAAGTGAGAAGTAGCAAGATGAGCTCAAACTATTATCTATAATTGTGGGTTGATCAAGAAAAATACTTTCTGCTCAATACATTTATGTGAAAAATATACATGATATATACATGAATTTCACTGGTCCTGAGAGAGTTCATTAAAAAAGGTTGGGATGATGTGTTTAAAAAAAGAAAGAAGTGTGGTCTAAGAATAATTTACAACTTTAATTAATGTGAAATCCTGTAATCACATAATCTTGCCTTTTATATCTGTCTTATAATTTTTAATTAGTTTGTTGCTCATTCCACTTTAGTAGATGAATACATTAAAAGCTCAGGTTGGTGGGGCAAAATAATTTCAGAGAAATAATAGCTGTGCTACGGTTCCTGAATTCTCTTTTTTCCAGTTAGACCCGACGTCATAGAATGCATTGCAGCAGTGTTAGCACCTTTAATCAGTCCTTTGTATAAATTAAATTTACACAAAAAACCCACAAATTCTTCTAGGTAGTTTTACCTAGTTCTTTAAGCTACATGGAAGGCAGGGTGATCCTGAGCATCACAGACTGCTTTCCACAGTTTTCCTCCTGGATTGATGTTGCGACATGATGTTAGGATCAGGAATATGTGGAAGCAAGACAATTGTAGGTTGCTTCTTGTTGTCCTTGTGGCTGAAGGTAGTTTGTAATGATTTTTGCTGGATGTTTTGGCTCATTGTCATTATGATATGATGGCATGATCCCTTTGGGGACTGTGTGACAGTACTGTAAATTAGCTTGACACTGCTGGATAGATAACACACATAAAGACACATTTTCTGAAAGAAAAAAAACATTAGATAAAAAATCAATGTATCTGCAAGAAAATGTGATTGATAAGCACAAATCAGAGGATGATTTGTGGATTTTAAAAAATTACTCAGACATTTAAAGTTCACTTACATATGACAGGCTGTTCTCAGAAACAGGACTTGCAAAACATGATGCACTTTGACCGGCTCTATGAAGAATATAAATGTGATAAAAATTCTGATGTACAGAGCTGATAAAGACATGTTCTCCCCAAATGAAGGCTGAAATCAGAAGAACGTAACTGAAGTTTCTCTTGTTCACCATTTTCCAATAGCCATAAAAATATACTTTGATGTAAGACATGGAAAAATATGAGCAGTTCCACAGATGGAGGTGGTGGTGGTGGCTGGGGAGGATTCAGGTTGAAGAGATACTCAAAATCCTTAAAACTATTTTCATGTTTTTTGTTTGTTTGAAGCCGTCACCATTTGAATAGTTTGAAAATGGTGACAGCTTCAAAAAGAAGTAAAATAAGTTGGAATTAGTCTAATATAACTGCTATTGCCTCTTGCATAAAATGATGACAGCTCTGCTTTAAGCTTACTTAGCACCATAGTGTGGCTATAGTGCAACCTGCCAGTCTTTTCTGATATTTCGCGACTGACGGAACAGATGGGATGTCACACAGCTTAGCTAATTTAAAGTGCATTCATCTGAAAATGACAAATACGATTATAATTAATAATATTATTGCATTATTGAAAGGAGGCCCAAATCCTGAAGTGGCCTCTTGTAAAGTCAACAAGATGTACAGCTTTGCAATAGACAAAATCAAGGACATGAAAAAGGTGAGGTGTTTTTGATCAAGTTTGCATGAGCTATGTTATTTTTACAGGGCAAATGGTGTAAACAGTTGATTGCAAGGTGATGCACTGTAGCAGCGAGTAGTGTACATGCATATTGGAGCACAATAATTCATATCATACAGATGTTATGTTTTAGAGCTTACTTGCAGGGTAGTAGTTCAGTTTTTTTGTATTTGCAGTTTAATGTGTAAATATAAGTTGAAAAAATGCTTTGGTTAAGGTGCACCTGTACTGATATGTTAATAAAGCTCATTCAGGAGTGTGAATTGGGAATACTTTACAATTTTGTCACTGTATTTATCGCCCTGTTGAATGTTATAATAACAAATGAGTCTAATTTAATGTGACAACGAAGTGAGTTAATCATTTTAACTACACACTAATGCATCTGTAGTATATTACAGCTGTGATGTCCTAGAACTACTTGAAGACTGCTTGAATTTGACTTTGCTACTTAGCTAGCCTGGATGTGTGTTAGCAACTACGCCTCTGTACTAAACTGCACACTGTATGTATAACTAAGAGTCACTTGCGTTATGGCCTCGGTTTGGGTAGACCAAAGACTCAGTTAACAAGTACTTAATTTGTCTATTAGAATTACAGTGAACTGCTGCTGTGCAAATAACTTGGGTGATAGTTTGGGATGAGCAATTTAAATAACTCATTGATTTGACGTCTCTAGAATCCTTTTGCTCTTTATTTCTAATTTAATGAAGTAAGGGTGCTGGATAAAGATCATACCTCTTCTTTGTGCTTTGATGAATCTGTGCAATATTTTTACAACTTGCTTGACTGTATTGGATGAAAGTTGGTCAGGTTGCTATTGGTATATCATAGGCATATGTGTTCAAGTGTCAGGAAAGGAAAAAGAGTGATGGGAAAGTGGAGAGAGAGAGAGAGAGGAAGACATGCAGCAAAGGGTCAGATTTGAACTCAGGCCGGCCACTCTCAGCCATACGTGCAGTGAAGCATTGATTTAATCCAGTTTTTTGATATTTGTTTCCTTAATAAATTTGGGTTAGGTTCAAGACAAGTAAAAATATTCTTAGAGGGAGGACATCCTCCAAAAAACATAAAACAATATTCAAATGCTGGTTCCAAAGAGCCAATCTTTGATTTGATTCTCTTTCACTGCATTAAACATACATTAGTCCAACTGGGACTAATTGCAAAGTACTTTTTACCAAATTACAAAAGAACCAACATCATGAATGTCTCTTTTCAATAAAATTTCCTTTTTTTAAATGAGTCAGATTTGCGAGCAGGCAGCTGTTTGCTGTGCTCCTTACCTCCTTTCACCAGAGACTGGATTATTGGGTACTGTGTTAAAATTTTACTCATTAGACCTCCCAAGATCCCCAAACAGAAATCCTATACTTCTCTTTTGCTCTTGAAAGACCATATTCTGAAAGACGAAGGAGGATGCCTACAGAAGCAGTGACAGGGCCCTGGTACAAGCAAGCCTGGAACACACTGACCAGGGAGATCAAAGCGGCTAAAAGGAACTTATGCCAGGATCCTGTTTGTGGACTTTAGTTTGCTTTTAATACTATTGTGTCTGAACTTCTCTCCTCCAAACTCTTCTAGCTCAATGTGTCACCAGTTATCTGTCAGTGGATCACCAGCTTCCTGACAGATACGAAGCAGCAAGTGAGGCTGGGGGAGATCACCTCTGAAACTCTGTCCCTCAAGGATGTGTCCTCTCACCACTATTGTTCTCCCTCTACACCAACGACTGGATCTCCAAGAACTCGGCTGTTAAATTCCTGAAGTTTGCAGATGACACCACCATCATTGGTCTCATTTAGGATGGTGATGAGTCTGCATATCAAGAGGAAGTTGAGCGGCTGGTACTCTGGTGCAGTCAGCATAGCTGAGCTGAACATGCTTAAGAACTGTAGAGATGGCAGTGGACTTCAGGAGACATCCCTCAACACTGCTCCCTCTCACCATATCAGACAGCTTGGTGTCTACTTTGAAGATCTTCAAGTTCCTGGGTATCACCATCTCCCAGGACCTGAAGTGGGAGACTAACATTTCCTCCATCCTCAAAAAGACCCTTTTTGACCTGCTGCCTCCTGGCAGATGATATAGAAGCCTGCAGATGAGGACCACCCGACACAGGAACAGTTTCTTTCCCCTCGCCATCTCCCTCCTAAATAGTTGAACTGTCACATTGCTTCACACTGCCAGACTGCAACTGGACTTTATGTACACTCTGTGGTATTCATTTTTGTAATCCTGTATTTTTGGTTTATAAGGATTTAGATTGTCTTTATATTGTGGTTTATGTATATTGTTACATTGTGTTGCTCATATGCTTGTTACATTGTTGTGCTTGAGAGACACCATCGATGGGAGCCAAATTCCACCAATAAATGTGATTCTGATTTTGATACTGATATTCAGTAAGTTCTTAGAGCTGCTGCAAATATAATCTCTCAAGATGTAAAGTGAATGCAACTGTCCCCTAGCATGAAGAACCTGTACAGTAGCCATTTTTGCTTTGTTTCATCAGTGGCCTTCTCTTTCTACAGTATGTAAGGGCTTTGCCATTTAAAATGCCCTGAGTTGACTGCGTTATATAAATTCAAATATTATTTAATAAAACCAGAAACTGTGAAAGAGTGACTGCTATGGCAACCCTTGTTGCACTGACAGGCTTCGAGTAACATATTAGCACACACATTTTTTTAATCCTGCCAAGAACTTTAAAAAACATATTGTAAGCCACTGTTTTGGTTTCATTACTATTTGTACACAAAGAGTCAACCAGTGTAAAATATAAAACAATTGTTTTCTTTTCAGTATAACTAAAAAGGCTCTCTTACCCTGTGGGGGCATGCTTTCTAAGATGTCTCAGGGCAGTTTGTCTCCTTAAAGCCAGTCTAATGAGTATCAAAATGATCAGGTTTATATGCTGTTGCTTTCATAGTCATAGGCTCTCACAACACAGCACATATCTTTTGGTAGTGTTATTCTGTCCGTCAAATACAGTTGCACAGTTTCCACTACAGAAGATTCAGTCTTTGTTTTCTTTACTCAATTAATGTGAGCTCATCTATGATTATGCAGAAAATATTTGAAGTGATTTTAAAGCAGCTTGGTTTCATCTTGCAGTTGCATATATTTTATTTGATATTATCTTTGTTCTTACAATGCTAATGTTAAATGAGGGAAACCTAATGAAGACTTTTGTTTTCTTTGAGCCATATCTGATGGCCATATTATGATGTTGTCATATCAAGATGTTATCTAGTAGGTTAATCAAGATTAATTAATAAGTTAGTAGCCTCAGTTCCATTAAACATGTTCAATACTTTTTCCCTGTGTTATGTCTCCTTATTTCACATAATCTAATTTATGGACACACTGTGGTTCGATTCTTTTGATTCCTGGGTTGTTACATCTGGGGAGAATTTTGTGAAAATAGCATCTTTACAAATATATTTACTTAGAAAATTAATGACATATTTAATACTTTTTTTGAGGGAGAATGTTCTGAAAAACTACCATATGCACACTATACTTAAGGTTAAACAAAAGTCAGTTATCTTTCTTGCTGTAGTACATTGCACTGCTACATAAAGTCATGGTGACTTGGGATTTAGGAAATCTTCTGTGTCTAGCTCATTCATAACAGCATCGCCATGATGAACAATGACTGCTGCTAATGTCATGCTCGCGAAAGAAGCCAGCCATCCACAGGATAATAACCTGCTTGTTATTGTGAGAGTAATTCCACCAAATACATTCCTCAGTCATGGTTTTTTCCACTACATCTATAAATCCAGTGCTTTGTATTCCACATTCAATCAGTGGTTTATTCCCTGTCTTTGCCAAGGCATGCTCTTTGCTATTAAAAGCCATTCCCATTAAAAGTCATTCAGGGTGTAATTTTATGAAATTATGTCAAAGTAATTGAGTGAAATTTTGAAAATGACAAAAATTCTTCCCAGCAACTGTAACGCTATCTCCTGTGTAGAAGCAAGCCTAGATTTCTATTTAATTTACTCTCTGTACTTTTAGTGGAGCACAGATTTAGCAAGGAAGGCTTAAATTCTCCAGTATAAGTTACTCTAAAGAACGTAGTGGAGGTGATCTGCCAGAACTACTGTGGTTGTGCGCAACTGTAAAAGTATAAATGTTATGGTTAAAACAAATCATATCAAAATCAATAAAATGGCATTTCAGATGAGACCTAAATTGATACTTAAATTCAAAAATTAAAACTTTATCACTGAATAATTTGTCAAAACAAATGAAAGGGGTATACAAGCCCTACATTAACACCTTATACTTGCAAAGACAGTTATGCATTAAAGTGCAATACATAACATTATAGTTTTAAAATATAATTTCATATTTATTTATGCAGTCAACAGAAGGATCTGTCTGCTGGTGATGTTTTAGTCTCCTACTTTAAAGATTCATATAGTGGCCCACACTTACACAGTCAACGAACAACCTGTAGAAAAAAATAACACACATTAAAATTGCTTATCATATTTCTTTACCACCGATCATCAAATTTGTTAGAAAGATTTTTGAACTAAAAACTATATCATTGTTTTATGGTGCACTAGACTTCTCTGAGAAGTCAGAAATTAATGAAGCATAACAAAGCCTGAAACACTGCTTAAGAATACACCAATCATGTGTAGAGGAGAAGGCATCTGCCTTGCAGAGAGAGACAGAGAGGAGTGGCCCTTTGGGTGAACTAAGCTCATCCTTGTCCATAGCTGGCACCATGCTGTCATTGTATTTTTTAATTGTGCCCTTTTAATTGTGCTCTCTACTCAGATTTGTCCCAACATTACGCTTGCCTCCCTTGTGTATAAAGCCTCTGTGCTTCCTGTGTCACTTTGTCTTGTCTGTTTTAGTCCTCCTCTTATTGGTTTTATTTCTGTAGGGTGCATTATAAAGCCAGTTCAACATAGTCAGACTTTCTTTGTGTTCACTGGCTTATCAAAAAAATAGAAAAAAAGAAAATCAGAGTCAGCGATTGCATGTATCACAACAGTGACTATCAGCTTTATTTTCAGTCCAGGCTTCCTACATCAGGATCTCCTGATGCTTCTTCCACACAAAATGAACACATCAAGTGCCTCCTACTTCAGTCAAGTGGAACAACTCAACTCAGCTATGAGGAAGTTAAACAAATTGTTACACTACTGATGCAAATAAGGTGAGAGAGGAATCCTGTCAGATATTGCTAATCTCATAAATTTTGAAATGCAAATTTATTTTACCACTCAATCCACTCCCAATGCTGCTATTCATTTCTAACATGACGGTTGCACAGTAGAATTCTTAAACTTTAAACTCGGTCCATTTAGACGTAATTGCTTTCTATCTGATATTGTCTCATAATGAAGGCGATGTGGAAATCACTTTAGTGTTTGTCTAATTCAAATTCAGTCATTTCAGTAACTGAATATTCAATTACTGAAATTACTTGCAAGACTGACAAGACTTCCTGGGGTTTTTTGTATAAATGCAAACAGCTGTACCCTTCAGGTGGTCACCAGCAAGTCTCTAGGCCCGTGTGACTGAGACCAAGATCTAAAAGCACAAAATTAGACAGTGTGAGATATAAGCTGAAGGTGCCAGTCCACCAACACCTTTGGCATTAATATCTGAAGGGTACCAAAATAGTAGCAAAACGGCATCAACGTCAAAAGAGTGCCAATGCAAAAAAAAAAAAAAAAAGTGCTATTATAATCATTATTGAAGTATATCAGTGAAAACAAAGAAAAATAACTGGAACATGCTTGAATACATACATATTTGCATGTCCTTACATTTTGTTGTTAGTAAATTTAAAAAATGTAAATAAAAATAAATGTGACTACAGGAATAGAAAACTAAAAATCGACTAAAAGTCAGTTAATCATACAAGAAATAGTTTTCTACTGAACACAACTGCACAAGCATAACTGTACCAGCAGCAAGTTGTTGAAGCAGTGTGGGAAGAGCAACCACCTGCTGTCATTTAACCATCATCCACCCTGTATCCTTCTAATTGGTGTTTGTTGAGTTTCTGCTTGTTAGCGCTTTCACGGGTATCTGCTAATTGCCACCAAGTGGTTTGTTTGACAAGTTTGTTTTCTGTATGAAACAGACAGTTTCTTATAGCTCATGGGCAGTCTAATAGGTAGCATTTGTTGTAAATACATAAATCTACACATTTATGAAGACACCTGAGCACAGTATAGTTGCTCTCTAACCTTCTTCTCATTTATAAGTTGTCATGCTATATATAGGACGAATCTTTGATCTTCTGTGGTTTTATTCTTTTAATTTTTGGAAATGAACATGTTGTTAAGGCATTGCTTGTTCTTTACACTGACTTAAAGTTCTTGAATTGATTATGAAAGTACAAAAACAAATCAGATTCATGTTATCATTACTACCTATGGTTAAATGCATAAAATCATTGTGAGAAAGAAAATAAATCACGTAACACTTCTTGAACTAATCAATGGTCAAACTGCTAACAAGGCAAGCTCATTTTCTCCATCAAAACGTTATCTGTTTGCTCCTTGTTTGCTCTGTTTGCTCCTTGGTTTAAACAGCTTTAAAAAGCTCAATAACATTTCACAAATTTACAGTGCTGTGCTGATTTTAGCTTTTGATTTTACCTTTTGATGATCAATAGTGCCTTTCATTTGTTTGTAAAACAACATTAGAGATCTAACTGATGTGGTAGCAGGGAGTGGTGACAATGGTCTGTGAGAATATATTCAGCTTCACTAAAAGCAAAGAGCACCCATACTTCAGACTGTAGATCACAAACAAATACCTACATTTAAATTTAAACTTAAGTTAATTCCCAATTCAATTCTGTGCACTGAAATATTTGAACTTAATTTGTTTTACATAGTTTGTTTTAGATTTGTAGTGAATTACACCATTTAAAAAGCATAAAAGGTCTTAATGTTTGACACTGGCTTTAGGTGGAACATCATTTCACATGTAATGTCATAGATCTCTGCTCTGTGGAACACAAAAGCAAGACTGAGATATAATTATATATGTATTAAGCAAACTAGAAAGTCAGCCCTAATTTGAGGTTATTTTCATTCTTGTGCTGATTCCAAGATAAAAAATACAAGAAAAGATGCATGCACACATTTAAAAGGTTTATGTGTCAAAAAAAGGTACTGTAGGAACTGATGAATAAAGAAAATGACAGAGAAAGGACAGAGAAAGGAGGACGGATGGATGGACAGAGGAGAAAGGTTTCTGAACTACTCAGGAAAAACAGAGAATTAGTGAGGAGGAACTGAGAGCAGCTATAAAGTGAATGAAATTATTATTAATTTCTAATAATGAAATTATTAGAGTGGAAAGGAGATTGATCCAAATGACAAACCCGTGGAGGTATAGAGATGTCCAGGAGAGAAGGGAGTACACTTTTTAAACAGATTGTTTAAGATAATCTTGGACAGTGAGAGGGTGCCTGAGGATTGGAGAACAAGTGCACGAATACAGATTGAGATTGTGAACAACATGGAGATAGATGTAAATGTAACCATGTAAACCAATGGACATTGAACAAGGCAGAATGCTGACACTGAGCTGCCAGTCAGGAGGAAAAGAGAAAGACCATATGGAGGATTCATGGATGTAGTGAAGGAGGACATGCAAAAGGTTGGAGTGACAGACGTGACAGACCTATCATATTGAAAAACTATGATATATTCCTCTATGGTTTCTTGAAAAAACATTTTCAAGGTCAACTTTGACTTTGGACTCTAACAATGAATGTCAAGATCAAATTATTAGCCTACCTACTAGGTACTCTTTCCCCCCAAGGCCTAGTATATTGCTGAGAGGTTTAAAGACAAACCATTAAACAGTTGTGGGTGATATAAGATTTTTACTGATTATCACATTTGGCGCGACCTTAACCTGAATTTGAAATGAAAACTGTGAAAGTTAGACTGCTAACAAACAGACAAATGTAGAAAAAACAACTGGGAGTATGTAATCAGTTCTGTTTTTCTCTTTGTGTGTGTGTGTGTGTGTGTGTATTTGAAATTATATCAGTTTAATTTAATTCCAGTTTTAGTTTTCACTAAAGTTTTCTTGTTTAAGTGACAATATACTGTATTAAATCATTAAATCAGCTTGTATGGCTGTGCATCGGGGCGGATCTAGAAGGGTGGCATGGGGTGGCAAGTGCCACCCTAAAATGATCCCTTGCCACCCCAAGTGCCACCCCAGTTTTGCATATGACAGTGTTGTTTATTAAAATAAGATAGCATTAACAGTTTGAGCGTAGTTACAGTCAACAGTGAATATAAATGCTAAAACTGAAGATATTGGATAGTGTTCCCCCCCTCCACCATTAACAAATGGTTCAGCCCATAGCAGGACCGGCTTTTTTCTTGTTTTCAGTAGCAAGTGATGCTTATGATTGTGCCAGAGCACATTTTGAACAACACCATGGGAATTTCGGATTTTACACAGGTGGTTGGATGTTACACTCTGGAAATGGAAGGAAGGTGAGTGTTATTAACCCTCTGTGGTCCACGGACGCTGCACCTCCAAATCACATGACTATGTTAAGCTGACATAGCAAAAAAGCTGCAGCCACGCTGAGTCTCTATTTCAGCCCACATTGAAAGTTCGGACTTCAAAGTTTTTGAATTTTAATTACAGGCCAGTAAATCCAGAGTTATGATAATATATATAAGCCATGCTTTTTAGTAAATACTGTCGTCACGTTTTTGTGTGTGTGTGTGTGTATTAAGCGTTTTCTAAGGAAAGCGCGAAAACAGTAAAGAAAGGGAAAAAAAGCCACCTCTTTCCTATCGGTGGAAAAATGCACCATGTCGACCAATTTTTTAAAAAAAGTCAACATGTGGGATTTTGATGTTTAGGAAGAGGGAAAAGTTTTGGGAGTGACGGTAACGGCAGCCAGACAGAGCGAGCGAGTGAGAGAGAGAGAGAGAGAGAGAGAGAGAGTTTTTAGATGTGGGAGATTTCTGACGTTTAGTGTGGAGTGTATACTTAGTGTATTGTGTTGTCTTGTGTAGCTGTTCTGTTGTGTAGTCGTTTTGTTTTGTGTGTCAGTGAGGGCACTAATGAATGTCACAAAGGCACATTTGCAACGTAAATACTGTCACTAAGTAGAAAACCAGCGGAGTGATACACCTCCTGTTGTCAGGCCTGCAGGTTTATCCCTGTGCTGTTCTCCTCTGTCTTTTGGTGGACAAACTTTTTTTTTTACTGGCACACATCATTTGTGGGGCATCTTATTGCAACACCTGATTGTTATTCATTTTAGTTTTAGTAATATTTTTAAATGGTTGTACAAAATGAAAAAAACGGCAGGTGTATTGGCTGCATTTTTAGAGAAATAGTTGTATATGTTTACAAAATGTACAATTTATATTTGCATTTCAAGTTATAAAAATTTACTCAACATGTCTGTGTTTTTTTTTTTTACAGTAAAAAATACTACTAGGGTTTAAAGTTCTTTGTGTGATTTCAGATCAGTAATAGTACTATTAACAGTAATAGTAGTACTAATGCAGTATGTCAGTGAAAAAAACAACTAAATTCAGTTGAGCTGAAAAGAATGATACCAAACAAGGCAAGGTGAAAAAAATAAAATGAAACAATTTGAGGGTGAAATACAAATGTAAACTCAAAAGGAGTCATAAATGGCCGGTTGTATTTCAGACCTCAGTGGGTTAATCCAACAAATCATGAAAAATTATGTTAAAATTTTTGTTCATGACAGTGCAGATTTCTGACATTTTGTGTAATTTAAGCTGTAACAATGTGATTGTTTTCTAACAAAAAACAGTGAAACTTAAGTTAGACTTGTGTTTGTAAACGAACCGCCCCATGTTGTGTAGCTTTCTGGATTTTATACTTATTGGGCTACATATTTATTTATTATACAGGCTATACAGTACATAACATCAAAACTCACATGTTTTATGTAACTAAAGTGTTTAATTATGTGGGCTACAGACAATAATTAAGTTATAGACTATATTTATATGAAAAACGTGTATACTTACTGCATTTGAATCATTTTAACCATATGTAACCACCTGCATATGTGTTTGAAAAAAAAAACCTTGATTTTGCCACCCCATTTGATTTCTTTGCCACCCTCTTGCCACCCTAAGAAAATTTCTCTAGATCCGCCCCTGCTGTGCATATGGTTGTATTAAGTTGCATAGTTGTTTTAATTGAAGCTTGTTGACGTACCACACTATTGTTTAATGATGCTGTGGTAGTATTCTGCACTTTGCTTAGTGCAAAGGAGATCAGTAGATGGCGCGGCCACATCCAGACGTCTTCCTGACCGCTCCGCTCTGACTATCCACCTTTCTCGTTTTTTACTTATTTTTTGTTCTGGTTTACATTCCAAAATCCTCTAGTTTTATAGTATACGACAGCAGATCACTTGTAAACATCAGTGACAAGGTTGCACATCTAATCTTGGACACTTTTAAACCTGACCCATCCTGGCTGCCAAAGATACTACGGGGCGCGGAGAACAACAAAATTTCTCGCCCACGTCCTGCACACCACCCTCAGCCACGTGGACAAGAAACAGGGTAACTATGTGAGAATGCTGTTTGTTGATTACAGTTCAGCATTTAACACAATAGTGCCCAGCAGACTGTTCACAAAGCTCAGGGATCTGGGACTCAACAGCCGTCTGTGTGCATGGGTGTTGGACTTCCTCACTGGCAGAGCTCAGGTGGTGAGGGTGGGTAGATGCGTCTCTAACAGCATCACCATCAACACAGGAGCATGTGAGCATAGGATGTGTCCTCTCGCCACTGCTCTACTCCCTCTACACTTCAGACCGTGTGGCCACCCACAGCTCCAACACCATTGTGAAGTTTGCTGACGACACAGTGGTGTTGGGTGCCATCTCCAACAACGATGAGGCGGCCTACATGGACGAAGTGAAGAATCTGGCATCATGGTGCCAGGACAACCATCTCCAGCTGAACGTTGGCAAGACCAAGGAGCTGGTGGTGGACTTCAGAAGGAGTCAGCACAGAGACTACAAGCCCATTATCATCAATGGGGCTCCAGTGGAGAGGGTGCAGTCCTTCAAGTATCTTGGTGTCCACATCTCCTCAGACCTGACATGGTCTGCCCACATTCAGGTCCAGACCAAAAAGGCTAGGCAGCGCCTGTACCACCTACGACAACTGAGGAAGTTCAGGGTCTCTCCAAAGATCCTCAGGATTTTCTATACAGGCGCTGTGGAGAGCATTCTCACACAGAACATCACATCGTGGTTTGGGAACAGCTGTGTTAAGGACCAAAAAGCTCTCCAGAGAGTGATCCGTACAGCAGAACGCTGCTGCAGGATTGCTCTCCCCCCGCTTCAGGACACCTACACCAGGAGATGCCGGACTAGAGCAGCGCAGATACTGAAGGACCCGTCCCATCCTGGCACCAAACTGTTCCAACTTCTGCAATCCGGCAGAAGGTTCCGCATCATCCGGGCAAGGACAGAGAGACTCAAGAGGAGCTTCTATCCCCAAGCCATCCGGGCCCTAAACCAACCCTACCCCCCCACCTCCTATATAACAAGTGTATTCACATGTATAACTATGCATGTGACAGATAAAGAACCTTGAACCTTGAACTTGTTTCTTTGGCCAGTTTTATCCACCTACTGTAGCATGCCATGCCTGAGGAAACTTAGTCTAATGCGCAAATGCTCTATTTGCAGTGGCCTGTCTCTCATAACAGAATATTTTACAAAGATAAAGGAGAGGTGAATCCAGCTTTGGAGGTTTTAGTCTTGTACATCTCTGGGTTTAAATGAAAGCTCAGATTCTTTAGAGAAAAAATTCTACTAAGTGAAACAAAATTTGTTTCATATTCCTTTACAGTATATGGGAGCTTGAAACTCTGGGTGAATGTAAAAAATAAAACAGAAAGAGAGGCAGTGAAGATATGGATGAATCTGAAATACAGTATAAACTGCAAGGCACAACTGAGGGGAAATCCTGTGTGAGAAACAAGTTTTAGTGTGCTCTCAGCCGCACTACCAGATTGTCATCAGTGTCAGGCTGTGAAAAAGAGTGAAAAGGCTCTTTGGTTGTTGTACTATCATATAGAACACGTCTCAGGCTTAGTGAGCTTCTTTTCTTAATCCCAAACAAGAAGCACAACACTTTGACTCTCTACACTTTCTGAAACCTTTCTTGGTCATTAGTTTTCTTCTGAAGTACAACAAGTTATTTATAACACTCCTTCTTCTGGCCACTACCCTCAGGAGATTTTGAGGATGGGATATCTGGTCATTGCAGCAAACTCAACATGTCTACATCATGATAAGAATTAAGATATCAGAGGAGAAGTTACAGTGACCCCTTTTGTTGTAAATGTTTTTGGCAGAAGATTATAAAAAAAATCACTCTGTTCATAAAACATCGTGACCAATCAGGTTTCATCAAAGGTAGACTAGAATCTACAGCTATCTCTTTAGATGCAGAGAAATCATTTGATCAAGTAAAATGGATATTCATATGTGCAGTTCTACAAAAAATTGGATTTGGTTTATCATTCATCTCCAAATGCATGTGTTATGACAACTGATTTTACTTCTCAGAGCTTCAATCTGGAGCACCAGGCAGGTCTGCCCGCTCATGCACTCCCTTTTTTTTTATCTTCACTAAGACACTAGCAGAAGTGATCCAATGAAATAAAGATCTCAAAGGAATTCAAACTGAAGATAGATCTTATGCATGACTAAGAAAATGATCTTTATGAACTGAAAATCCAAAAATGATTTGTGTTTTGCTCAGTTTAGAAATTTAGATCACATTGTTTGGAGAGAATATCTTCTTCTGCAAAAAGCAAACAAAAAAGGCTTAAAAAACAAACAAACAACTAATTGGTGCCCACTGTTCTCGGGTGGTCAGCTGTGGTGTGGTCTCGTCCCCTGGTGTGCTCTGCAGGCGGCTGGGGGTGTTCGCGTGGGCTGAAGGCGCCTGGCAACTTCTTGGGGAGGGAGGCTGTGACTGATGTCTGCCTTGGATCTTGTTGGTGGGGAACTTAGGTGTCTGCTGCCTTGTGGTGTTGGGGTATTGAGCCTGGGGTGCTTGCTTTGGGGAGGGTGGATGGTTACGTTTTTACCTGTCCTGTGGTGGGGATATTGGAAGCCTCCTGGTAGATGTGGGTACTTGGTGTTTCCAGGGTAGATGGGTAGATGGTCATGACTGATGTCTGGCGCGTACCAAGGTGCTTGGCCTCTAGCAGGGTTGGCTGCCCATTGCCTCTGGTCCTTTCAGGCTCTTTCACTTTGGTCAGGCGCATCTCTTTTCCTTCTGCTGGGGTACGCATGCACTTATCATTGAGGTGTGTAATGTCTCAGTGCTCTGGGGAGGCTGTGGATGACCAGGGTTTCCTCAGCCTTTCTGTGGCTTCCTCTGACTCCCGGGGGCATTGTTGCGGCTTTTCATGCTCATTATTAACTACATTTCATGACAAACACATGCACTCACACTCAGACATACACATATACATACTCACAGACACAATATAGGAACATTTGTGCATCCGTTTATTGTTTTTCTCTTTCAGGTGCTGTTGCAGATGCAGCAGTTGATATGCTTTAATTTGTGCTTTGTCCTTTATTCTCAACTCTTTTCTTTTTTCTAACAAGAGAAACCCACAGAGCCTTACGGAGCTGCTGTTGGCAAAGCAAATTTGTTTGACACAGCAGTGCATTGAGATCATGATTCTGCTTGTCAAAGCTGCCGGACAGGACAGGTTATAATAAATGAATAAATTAAAAATAATATATATTATAGGTAACAAATAAAGTAAACCATGTTTTAGCTGTTTTTACTATAGTTTAAATTTATTACATTGGCTACTCTGGCATGTCAGAGGAGCCAGTGTATTGGCATGTCACTACACTGTCACTGCAAAGAGTTCACTCAGTTTAAAGTCTACCAGTTTAGTCGTAGTGGCTTAGCTAAAGGTTATGTTTCTTATAATGGCAGATTAGCCCTTATTCATCATAAGAAATAGTAAAATATTAATACTTTTTAAAAAATTGTTAAATATTATAGCATACCTCAACCTCTCCAGGTGGGTCTGGGTGATGTAATTTTACAAACCAAATAGCTTAAACTCAACCACATCAACAAAGACAATATTATGATATGGGATGCTCAGTAAGTCTGTATGGCAAGCCGTAGAGCTGTCTGCAGATATTAGAAGATACAAAAAAGTAGAATAAATCAGATATAAAGATAAAAGGTAGGATATGTGGGGGGAAAAAAATCAATTTTATCACTGTGTGAAGACATTTACTAGGTTCTGCTTAACAAAAGATGGGAGAGTTAAATTATTTTTGACATTGCATCAAAGAAAATGAATATATCTGGGGGGAACATTTCCATGTAACTAGTCATATTGTCTCTTCATTAAGACCAGAATTATCATGATTAAGAGAAAGCGGGGAACTGTTGGTGATACACTGCTTCAACGTGATCCTCCATGAGCATTTTTTTTTTAATGTACAATAGTATACTGAGCTAAGAATCCATATTCTTTTTTCAAACTATGACAGGGACTTGGTTGGCCTTGACTGAGCTGTGGAGACATCATGCTTCAGACTGCCTGTTCATTCTAAATATGACACTCTGTCAGAGATATACAGACACACGCTTTCTTCGATTAATTGGCTTTCCAGTCTCTGTGTACAGAGACAAGGCGACAGTAGAAAGCTAATACCTGACAAATGTGCCTAGGGAGGTTAATATATACTTTGTATGTTGGGTTTGCTGACAGGCAAGACAAATATAGTTTATGTTCATGTTTTCTCAACTACAAAGGCAGTTGTAAATTAAGCAGGCTGTAAATTAAACCAGCAGAAAAAGTACATACATCTTGTTATCCTAGTTTCCTCCAGCCTCCCAGTGTTGTTGGCACACAAGTCAATCAATTCTGCTGCATAGCAAAGAGTATTTACAGTTCATTAATGAGGCAGCTGGGGACAGGAATGTCAGGACGTGGTGCTCCGGGGAAGAAGCAGACATTTGAAGGAGAACCAGTAAAATGACAGAATTACAAAATGTACATCTGAGAGGGGACTTGTTCGGGTGGTGGAGTGAGAATTCAGGGGGTGAATGTAGGAAAAGAAAATACTTTTTGCTTGCCGTTGAGGTAGTGTCTTCATTATGCAAATGTCTGTGAAGAAAATGCAGTTAACAGTTAGGGTGGGTATGTCCATTGACATTTAGCATTATCAGTGTTTTTCTCCACTTTGGAATCCATTTTTTATAACTTTTTTCTAAAAGGCAGAAAAGCCTTTGAATCAAATTCACTGGCTCACAAATTAGTAGCTTGGTTAGAAAGTCTGTCAAGAATCCCAAAAGGGAAGACATGTGTGAATCCTCAAAAGAAATACTCTTTCAGTGCATCCTCAAACACCCTGAAGTCGATAAGTACTTGTCATCTTGCCCCACCTAACAAAAGCCAAGTCTGTCAGAAACAATATGAGTCCTCATCAATTTAAATATCCCTCCTGTTTTCATCTGAGCCAACAACACGGGAGATTAGGAACATGGTTGCAGCTATCAGAGCAATGGATCTGGACTCGCCGTCAGTTATTTCCAAATAATTTGATTTAGTGACTAACAAGAAGGCCCTACTGAGTCTTGCCAGGAGGGGAGTGTAGCAGCAATGGAAAATATGATGTTGGCATGAAGGGTCATAATGGATTAATAGCTGTAATTGACAAGTGGCCAAGTTACTAGCGCAGGTGAGCTGGGCCCCCTATGCTTGATGGATGTAATTTATCTGCACAATAATTCAGGGGTGTTGGTTAGCTGGAATTCACTGATGGAAGGTGGGCTGCTTTGGCTTCTTTGCATCTCTTCTGTTCGAGATTTTCTTTCGAAGTACAAGTGGAGTCTTGGAGCCACATCTATCAAGTAGCTGTAGCCCTCAAATTCATTTCTTCTAGTCAATCACTATAGGTTTTGTCTATCCATCTCCAACAGTTCCAGCATGTTAAGGCTGTCTGTCACACATATTGTCGTTGCATATTTGTGAGGGTAGGCAGGATACATTCTGTGAAAAGCCAAAGCAGACACATTTCAGTATAACTAGCTAGGTAACTATGGAAACAAATTTATTATAGCAACTATATTATCATATGTGTGTATTTAGGATTCTAAGAGTGACAGTCTGTTGCTGATAAATGCTGTGACATCAGTCTAGCTAATGTATATAACAGATATGAGTTCCATTGGCAGAGTTTCCAATCCATGGTTCTGGAATCACCTTGACTCTGTAGTATCCACTGCTGATCCGTCAAGCTCTCCGAGTGTGGAAAATCATAGACCTGTATTTGCTCTATATAAATGGGTTGCCTGATTATGCAATGGCTTCCTTATCTTGGTAGTCAGTGGAATTTTACAGAATAAGCAAAAATATCTTAGAAGATGGAAGTACCATACTTATTTAGATTTTAAAATGGTAAATGGCCTCTATTTGTGTAGCGCTTTACTAGTCCCTAAGGACCCCAAAGCGCTTTACACAACCAGTCATCCACCCATTCACACACACATTCACACACTGGTGATGGCAAGCTACATTGTAGCCACAGCCACCCTGGGGCGCACTAACAGAGGCGAGGCTGCCGGACACTGGCGCCACCGGGCCCTCTGAGAATATGCAAAGTAGATGGTATCAAGCCTTTGCAGCAATTATTCCAAATCATATGATATGTAAATGCATAATTGAATTCAGCATATATGATGGAACCAGTTTAATAAAGTAATATCACCATCATAATGTAAAAAGCATCTAAAGCCCAGTGTAAGGTCCCAAGGCTGCACAAACAAACGGATAATAATTCAAAGTATTAAACTGAACAATGCTTTGTCAAATTTAATTATGTTAAAAAAAAAAAAAACTGACAAGAAACCATGAGATTCATCAAATAATCATAAATTATCTCATTGGGACTTTCCTTATTATTTCCTAATAAGGAAATAGCTTAAAGGTAAACTGTATCTGTCACTTGTAGCCAAGGTTATTATCGTTAACGAAAACTAACGAAATAACGAAAACTAGAAGTGAAAAAACATTTTCGTTAACGGAAATAAAAATAATAACAAAAAAAGGAAAACTAACTAAAACTGTAATGAGTGTTCACAAAACTAACTAAAATTAACTGAATTTATAGCAAAAATGTGTTTAGTTTTCGTAGATGTGTGCGTGTCATACAATAGTGAAGGGTGAAAATGAAGTTTAGTTTCCAGGGTTTTTTTCGTGCTGTGTCTCATTATGCCAGCAGGTGGCAGTACGTTAGTCGAGTCGTCTGTGTTGGTGCTCCGTCCACGCGCAGAATCACGTCAGGAAAAGTCTGGAGAAAGCGCCAGCTTCCAATTTGGGATTACTTTGAATATGACTGTGTTTTGGATAAAGCAAGTGTCTTGTAGTGGAAAGAGACAAATTATAAGGGACATTTCTAAAGGGAAAAAAATCCCACAAACCTTAAAGTGCACTTGAAAAGCTCACACAAGAAGGCTAAGCTAGCTTACCTTGAGAAGGTAAGGGAGCACGCCCAACCCTCATCCCCAGAAACAGAAGCTAACCCCAGGCAAGGCAGCGTGATGCATCCCGAGACAACAGGACTGGGATATCTACATAACTGTGTGAGTCAATTGCCTTAACACCCGGTGCTGCAAGAGTTAATAGTCTCACTGGGGCCAAGATATACATTTTATAGTTGCCTGGTATCAATGGTTGTTCATCTACCTTTATTTATATATGTATTTATTTATTTAAAGAACCCATAGGTGGGAATGTGAGTTGTCTGTCTCTGCGTGTTAGCCCTGCGACAAACAGGCGACCTGTCGAGGGTGCAGGGTATGGTAGCTGGAATAGCAACATACCCAAGGATAAGCAGAAGAGAATGACTGATATGATGAAACTGGGATTTTGTTACACTTAATTATTGCAAACACAACTAAAACTATAACTGAAACTAATCAAAACTAAACTGAAACTAAGGATTTTCAAAAAAATAAAAACTAAACTAAACTAGCAAACAATTAGTAAAAACTAATTAAAACTAATATAAAATTGAAAATCTGAAGTCAAAACTAAATAAAAATAAAAACTAATGAAAATTGCAAAACTATTAAAACTCTGCTTGTAGCACAATCAAAAGAGTTATGGAGATAACAAACTTATGTGAGTTAATCCTTAGGACATGATCATTTTAATATTCACCTCCGCCACACTGCTGGTCATCAAGACATCTGTTCCGTACCTTGTACAGAGCTTAAAGTGGGATTTGCCAAGTGGGGACACCTACAGTTGTGTTCAAAATAATAGCAGTCCAACATGACTAACCAGATCAGTCAGTGTTTTTGGTATAAATCATAATATTACATGGCAAATAATTTACCAGTAGGTGTAGTAGAGTCAGAGAAATCAACAGATCCAACATTCATGAGATGAATGCACCTGAGTCTGTGTAATTGAATAATTAAGTGAAAGGGGCGTGTTCAAAATAATAGCAGTGTGGAGTCCAATCAGTGAGGTCATTCGTTATGTGAAGAGACAGGTGTCGTTCATGTGGTCCTTATTTAAGGATGAAGCCAGCACATGTTGTACATGAAATTCTCTCTGAAAACCTGAGAAAGATGCCTCGTGCCAGACATTGTTCAGAAGAACAGTGTGCTTTAATCAAAACGTTGATTAGAGAGGGGGAAACATACAATGAAGTGCAGAAAATGATATGCTGCTTAGCTAAAATGATCTCCAATGCTTTAAAATGGAAAGCCAAACCGGAGACACGTGGAAGAAAACGGAAGACTACCTCAAATGGATCGAACAATAGCCAGAATGTCAAAGACTCAGCCAACGATCAGCTACAGGGAGATCAGAGAAGGCCTGAAGTTACCTCTGAGTACTGTGACAATTAGAAGATGCGTGTGTGAGGCTAATCTAGCTGCAAGAAGCCCCCGCAAAGTCCCACTGTTAAAAAAAGACATGTGCTGAAGAGGATACAATTTGCCAAAAAACATATCGAAGAGAAATGGAGAAACATTTTGTGTACTGATGTAAGTAAGATTGTTCTTTTTGGGTCCAAAGGCCGCTGACAGTTTATCAGACGAGCCCCAAACAATGACTTCAAGCCACAGTATACTCTGAAGACCGTGAAGCATGGTGGTGCAAGCATCGTGATATGGGGCTGTTTCCCTTACTATGGTGGCGGGCCTATTTATCGCATACCAGGGATCATGGATCAATTTGCTTATATCAAAATACTCAGTGTTGGGCAAGTAACTTTGAAAAAGTAATTAATTATACTTACTAGTTACTTCTTCAAAAAAGTAACTGAGTTAGTAACTGAATTACAAGATTTGAAAAGCAATTAATTACTTGAAAAGTCATGTTAGCCATGTTACCCATCATCTTGATTGGATGGATGGAGATGTGTTTCCAGCAAGCTGCAACTTCACTGTGTGTGAAGGGCTTTTGAGGAGACTGAGTTCAGCAATAAATAATAATAAAAATAGTTTATAGTTAATAGTTTAATTATTTATATAGCACATTTAATTACAACAGGAGCGTTGACCAAAGTGCTGTACAAGAATACAACATACCTAATTAAACAACTCAGAGTATTAAAAACAAACACCAAATATGAATTAACAAATAACTCTCATGCTGTATTAAAAGCCAGTACATAAAAATGCGTTTTAAGATAAGATTTAAAAAGATTGACAGTGGAGTCTTGCCCCCGACACCCCTCCCTCTGGTCTTTCTCTGCTGGTCTAGGTCTCGTACCCAGTGGACTGTCTGATGTGTAGGGGTAAATTATTCCACAGCTTAGGCGCTATGACTGCAAATGCTCGATCACCTCTATGAACCAGCCTCGACCTTGGTACAGCTAAAAGCAAAAGATCACTTGATCTAAGAGATCTAAGGGGGGTATAAGTCTGCAAGAGGTCAGACAAATACCCGGGAGCCTGTCCATTCAGGGCTTTGTAAGTCAACAATAAAATTTTGAAATTAATTCTGAAGCGGACAGGGATCCAATGAACGGAGGCAAGCACCGGGGAAATGTGTTCACATCTTTTAATACATGTCAGAAGACGAGCTGCAGCATTCTGGACCAACTGCAGCCTTGCCAGGCAGGTCTGGCTAGATCCAGCATATAAGGAGTTACAGTAGTCCAGCTGGGATATAATGAAAGCATGAATCGCCTGTTCAAAGTTTTTAAAAGATAAAAATGATCTCACCTTAGATAAAAGCCTCAGTTTGAAGAAAGACCGCTGTACAACTGAGCTAATTTGTTTTTCAAAGGTGAAATTACTGTCAAATATAACCCCCAAATTTTTGGCATGCGATTTGACAAAAGGCTCAAGACTGTCCAGGTTAAAATTAGAAGTGTTGAGATTGCCGCTTGGTCCTAAAATTATCACTTTCGTTTTGTTCTCATTGAAGTTAAGGAAATTAGAGGCCATCCAGGATTTAACTTCATCGAGACACTGAAGTAAGGGTTCTAGTGAGGCAGGACTGTTTCCCTTCAGCTGAAGATAGATCTGAGTATCATCAGCATATTAATGAAAACAAATGTTATATTTTCTAAAAATTAGACCTAAAGGCAGCATATAAATGGAGAACAATATTGGCCCCAGTAAAGATCCCTGGGGAACACCACAAGTAAGGGGAGCTGAGGAAGAGATAAAATCGCCAAAGCGCACAGAGAAGGTCCTGTCAGACAGGTATGACCTGAACCACTCTAATGGGATGCCCTTTACGCCACAATGCTCCAACCGTGTGATTAAGATGCTGTGGTCAACAGTATCGAAGGCAGCGGTCAGATCTAAAAGCAGAAGCACAGCTGAGTCACCTGAGTCAGTGGCTAATAAAAGATCATTAAGAACTTTTAAAAGTGCAGTTTCTGTGCTATGAAGAGTTTTAAAACCGGACTGAAACCTCTCAAGAACATTGTGTCCATTTACAAAAGATTGCAGCTGAACAAACACAATCTTTTCCAAAATTTTCGACAGGAAGGGGAGCTTTGAAATAGGCCTGAAGTTAGTGAGGACGGAGGAGTCAAGATTAGGTTTTTTAAGTACAGGCTGTACAACAGCATGTTTAAAACAGGCTGGCACAACACCTGAGCTAAGGCTGCTATTAAAAATAGCTAAAATGTCAGAACTGACAACCTTAAAAATCTTTTTTAGAAGATGTGTTGGAATAATGTCATTTGGACACGATGATGTCTTTGTGCCACTACATACTTCCTCCACCTGATCAAGACCCACAGGCTCAAACTGATCAAAAACAGCAGAGCAGGTGAATATTTTAGAAGCGTCATGTGAAGGCAGGGCGATCATAGATCGAAGCTGTTTTATCTTATTGATAAAAAACTGCAAGAACCTTTCACAGGTGTCTGAGGAACTATTAATACAAGAAGCTGGGGAAATATTCAGGGCAGAGTCAATAATTGAAAAAAGAACCCGAGAATTATTGGAGCTATTCTCAATAACATTAGAAAAAAACCTAGACTTCTCTGCTTTTACAATGTCCTGATACCTGTACAGACTGTGTCTCAACATCAGTAGCGGTTTTAGATACGGGCGACACGGGCGGTTGCCCGGGGCGGCATCGTGGTGGGGGGCGGCATCACGGGCATCGTACTCATGCTGCCCCGATGTCAGCCAGCGCATATTGGGAATGGCATGAGCACCCATCGGTTTTCTATCGCCCATTTGCTGGGAGTAACGGCGCCCTTCGTTTGCGCAGAGAGGAGAGGGCGGAGCGGCGGGGAATTTTCTGACCGGCTGGAGCAGCATCTAATAACCAATTCGCAAAGTAAAACAAAATAAAAAATAACCAACAAACATGAAAACACCAGACATTATAATACAGACTTATAATTTGCACCGATGTTTTTTCGAAATTCTATACACAAAAAGTGAGCGCGAGAACCCTCGGTGTGCCTGCTCGCTACCGAAGTCAAAGTAAACTTTATTGTCATCTCCGCTACATACAGTCCAGAGAAGAGACGACAAGGCTCCAGTTACAGCAGTGCAAATAAACAAACAATAAATAAGAAGAGTAAGAAAATAAATATACACTTTAGGACTGGGGGTAAAGGGATCAATAACAATTTAAAATTTAAAACTTGTAGTTTGATGATTTAAAGTCTCACACACAAGCCGTCGAAAGGGGATTGGGGGGGGGGGTGCTGCTTCCAAATAGAGCACATTTCATTTATAATGTTGTAAATCCAAGTCCATTATGACAAAGTGAATCTATGAACTAAGGTGTAGGTCTGTTAGGTTATGTTGTGGTGATCCTTGGGTTGAGGGATGGGTGTTCTGGAGTGCAAAATTAAAACCAATGGAAGATAGATGAGAAAAGTTCAAAGCCATCAGGTCCTCAGTTTAGAAAAAAGAGAAAAGAGGAGGAGGACAAACGAGCAAAAGATACAGGTAAGCAGATGTGTCATTGGATAATGGCAGGTCATCCTGAAACAATCAGAATCAGAATACTTTATTAATCCCTAAGGAAATTATGTGGGTTACAGTTGCTCCAAGAAGAAATGGTAAAAATAGCAACAGTAACAGACTAAACTCCAAACAATACATTATGTTACAGATTTTAATATTAATTAGTCAGTGCCACTTGTTGATTTGTCCTGTTCTCATTGTATGACGAATTATGATGGCTGTTTGGTAGCCGTTTGCATACAATGCAAACTCTCTCTCTCCTCATATGTGTGTGTGTGTGTGTGTGTACAACAGTTTTATGTTATCCTTAATATGTTTTGTGTGTGTGTGTGTGTATGTGTGTGTGTGGGGGGGGGCAGAGGGAGAGTTCGCCCAGGGCGCCAAACAGGCTAGGACCGCCACTGCTCAACATGAGAAAGGACACCTGCAGCCCATCTTTTTTCCACTTACGTTCAGCCTTCCTGCACTCTCGTCTGGCTGAATGAGTGGCCTTATTTATCCATGGGTCTGGTCGTGGTTTCGAGTTTATAGTTTTAAAAGGAGCGACCTCATCAAGGACAGTTTTGCATTTATCATAGAAATTAACTGTCATTTCCTCGGTACCAGAGCCAAGGGGAGATCTTAAATTTTTTTTAAAAGCAATATAAAATTGTTCTGTTGTAGACTGGTTAAAAACACGACAATGACGTGTTGAAATAAGAGGTGTAAAATGGCGGAGAGATAAAAGTATGTCAAACACAACAGGGCAGTGATCAGAAAAAACAGCATCACATATTTCCATGTTTAGGACCGGTAACCCTAAAGACAGCACAAGATCCAATGTATGACCCTGTTTCTGGGTTGGCCCAGACACAAGTTGAGCAAGACTGAAGGAGTCTATCAAACTTAAAAAAGTCTCTGGCCAGCGAATTGGAGGGACAACACACATGAATATTAAAATCTCCAACGATTAAGATTCGATCGTAGTTTGGCACAGTTCCAGCTAAGAAATGTCGCAAATCCTTGTGATATTTTGGAGGTCTGTATACAGCTGCAACGAGTGTCGAGCGGGGATGCCCCAATTCAAACGCCAGAAGTTCAAAACTAGAATACGAGTCAGTTAAGAGTTGTTTGCAAGAGAGCTTCTTCCTAAAAACAGCTGCCACTCCACCACCAGTCATCCTCGGCACATTAAGATATTCACAGTCATGCGGTAAAAGTTCAGTAAAACAGCTGGACTCAACGACTCTCTCCCAAGTTTCCGTTAAAAGCATTAGATCCAGTTCCCGATCGGTAAAGAAGTCCTTAAGAATAAAAGTTTTGTTTGCTAGCGATCGTGCATTAACAAGACTTAATCTCAGAGGTACAGGTGGCTGAGCGGCCGATGTGGGTGCCCGACCTATCGGCCGTAGATTCTGAGGGTTTGCTCCACCTGAGCGAAGACGGGGGGGACGCTGGCGCGGGGTTATTGTCATAAGCCCGACAACAGGTGTCAGGCAAGTGTAAGCCATGTCCCGAGAGTGCCAGTAGTTGACGCGGTCAAATCCAGTCGGGATAGGGTGAGGTATTTTTCGAAGTCGTGTCCAGGTAGACTTCATTCTCACCAATAAGCCACTGCGTTTCCCACGGCGTCTACGGCGCCCTCTCAGTTGAGGTAGCGCCGGAACGCAACGGAGACAAGCTGGAACTCCTGACAGGAGTGGTGGGGAGAAGGTTCCCTGCTATCCATGATTGCAATAAAGAGTTTTTAACTGAGAGGATCTTAAAGCCAGCAGCATTTGGCGATCATATACAAGCAGAGAGTTAGCATGTTTTAAAACAAAGTAAAAATAAAACACTAGTACAAACAGAATCAGACAGCAAGCCGTACACACTGGCGCCATCTTGAATCTGTGGATTTATATAATCACATTAATAAAATGGGGAACTGACTGGACTGACAAAGTTGACTGAGTTGACTGACTTAACACCGGTACGTGTTATTGTAGATTGCACCTACCTCCACCCAGGTGTGACAAAGGGGTGGATGTATGTATATGTGTGGAGGGGGAGATTTTAGGGTCACATTAGAGTTTGTGGGCCCTGCAGATTTAACCTTTAACTGCTACTTTTCTGGGTTACTGGTTTTTGTGTGAAGGAAACTGTGTTTTACTGGCTATGTGTTGGTTATACTATCACACTGTGTGTTGTTGGGAAAATGTTGAATGTTACAGTGGGGAAAATGTGTGTACAGTGTGAGACACATACTGTGTTAAAATCAGTGTTACTCCTTTTACAGCAGATTATTAACTTTATGACCTTTTACAGCACCTCTGGAATCTGTTGACCTAGGCCTGACCTCCAGGACGCTCCACTGCTAATGTTTTGTTTCTCTCTAAGAGTGCTTGTGGAGGAGTCAGCACAGAAGAAGTGACAATAGAGCAGATGTGCAGTGATTATAGAAAATTTTGATGTTGGGCTCATTATCAGACCACCATTGAGCTCATAGGGATAAAATAAGTGAGTGACAATACTTCAGGAAAGTCACTGATTACAGTGGTGTGGAATAAATACATGGGATGATCCATGATTTGGGGCAAAATTATCAATAAGATGCCACACAAATTATTTGTGCCACTACAAAAAATAATTTCTGTCCACTATAAAGGAGAACATCACAGTCTGATACCTGCAGGCCTGACAGCAGGGGGTGTATCACTCCTGTTTTCTACCTGGAGACAGCAGTCAGTTCATTGTTCTGACACACAACACAAAACTATCCACAAAACTACACACTAACTACACAAGACAACACATTAACTACACACTCCAAACATGCTAACCATCACAAATCTCTCACATCTCAAAACTCGCTCTCCCTCTTTTTCTGCTGTCTTTCTCTCTCTCTCTCTCTCTCTCTCTCTCTCTTTCTCTCTCTCTCTCTCTTGCCGTCACTCCTAAAACTTTCCCCTCTTCCTAAACAACCAAATGTCATGTTGCCATATCATTTTTGATTCGTCGACATGGTGCATTTTTCCACCAACATGAATGCGCTGTTTTTTTTGTTTTGTTTTTTAAATTTTTTGGTCATAAGCAGAGAGTGCTTGCTAGCGCTGTCCTTAGACAGTAAACGTGACGAAACTATTCAGGAAAAAACGCCGCGTATATATTGTTTATCATGACTCTGGTTTTACGTGGCCCATCAACACAATTTAAAAACTGGTATATATCACCTTGTTGATTTGTCATCTTGAAGTGGTCATGTGATTGGGTTACCACAACTACTTTATTCTTCCTCAGTCAAACAGCAGCACTCATGCGATTGTTTTGCCCCCTAGCTCCAGGTGTTGCACAAAAAAGTGATCGTCTGCCAGAAAGTGATTGCCGCCCGCGGGAGCGCGCGTAGCTGCTTAAAGCTGTAGCGCCCAGATTACTTACAGCTACTTCCGTGCAACTGATATAACATGCGGTAAACTGAAGACAGCTTCAACCGTCTGTTTGTTGAAAAATAGTAATGCGACCGCACCGCATTTTCTTGTTAGTAATGGTAACGGCGTTGTAACGATAGAAATAGTAATTAGTTAGATTACTCACTGAAAATACTTGAAGAGGTCATGCTGCCTAATGCTGAAGAGGAAATGCCCTTGAAATGGGTGTTACAACAAGACAACGACCCCAAACACACCTGTAAGTGAGCAGCATCTTGGTTTCAGACCAACAAAATTAAGGTTATGGAGTGGCCAGCCCAATCCCCGGACCTTAATCCAGTAGAAACCTTGTGGGGTGACATCAAAAATGCTGTTTCTGAGGCAAAACCAAGAAATGCAGAGGAATTGTGGAAGGTTGTCAAATCATCCTGGGCTGGCATACCTGTTTACAGGTGCCAGCATGGTCGACTCCATGCAGCACAGATGTGAAGCAGTTCTCAAAAACAATGGTTATACAACTAAATATTAGTTTAGTGATTTACAGGACTGCTAAATCTTAACATTTTTTCAGTTTATTGAGTAAATATTTGAGTTTGTAATGAAAAATGCAGACATTGCTATTTTTTTTAACAGCCCAATATCATGTTTTCCTTCATTTTCTGTAAATTAATTGAAATATTGATACCTTTTTTCTTCATGTTTGGATGTAAAATATAATGTGCTGTGTTCCCAATGAATGGAAATAAAAAATATTATATGGATTTTGAGCTTTACTCACATTTTAAAACCACTGCTGTTATTGTAACTGCAGGACTATACTTATCTACTGCTTTAACTTCATGTTCTAGCTGCGATGCAGTCCAGCTACTGGAGGTGATCACTCCTTTTCAAGGCAATGGATGAGTTACAAAAGCATACCAGAAGCATCCCAGAAGCAACTCTCTGGTCACGTCAAGCTGCAAGGAGCAGCTAAGGAAGGTCAGAAGTCAAAATTTTAAAGTTTCAAATTCTGTCAGATTTCGAAATGGAAAGCCAAAAGTACACTACACTGCTTTTGTGATTTGAAAATGTGCAAAAGACAGAAGAAAATTGCTTCAGGGATGAGGCATGCAACCAATGTATTCCTTGAGTAATGGAGGTCTTCCAGTTTTTGTATTTGAAAATATGCAAGGATCCACTTGGGTCAGAGTGACGTAAATTTTATCAGAAGTCGGTAAATTCAAGGCTGTGTCTGTATGCTTGCCAATTTTTTGTTAGCTTGCAGAGACATTACACTATAAAGAGCCAAATATATATGTACCCTTTTTTAATATCTTTGCTCCAAATAGCAAAACTATCACAGGAATGACTACTTCATCTGTGGTGTCTGCAGCTGTCTGTTTGACCTTGTGCACAACTGAATGTGATACCACAACACTTTTCACTTTTACCCTTGATTGAACCTTTTAGTTATGGTGCATATTGCATTCAGCTCTGCGCCATTTAAAATTACAAAGTGACTCCAGCTCACTCCCCCTGTTTACTCACAGTTTTTTTCATCATAAATTCACAGAAAAAAGCTCAGAAATAATGTGTTAATAGTTGACTAGTAGGGTTAATACAAGAAGGAAATAACATTTAAAAAGCAAGACAAAGTAATCCATGTAAGGATTTGTGTTAACAGTTATTACAGATAATGATAAGATCATTATCATTATTACAAACTAATAGGAAAAGCATTAATTATTATGATTAAATATGATAGCAGAAAATAAACTTTGAACGATTATATTATGTAAATGATGTTTGAACAATTTGTATTTGTTTTTTTAATGTTCCATTGGTGAATTCTCGTGCTTTTATTTTGAAAAGGAAAGTGGCAGTTAAAAAACAATTTTTAATTAATTAATTTTAAATTGTATACTTGACATTATTCAGCCTGCATAGCTATGTATACATTTTTAACTTCCCAGTAGTGTAATGTAAAGCAACTATAACATATAGTATAACTACAACATGTTTTTTTCTGGTGGAAGGTTTTCAGTCAAAGGAAATATGAAATGTACAGGAATGTTTAGTTTTGCCTTTTGCATTCAGAATTACACATTATGTAAAGTGCAGAAGTAAATTTATGTCATTTGATACACAAAGAGGTGTTTATGAGGGTTATAGAGCTAGTTATGTATCCGTTTGGTGGTTACATGTTTTGATATTTACATGTTTACACATCTGAATGTTTACATATCCACTTTCAAAGCAGTAATAAGTATGTGTTGAATCTATTAGTGATGTGTCGGTCGCGAACAAAACGACTCTTAGAGCCAGATCTTTGAAGTGAACGACGCGAGCCGGCTTCTTATTGGGAGCCGTGTTTCTTTTTTTCTTTCTCTCACCCTCTCTCTCTCACTTTTTTCCACTTCACTCCGCATGTGAGCCTTGTGCTTGCGCTGAGCAGAGGGGGGAGGGGCGGTAGTTACACTCGCAGTAGCACAGGAACAGAGCGGGAGGGAAAGGGAGAGAAAGAGAGCCAAGGACAACAACAAGAGACAACATCATCACATTAGAAAGGTAATGAAAATGAGTGACACCAAGAAAGAAGCAAAATCTGGAACCATTTCAATTGTATTGACAATACAAAGGCAGAGTGTAGAGGCTGCAAGAGAAGGATATTATATAGAGCCGGCTCCACAAACAACCTGCACAGGCACCTGAGAACTGTCCACTCATCGGTGCAATGGGAAGATAAAATGCAGTCAGTTGAGTGTGATATTAACCCTTTAAAACCGGTCAGAGTGGGCACGATCCGTTTTGTGTTACTATTTTTAAATCCCTGTAGAACTGGAACCATGTAAGCTAGTGCAATAAATTTTTTTTGCATATGAAACCAGAGGAGTAGTACATCTTATGCCATCAGCTTTCCCTAGGTCACGGTTTCCTTCCACATATAGCTTTGCAAAAATTGCATAAAAAGCACTTGCAGCAACAAAAACATAATATTCCAGAAATAGGCTTTGTCGATCCGATCAGCTGTTCATAACACTTCCTACGTTGGAATAGACGTCAGCGCGAACCATGTCCGCCATTACCTGCCCGAAACCGGAAGTGAGTCATTTTTGCAGAAAATTTAGTTTTTTATCTTCAGGGCCTTATAAGCCTATTCTGGTGTTTTTAAAAGTTAACTTTATGCTTTTCTGTATCATTTCTGGGATGTTTAGAACTCAAATTGCACCGCTGGAAACAGTTTATTTTAATGCACATGCTGTTTTTTGCAAATTTGCATGATAATATTTATTTTTGTTTTTCCTGCAGTATATAAAAATTGGTGTATCTCATAAATAATACTATGAAGACACTCAAAATAAATTTCCTGTGGTTGGAAAATATTTTGTGCAACTTTTTTGTATTTATAGTTTTAAGGGATAAATCTCTTAAATTTCTCTAACTAGAAATATATGTAAAAAAAAAAAACATTTTCAATTTTTTGTAGTTTATTGCACTTTTTTGCAAATTCTTTAGTTGTTGTTGAGGTGTGCTGAGAGTAAAGGTGCTGCTAAGAAGGTTATCCGTCCACATCTTGCTGTTATAATAGTTTAGAGAGATTCCAAACCACATTGCGAAGCCTACAGTTATAACACAGGCCTGATCCGTGGTTAATATAAAGAACTACCAAGATTCCAGGTAACAACATTAAACACAATATTTACAATGTTACCTTCAAACAAAGAAGAATGCTGGGGGTATATAGTAGGATTAATTCCAGCATTATAATATGGTAATAGCATCCTTATATGTTAAAGTAACAACTAATATTACCTTATTATTATGAGGTTACCTCCGGAAGTCTGTTTATAAAAATTAAAAATGCGCAGATTTTCTTCTTCTTCTTTCAGCTGCTTCCTTTAGGGGTCGCCACAGTGGATTATCTGCCTCCATCTCACTCTATCCCTAGCATCCTCTTCTGTCACACCCTCTAAATCTCACTAGCTTTACGGATGTTCACTACATCTGTAAAGCTCCTTTGAGGTCTTTTTCCTTTTTTCCTCCTCACTGGCACCTCCATATTTCTTTGTCCAAAATAACGACTATCTCTCATCTGCACATGTCCAAACCATTTTAATCTTCAAACCGCTATATGTATTTTTAACCCTGTCCATTCTGGTCACTGAAAATCTTAACATCTTCATAACATCCTGTTCTTTCAGCTTGTCCCATCATCTCCAAATCACACATCATTGCAAGGCTCACAGGCATCTTAAACCTTTACTTCCATTCTTGCTGCGTACTTTTAATCACACAGTATCCCTTAGTCTCATCATCACAATCTCTAATTCTTGCACTTCACCTTCCCAGCCAGGCTCTTCTCATTAACATATATGTATTGTTTCTACTGACTTTCATTACTCTTCTCTTCTGATCATACCTCCACCATCTCAAAGCTCTCTTCTACCTGTTCATTGCTTTCACTGTAAATCATAGTCCATGGAAACATCTGCCTGACTTCATCTGATAGCCTGTCCATCTTTATTACAAACAAGAAGGGGCTCAGAGATTCCCTGATGTAATTCAAGACCACCTTGAAACCATCAGTCTTTCAAACCCTACACCTCACTGCTGTCATATCCTCATACAAGTCCAGCAACATCCTCACATAAATCTCTGCCACTCCTGACTTCCTCACTTTATCTCTTGGTACTCTATTATATGCCACAAAGACACAGCACAAGTCTTTCTGACATTCTTTATACTTCCCCATTAACACTCTTTCAACAACTTGTTCCCTTATCCTAATGGTACGACTCATCAAGTCATCAGTTGCTACAGCTATGTATGTGATTAATTCTATTATTTTTAATGAAGAGATATTCAAGTAACTACTTCTGCTATTGCAACCTGCTAATCTGCCACAAACCATAAATGGTAAATGGTAAATGGACTGTATTTATATAAAGCATTTAAAGAAAATCTTGGATATTAACCATTAAAATATATAAACTTAATTTTAGCATTAAGCCTAAATCAAACATTCCATAAACATACCACACAAAGAAGAGTAGTCTGCAGAACATGCACATTGACACAGGCAGAGCATAAACAAAATGACAGCTTAGTAGAAATGGTGATGAAAGCTCTAATATAAACAGAAGCAGAGAAAATCTCTTAAGATGTGGGCTTAGGTGGGATGAAGACTGTTGGAAATGAGAGCAGACATTACAAAACCATGAGCTGATGGAGATGAAAATGTATTGATTGTTTTGCCTGCAGACCAGATTAAATCTAGTGCTTGTGTATCGAAATTATTAAAAGAGTCTGTACTTATTTCACATGAGCATAAAATCAATAACCATTTCAGGCAAGCTCTGTTAACATATCCTTTCTTTTGAAGCCAAAATTTCCCTGGAGAATTTCTTTAATGCCATAATGTTGGCTCTCTTTCAAGTAAAGTGTTTTGAGGTTCTGGTTGCATCAAAACATAAAACTCTGTAGCGCTGATAATATCAGAGGTGTTTTCTATAGAGCTATCTCTCTTCTTGAATTTCAGTCTGTGTGAAAATTTATGAATTAACAAGTTGGTTTGAATTTAATAAAACCATGAAGGATTTATAATGCACCTCTCATTACATGCGACAGGAACATTACAAAGATAGCACAGATAATATAAGAAAGAAGACTGTCTGTCAATGAAAGATTACAGGCTTACAGCTCTCTTTGAAGTGGCTGCTTCCGCTACTCTTTACACAAAGATGGACAGGCAGACAGACACAAAGACAAAAGTCCTGTAGACAGTGAATGTGTCTATATTATTAAGGCAGGTCTAGTAGTAGTCGGGTGCATTATAGACTTGCCTTACTGCATCTTCAGTTCAGGCCGGGGGGATTGGGAATGTTCTATTCATACACACTAGTATGATAATGTCACTCATCTCCCACAGCACACTGAAGCAGCGAACATCGTGTCCTTTAAAAATCTGTATCTGTAAAGTCACTGTCCTCTTGGAATCGTTTTTAAATGTGGGACCTTCATCCTGTTAGAAACATTCCTTTACAAAAGGTAGACAGTGTCAACAATGTTAAGCCCGATTTAACTGTCAACGGTGTATATTTGGCACTATGGGTCTTAATTCGATAACAAAATAGATTCACACTGCCGCCAGCAACCTAGCTCATTGTGCAAGGAAAGTGAATAAGTTGAATTTTAAGGGAGAAAGTAGATTCTTACATAACCTGTTCGAAATTATAAGACCCAATGCCATGTATGTATTTTATATTTTCCAAGAGTTTGCATGTTCTACCCGTGCCTCTGTGTTTTTCCTCCTGGCATTTTAGGTCTTATGTCGGTCACAGGTGCTCAAGTTGAATCTGCTCTCCCCTGTGAAAAAACACAGAGTAAAAGTGGTGAATTCATGGTGCCAGACAGACCACCCTCATGAAGTCTGCTACAGATTGTTTGGTCAGACATATGCACACCAGTGGCCTGCTGGAGGTCATTTTGTAGGCTACTGGAAGTGCTCATTCTGTCTCTACTTGCACAGAGGAGCATATTCCTCCTGATGGGTTAAGGGCCTTCCACCACCTTGTCCAGCTCTTCTAGAGTAACAGCCTGTCTCCTAGAATCTCCTCCATGATGACTGTGCTAGAGACTCCATAAACCTTCAGTGGCAATGGCAGATATTGATCCACCATCTTGAAGAAGTCGGAATACCCGTGCAACCTCTGTGGTAGTCAGTTGTTCATAGTTCGGAGTTGTCCCATTGATGCCCTCTAGTGCACCCATTGTTAATTAAATGGCAGCAGAAGAACAAGCTCCAACCAGGTGAAAAAATGTCACTGAGACAATCCAGCACAGAACAGCATGGTGCAAGATGCCAGCAGGCATGGCATACATGGATCAAGATAACCAAGTGGCTGGCATAGTGAACATCTGTGCCAAGAGAGGAAGAAGGGGTGTAGTGACAGACACCAAGTGATAGCAAAATCAGGAAGAATCAACACAGGAACCTCAAGAAATAACAAGAGAAGAGAGAAGAGGGAGAGAAGATGCAGAAGGTGAAGGCAGCAGTGGTCCACGTGGTAATCTGAACATTGGGTACTGATGACTGACTGGGCGAGTGGCTCCAGCAAATTATCGGGGCTGTCCTTTGTTACAGATTCTGTTCATAGTTTTCATGGACAGAATTTTTAACCATAGGCAGCTTCCACTTTTCTGCCCTCAGAATCTCATCTCTGCTTTTTGCAGATGATGTCTAAGGAGCTTTGAAAGAAAAGCGTCTGGACTACTGGAGTTCTGAAGAACTGAAGAAGCTTCTCGGATGAGAGGTGAAACGTCTTCAAGCAACTTAAAGAAGTCTAGACGCTTTTCTTTCAAAGCTCCTTAGACTACGATGACCTGGATGACTGAGAAACTTCACAGACTTTTTGCGGATGATATTGTTCTGCTGGTTTCATCAGGTTTCATCAGTGTTTTCACATTAGTTTTAGATGAGACCCAAATGACAGAAAATAGGTTCAGTCTACCAAGCTGGCATTTTTCACACGGCATCATTTGAATCATTACATTTTACATGTTGTTGGGTCTACCTTACTATATAAAGAGCCTTGAGGTGACTATTGTTGTGATTTGGAACTTTATAAATAAAATTGAATTGAATTGAATAGATTAGCTAGCCAAGTCAGTTAACCTAACTTTAAAAAAATCACTGAATAATGTGACTGCACTGAGAAACAAGTTTTCACACACATGTTTGACAAGTTAGATCATTGTTCCTGAAAGGAGAAAATAAGCCCCCAAAATAATCAAAATCTCAGGACTCTGATGTCCTTCACTGACTGACCCAAGTCTTTCCCTGAGAACAGGGACCAGTTCAGATCTGAAGTTGTTTTTTTTTTTTTATTTGTTTCCTTTGTTGTTACTCAGCTGCTTGTAGTTAACATCACTTAAAAACAACACGTAAACTATTATTTTCATCATGCAGTTAACTGTAAGTTAATAAAAGCTAGTAAAAGAATCTAATCTAACATTTGCAATTAATGTTAACTAGTTAGCGTAGCTGCTAAATACAGATGCTTAATGTGTTTATCACAGTCCCTTGAAGCATTTCTCTTTTTTGTAATTACCATCTAACATAATAATCAAGTCCCTAAAAACACTATGAAAAAATAAATTTTACCTGTATCAATGTTTAACCAAAGGAACTGGTTAAACATTGTACCTGTCTGTAAGCTTTATGCTTTATTTTTATATGACTCACCATCTGAAGTAGTACACATGTCCCTAGGTTAATGCATATGTTGAGAGCTTAACAAGTGATCCAGAACAAAGGCAAGACTTCTTCGTCACAAGAGACAAACATGGTGTTTTACTTGCAGAGCTGTCTGCTTATGCGGACAGAGGAATACTTAGCACTAAGGATCCACAAATGCACAGTCAGTCCCCCAGGAGCTTCTATCAGACGGTCGCTGCCTGCTCAGCGCACGCTGTTGTTATTGGCTCATCACATCCCATCACAGCCCATTTGCCTCTCAGTTAATCCAGTGCTCCAAACCCTTCTAAGTCTTTACATTCTCAGCATGGGAAAATAGATGCATTGGCTAAACATGCCAGCACAGTCTTCTGTAACAGAGGTAATCATCCAGAACATTAAACAGCACTGCAGAAAAAGACATTAGTATTTATTGTCTTCTACCTCAAAAAAGCTTTGAATGCTCGTAAAAAAAGTCACTGTGTAGTAGCAAAAAAATTGCTGGAAATGGAAAGAGTTTCAAGACACAAGCCTGAGGAAGGAGGTGCATGCTGGGAATGTAAATGTATTACAGTCCATACATCTTAGAAGCTTCTTGGGTTACATTTCAGGGAAACTCTGAATTTGTTGCCTCACTCAGATTTTAATGTCTATACCATAGATCCCACTTTACATGGTTAGTGAGTTTCCTGAACTTAAAGATTTAAATCCCCATACTGTCATCGTTTTAACAACCTTGGCTCACCTATGACTTTCCAATTGATTCCCACTGGTGCAGTTTAAAACAGATTGGCAAGGGAAATTGCAAGGCAAACATGAGAAATGTACTCTGTTCAAGCTGCCTGGCTGTCATCCATTCCACTCCACCTATAAAAATCACCTCAGCATAAACAAATTTGCCCAAATATCCTCTGGCCACTACTTTCATACATCTAGACGATCTAATTATCAATGCCATTACCTCCACTTTATTGTAATGGAGCTAATGTTGTGACAAGTTGTTTAAAATGCCAGTTTTCATGTACCCGGCAAGAGCCGT
This sequence comes from Oreochromis niloticus, assembly GCF_001858045.2. Lineage (NCBI taxonomy): Eukaryota > Metazoa > Chordata > Actinopteri > Cichliformes > Cichlidae > Oreochromis > Oreochromis niloticus. The sequence goes on along the minus strand of NC_031985.2, from coordinate 33,656,110 downwards.
GTCTCATCAGTCTGTTTGTTGTCTCCATCAACTGTTTTCCTTCTGTCCACACCTAAAGTGGGCCCACTGCTTTTGTTTCAGCTCATTAGCTACTATAGTTTCCATATATTTCACAGTGGAACATATACCTTAAGTGCATACTTCAGCACAGAATTGCCAGTGAGAAGGCACTAAGTTTTGCTGTTTCTGCTGATGAGTCACAAGTCATGGCTCCTATTGCCCATTATGGCAGTTGTGAATGTGAGCAGTGGGGATCATAAAAAGATAAAAGATAATGTGAAGAAGCTGAAATGAGTGTTGTGCCTCAAACTTGTTTAAACAATAATGCATACTGTGATGTTGTTGTGCCACATAAATGAGCCAAACACTTTTTAAATTCTCTGTAAGCACCTACTAATTTGTAATTATATATAATTTAGTCGCTTATGAGTCCCTATTTCTTTTAGTAGAAATAGAATAGTCTTTTTTATTTTTTTCCCTTATGTAATGTAATACAGCTATGTATTGCATCACACAGGTGTTGCCTTGAACTGTGACTCATATTTACTAAAGTCCTGTTACACTACTGATGCGTGTGGCCATGTTCATCGGGGTATCTTAATAAAGGTATGTGTCAAGAGTGGGAGTAGAGGATATATCTTGCTTTTGGAAGCTATCCAATCCCTATTCATATTTTTCAGATGCGTAAAAAAGTCACAATCTTGGCAGGCAAAACATTCCTCCATCAAGATGACCCATGACGGACAGAAGCATTTTTTTTTTCTTATCCATCTCATGCCAAGACTACTTGGATCATCTAGTAAGGCTAACCCGAGCTCTTTGCAAGGGGCTTGGAGTAGAGCCTCTACTCCTCCATATTCAAAAGGAGCCAGGTGAGATGGTTCAGACATCAGACCATGATGGCTCCAAGGCCTTCTAGATGAGGTGTTCCAGGCATATCCAACCAGGAGAAGGCCCAGGGGAAGACCCAGTATAACCTGGAAACTATAATTCTAACCTGGCTTGGGAATGCCTTGGTGTCCCCCTAGGAGCATGCACGTCTAGGGGGGAACAATCTGGGGGGAAAAAATGATTGTTAATAGTAGGGTTACATTGAGGATAATGATTATATTAAGGTTTTGATGATGAAGAAGAATTCATATCTTAGTTCTATTAGTTCTGCTAAGGTATGATTTTGTGTGTCAAGCGAGTATTGCTTTGAACATCCGATATTTTGCTTTCATCAGGAGATATTTATTTGTTACCAGACCCAAGTGAAGCTACTGTTTCACTCATCTGATTCCTTTGCTGATACAGCTCTCTGTGCTGCTGCCATTTCATAACCAAACCGTAGCCCCACCTACACAATACGTGCAGACTTTCTGCAACTCCCAAAGAGGAATTACCAATATGTGTATCCAGCCTTTACATTACTGCCATCTTATGACCACAATCGACTATTGTCACTAAAAGCTGCGCTTATTTCAATCTCTTAGAAAAGTGTAGTCTCTGTCTCTGAAAGGGTGTCCATCTCTTGTTAACAATGACTGGAGATGGGCAAGCTGGGAGGCCAGCAGCTTTCTTCTGGTTGTTGATGCTTGTGCATTTTGGATAAAACTCTGGTCTTTGACTGTAAACTGAGACTGCAAAGCAAGCTGTCGCTGGTCTGTTTCCACTACTCTGAGATCAGTTACTAGCCACGCTTCATGTGGAAACACATTAGCAAGTAAACAGGCTTCTGTAATTTAGCATCGTAACAGATGAGTTTCCTTTTGTTAACAACCTTTGCCAACATGTGTGATTTATAGGAGATGGAAATTGAGAAAGTTGTTAATAACTGCTTTAGAACATTAGCAAGGAATGTGCTGACAATGACAAAGTGGTGACGGGAGCTCTTATCAGCTCCAGTCTAATAAAATAGACAAGTTGAGCAGGTCCAAGCTCAGCAGCACTTTCGAATTTGCATCTATAGGAACCTCTGAATGCTGTTTTACTCTCTGTAGAGTTTGACCATTAACCATTTCTGTTCAATCCTTTTAATTCAGCTACTTTTCGTTTTATTTTAAATTATCAGTATATTTCGAAATACATATTACACACATGCATACATAGTATATTTTTTATCATCAACATACAAAACAACTGATTTTGTAATAGATATTTCCTTCACACAAGACTCCCACTACAAAATTGTTGATTTCTCATGCTGGTGCCTACTTTATTTGTTACTCTGCCACATTTTATGTAAAAAAAAAAATTGTATTTATGCCTGATTCTATTTTCAATATATTTGCCAATGGTGTGCTTATGCTAGATTCATAAATCTTGAAGATCCTAAAACCTTCTCCATGCTCTTGAGGCTGGAAGACACAGCAAACCGTCTGGCAAGTTTTCATGTGCCGTATTGATGTGCCATCTTACAGGAGTTATACAAACTGTGCAACTGCTGTAGGATTCAGATATCAGCTCATGCTACCAGTAGTAACACTGAACCCAGAAAAATGCAAATAGTGAAAAAACAGTCAGGAAATGATAAGGATGGAAAAATTGTTAGTGTCCTCCACCTGTAAAACCGTTCCCTGTTTTGAGGGTTGTCTTGTCGTTGCCCCCTAGTGCACCTGTGGTTAATTTCAGTAATACCAAAGCAACTGAAACTGATTAAAAACCTCGTTTGCTACTTAACTGACCAGATCAATATCCTGAAAGTTTAACTGACTTTATGCTGTGCTCTGATAAGAAAGTGTCCCTTGTTTTGTTTTCTTTTCAGCACTGAGTAATATCAATAATAGAACAACGCAGAAAGACAGTCATATGAAGGTCTAAAACTGGCATGAGCGACAGTGTATGAATTCTAATCATTAGTGTCATCTTCATCCCTACTAACCCTTGTAATTATCTTTTCACAGACAGTGTAGCTAACTGTACAGCTCAAAATCATCAGGAAATATAATTTCACACATGGGCCCAAAGGTATAAAGTCTCTTTAAATGTTATTTCTAATGTATATCTATTTAAAGAACTGGGAGCCTCTAAGGATATCTGATGTAAAACATTTCTGCTGAATATTCAGTCTATTTGTCTAGAACTGAGATGACCTGCGGCACCAATAGTTAAGACTTAAGTATTAAGGTACTGAGCAATTCAGTGTAAAATAGGGAGAGAAGCAGGTGTAGTTAACTACATTTAACTATGTGGAAAATTCACAGATGGAAAAGCTTCTACTGAGCATATCAGGAATCCTTGTGACATTCAGTAGCCTATCAGCTGATCATTTCAGAAAAATAAAGTAAGCACATGAGATGCCGCGGTATTAAAATTACCAGTAGATTGATTCTCACAAAGCGTTAATGTTCTGAACTTGCTGAGTGTATCGTCTGGGGAGTTCCTGTACCTTATATTTTACTTCAAATTGTCTTAGTCAAAGCAGGAAATGAGTTATTCAAAGTACATCAGAGGCAGAATGGGGGATGATATCACAGTGAGTGGGTACACATATGGCAATGCTGAATATCATGTCTTGTTATCTGAGGCGCTCTGTCATTCCTTATCATTTAAAGGGCTGCTCTAATCATGTGACACCCTGGTTGAGAAGCTTTTTCAGTCACCTGTCTGTTTTTCCATCATCATCCACCATACACTGTACTATCTCACCTTCTCACAATGCATTCAAAACAAATGCTAGTATATATTTGTAGCTCAGGCGGTCCACATCCACTACTAATCGGCAGGTTGGTGGTTTGATCCCTGGTGGTTTGAATGTGTGGCAATGTTAGATAGAAAGCACTTAAGCACAGAAAAAGGTGCCTGTGTGAATGAGGCTTGTTGTATAAAGCGCTTTGAGTGATCTGAGAAAGTAGAAAAGGGCTATAGAGGAATCAGTTGATTTACCATTTGCATCTCCAAAAATTTTAATATTTTGAAAATTTTTCATAACCTAATTTAAAAAGACAAACTTACAGATATTACATATTAATTACAAATTTATTATTTTCAGTGGGAGAAACAATTTGTCACTTATCAAAGTGACTTCTTCAGTCTCAGCTAATTGCAGGTCTCCCCAACCTTATATACACTGCATTTTCATAATGATTTAAACTGGCACCACTGAATTAAAATGGGCTGTGAGGTCAGTTTGACGATCAGTGCAAATGCAAATTTTCATGACCATCAATCAATGGCTCTGTGTTTTTTCAAAAATGCTCTTTTACTCATGGAAAACCTTTTCACAACTTTTTTTTAATTTAGTATCGTGTTTTGAGGAGAATATCAACTGTAAATAAAAAATATATTTTCCAAAAACTAACTGTGTGGGAGCATGTGAGAACTTTTAGGCCTTTCCTTCAGGCTGTACATAGTCCCCACTGGGGACAGGATTATATCTCAACATAAGAGAAGTGGTAATATATAGAACAGTAGACTATGATTCACAGTGGTATATTGGTTAGGCCTCTTGCCTCATAGCAAAACCCCTAGCTTCAAATCCAGCCTCGGGCTTTTCTGTGTGATGTTCTGTATGCCCCCCCAATACGTGGAGGCTAAGGCAGTGAGGAGACAGCAGCACATGACAACCAAAATTAATGAAGGAGAGGGACTAGAGCAGCTTTAAAAATCATGTAGTGTTTATTTACCATTTATCATGCCTTGACAATATTAAACCTGACTAAAGAAAAAGGTGGGGGCGGAGGATCAGGCGGTTGAGCCAAGTGAAAGAAATTAATCACACAAAACTGGCCTAAAGCATCTCCAAATGCTAAGTCAACCAACACTAAACAAAAAGGCCTAAAAAAGTCAGTCAAAACCATACAAAAGAGGTATCAAAGCATAACCTAGTGTTTCTAACAATTGTTGCTCTGTTGCACGTATAGGGTGCAAACATACTTGTCCAGCTTCACACCACAAACACTCCATTCACACACAAAAACATACAAATACAAAGGTCAGAGAGAGTCAGAAGCAGGCCCACCTGGCCAGGGAGCTGCCCTTTTGTAACAATCCCTGGTGAGCGATTGGCCCACTGTGGCCAGAACAGGCAATAGATGTGTACAGATTAATTTAGAATGGGCCAATAGATGAAGTCACATGAAAGACAAGAGAAACAAAAACAACAGTGCCACTTATTGTGGCATCTAACAGTGGGGTTTGCATGTTCTGTAGTGTTTTCTCCAAGTATTCCAGCTTCCTCCCACAGTCCAATGTCATGCATGGGGTTAGCTTAATTTGTTACTGTAAATGAAGAATTAAGAACCTGCAGCCACCAAACCAGTCACCTTCAACCACTTGACTGTGCCTAGAAATTCTGTTCATTCAAAGTCAGCATCAGTGAGTCTGATTCATTGCCAGTAATGCAGACTTAGCTCTCACAATGGTACAGGAACCAGATAGCCTGTAACAATAGGCCCGATATCTTATACTACCCCAGGGGATGGAGGAGGGACTCAGATGAATGCCAAATAACACAAACTGTAAACTGGCAAATTCCCATGCACAATGAAAGATCCTCAACAGGATAAAGAGCTGATCCAGGAACACCATAACTAGGGTGAAAACACCATAGTTCATCCAGAAGCTAAAGTTTGAATGACAGACGAACTCCTCTCCTGCAATCTGGAATAGACCTTTTGAGAGAGGCTGAGAAGAGTGATTCCACTGAAGTTGGAACACGCTTAAAGAAGAACAATTTTTAAAGAAGGGAAACAACACCATCCCAGTCTGACAGTTCAGAGGCAATGGCCCCAATTTTGCAGAGGCAAGTGAACCATGACAACCCTACAACATCCAGAGCCTTGGGAAACTCAGGGTGAATCTCATCCACCCCAGGAACCTTTCCTCTAAGGAGCCAGCTTGATGACCACCCCCAGTGATGGGTAAATCATTCCCTTCACCCCCAGACTCTGCTTCCACTACAGAAGCTGTGTCATTGATTGAGGAAAACTGCAAAGTTGGCATCAACAATTATTAAATGGCAAATATGTAGTATTTAATAATAATAACATGTATTTAAGTGTGCAATAGTTGTACGCTTTGCAATAAACTCTAAATTTAATTGAAACTCTAGTATTCTAAAGTGTTTTCCCACATTCTTCACAACTAATATTTTTTAGGCAATCTTTTTTTCCATTTGATATCAAATCAAATCATTGATATTGACCAGTAATACATGAAAAATAGGTAAAACAATTTAATAACACGTAATTTAAACTATCATTAAATTGGAAGTAGGTATAAAGAAGAGTGCCTCACTACTGCTGGTGGTAAAACCTAATTTTAAAAAATAATTAGTTGCTAGATTCATTTGAATAGGCATCAAACACAGAGCCATGCTAGTCTCTCATAAACTAGTCCAGATGACAGACTTTTCAGTATTTTGTTGACTGTCAGCTCCTCTTTCTCTGTTCTTGTGCACTTGTTTGTTTTGAGGTCTGACACGCGCCCCGGCTTTTACAGTGTGTTATGGAATGTAATTCTGTTTAATTAGAGATAGAGAACAAATACCGGGCTGTGTGCCCTCGTGCGTAGAGAAGTGATTAACCACTGGCTTTGTTTAAATATAATCCTGTCAATCACCACGTCCATTGTCTGGGTGCTAATAAGTATTTCATTGTTCAGCAAACATGATTTCCCCAAAAAGTAAGATGAAGGATTAAAAATAATGAACTGTTTGCCTGTTTGTCTGCATCTTGTGTTACGTTGAAGTGAATGGCTTAAGGAAAAACACTGATCAGTGCTTTGTGTCTATTAAGATGTCTGGAGTAGGACAGTGTGCGTGTAGGATAGATTTAATAAAAAAATTGAGTGAAGGATCACCACATTTGTTACAATACCTGTTTCCATCTATAAATGCGTCTTTATGCATCTGTGCATTCAATAATTTTCTATACCTGTCAAGTCCATCCATATTCCTCTTATTTATTATATCCTTATGTTTATATCCTTTTAAATCTATTGCTTGATCCTTTTTCTCAGCATCTATCAATGATCTGTCTGTTAAATCCAGTAATTTTCCATAACATTTCTATTCCATACATCCATTTCTCTATAAATCTTTTAGCCTCGTTACACTTGCATGTAAACGGTAAGTGGACTGTTTCTTGTATAACACATTTCTACTCAAGCTGAGTAAGTGCTTTTAACTGTAAGCTTCATTCACCCAATCACACACATTCACTGTCTTCCTCACAGATATGTTGATATGCAGTCTGGAGGAGTCAGGAACTGATCCATCAACCTTCTGACTGGTAGACGAATGACTGAGCCACAGCAGCCTCACAGTATTTAAACAGTGTATGCTTTATTTCCCTTATCTGCTCCATTCATTCAACATTTTTCATTAATCTATAACTCCATTCAACAATATTCTATACCAATATACTATTGTGTAGTATTGTGTATTGTGTAGTACCAATATAATATTTATGCACACCTTTTAGTAATGAGTAAAGTAAAGGATTACTATTGCAAAAAAAGTAATTAGATTACTGTTACTTTCCCGTAAGCACACTGCCTTACTAAACTGTGATTTTGTTTGTGAGAGTATCTCATGACACTGATGTACGAGTGTGTGACATCCGTGGCAGCAAAAAACGTGTGTAGATCAACAATGGATAATATGGAGTGCGGGAGAGAGTACGACCATGCAGCGTTTAAAGCATGGACGTACTTGCACTACTGTAAGTTTAATTCCGTAAAAAGTGAGAAAAACATTAGCGTCCGCAGTACACTCTGTGTGGGAAGAAAACTTCTTTCTGCAGCGAAGAATTAAACTTCAAATCTGAGCAAGCACCTAGCACGCCGCCACAAGAATGTGAAATTCACAGAGAAACCCCCGGATCCCCCCACTGACATGACCGCTGTGGCAAATGGCAAACCTCCACCGGCCCCACTCCTGCTAAACAGGTGAAAATAGATTTCAGAGCGACAGGACTTAATGCCGCTGAGTCTTTGATTTTATTTATTTTTTTGTTGTGTTTTACTTGCATCTATTTGAAAAAGAGAGTGTAAACACAAAAAATGATTTTATTCTAAATGCTGGAATAAAAATTCCAAAAATTCCAATTCCATTAAACATTGTGTCAGAAAACAATAACAAGAGAAAATGTGTGTCAGTATGCACACATTTCTTCTTTTTTGTAATTTATGTAACATGCACATTGAACTAATTAGAACTGGTAAATGTTCAAATTTGCGGTATGCCTTTTTTGAAGGCTCTGTTAAGATTGTGTCAGTAAATGTTGCTTCCTTAAGCACCACCTTGTAACAGTAGTGCTCAAAGAACAAACTCCTCTCTGAGCCTGATCCATCTCCTAATCAGTCTAATCAATGTAGTATATGAGTTTATGACTGCATAGTTTTTTTTAATATGAAATTACAAAAATGCATGTGAAGAAATATGGCATAATAAGCACACATAGTGATATCGCTACTGTAGTGGTAGTGGTATCGATCAGGTGTTCCGAATCAATACACAGGATTTGCTCACTTCTGTCAGCTTCACTTTATAGCATAAATTCCAGGAAGGCATTCTGACAATTTAAGGTTTTTCAGCAGGAGTGAAATTTTTTTGGCTTTGGTCTTTTTCATTTTGTTCTTTGTGTTGTTTCCAGTGTGGTTGGATGCAATGTCCTGCTTCAAGAGGCTCTGCAGTTAGAGAATGCCAGGGCACTTAGTTTGAATAAGTTTATCCGAGTGTTATTCATGTCACCTGTGAGGAATTTTAATGTTGTGGCTACTAAGTTCATTGTGAATGTAAAAGCAAAAGGTGCATTTAGAGTGCCTTGCTTGACGTTTAATTCCAAATTAAGTATTCATGTTACGTATTTTCAAAGATTACAAGTGTACTGCAAAAGGTTTCTGGTGAAAGGCATAAACAATATTACAAGGACATGACATGTTAGGACTGTGTATTTGTTCTTGTTATTCCACACTGTTTGTGAAGCACCACGGTTTATTCAGAAGTCAGACAGTGATTTTTGCTTGTAATTTCTTCCTCTTTATATGTTGAGAAGCCCACCGCAGGCTACAGTTATTTGACCTCTGCTATGATCTCTTAAAAATCGAACATCTTAGCTTTTAAAAACTGTCTGTGCGCCTTCCTCGACCTCATGATGACTTTGTCTTGTTTGTACAAAGTGTTGTTAGATTTTCAAAGTCACCCAAGGGAATAGCACAAATAACTCCTTTTACTACCTATAATTGATGGCTTGTTGCACCTCTCGCTGACCTAAAACATTAGCTGGCCTTTAAAATCCAGCTTCAGGACCTACCATTTCAGATCAAAAATTCTACTTTTTAGCCTCTCAAAGATATGGAAAACTTTTCTGCTGTATCCTGGAAAACCCAAGTCACGTTTGAAACACCTTAACTGAGGTAGGTTTATCTGTATGTTTAGGCTGACCAATTTTTACCATAAGCAGCTGTGAAGGAAGACGACAAAACCACAGACACACGTTATTTATTTATTACCTTTGAGAGCTGAATACCTGCATTAATGAGAAATGTTCATAGCAAACGGTCTTGATCTGAGGATACACATGTGAGCTCCGGTCCTATTGAGCCTTCATCTCGATGCCAAAGCGGGCATCACTGTAGCTGACACCTGCTTTCAAAGCTCAGTTTTTCAAAGGCTGCCTGTATCACTGCAAAATCCGTGAAATGCTGCACCAAGGAATTGATGTCTTTGTAGGTGAAATTCATCTATAGTAACAATCTCAGAGAAATGGCAGCAGTGCTCCCCTGACCAATGTCTGAGAAATGACATTTTGTTGAACAGTATTTCATTCCTCATTATCTTCTCATGTTCAATCTATCCACTTTCCCTTTTCTGTCAGTGATGCACACCTTTGCTCTTCTCTCACCTCCCTGTTCAAAATGTCTTTCGTGCACCCTCTCTCCCTTTTTCTTGTATTGTCCCACATGTGATTTCATTCCATGTGATTAGATATGACTAAGTTAAACATGCCATGAAAAAAGCTTTTCTAAGAAAAAAATCCAGTGTAATCTCAAAGATAAATCAGCACCATTGTGACTCACAGTATAATGGGTTTTCGATAGGTTGGTTTATTTTTCAAATGACATAATAATTTCCAATTTTGGGGGAAAAAAACCCCCCAAACAAGCAAAAAATGGGTGATCTATTTCTAAAATCAGTAATGAAGGTGAATGAAGGTAAGCAGGTAAATGTCAGCTGTATGTGGTCAAGATCTCATCAAAGGTCTGGAATGCAGGCTCAAGATGAAAGAAAATGCCAATAAATGGCATACTCCTGGCATCCTAATGCTCAAAAAGGGTGGATTCTTGATGATAAAGTTGGTTTATATCATAGGTGGGAGGCAGACATATAGAGTCAGGGAAGTTTGATTGTATTGTCAGGCTAAGGTGAAATCAGAGCTTTTAGTTAGCATAAATAAACCAATACTAAATCTCATAATAAGTAATATTAATTATTACAACGCTTTGGTGTACACTGAAGCCACACCTATATGCACATCGTTACTTCACTTAATATCTTTTTTTTATTTAACTTGTCATCTGTTCATAATTAACATCTTTCATTCACTAAAAGGATATGAGATCAGATTTTTTTGGTCTAGTTTTTACTAAAAAGACTGGCTGATTTAAAAAAGATGTCACAATAGATGTAGTATCAAAAAGTATCAAACACTAATATGAAATTGATTGAACTCATATTCTTATCTAAAATCTTTTGAAGAAAAACAAGAACAACAAACCAGAAAGCAGTGATCTAATGATATCCTTCTACTAAATACTGTAATGTGTCACTTTTACAATTAGCTAATAGTGTCACATAGTGCTGTGTGGCTGGCAGGTTTTGGACCCAGTTTGCATGACTGGAGCCAGGGATACTTGACTAAATACACTATGAGAATGAATATAACATTACACAACGAAGAAACTTCATAACAGGGCTTGAAAGTCCAAAGAACTCCAAACACTGGGTGACAGACCCAGAATTGAATTAAGCCAAAACAAAAAAAAGAAAGGAACTAAGGAACTTTGTGATCAGTCACAAATACATAATTATTAATAAATTCAGGCAGCACGGTGGCACGGTGGTTAGCACTGTTGCCGCACAGCAAGAAGGTCCTGAGTTCAATTCCAACATCAGGCTGGGGTCTTTCTGTGTGGAGTTTGCATGTTCTCCCCGTGTTTGCGTGGGTTCTCTCCGGGTACTCCGGCTTCCTCCCACCGTCCAAAGACATGCAACTTGTGGGGATAGGTTAATTGGATAAACCAAATTGCCACTAGGTGTGAATGTGCGAGCGAATGTGAGTGTGAATGGTTGTCTGTCCTTGTGTGTTGGCCCTGCGACAGACTGGCGACCTGTCCAGGGTGTACCCCGCCTCTCGCCCTGTGACAGCTGGGATAGGCTCCAGCGCCCCCCGCGACCCTGAAAAGGAGAAGCGGAAGCGGATGGATGGATTAATAAATTCAAATGTTTCACCAGTTTACCTAAAAGCATTTTATCTTGTTGAGGGAAGCTACAATAGTCCATACAAGAATATAGCGTACCATGAGCAACCTGAAGCAATCCTACTAATATGAAGCATTAAAGTGTCAATGGCCCAACTATCTAGCCTGTCAAAAAACACATATACTGGCCTACATGTGCCAGTGTTTCTTACACATGAGTTAACTAACTGTTGATACAACACTAGTGCCATACTTGGTTGTTAATATGGCTATGATAATTACAAAATGTTTTAAGCAAGCCTTTTTACGAAACCATTTAAACAGTGTCACTTCAGGAACACAACTCTACTACTCAAAACGTGCATGAGCTCAGTGAAAGCTCATCAGCATATCAAAACTGTGGAGCAGATAACAAGATTTTAAACCCATGGAGTGTCAGCAGAGATCCCAGTCACTCTTTGTACTGTGAACCTGATTCATAAGCAGAGGATGTTGAGGAAATGATTGCTCTGCTGTATTGTTTTCACCTTCTCCTTTCTCTCTCTTATGCTTCTGTTCTCCGCGGCACTTACATGTTTCTCTCCTTCCTCCTTCAGTCACATCAAAAGCAGCCTTTTCCGCTTAATGGCCCATTAGCTCTGCTCTGAGTCTCTGTCAAAAATCTCCCCAGGCTTCTCATCTTGCCATTTCACTCATATGTTTTAAGGGCAACAAAATAAAAAGAAGATAGAGTTGTGCTTCTTTTTCAGATAAAAAAAAAAGCAAGTTCATCCATTAGTGCAACATAGCATATAGGAGTCATTAAAGTAGGCACTACAGTACTGTACAACTAAAGTCTGTTATCTCTGCTGTGGCCTTATTACTCCTAACAGATATTTCAGCTGAACCCTTGTAAATTTGATTAACATTTTTCCCCTGTAGTTATCTATTCCATTTTCTTGAATTTGAATTTGTCAGTTTTTACCTGCATGTACCACAGAAGCATATGTTTCAAAATCTTGTCGTCTTCCAATATATGTATAAATGTATATACATAAAAATGTTATGCATAGTGTCAATGCATTGTGTTTATTACTGAAGCAGTCTTTAAATAATCTCACAAGTGTAATTTTAGCAATCCTCCATATTGAATAAAAAACAATCATGCAGAGCGTACTCTTTTTTTGGAGAGGACTTACTTCCACTTAAAGCTAAATAGTTTAGAAGAGCACCTAATATGGAATATCTTCCATGCAATGTGCAGGGACACAGTGCAGAAGTTTTTTTTGAACCGCGCCATCCACACCTACCAACCCCCTAGGGCTGTCTGTTGGCCAGAAACATATTTCACCACTTCACTTGAATTATAACGACCAATATGCAGGATGATTTGTGTTCAGTCATACAAAAAATTTATTTTTTGAACTATTTCCTTTGAATGAAGTGAAACAGGGAAGCACAGTGGCACAGTGGTTAGCACTGTTGTCTCACAGCAAGAAGGTCCTGAGTTCAGTTCCACCATCAGGCTGGTGTCATGTTCTCCCCATGTTTGCGTGGGTTCTTCCTGGGTCCTCTGGTTTCCGGCTTTCTCCCACAGTCCAAAGACCCTGAAAAAAGATAAGTGGAAGCAAATGGATAGATGAAATGAAATTTAATGCACTGTATCTATCTGTCTTGAGTTTGAACCTGGTGGTTCAGATTAATAACACTTCAAGTGGTCATAAAGATTACAAAAGACAGACAGATACAGTGTATTAGTGAACGATAAAAGAATAAATACTCTGTACCTTTATACATTACATAAAGAAAGATTTGGGACTGAATCTTGTGTATATGTGTGTATTTGTCTAGATAGACAGATAGATTACCTTATCCTTGTGATGCACTGTCATACATGCATCCAGCAACTCTTCCCAGTGTTGTTGCCACACTAAGATGATCTAGAGACCTCTGCACTTCCCCTATTGTGAGCACTGAATATCAAAAATGACGTGGACACTGAACTCTTATGTGACTACATAATCAACTAGGTACACACTGTCAATGTCAGATATAAACCTTTAATGCATGGATGAGTGGTCCATTTCATGCATGGATACACAGGAGGGATTATTTTCTGAACTGATGACTGGCTGAGATGACCCCTATTTGATTCGAAGTGACACAGCTTTGTCTGCTCAGATATCAAGTTGTTGGAGTGAAGCTGTGTTTCTAGCACAGGTTCTGCCTTGAAAATAAAACAAACAACAGTATGAAAGATCTTTATTTTAAACATGTATTTTAGCTCTCATTTAAATTTTCTCAAAAATTATAATCCATCTCATGTGGTCAAATGAAATTGTGTGTCTATAAACTTGCCTGTGAAAGATGTATCAGTATAAACATTCTGTTGAACAGAATGACTGGCTATGAATATATGACCAGTTTAACCAGAGTTTGTAAACAGCAAGCAGCTTTGATTATTACACTTCTTTTCTCACTTATCATAACACCATTTATCTTTGACCTGCTGTACTGTAGAAGCATTAAAAAGTAGGGAAGAGTTGACCAAATGGACACATTGGTGTCAAACACAACAAAATCCAGTTCAGTTAACATTTAACGCTGTGATTTTTGTGATCTCTGATGCCAAGTGAAATCTGATGAGTTAAAAACAGGGTGCAAGTTTTACTGTGTATAAAAGGAAACGTTAGCAGACCTTTGCTGTCCAAGCCTCATACCTGCTTGAGGCTACATTAGCTGCTAACAATGTAACACATCTGAAGATTTTCTGATCTCTGATCTGAAGGAAAAATATACGAATCAAAAAGAAAATATTTCTGGTACTTAAGTGTTTCAGGGGTTTTGTCAACCCTAAACACCTAAACAGAGAGCACTTTTTACTTAATCTTTGTAATTAATAATATTTACTGATGAATGTAAGCACAAATGCCTCTCTGTTAAATCCAGAATCTGATTCAAAATCCTTCTCTGCACATACAAGGTCTTGATTATTTAGAACCCATCTTATCTTATCTTATAGTACCATATCACCTGAATTAAACACTTCACGTTTGTACTGCATGCTTACTTGTTGCTTCTAAAGTTTTTAAAAATGAGAGGCAGAGTGTTTCATGGGCTTTCAAGCCCCTCTTCTGTGGAACCAGCTCCCAGTTGAGATTTGGGACAATAGACACCCCGTCTGCATTTAACATTTAAGTTTATAGTTAGGGCTTGATCAAGAGACCCTCAATCCTCCCTTAGTTATGCTAAGAAAGGTTTAAACTTTGCATTTAATCATTAGTTATTATTAAACTCTATCCTCCTCTCCCCTGGGTGGTTGCAGCAGATCACTCCCCCTCCTTGCCAGAAGTTTTTCCTCCCCACTGTTGCCAAGTACTTGCTTGTAGAGATTGTCTGATTGTTGGGGTTTTAAATGGTTAATGAATGATTAATGAATAACCATCAATATAAAAATACATATAAATGGTTAGATATATTCTTGAGGTATTGTTCTGTGGGAGGAAGCAGAGTCTGGGGATGAGGGGAATGACCCGCCAGTTTCCGGGGGCGAGGTCACTGAGGCAGTTAAACAACTCCTTGGTGGCAGAGCCCCTGGTGTTGATGAGGTCCGCCCCGAGTTCCTGAAGGCTCTGGACGTTGTAGGGCTGTCCTGGTTGACACGTCTCTACAATGTTGCGTGGAGATCAGGGGCAGTACCCCTGGACTGGCAGACCGGGGTGGTGGTCCCCATCTTTAAGAAGGGAGACCAGAGGGTGTGTTCCAACTACAGGGGGATCACACTCCTCAGCCTCCCTGGGAAAGTCTATGCCAGGGTGCTGGAGAGGAGAGTTCATCCGTTAGTCGAACCTCGGATACAGGAGGAACAATGCGGTTTTCGTCCTGGTCGCGGAACACTGGACCAGCTCTTTATCCTCTCAAGGATACTTGAGGGTGCATGGGAGTTTGCCCAACCAGTCTACATGTGTTTTGTGGACTTGAAGAAGGCATTCGACCGTGTCCCTCGGGGTGTCCTGTGGGAGGTGTTGCGGGAGTATGGGGTGTCTGGCCCATTGCTACGGGCCATTCGATCCCTATACAACCGTTGCAAGAGTTTGGTTCGCATTGCCGGCAATAAGTCGGACTCATTCCCAGTGGGTGATGGGCTCCGCCAGGGCTGCCCTTTGTCACCGGTTCTGTTCATAATTTTTATGGACAGGATTTCTAGGCGCAGTCAAGTGGCGGAGGGCTTTCACTTCGGTGGCCTCAGAATCTCATCTCTGCTTTTTGCGGATGATGTGGTTCTGTTGGCTTCATCAGGTGAAGGCCTCCAGCTCGCACTGGAACGGTTCGCAGCCGAGTGTGAAGCAGCGGGAATGAGGATCAGCACCTCCAAATCTGAGGCCATGGTTCTCAGCCAGAAAAGGGTGGAGTGCCCACTCCGGGTCGGGGATGAGTTCCTGCCCCAAGTGGAGGAGTTCAAGTATCTCGGGGTCTTGTGATGGGAGAAGGGAGCCGGAGATCGACAGACGGATTGGTGCTGCGGCTGCAGTGATGCGGACGCTGCACCGGTCCGTCATGGTGAAGAGGGAGCTGAGTGTAAAAGCGAAGCTCTCAATTTACCGGTCGATCTACGTCCCTACCCTCACCTATGGCCACGAGCTGTGGGTAGTGACCGAAAGAACGAGATCGCGGATACAAGCGGCAGAAATGAGCTTCCTCCGAAGGGTGGCTGGCCTCTCCCTTAGAGATAGGGTGAGAAGTTCGGCCATCCGGGAGGGGCTCAGAGTAGAGCCGCTGCTCCTCCACATCGAAAGGAGCCAGTTGAGGTGGTTCGGGCATCTGACAAGGATGCCTCCTGGGCGCCTCCTGGGTGAGGTGTTCCGGGCATGTCCCACCGGGAGGAGGCCCCGGGGCAGACCCAGGACACGCTGGAGAGATTATATCTCTCGGCTGGCCTGGGAATGCCTTGGTGTTCCCCTGGATAAGCTGGAGGAGGTGGCTGGGGAGAGGGAGGTCTGGGCTTCTCTGCTTAGGCTGCTGCCCCCGCGACCCGGCCTCGGATAAAGCGGATGAAGATGGATGGATGGATGGTATTGTTCTGATTTGGCACTATAGAAATAAAACTGAATAGAACTTAATTGAGTTGTGCATCTAAAAACATTATGTGGATCCCCTATTTAAAAGTTAAACCTGGAAGCTAATCTTTTTTTACTTGCACTCAAGTTTTGTTTTCTCCTTTTGTTCATTTTCATTTGTGTTGAGTGTTTGGACATGAGCAGAAACTGCTATTCACAGAAATATAGCCAGTGTGTTCTCATTGTGTATGCAGGTGGATTCAAAGAGGAGTTGTTCAAACACATAAACCAGCAGTCATTACAATTTTCTTTGAATGCTCTCTGGCCATTTATTACCACGACCTTATAGGACTATAAACTGTTTGTGTATGCATTTGATAAACATTATATCCTGGTGCTTTTTAAGTAGACATTTTAGGGAAGCTGCTAAATAATTAATAGAGTGAGAAAGTTATCTGTGTAAAATGGCTTGACTGTTTTCAAGACATTTTTTTGCATTATTATGTACGATACATTTAGTTAGATAAGTCCTTTCAAAAGGCACATTACATTAGTGATTACTCCTCTGCAAATATAAACAACAGACTGTTGCTCTAAATATTACAGAGGCCCCAATTAAAATGTTGACCTTAAAATGTTGATGTGAAAGGCTTCTACAGAGGTTTACTATCAGCAGACATTAGTTTGCCCTCCATATAAGTAAAGGTTGAACCACTAAACTGTTAAAATGATGGGTCATCAATTCTTACACGTAGACTGCACAGTCTAGAAAATAAGCCTTGGGTAGTGACCGAAAGAACAAGTCTACATTTGGAACAAAAACAACAAAATGAATATATATAAAATACAGTACTATTCCCTGAAAAAGTAAATACTGCCTAGAGTGTGAGCTGCCTTGGCAGAGGTTTGCACTCCTTCTTCTGAGATATGTTATCAGCACGTGGCCCATTTAAATACATTTCCTCACAATTTTGAAATATGTCATGACGACATGTAGCTATTTATAACTTATTTATAATAATATAGAATTTAATTAAAGCAGTGAAAAAATACATAATTCTGACTTTTTGCCTGTTTTAGATTCAAAAGTATCGGAGAATTGCAACATTCTAGCACAAAGATAATAATGCAGGTAATGTTTTGTGATATCACTATGTTGTCAGCTCTTCTTGGATTTCCACCACTGGAAACAAGCTGGGTGATGAACAAATTCTCATAAAGACTGTCTTGCAGTTCAGATTATGAGAAAGCATAATGTTTTGTTTTACACAAAATACCTGACATAATCAGATTAAAGTATGAAGGGCTTACTCGTGACATTGACCCTGCCATTCATCTTATGGGAGACAGCTGGCCACATGAAGCTTGAATTCTCACAGTCACTCTGTATTAAACCCATATTTTTCACATTTTGAGATCAATGTTATGGCTGCCAAATGAACCGTCAGTAATAAAGATGCTTACTTTACACATAAATATGGTTTTCTGCTGAGCTGACCACACATTATGTTCCAGGTCTGTTTAAGATTTGTTTTCATCAAGCACAGAATTAAAATCCTTGTAACTTTGCTCTGTCATGTAATTACTGTTTCCCTGGTTTATTACTGATTGATGCTTTAGAGAGGAACCTCAATAAGTGTTTTGATAAAGTAATTGGGTTCAGAGGTGAATGTGCTCCCTGAGACAGCAACACTGAAAACAGCTTTGCTCCAGCCTCGCATCCTTTCAGTTTGCTTCTGATTAAAGTTGTGTAAGACCAAGCAATGCAAATAAATCCATTCACTGTGCCAAAAAGGAGCCTTTGAATAAAATGTCTTCTCTAATAAAGTCCGAATGCAGAAAGAGCATAACCAAAACACACATCTTTGTTACTGAAAGGAAGATGAGAGCTGAATTTTAATTTGCTGTAAATCCACTCATCAATCAATAGAAACACTCACAGGTCAATGAAATTGTTTTGCTTGAAGAAAGTGAAATTGTTATGGGATTCCTCTGAGGGATATAATTGTACAGTGTCTTTATCATTTAGCTGAATTTCACTTTGGTTGTTTAATTAGACAAAACATCCCCTTTGCTGTACTTGGTAATGCAGGGCACTGGCACTATGGAAAATCAAAATTAAATATTTCTCATCTCATGATGCCTAAAGCTTTATGGCTTCAGCAACAAAAAGCTGTAGGCAGTTTGCATCTATTAACACATTTTATTGCAGACTTATTCATATGTATTCTGGAATAGGATTGGATTTGAGTCTGGCGCACACAGATGACTGCTGCACATTTTCTGGCATCATTTATGTAGAATGGCGAGGGCTTATAAATGATTCATGACTCTTGATCAAGCCTTTGAAGTTATAATATGATTTGTGTATCTCTAAAGGTCATTCTCACAACTGCTGATAAAGTGTAGATTTGTGTTGCTTTATTTGTGACTTTAGAGAAATGCTTAGCATATTGTGTGCTTTTACCAAAGAGGTCTTATAGTGCCACAGCTGATGGATGCACAGGTTGTACACTGTTGCAATTAAAGAGAAATATTTTTCTTCATTGGGTTATGCTTTTATGCATGAAGACCAAAAATAGTGGAAAACACCATGTGAATTTAGTTCTCTTGCAAAAACCTTTGAGAGGGGAATCAGATCAAACACATTAAAGTCACCAATAAATGATAAATTAGTGCATTCCACAGAAGGAAAAAGGGGAACAACAGCTCTTTGCCAAACACACTATAGACTCTGTTATGAAACATCAGACTGATTTACAGCATGGAGCAGCTCTGGTAAATGGGTGACTGGCTCTCTGGATTTAAATAATGTTTTTCTGAAGTTTAGCATCCAAATGGGTTTCCTAAAGCATGAGATCGATCCATTTCTGATTCAGTAAATACTCCAACATGAGATTCTCTTAATTACCTCTTTCATCCTTTTGATGTAAAGCTGTACATAGCCGTTGTGGAAATGATTAATACTCAGTTTCCTTCCCATTAGCTACCACTCCAATGGTCTTTGTTGTTTTGCTTCATGGCTACAAGCAGCAAGTTTTTTATTGTCTGTTAATCACACTCTTTTTATTAAGCAGGGCAGGTTGATGCCACAATCACAAAAACGCACAGATGGGAGTTCAGTTTACTAATCAGATAATTTCAGTAATGACCAATGCAATCGACAAAGTGCAACACAAATTAGTTAGTAAAATAATAAAGGCTAAATACAGGTTTTACACGTTTCACTCTGGAAACAGTATGATAATTCAGATCAGCTGCAGAAGAATTAACATATTTTTGACTTATAGGCAAACTCTTCTGTTAGAAATAAATGGGGACTGTGTGTGTGGACTTTTGGGATGAAGCAGTCATTCTCTCAGTAAATCTGACAACTTGGGTGGAGTGCAGACTCCAGGATGGCTTTATCTCAGACTACTCCTATGTACAAATCTGAAATTTGTGCATTACAGCTGTAGAATGTGCACAAGACACACAAAATTATTATTTACATCAGATACTGGCCAGTCTATGTGTTAATGTTACTGTTACAGTTCCTTGTCCATAGGTGCAATCACTGCAGCATAAACTGACACAAGAGTTTGTAGAGATTTTGGTCCATATTGACATGAAATCATCACATAGAGCTCCACATCCATGATGCAAATCTCCCATTCCACCACATCCCAAAGGTGCTCTGTTGGAATTATATTGTTGGAGTCATTTAAATAGAGTGAACAGTTTAAGATGTGTGAGCTTTGTGACAAGCTGGATCAGAGGCAGCAATGAGAAGATAGTCATCTTAAGGAATGGACATGGGAAGCAGGAATACTCAGGTTGGGTGTGACATTTGACATTTAATAGGGTATCCATTAGTCAACCATCACTAGCATGAACCATTGATACAAGGCAGTATGAATCTGTGCTTTCGTGTTATTTCAGTCAAATTCTTGGACCTAGGCAACACTTTTTCATTTTTCTAGCCAATTCCAATTTTGATGAGCCTGTGCAAATGTTCCGTATCTCATTTTTAGGTGATATTAGTGTCATCCACTGTGGTCTTCTGCTGCTCTGAGGTTTGGCAGTTTGTTCAAAAGATTACTCTGGAAACATCATATGCATTCCTGAACCTAAGATATGTTATTCTGAATTCCTTGGTTATAAAAGTGTTTTGTTTTTTTTTTTAGTTACCGTTGCCTTCCATCAAGTGCAGTTCATCTTGCTATTTTCCTCTGACCTCTACCATCAAATCTAAATTTTCACCCAGACATTTCCTGCACACTGGATATTTTCTCTGTTCTCTGTAATTCAAGGAGATGATTGTGTGTGAAAATCCCAGCAGATCAACAGCCTGTCTGGGAGTAATAACAATGCCACATTCAAAGTGTTGGGATTTATTTTTATCTTTAAGGATAATATCTCATAATTAGCATCACATATTTGTGTTTTGTCCTTTGTTGTGCACAGTGTATTGTAGAAAAGTTTTGGAAGTAGAGTGTTACTCTGATACTAACAGACATAAACAGGGAGAAGCCTTCTTCTCAAATGAATGCGGCCTTGATTGTAAATCCGCTCTACCGGCCTGACTGGAGGACAAGAGGTGGTTGCCATGGTAATGGGGGTGTTGCTGGCAGAAGGGTGAAGTGGCGTCTCCAAATAAGGAGATGCCCAGAAAGTTGCCTAAGAAGAAACGTGAGCCGAAGTGCTGGATCTCAGCCCAATAAGGATAACTATGGCTTTCCTCCAACTTTTGACCAAGCACTTTGTGTCCCATTCCTGTTCTAACATGACTGTACACCAGCGTGCAAAGGAAGATCCATAAAGACATGGATGAGCGTGTCTGCTGTGGAAGAACTTGACTAGCTTACACAGAGTCCTGGCCTCAACTAGACAGAACCCCTTTGGGGTGAATTAGAGCATAGAGTGTGAGCCAGGCCTTCTCACTCAACGTCAGTGTCTGACCACACAAATTTTGTGATGAATAGTCAAAAATTCCTATAAATACTTTGTGGAATGCCTTCCCAGAAGGTCTGAAGCTGTTATAGCTGCAAAAGCGGGCTCAACATCATATTGACCCTATGAATCAAGAATGGGATGTCACTCATCCCGTCGATCGTGGCTTAAGAGTTGGCAGTTCGCCTTGTAATCGGAAGGTTGCAGGTTCGAGCCCCGGCTCGGACAGTCTCGGTCGTTGTGTCCTTGGGCAAGACACTTCACCCGTTGCCTACTGGTGGTGGTCAGAGGGCCCGGTGGCGCCAGTGTCCGGCAGCCTCGCCTCTGTCAGTGCGTCCCAGGGTGGCTGTGGCTACAACGTAGCTTGCCATCACCAGTGTGTGAATGTGTGTGTGAATGGGTGAATGACTGGATATGTAAAGCGCTTTGGGGTCCTTAGGGACTAGAAAAGCGCTATATAAATACAGGCCATTTACCATTTACTCAATTTCATATGCATGTGAAGTCTTATCTACTGCAGCTTTCTATGTTTGCACAACTGTCAATCAAAGCAGCAAATTTTAAGTATCCCAGTATCCAAAAGGAGGTGGGAGTGGGAAACTATCCACAGGGGACAAAGACATTTTTGTAAAAGGATGTAAATTTTATTTTTAATGGTTTTTAGCTGGTTATTTTAACACTGACGTTTATGGGGATTCACTCACTTTTGGAATCGCTCTAATGCAACTGCTAGAAAAAAAATGCAGTTTTTGGGATCAACATAGTAATAAGTAAAGTCAATAATGACAACTAAGTATAACAATGAAAAAATGAATGCTGTTATGACCCATTTCCTCAAAAGTACCCTGTAAAATGAAGGTAGAAGGGACCAACTTCACAGTTTTTTTTCTCCTCACACAGCCACATAGGACCTCTCAGAGTTTAGAATTGCCACTGCAGTATTGCAGTCACAATACAAATGCCACAACTACAATCACAAATGTGATCATGAAGTTGAAACAAAAGTATTTGCCCCTTCCTGATTTCTTATTTTTTTGCCTATTTGTCATACTTGTGGCAAACCATCATCCACACTAAGTAACTAACCCTGACTAAAGCTGGGCATACACTGTGCGATTTTTTCAGTTGCGTCAGCTCCTGCTCAAACTGTACGATTGAGTCGCAGGGGTTAGAAGTTCGTAGGTCACGATGCATGGTCTCATACACTGTTAAAAAAAAAATCCTAGAAAAACAGTAATATTCCGGCAGCTGGGGCGCCAAAATAATACCAGAAAATAACAGAAAATAACTTTCTCATAAAAATACGGTTATTTTCAGTAATGAAAATACAGTTTGTTGCCCTAATTTCACATAGGATTTTGCCTTTTTCAAGTGCTTTTAAACATTAAATTAGGAACATGTTAATGTGATTAAACAATGAAATTACCCATAAACAAGGTCAATGAATGTGGCAATATGAATAATAATAATTAAATGTACAGAAATATACAGTTAACAGTTGGTTTAAATAATAATAATGGATTGCATGTCCTGGGACAGACTGACAGAGGCGAGGCTGCCATGTCGCACCATCGGCCCCTCTGGCCATCACCAGTAGGCGGTAGGTGAAGAGTCTTGACCAAGGACACAACGACTGAGAGTGTCCGAGCCGGGGCTCAAACCAGCAACCTTCTGATTACAAGGCGAACTGCCAACTCTTGAGCCACGATCTGTAAAATACACAGTAAAATACTTTTATATTAGGATTTTTTTTTACAGTGTACTATACCGCCCAATGCTCTGATGCGACCTGTGCATCACTGTGCATCCATAACACGAAGCTTATAACACAAAATCTGTCTCTCGCTCTCCCTCTCTCTCCCTCTCTGTCTTTCACTCACACAGACACACACACCACCACCATCAACTTTGCTAAATTGCTAATGAAAAACATTGACCAGGCAGCTGCAATTGAGCAGCAATGTCCATCCAACTATTTTCACGGTTGTTGTGGTCGTGATAATTTTGTGAAGCCACATCGAAAAGGCTCAGATGAGCTTGCCAATGTTCTACAAGTGGGGCATCCATCGCTTGTGTCTAGATCACACGCTGCACTGCGTTCTACTCCATCTTTTTCACTTTCATTTCTGTGTTTGCTCGTGCGCAGTGTGAGAGGTTACGTTGATACCCTCACGATGGCCACAGGATTTCAAAAAGGTTTGATTTTATTGCGACCATACGATTGCTGATCGGGAGCTGGTCGTGTGTTAATTGCTTCTCGTTACCCCATGTATACTACACGATGCACAACACACGATTACGGCAAAACTCGGGCCGATCCCCAAAACGGTTGCATGACTGAAAAATCATCTCAAAATCGGCCGAAAATCGCACAGTCTGTGCCCAGCTTTAAGGAATCTTTTTCCTGTGCTTGAATATTAATTTAAAGTCAGTGTTGTAGCTCAGACATTAACTCTGCTACTCTAAATGAACTGAAGGATATATTATTGTAGGTCTTTACCTTGTTGTTGTGATTTGGCACTACATAAATAACTGAATTTAACATAACTGAATTTAAGCTTTTGATAGCTTTTGTTCATAAACCTCTTCACCCGTTAAAATATAAAAACTTAAAGTTAAGTTTTGAAAATATAAAATAGATGGATAAAACTTAAAAGTCAAAGTTTAACCATTCAGACGTTTTGGACTGCAAATCACCAAAACGATTTCCTGTAAACAGCTCTTCATTCATCCATTTCAATCAAATCTAATAAATAGATGCAATTTAAGAAAAAATTAGATACAGAAATTCAGATACTGAATTTCTTTAAACTCATTGTGCAAAAGTCTTAAGCGACTCATCGTTTCTCAATATTTTGTGTAAGAGAGGCAAGACTTTCACCTAATGTATTTTTAAGTGCTCTCTAGGCTTTATCGGG
Source organism: Oreochromis niloticus (assembly GCF_001858045.2). Classification (NCBI taxonomy): domain Eukaryota; kingdom Metazoa; phylum Chordata; class Actinopteri; order Cichliformes; family Cichlidae; genus Oreochromis; species Oreochromis niloticus. The sequence goes on along the minus strand of NC_031985.2, from coordinate 33,631,818 downwards.
GTCTTTCAAAGTTGTTCTTTGGACACTGGTTGTGTTTTAAATCATTTTCATTCCAGTCCTTGTACCTGAAAGGGGAATGTTTTTTCAGTCTCTGTTTTAACCTTGCAACCATACAAATTAAAATGTATTAGACCAGTGTTAACTTGATCGATGTGCATGGGTGTGTGACTCTTATTAGCTCATTTGGCTGAGTTTTGTGGGGGCTGGGTTGATATCTTTGGAAATGTGCAACAGGACTGAACAACGAAACAAACAAAGCAACCTCATGGTGCTTTCTGAAGAATGGGACATTAGAAGACTACCAATAAAATTGTATCTCGACTAATATGTGAAATCTATAAATTTAAGGTTTTCCTATTTGATACACGCTTTCACAAGATAACAAAGTGTGATATTCTGATGTCAGAGTTTTCATGAATCCAGCTCTGTGCTGAGAACTGTTTCTCTGACTGAGCAACCAAAATAAATTTAACAGACAAAGTCTGATTTTTCAGATCATCCCATCAAGTAGAAATTACTTCTGCACATTTTTAAGTTACATTTTGTTATAAATTAAAAATGATGTCACGAAGTTTTCAGATGTCTTAACATCAGTTTTAGTAACATACTCTCAACTTCAAACTTTTATGAATGGTTTTCTAAAAATAGTAATCTCAAAATCAGACAAATCTTTCGTGATTATTTTTATCATCCTAAGCTTCGGTGAAGTGTGTTCATAGTATCTTTTTGTACAAAATGAGAATAACAAAAACTGAAGACTAATTATTTAAACATATTGACTATTAGGACAACAAAGTTTCATAGGACTGCTAACTAGCAAACAATCTTCTAACAGAGTGTGCGTGCTAACTGTTACTCTGTAGCTCTTCCATTAACATTAGTAGCATCTTGTTGAAGTGCAAAACCCACAGTGTTTTTGACAACTTGGGGCAGCAGCAAAAGAATAAAAATGTGCCGTAAACCCAGCACTCACGTAGTATTAATACAGCTGAGGTAAATTTTTAATCTTTGTTGCATAGTTACACCTGAAGCAGACAGAGGACAACCTGAGCATTCACCTACAGTCATGTTTATGGCTCCATTGCCACAAATTCAACAACTATTTTTCTTTTATCTTTTTCGGCACCTCCACCAACTTTACAAGACTGGCTTTGCTCTTTAGCTGCCAAATATGTCACTTAATTCACAGGTAGCTAACAACTGCGTCTGTCGGCCATTTGATCTGAGCCAGTGGACTTCTGTGAAAACAGCTGACTACTGCAGCTGGAAACAAGGCTGCAAGACTGAGACTAATTAACTGTCTTCATGACAGGCTTTCTTTCTCAGATTACAAATACTAATTTGGTAATGTCAAAATACTGATAAATGTGTCTTTAAGTTTCTTTTATACTGTAATGTTTAATATCAAAGACCCAGTAAAAAGTAACAAAATTAAAATGAAAAATGAAGTGTCTCCACAGCACTACATATGGTTCAAGGTGTTGAACTACAGTCTAAAACTTCTGTGGCTCATCCACTTGCTGTCCACATACACTTCCATAACTTTTTTTCATAAACAAGTTAAAATGGATGCTACTTCAAATGATACAGATAGCACTTTTTGAAACCAGTGACAACATACATTGCATCCTAATATGGTATGACATTTATGGCTTTTAAATATTTGAATTGATGCTTCTGGGCCAGAAGACCTGTCTGCTCCTTTATATCCCACTCTAGCCCCCTCACGTCTATCCAGACTTTTTAAATGTATCGAAAGTGGCCAGTGCAAAGTACAGCACGCCAACCCTTTTTTGCTATGTTTACTTAGCATAGAACTGGAAATATTATAGAAAATAATTCAGTGATTTTTTAAAAATCATTTTGGTTTCTCACAACACCACTTATGCTTTTAGGTAATGGAATATGACACTGCAGTTTTTTAATGTGTAATGTGTGTTGCTATTTCACAAGTGACCATCCATTTTCGATTGCATCAGCCTAACCACAATTTTAACTCTTACTGGACAGTGTGGTCTTTTTAACTATGACACTGTACAACTGTTGTACAAAGGTTTGTGCAGATGTTCACATGAAGATAGCCAGAGTACATGCAAAATGTAGTTTTTGAATAATCTTTTAATGTACATGACCCATGGCATGTCACTCACCCTTTTTTCTTTCTTTCTTTTTAAATTAGAAGAAAATTAGAAGGTTGCCGGATCAATCCTTGACTCATCCATTACATGCACTGGAAAAAATGGCCCTCCAAAAACAAGAAAAAAAAACTTAATACAAGATATTTTTGCTTGAAATAAGTGAAAAAATCTGCCAATGGAACAAGTGAAAATTCTCTTGACAAGATTTCTTGAAATAAGACAGTTTGATTAGCCTTACAAGATCTTGAAATTAGCCGGAAAAACTCATTCTTAGCTATATTTTACTAGTGTTGTGAAGTTTGTGTGTCTCATAATAAGTTTGTGACGCTCAAAAGTAGCATTTCCCCCTCAAAAGTAGCTTCTTTTTTTAAACCTTCCAACATCACACTCTTTGTTTTAAGTGTATATAACTTATTTTGAGTTCTAAAATGTGACACTGTTCTAGATTTAAGTACAACACCTTACTTGAAATAAGATTAGAAACTGGCATTTTGAGACAAAATTTATTTAAGTTAGCATTTTTTTACTAGTATTTTTGTAATAATTCTCCATTTCTAGTGCATTTACCTTTCTATACAGCAGTAATACTGTTCTAGATTCAAGACATTTACCTGCTACTTATAAGACAAAAAAATGAAAACTATAGATTTGCAGAGCAGCAACTTTATTGGTAAAGCCCCATAAACAGAGAGGACTGCATTAAAGAAGCCATTTTGCAGTGACTTTTTGTTCTGCCCAATCTGGCCCTTAATACACTGCTAAAATCTGTGCATTGCACAGGCACAATTCAAAGCACAGACAAACACACTGCTAGGCATACTAAAACTGCTCAACCTGTAACATTTGTTATTAATACAAAGTGTTTTTATCATTTAAATTAAAGGTCCTGGACTATATTAACATGGACATTTGACAACATTCTTCAAACAATACCATTGTAAAATTATCATTAAGGATGCACAGAGCCTATCTGCTGAATACACTGTAGCCTAAACTCAACATTAAAAAAACAAAACAAAAAAAAAACAAACCCTTTAAAATCAACTAAAAGCTAGGCAAACCAAACATAAAATGTCGGCATGTTCGCCGATATTATCGTGCATCCTTAACTATAAAACTGGGCTAACCTGGCCAATTTCCAAACAAAAATCAATCGCAACCAACATGGCCTTGGAAGGAGAGAAGAAGTGCTTTCCTATAGTCCACATCTTAACCACACTGGCTCTACTGGCCAATAAAAGCATTCCAGTCAGCCATGCTCTTCTTGTAAGATGATGTGAGATCTCGCTCATGGATTTTGTCCAAGAGAACCTCCGTCTGTATGACGGAAAGAAGAGTGGCTACACACTTTGGGTATGTAAGGTGTAGGGTATAATAGTAGGCCATAAGGTATAAAGCACCCTCCGTAACCTCGTCTTTTGGAAACGTGGTTATTGGCACATCTCCTACCGCTAGGATGCAGTTGGACGGACTCACGATCAGGACTGGGCAGGAGAGAGGACGTTTCATCAAATAGGTATTAGGGTCTTCTTGGTCCTTTAACACAGACAAACTTTTGTAAGGACTATGCACTTTTGTTTCAAACACATAACTAAAGCTAAATTACAACAAAAGTTGAGGTTCTGAGAAAACACATCTGAAATTGCTACTTTTTAATTATTCTCGATGGAATTACTGTTCACATATGTCTAGCCTTCCTGAAAAACAGAAAACCAAGGCTACATTTAATTAGGTATCATTGAGGTGATAAAAATGTGCTACCACGTAATGCATCCATGTTTGTATTTACTGGTCACAGAGATCTAAGCTGTGAGAAACCTCATTCCAAAAATGTGTTTTAGGTGCCTTTGAAGGCTTAGAACATATAGTATGTGAATATAAAATACTTTGGCACTTATCAGAAGCAGCATTTTTTTAATACTGTTGTCCCAAAAAGAACAAAAACAAAAAACAACTGCTACATTTTACACAACTCACCTCAAGGACATGCACCAGAGCCTCACTCGCATCCCGTGCCCTCTTTGGAGGAGCAGAGGTGGATGGGAACAGTGATGGCAGCACACGCAGGACCTCAAGAGCCTGTTCAGCTGTACAGAAAAAAGAATCATCTCATTACCACACTTAAACAAAATCCTCAAGATAAAAAAACAAAAACAAAACAACAACAACAACAACAACAAATATTTGGCCAGTGATAACCATCATGGATTGAAAAGGTGAACAACAAGACACTAGCACATGAAAGTTAAAGCTGTAATCCACAGTTTAAGCTTGTCACAGTAACCTAAAAAAATGCTAAATTGTGTAGATAATTGTTGTATACTGTGTTTATAGTAGGCTAATATGACTTATGCTTGAATGCTAACTATGCCTACATTGACCTACATTGCATTAATGTTAGTCTGTAAAACTTAATGCTGAGGAGGGGAGGGAGGGGGAACAAAAAGGGATTTATCTTACATTGTATGTTGTGTAGGCTCAGTGATTAGTGAGCCTACACAACAATCTTTCCCTAAACTGGCCTGTTGGTTTTTATTTTTAGTCTTTTGTAGCGTTGAGTCTGTTTTCCCTGCGCGTAGTAAAGGTGCGGCTTTCAGCTCCTTCAAGAAGGAGAGGGGGAGTGGGGGATTAGGCCTTTAAAATTTCAAATTCTCCTCCTCCTGTCCTCAGTGGCATCACTTTGCGGACCACTGCTTTAACATGCTTAAAGATCCAAACTATACTCTGATGACTAATAACACCAAAACATCATTGCTTACCTTTATCCATTCCCATTGGGGGCTTCAGCGTCTTTTTCCATACACCAAAAAACTGCACCTTCTGGCAGAAATCTTGCCATCTTCCCTTCAGTTCATTGATGAAGTTGGCATTTTCTTTATCCAAAATGCGATGAAGCTCCTCCATCACCTATAAAATATTCAGCATACCAATACAAACATGTCAATGCATCACTGAGGAGCAAGAAGTTGGTATGATAAACACTGTTTGGTTTGAATCACGTGGATTCAACAATGACTTACATGTCCAATGTCCTTGAAGCAAGGATATGCTTCTAGAACCTTTTTGTGTCTGTCCTCCTCGCGAATAGTATTTGAATCAATGAATGCTCTTCTGGCTGAAAATTCCAAATCCAGGAGCTGAGAGACATCCTGGTGGTTTGGGTTTTTTCTTTTAAACAAAGTTTGTAGGGTCTTGTAGTGTTTGGCCAAGGTTGCTGGACAGTGGGTGTCTGGACTAGAGATGGACCGATCCGATATTACGTATCGGTATCGGTCCGATACTGACCTAAATTACTGGATCGGATATCGGCGAAAAATAAAAAATGTAATCCGATCCATTAAATATCAAAAAAGCAGCTCACAAAACTTGCGACACAGCGTAACTCAGCTCATAACCGTAGCACGTAGGAGCAGTGTGCTCACGTGATAGAGCGGCTGTGTGTATTTGTAGCCTCGCTAGCAATCCGGCAGTTCATCTCCGAAGTTATCCCAGAGAGAAGTAAAGCAAGTGTGTAAGTTCATCTCTGAATGTTTGTAAAGCGTTCCCATGTTAAGCTTAACAACCGATATATGGAGCGACTGCCTCTCTCTCTCCCTCACCTTCCTACTTCAATCGTGAAACTGCTTAACGATCAGCTGATCGGCTTTTCTGTCGGGAGTCCGTCTCTCTTCTTTGTTTTTGGCCCACTTTGCCCCAGAAAGAGGAAACCAGCGGCTGAACAACAGCAGCACGTTTAAGCTTGATAAGCTGTTGTTAGAATTTATTTAATATTACTTTCTACACCAGGATCCTTTTCTATGTAGCTGACGGCTGGTAACTGTGCAGGGGCGGATCTAGCAAAGTTTAGCCAGGGGGGCCGATAGGGCATGAACAGGGAAAAGGGGGCACAAAGACATACTTTTCTTTCTTATTCTCATTTAAAATGTCTAGCTTTTAATAAATAATTATCTGAATCTTACACCCAAAGTTTTAATCTGATGTAAAATGTATAGAAGTCCATTACTGTATATAGTAACTATTAAGTCTAATATACCCCAGTAAGCTATAGTACTTTTTCCTTTGGGAAGGTACCATCTGTGCAGTCTGCAATTCTGTTGAAGAAAGATGTTGAATCTATTTAATTATTCTTGAAAAATAATTTATTTCTGTGCATTTTTTTTCACCCTGCATCAAATTAAAGTTGATTACACTGATTAAGCATCATGAGGTGGAGGGTGGGGGGTGGTTCCCTATTTCTTTTGCTGGGAGTTTGCAACCCTATTAGTTAGGTTGCTTAATATTTCTGCTAAGTACTCTTTAAAATACCAGAATAGGGAGGATGGAGTAGGTTTAAGTTTATTAGACCGATCAGTGTTGCTGAACTATGAAATATTTTGGGTGCAGTGTATTTTTTTACACACAGGTATAACAGAATAGCTTTAGTGTTGTTGTTTATTTAAACTTGAGTATGAACTTATACAAAATGCAGCAAGATATTAAAAAAACAGTTTTATTGATTAAAAAACACACAATATCGGATTCATATCGGTATCGGCAGATATCCAAATTTATGATATCGGTATCGGTATCGGACATAAAAAAGTGGTATCGTGCCATCTCTAGTCTGGACTGTTGATATCTGCAGGCTTGTTTGCTGCAAGACACAAAATTACATAAATAATGTCTCTCACTTAAAAAAAAAAAAATCTTATGTCATTAAAATGACAAACGTCAGAAATATGCCATAAAAAAATATAGATTATACTTTAATGGAGTGAAATCTTAAAAAAAAAACCAAAAAAAAAAAACAACAACTACAGCTCTGAACTTAACTATTAAATACTTATTCATTTTTCAAAATATTTACCATGTAAATGCCAATTTACATATACAATTATATGTAGGCACACAAGTGCACCCCTACAAAGATGTGCCCCCCCCCACACACACACACACACACACACGAGGCAGTTGGATGGACTCACTATTAGGACTTGGCAGGGTAGAGGGTTCTTCTTCAAGTAGGTTTTGTGCTTTCCTTTTTCCTTAAAGACATAGCAAAGAGATATTTTGTGTCAGGGTAATACATTTTAAAAATTAGTTTGGAACCTAAATTAAAAAACAGTTAAAAAGAGACAAAAAAAAAGCCTCTAGTGAGGCACATTGTTTTTTAAAAACATTACTTTACATGATATACTGAGTGGTTATAGACAGTGATGTTGCACAGACTTATACTATAAACACACCACAGTACCCAGCTCTTTAAATTTATAATATACTGGCTTTTATTAATACCAATACTTTATTAACATTAATTTCCACAGAAATGTTAACAAACTGATGATAAAACAGGAAAAATGTGATGTAGTTATCATTTTCTGATGCCCATTTTAAAGCCTTTTACTTCTGTCATGTCAGGACTGCCACCTTAACTCAACATGCCGGTATATTTGTTTTATTTTTTTTATGATGACCACACAGTGACCAGTTTGTAAATTTAAAGTTGAAACTCACCTTCTAACTCACTTGTTTTACTGGCCGACTCTGGGCTGCTCCTCCCTTCTGTGGACAGATCCAGAATGATTGTTGAGTCACTTGAATCCATTTCTTCTACGTCACTTGGCTGATCAAGACGTCGCCTCTTGGCAGAGCTGCAAAGATTACTCAGTTAATCAATTAGTTATCAACTATAAACTCAATCAATTCATATCTTTATTGTATAGCCATTTTCATATATACAAAGTGCTTCTTCCTTTCATGCTAAAACAGGTGAGGAAACTAAAGGCAGGTCACCAAATACTTGATTGATCATTTTGGATCACTTCTTTCTTTCTTTCCTTAATAAAATGCCCAAACATGATTTTAGCTTTTTTGTTTGTCCTCTATCGTTGAAATTAAAATTGTCAGGTTGTGGACAAAAGAAGACTTTTGAGGAAAAACTTTCACAACTTTCAGACATCGTACTGACTAAACAACTTATCAATTAATGAGGAAAATGAATAACAGAATTATCACTGCTAAAATTTAAATTAATTAGTTTCAGCCTTACCTCTTTGAATGTCTCCCATCTGGAGTGGCTTTTTGGGGGGATCTCACATTTTGCAGTCTTTTGTTTAGCTGTGTGTACACGGTAACCTGTATAGGACATTTAATAAATTTTTCCAACCACTACTAAAATGTCAAACATGAAACACTTTGGTATTGAAGTGGATGCATTTCACTTACCCATGTATTCTTGATGCCTTGGTCCTGTAGCATAGGGTAGTACTGTACTATTCTCTTTGCCATTGCTGTAATTTCTGGTTTTGATGGGTATCTATGCGATTCTCCATCCCCTTTTGCCCTCAGGATTGCAATCATACTAGTCATGGTGTTTCGGATGAGCCGACATCTGAGCTCCTTTGACATTTTGCAGCTGCACTCCTCACCTTTCTTTGAACACTCAAAGTATTGTTGGCGGACTTGCTCAAGCTCAGTGTCAGTGTGCAATACATATTCTGGATAGAATAACTTCACAACCTTTTCAGGGCTTGTGCATTTTGCAGGAGTTGCATTTACAGTAGTGGATGTCTGTTGCTTGGGTGACTCATTAATGGAGGAGCTGCTTGAAGACTTTGAGTCATCTTGGCCAGATTCCTGTAAAATAAATAATAATGAATAAAAGCAAAATGCAACATTTGTGTGTGTGTATGTGTGTGGGGGGGAATAGTGAAGAGCCATTCAACTCTGCCCACGGTTAAACTGGTTGTAATCGGTGGTTTGATCACATTCCAGAGTTGAGAAACCTGGTGAACTGATTTGACAATCACACTGGTTGTTACTCTGCAAGTGTTTTCTATGATGGACGGTGGTTCCTACAATGTAAGGCAGCTTCAGGGGGACAATATTTTCTATTCACAACTAAGTGACCATAGACTGACCATGATGTGACTTATTTATCAAAGTTGAGGTTTGCAGATTGATTTATTCAATACCCTAATTTTGATGTAAAAAAAAAAAAAAAAAAAAAAAAAAAAAAAGTGTTATTCTTCACAAGTCTATAAAATTCCCTCTTTAAATTGTAATGATTACCTATATTGCACCCTTCAATTCTATATAAGAACATACAAAAGAAAATTCAGGTAACAGTAGTATATGTGGTTTGTAGTATTTTAGTTGTGATTAATCACAGAGTTGTGTTGTGATTAACTGAGTGCATTTTCTAAAACAATTGACAGCCCTCATTAATAGCAGGTTGATAGCAGGTTCATTCCATTATTCCCTTAAAATAAAATAGGTAGATTTGGTGACTGGTGTTAAAACAAAAAAATAATTACAAAAGGAACAAAAACACGACGATGCCAATTTTAAGGGGTGGTGAGTGACTGAGAAACTGACCTCCAGTACATCCTGACAGGCACGCCAGACAGCTTTTCTCCGTAAAAAGTTCTCTGGGCCTGGGAAAAGATCCTGCAAGTCTTCACGAGACAGGGTGCCCATCATTCCCTCGCTGATGTTTGCAGCTATGAACACATTGGAAGAAAAACATAGCAAGATGAAATTATGCCCTACAAAGGAAAGTGCATGAGAGACGAGACTATTAAAGTTCACACTTCATTAAAATTTTGTTGCTATTGCTAACTAGTTTAGTATAGAAATGTGGATACCTCATTGTCTGCTACTGTTTTTTGTATAGAGCTAATGATCAGCATGCTAAAAAGACTGTACTTAAGCAAAAGTAGTGTTACTTCAAAATAAAATGAAGTAGAAGAAAAAAGTATTCTCCTCAAAAAATTACTTAATTAAATTTAAAAAAAAAATATCTGCTGGGCTAACTGCTGTGGAAAAATTCTGTTTACAGACAAACATAAATCATCACATTACTTTAGTAGCATTGTTGACCTCATTTTTTATATATTGGACACTGAATTTTTATCCAGCTTTAGGTATTGTTAAAGGAACTGAGCTTTTTTGAATGTAGAGGAGTACAGTTACTTCTTTACAAATCTACTCAAGTAAAAGTGAAAAATATAGTGCAGTAAAACTACTCTTAGAAGTACCTTTCTTCCCCAAAAGTTAATCAATTAAATGTAAATTGGTAAATGTTACTGAGAACTATCCACCTCTAAGGATGAATAAATACACTTGCATAAGTAAAACAAATAACTACAAATGTTCCTAAAATGAGGAAATGATCACATGAAATGGAAGGTAAAAAAATTACTTAAACATCATCAACGACATTACTTATAAAATAATGTAATTTACACACTTCCGTATTCATACACCTATGTAAAACATAAGTCCATTTAATCTGTTTAAAAATAAAATTTGCATACATTACCCATTAAAACCGACACTGTGACCTCATCCAGTCCTTCCATGCTGTTAGCCTATTTAGCACACTAGTTAGCTTTTTTGGCGTTAGCTTGCCTCGTCCAGTCACTGTTCGGCTGCAACGTTACACAATATAAACACACCAAAACATTTAGAACTTTCGAAAGGAGTGTAATATGTACAAAAAAATGAGCACTGTATAATACATTTTAACTTACTTCCAATGAAACACGGATGCAAAAAACTCTCTGACAGTAGTGGCAGGCACGTGTCTGCATGAACTTAAGATGTCCACCAGATCATTCACGACAGCCAGAAACGAAGTTCGTCTTCAATTTGCCTGACATTTCTTTGGTCCAAAAATCCTAAAAGGATGATTGATTGGTTTTTAAACCAAACAACTGTCTCTGTGCATTACAAAATAACGTTAATTATTATAGGTTAATAAAAAAATAATTTAGTTTATCCCCCACATTTACGACAATTTAGCAGGCGCGTGTAACCATGGTAACGAGTTATTTTACGGCACAACTGCAGCCCGCGCTACCGAATGAAAGATACTAGCTTCCAACATGATTTGGCGTTGCTTTCTATGCTACGTGTTTGTAGCATTGAGTCTGAGACAACTTTTGAGTCACATTAACACCATGCACAGCCGCAGCCCTGACTTTCGCGTGGTGTGTGGAATTGATGGCTGTCCGAGTGAGTACAGAGTATATAACTCCTTCTACTATCACGTAAAGCGGACACACGCGCATCACCTTCTCGGAGTGGAAGCGGATGAGGAGGAAGGATCAACCCGCCACGGTTTACCTGGAGCAGGTGAAAGGACGGCCCCAATCAACCAAACTAACGCCAGTTCTTCAGTAACTGACGAGGGCTCAAGCATCCCCGCACTAACGGTAAGTTATTTTAACAAAAGCCAGAGAAACGAGATGCAGAAGCTGTAACATAATGTTAGCATTTACTTTGGCTCATCCAAGTACGTCCATTAAATGTGTTGTTTTTGACAGACTCATGTTGTACTTTTATTTTAACAGTGGTGAGTGTCGAACTAGTTGCTTCACTAAATTAAGTAACTCACCTGAAATGTAAATGAGAGCTGTGGCAGGAACGCAAAGCTGCAGTCTTGTCAGACAGTGTTTTTTTCAGTCATCCGTTCGCTCCGGTGAATGCATCCAAACTTTGCAGAAAGTCCTATTAGTTTTAAAAAAAAAAGTTGATATATTGTTGAAATCAGCTGGTAAAAGCCAGTCAGCTAACTGAATAGGTCGCTATGATGTTTACATATAATGTGTTCAAGGTCAACTTAGAGAATGAGTATTAGGCAAAGCAAACCAAAATGACATGATTTGTTCAGAGTTACTGTCAAAAAAAATTTAAACACACAAAAAAATACTCATCATCACATTAATAAGAGCATTAAAGTCAATATTACTTTTATTGTCAGTATTGGTTATTTTTTTTAAAGGTGAAACTACTAAATATAACATTTCAAATTGTCAGTAACTTGTCCGACAGTAAATAACTGACATAACTAATTACTTTCATACAAACCAATCTGTAAGTTATTTTGTATATTTTTTAAATGAGTAATCAGTTATAACTATTTACATTTCCGAAGTAACAGTAAGACTACTGACAACATTAACTGTTACTTTTTTTTCTAAAACTATCTTTTGTTTTTTTTCCTTCTTTACCTTTTTTTCTTAGTAACTCCGGAGGTTATGTTTTTGGTGGCATTTGTCTGACTGTTAAAATTTTCAGGAAATGTCACAAATGGGCCAATAAACAAGTAATTCAATTTTGGGGGTGATCAGGCATGATCAAGGAATTTAAACTATACTGTACTTAACTCTCCGTGTGCTTTGCTAGTCTTATTAATCTATTATCAAGTACTGCTTTGTTTGTCATTTTAGTTGTCATTTTAAAAGCTCAAAGACATCAGTCAGTAAAAATACATCTACCTTGTACCTTATGGGCATGAATCTAGCTAACTAATGAATGCAATATTATTTGTTGATTGCTACCAATCAATGCAATTATTTATTTCTGATTTAATAGATATGTTTTTGTTATTCTGTTTCAGAGTGGATTTCAAGAAGATGGAGAGGGTCACCTGAATCTTGACATTTATAAACATGCAACTGCATTTCTTCTTCAAGCCAAGGAAACTCATCGGCTGACACAGGTAATTTATGCCATTAATTTTCCATTGAATTGTATTTCATTGTTAGAGAACCTAAAAGCATTATGCTTAACAGCGCTCAAGCTATAACTTGGGCATTGTTCAGACCTGGCATCCTGAATGATCTGATCATAAATGGACAGCTTTAGGTATGTGAGTGAAACACCTGACATTAGAATGTGTCTCCATGTACTTCATGGGTGACCACTCAGATCTCACTCCCCCACTATATATGGAAATAGACATGTATGTTGCATCCAAAATCTGCCTATCACTATATTTCCTTAGCATGAGCTAAGAATAGAGACAACATAATACACACAACACAAATTTTCAATTTGCATTTCCACCTATGAACCGATTCCTCAAAATGCATTATAATTAAGTGAAAACAAGGTCTTAACGTTGCATAAGGCAATATTATTCTTTACAACAAAAAAATTGGGTGGTGGAGGTAACTTATTTTGCTCATTGCATCTCACTAACTTTATGTAACTGAAGGGTTCCATTTTCAAAAATTGTGTCTCTGTGAGTTTGCATGTTGACTGTGTTTTCATATGAATTTTGTAATTAAGGATTTTCCTTTGTTTTTTCCTCTTCCACAGAGAGCTGTTAACCACATCGTGAGTGGAGTCCAGCAATATCAGGCCGTATTATTGGAGCACCTAAAACAACAAATGAGTGACATGATTGAGAGACATTCTGGGGACCTGGATCAACTAAAGAGTGATGCAGTGGGGGTATTTGACCAGTTTGTTGACCCTTTCACTCAAATTGCTTCCACCCATTTGCAGGACAAGACCATCAAAAAACTGTTAAAACCAGTTGAACCAGAGATTATTGTCACAAAACAAACAGTCTGTTATTCGAAGCGTGGAGACTCCAGAGTTCTTGCCATTAAGGACCATTGTTTTCATTACATACCGTTGGTGAAAAGTTTGGAGCAGCTGCTATCACATGTAGTTTCACATGTAGAACATGTAGTTTCTGTACAGTGGATTATGCTACATGGAAATAAGCATTCATGTGAAAAATCTTTGGTTATTTCTGATGTCATAAATGATGCTCCAGAGTTTGCACTTGTTAAAAACATCTATATTGTAAATGCATCTGTGTATTGTTTTGAATGCCAGCCTCTCTCTACAGTTGGGTGGAAAGATCAGTATTTAGCTTATGAGGTAGAAGTTCCCTGTCTAGCTCAGGCAAATATTTTTGTGGATGCTGGAAATCTTGTTGATTATACAGCATACCACTATGTAAACTTTAATAATTCCAGTGAAGTATGATCTCACTGACATCATCAAACATCATTCTTGAGTCTTTTGTGAATATGTGGGCTGAAATAATGTTTTTAAACACTGGCAAAAAATTTATTGTTCTATTTACTTTTTATTTTACTTTTGGCGCAATCTGTTCAGTGCAACACAACTGAGAGGGAAACAATTTCAGTCTTTTGCCTCTTTCAATGTCACATTGATATGGTTTGACTGGTATGTAAGAAAAATAAATACACTGTGCTTAAGATACTAAGACTCATAATAATGCAATGTTGGGCATGTTATTAATCTGCAGTTCTCAATAAAGTAGATTTGATGTCCTGATTCAAGTTAGGTCTATTTCTTGAAACAAGATGATACATCTTTTACAAATAACACAGCAGCTTAAAACGTTTATGAAATGTCAAAAAAGCTTGTTTCGTGTGAGATATGACTCAAAACAATATGTTTTCAAGAGTTTTTCACTTAACAAGATATCCAAGATGCACTGTCTAAAAACAAGTTCCTATATCTCACTGAAACATTACTCTTTAGCTGATTATGGCTTATTTTAAGTGTGATTAGATATTTTTACTTGAAATAAGACAAATATACTTGGTAAGATTTTGAGTTTTTGCAGTGTGTCCTACAGTATTCCTCAGCAGGATACTAAACACCAATTTGCCCCTTCAGGCTACAGTCCCAAAAAAACAATATCTCTTCTTTAGTATTTAACTGTGATCATGAAGCTGACAGAAACGCTTAAAACCAGCGTAAAGACACTTCAAAGCGATCGCTACTGCAATTCTATGGTACAGGTAGCATAATTTTCCTGCATTTGTGCTACTTGCATTTTAACCTCACATTCATGTCCTTTCATGCAATAAAAATAAAAGTAATATGCATATTGCTCTTCCCAAACATTGTAGAATGCCACTATTTTACTCCTCCTTCCAAAAAAACTGAAATCAGCTGATTGTGAGAAACTAAAATGAATGTTTAATGTACTTTTTGTTTCTAACAGCTTGTTGTGCAGAGAATTGAAGAACATTTACAATGGAATTAACAACATAATTGTAATTGCAATGTAATCATTATTTAGTTAAATGCATTATGTAAAAGTTTTACCAAAAAATGTAATGTGCTAACAGTACAACATTACATTTAACTCCTGTATGTGGAAAGAAAGGCTGACTGCTGTTAGCATTTCTGTTTAATTCAGAAAGAATAATGTATTAATATGCATGATATTTATGCACGTTGTCATGGCATTAACTTTGCTGCACTGGCCAAAGGAGATGTGGATGCAGAAATTAGAATTGATAACAATCTTTTGAAGACCTTCATATATATATATTCATGTTACTTGACTTGGGTGCACTGCTATTCTGTATTCTAAAATGCACTCACACCTCATTCAGAACTGCATGGTGTTGTTTGGATTTTATATTTTTCCTTGAACCAACAAGCCTCATTTCCGTTTTGTTTTGTTTCTGACACTCGTGACACAGCATGGCAAGTTATCACTGCTGGACCGAGGAAACATTTATAACTTTTCACTTGTTATGGATGAACAAGATCAGAGAAAACAAATGAGGAAGCCACGGTTTGTCGAACGCCACTAAGCTTCCAAGACAAATTCAGGAGATAGGAGAGATATGAGAGGGCTTCTCACAGTGGCAGCTGGACTTTGGCTCCAGCTGTGGATTTACAACAGCAGCTGCTGAGAGAAAACCTCATATAGAAACTGGGAAGAAAGGCCTAGAGATTTACATGCACCGTCTTGAAAGAGCTTTATTGGATTTTGCCCTTCCTTTACTGTGTTTTATGGCTTTTTTATGCTAATATGATCTGCAAAATCACAAAACCCACAGCACCTGAACTTACTGACGTACTTTGCTGGCAATTCAGCCTTATCTTCAGTGGCTTTTCAATGCCACCATGTAACGCATTTTCATATTGTCCACCTAGGAAGGATCAGCTGTCAAACATTTTTTATTTCTTCACAAGGACTCCTACTTCAAGCCCCAAGGTTACACTTAATTTAACATCTGTCGATCATTTGAGGAGCATATGCATATATATCTTTTTAGTAGCTACATTTGGAAAACACATTTCGCATGGGACTGTGTGAGTCAAAGGAAAAGCAGACAGTATCATTTTGGGATGGTATTTGTGGACTTTTGGACCGATCACAACGCTGTCAGATCTTAAGTTTGCAGTGGTGCGCTGTTAAAAACAATGCTAGGATTTTACTGATTATTTTGTAAGCATAAAATGCAGCATTTGCATTGAGTAGAAGGCAAATCTAAAATATCTGTTTCCTCTTTGAGGGAATAAAGAATTTCTAATGGTCTGTGGTTGGCTGGCAGCGTGAACACAACAGTCTCCATTTATCTAAATTAGAGATTTAGCAGATCACTGAGCATTTTTCTTTTTTTCTCTTAACTTGGATTTTAACCTCACGTTTTTGCTTAAAATGTGTTGATGCTGTGTCAGATATTCTAGATAAGGCATATTATGCTGAAATTATCCTTCCATTTTCTATTAAACACCTTTACAACATGCAAATCTCTCTTGTTTGCTTATGTAGTCATTCCCTAAAAGAACAAAAAAAACCTTGAATGTGCATTATAAAAAAATGTTTTTTGAACATGAAAGCATGCATGGATAGTCCACCCACAAAATAAAATACCATACCTGTAAAAGAGCCTAAAATGGGTTCTTAAACTGATTACAGATTAATGATTCTCTGGTTGCTGTTGAGTTATTTTCGTTTAAGAAAACATTTAAGTTCTCTACACTATTTGTCAGTATTTTTAGTGACACTGACGCTTATTTTGGTGCTATACTTTTACCACGTTCTTTCACTGCAAGTGCATTTATCCTTGAAATCCTGTTCAGAGGGTGTTTTTGTCTTTTGCAGCTGGACCTATAAAAAGATTCTTTTGATCCTTATCACAGAAAACATTTGTTCCCACAAGTAGTCTCTGCACGGGAAGAGCTGTGGCATCATGCAGGGGGATGAAAGAAGAAGGCTCTCGCTCTGAAATGTAATTCATTCAGCTCTTCCTGTCAGTACTCTTGCAGACTCTTCACATCAACTGCAAATGAATGTGTAAAAAATTTAAAAATTGAATTCCTCAACCTTGAGGGGAGAGTTGGGATGGTGTGCACATTTGCCACAGGCTGACAAAGTGGAAGCTGAGTAAAGTTTTTGACATTGCATTTGGCATTCCTGGAAATTGCTTTCACATTCAAAGCTTTCACGGCATCATGCATAATCATGTTGTGTATTGCATCTATGTGCAGTAAATTGGGAAACATAAAAGCCTGTCGCATAACAGATTTCCTCTCACATGGTGAGTTCTTCTTGGCTTTATAGAATCTGCTTAGACTGCAAACCTATGTGAACATGGCACATCATCAAATTCAGAAAAGTCTAATAGCAAATGAGACACACTGGGCAGTGTTTAAAGTATTCAGTCTCCCACCGCTTTTGAAATTGTCTGTCTTGAGCAGAGATTTTCTTTTTTATTCATTCTGGGATAGCTCAGAGGAACAGATTCGCTTAACCCTTGGATAATAATTCAAACACAATTGAGCCCACAGGCCTGGAGATTGCCACGTAGTGCATAACTTGGTAACAGGCACATGCAGGGGGGGGGCTGGAGGGGCTTGAGCACCCGGCCCTTTCCTGATGGGTGCCCAAAGTGCCCTTTTCTTGAGGCAACTTTTTTTTTAAAGATTTTTTTTATTATTTTTTTAATGTGTGTGTGCGTGCGGAGTCCTGTCTGTGCCCCTCAACAATAATATTGAACTATTAATCACAGTTTTGCTAAATAAAAGAATCTGGCTTGCATCAGTCACATGATCACTATTAACCAATGATCGCCCTTGACGGCAGAACGCGCTGGTTACGATCCGGGAACGAGCTCATAAAGAGCACGTGCATTTTTAGCGGTCCGGAGCTGTAGGAGAAACACAAATTGACTCAGAGACACAGACCAGTAAGTAGGTGTACAGCGTACACTGTAGTCTAAAGCACACAGGAGTATTAGCTTATTACGTACACGTTGGTAAGTTGCCTTGTTGCAACTGACGAACTGAAACAAACGAGCGTGCTGTGTGTGTAACAGCGCGACAAACATTACCTGTCCTTTTATTAACTGCACAAGTAGTGCTGGTCGTAGCTGCTGGCTAAGTGGGTAAGGCTGTCATGGGTCTGTAGCTCTGTCCACCGTTTTAGGGAACATATTTAGTTTTAAAGCAAGTTACAGGGCTTTTCCTGCCTTTCTGGAGGGATTATATTTCACTTAAAACGATCTAATATGCATGTCCACATAATTATGGATTATTATAATTATAATATTTAAAAAACACGCTGTATTTTAAAGAACATACATTAAGACACAGATTATAGTAGATTTATATTTTAAAATGCTGATTTTATAGCAGTAAAATTATTGTATCTCTACAGTTTAAAAATGTAATAAGCTTTCTGCCTGCACAGAGTGGATAGTGAAACAAATGGAATCATCATAAATACATTATTTCATATTTATTACTTTTTTCCCCTCATTGCTTTATTATTGTAGCTCTAGTAATAAATAATAAGGGAAGGATTCTGGATCAGCTCCATGATGCCCATATTATATACAGTATTCTGAAGAAGGTCTAAAATGTCCCTGTGTGTGCGTGCATGTGTGCGTTTTATGTATATGGATTTTTTTTTTTAATTATTACTAATGATATAACATTGTCCAGACATGGCTGGTAAGGACATGAGGAGGAAACAGTAGGTGCTGTGTGAGGCTACTAAAGGCAGTGGATCCCTCAGCAGCTGGATTACAAAGAGCACAGGTAACATTAACACATGTACCAGTTGTTGGAGAGGTATTCCAGTATAAAAATAATAATAAGCACAACTGAAATGTTTTGCTTCTATAACATTTTTCTGTCATCATTTTATTATAGATTAAGTGCAGGAGTTGTTAAGTGTGGATAATTAAATAATAGTTTATTGCAATAGCAAGTTGTGCCTTGTTCTCAGATAGACAGCAAGTGGAGAGTGATAGATGAGATGAGGGGATGGAAAGAAGAAGAGAAGCAGCGTGATTCACAGGCAGAGCCTAGTTTATTTCTCACAGTTTTTTGTTGCCTTGTGGTTCCAAGCGCATTTTGTTATGTCCTTTGCATTTTGTTATTATCTCATGACACTTGTTTAATCAGCTACCATCTCTCCTATGAACTTTTTAATGTCTACAGTCTCAGATCAGCACAGTCCTGCCCTCCAGCACTATCAGCAGCAGGAGCAGCAGAAACACCTCAACAGCGACATTGTACCCATCAGGTAATACATAGGCTACGTTTGCTTTGCCTTGTCGCCACCTCACAACAGTGATATAGTATGATGCGATTCCATATTAGATTCTTGATGAATGTGTGTTGTTGTTATTCAGCCTGGTTCTATGTGCCCCTTTTTAACTTTGAGCACCCGCCCCTTTAAACGTCTCTGCACGGCCCTGCTTGGTAACACTTTATAACACAACCACGGAACCAGCGGAAACAATGGAACAAGTACACTGTAAGTTCGCTGTACTTTCTGGGGCGCAGGTCGTGTTATGGAGTGACTAAGGTGCAAGTACCCTTGCATGCAATTTCCAGGGAAGTACAGGGTACATAGGCTGTAAGATGGGGAAATATTGGGGTTTTTTTGTTTTTTTTGTTTTTGTTTTTCAGAAATTTACCATGAAATAACCCAGTACTTACAATTACTTAGTTTAATTATATATTGTTTCCCCTACAAAACTTGTTACTGTCATGGTCCTGAGTCCATGACTCGGGGATTTTGTGTTTGGTGTATTTATTGTTATTATTTGTTGGCTGTTTTGGGATGGTTTGTGTTTTGGGATTTTAGATACTGGGTTTCTGGGTTTGTGCTCCCTCTGTTGGTCCCTGGTGTTAGTGTTCCCCTGTCTCGTCAGGTTAATCAGGTCCAGCTGTGTCTCCCACCTGTATGTGATTGCCCAGTGTCCCTCTGTGTATTTATAGTGTGTGTTTCCCTCAGTTCCTCGTCGCGTCGTCTGTGTTCATCCTCTGTGTCACCCTGCCTGCTCTCCCTGCTGTCTTCCCTCCATGTTCAGGTTTGCTGCTCTTTGGTTTAGTTTCTCCCAGTTTAGTTCACCCTTGGTTCTGTTTTACCATCTCCACTTTATGTTTGGTATTCGTAATAAATCACCCTCACGTCTTAATAAGCGCTGCATTTGAGTCCTCCTTCCACACCTCACACGGCCGCTGCCCCGAGCCGTGACAGTACGACGCGACCACAAGATGGACCCAGCAGCACTTAACCCGTCTAAAGAGCTACGGGAGAACCTCATCGATGCCACTCAAGAGCTCATCGACCTGTGGCTGGAAAGCCAGGATTACAAGTCCCAGCGCGCTATAGAGAGGCGGCGACAGCGTCTGGTGACCGGTCTCCCTTGGCTTTTGGGCTCACTATACCCGTGGGAGCAGGAATTTCTCCTTTTGGATTTGGGACTTCATCCCCCACCTGCATTTCCTTCCGAGCAGCCAGTTGCGGTGAGTGAGCGGGATGCTTTGGCTTCCCCAGATTCCGGGACTTTATTTTCTGGGGCTATTCAGAGCGGGATGAGAGACAGTCTGTGTAGATTACCTACCTTTGTGGTAACGGACCCTTCCCAAGTGGGTGTCTATAAACCTTCTGTTAAACCTAAAGACTGTGTCTCTGCCGCTCCATCCGAGCCTGGACTTTATTGCCACTCTCCAGCTCAGTTTTGTGTTCAGCCGTTAGCTCCCCAGTCAGTAGCACAGCCATTTGCTTCCCATTCTGTAGCTCAACCGTTAGCCTCCCTAGGAGCACAATTACCTATTCTGCCAGCCACTCAGCCACCTTCACCACTAGCATCACTACAACCCACATTTCAGTCCATGGCTCAGTCACGATCTTCATTCGCCCCTCTACGGGAAGCTATGCCCGTGCACCCCTTAAAGGACTGTTTTTCCACCGCTGTTTCTGAGCAGGGAGACAAACTGTTTCAAAATGGACCTGTTCCTCTAAAGCTGACAACATTAGAGACTGTTACTCGCTCCAGGGCTTCCCAGAGGCTGGGTTACAACCCTCAGCTAACTCTGGACCCCTGGAGGCCAAGTTGCCAGCTGTGGACTGTACCCGGCTGTCACTGCCTGAGCAGGGTCAGGGTTCTGTGCAGCTACAGCCCTCCTTGTGTGTGCCAGAGGCCCACGTGCCTACTGGTTTTGTTTTGTGTGTGCCAGGGGCTTCCATGCCCACTGGTTTTGAGCCTGTTTTCGCTGGGGGGACCGAGGAGCCCATCCAGCCTTCGCCATCATCAGCAGCTTCCGCTTAGGGGTCTCAGGAACCGCTTCAGCCTGCTGCTTTCGCTGGGGGGACCGAGGAGCCCATCCAGCTATCGCCATTGCCCGCAGCGCCACCGTCTCCGGCTCCCACGCCGCCGCCTGCAGCGCCTCCATCTCCGGCTTTCACGCCGCCATCTGCAGCGCCTTCGTCTGCAGCGCATTCACCTACGGCTTCCACGCCTCCGCCTGCAGCGCCATCGTCTCAGGCATCTTCACTAGCTGCAGCCTCTTCGTCTTCACCAGCAGCTGCAGCGGCTTCATCACCGCCTGCAGCAGCGGCTCCATCACCGGCTGCACCAGCAGCTGCAGCAGCTCCATCACCGGCTGCACCAGCAGCTCCATCACCGGCTGCACCAGCAGCTCCATCACCGGCTGCACCAGCAGCTGCAGCAGCTCCATCACCGGCTGCACCAGCAGCTGCAGCAGCGCCACCGTCTCCGGCTGCACCAGCAGCTGCAGCAGCTCCATCACTGTCTGCACCAGCAGCTCCATCACCGGCTGCACCAGCAGCTCCATCACTGTCTGCACCAGCAGCTGCAGCAGCGCCACCGTCTCCGGCTGCACCAGCAGCTGCAGCAGCTCCATCACTGTCTGCACCAGCAGCTCTATCACTGTCTGCACCAGCAGCTCCATCACCGGCTGCACCAGCAGCTGCAGCAGCTCCATCACTGTCTGCACCAGCAGCTGCAGCAGCGCCACCGTCTCCGGCTGCACCAGCAGCTGCAGCTGCAGCAGCTCCATCACTGTCTGCACCAGCAGCTCCATCACTGTCTGCACCAGCAGCTCCATCACCGGCTGCACCAGCAGCTGCAGCAGCTCCATCACCGTCTGCACCAGCAGCTGCAGCAGCGCCACCGTCTCCGGCTGCACCAGCAGCTGCAGCTGCAGCAGCTCCATCACCGGCTGCACCAGCAGCTCCATCACCGGCTGCACCAGCAGCTCCATCACCGGCTGCACCAGCAGCTACAGCAGCTCCATCACTGTCTGCACCAGCAGCTGCAGCAGCGCCTCCGTCTCCGGCTTCCACGCCGCCGGCTTCCACGTCTTCGTCTCCGGCTTCCACGCCGCCGCCTGCAGCGCCTTCGTCTCCGGCCTCCACGCCGCCGCCTGCAGCCTCGTCATCTTCGCCAGCTGCAGCCTCGTCATCTTCGCCAGCTGCAGCCTCTTCTTCCTCACCCACGCCTGCAGCGTCATCATCATCATTAGCCTCATCCACGTCTGGTCCAGCCTTCGTGTCTGCATCCTCGTCTGGTCCAGCCTTCGTGTCTGCATCCTCGTCTGGTCCAGCCTCCTCATCGGCTTCATCATCCTCGCCTGGCCCAGCCTCCTCATCGGCTTCATCATCCTCGCCTGCTGCTTCAGCTGCAGCATTCTCATCGTCGGCTTCATCATCCTCGCCTGCTGCTTCAGCTGCAGCATTCTCATCATCGCCTGCTGCTTCAGCTTCAGCCTCGCCTGGTTCGGCTTCGGCCTCACCCTTCTCCTCGTCCTTGCCTGGTTCTGCTGGCATGCCGCCATCCGGTCCACGTCTGGCACCTCATCTTCACTGGCCGTTTTCTAGGCCGCTGGATGGTCGTCATCGCCGATGTGGACGCCCTCCTGAACAAAGTTGTTGCCGCCACCGCCTTCCGCGTGGACGGCCTCCGGACCTCTGTGGCCGCCACCGCCTTCCGCGTGGACGGCCTCCAGACTACTGTGGCCGCCACCGCCTTCTGCGTGGACGGCCTCCTGAACTGTTTGCGCGCCGCCACCGCCTTCCGCGTGGCCGGCCTCCTGAACTGCCCCGTCCTGGCCTTCTGTGTTGTCAGGCCCCAGGCCGGCCACCTGAACTATGTTTCAGTATCTGCTCCCCTGTATGTTTTGTGAACATTTTGGGACTCTGGGGCCTCCGTTTTGGTCCTGGTCTGGACCCTCCGTCCTGGGCCTCCCACCGCCCGCCCGGGCTTGGTGGTTCATTCGTGTTTTGGGGCTGTCGGGAGCCAGCCCTTGAGGGGGGGGTACTGTCATGGTCCTGAGTCCATGACTCGGGGATTTTGTGTTTGGTGTATTTATTGTTATTATTTGTGGGCTGTTTTGGGATGGTTTGTGTTTTGGGATTTTAGATACTGGGTTTCTGGGTTTGTGCTCCCTCTGTTGGTCCCTGGTGTTAGTGTTCCCCTGTCTCGTCAGGTTAATCAGGTCCAGCTGTGTCTCCCACCTGTATGTGATTGCCCAGTGTCCCTCTGTGTATTTATAGTGTGTGTTTCCCTCAGTTCCTCGTCGCGTCGTCTGTGTTCATCCTCTGTGTCACCCTGCCTGCTCTCCCTGCTGTCTTCCCTCCATGTTCAGGTTTGCTGCTCTTTGGTTTAGTTTCTCCCAGTTTAGTTCACCCTTGGTTCTGTTTTACCATCTCCACTTTATGTTTGGTATTCGTAATAAATCACCCTCACGTCTTAATAAGCGCTGCATTTGAGTCCTCCTTCCACACCTCACACGGCCGCTGCCCCGAGCCGTGACAGTTACATGAAATTATACGTAATTACAGGCTACTTGTGCCTTAGTTTTGGATGCTACAGTGGAATTTTTTCATTTCATTTCACAGGTCTTGCAGGTGACTCCATAATATAGCTTGCGTTCCAGAAAGTACATGGTACTTACAGTGTACTTGTTTCATTGTTTCCTGCAAAAACCTGACTAGTTCTCGCAAAATACATGTAAGCACAGGGTACTTCCGCCACATTTTTGGGTCGTGTTATAAAGTGTTACCCATAACTTTAGTTTGACAGTATAAAGCAAACTGCAGTTCACTTAGTTTTTTGTTTGGTTGTTTGCTTTTATCCAGATTGTTTTTCTGGTGTTTTCATGGTGGTTAGCACTGTTCCCTCAAAACAAGAATGTCCTGGGTTCAAATTCACCAGCTGCATGTTCTCCCAGTGCCTGTGTGGGTACTCTGGCTTCCTCCCACAGTCCAAAAACAAGCAGTTAGTAGAGTTATGTTAATTGGTGACTCGAAATTTTCCTTATCCGTGAATTTGAGTGAGAATGTTTGTCTGTCTCTCTGTGTTAGACCAGTGAAAGGCTGGTGATTTGTTCAGGGGTATATTCCCACTGGGACATGCTTAAGCATCCCAGTGGGGTACATATCTCACCCATACAGGCATTACCCTGAGCTGGATAAGCAGAAGAGAATGGGTGGATGATGGATGCAACTCAACCTTTTTCTTGTTTTGGTGATTGTTACTCAGATTTCTATGTTCCTGTAGCAATACAATGTGTAGTTTAAACTCTTGATTGAACACAGGAATGTTTTTGTTGTGTTTTGTTTGTTATCCATGATCAGTGAAGTTTTATTTTAAACTGAGAGATTTGTTCAAGAGATGAGAGGGTGAGACCCTTTTAGTTGTTTTGTGAGTTTTTGGTTATTGATATAAGATGTACCATCTATTTTGTAGAAAAATGGAAAATTGTTGATGACTTTGATCCTTCAGATTTGCACAATGAATCCAAAGTACTTCATTCCACTTTGGAAATATCTGGAAATATCAATGACCCCCTGGTAACCACCAGTTGCTAGGTGAAATTGTGTATGGTTAGGAGGTGTGATATGGGTTTGAGGGAGGTTGTTTGTGCTGGTAGGTTACTGATGAAATTGGTCACAAAGAGGTACTGCACCAAAAATCTCCTTGCATTTGCTTTTGTCAGTGCTTTGGGGTTATGCAGGGTTCCTTCAACCTGCACACAAACTTAACAGTTTAATACCTATTTGCAGTTTTTCTGCCATGACTAACTCCTGATAAGATAAGATAAGATAAGATAAGATAAGATAAGATAAGATAAGCCTTTATTGATCCCACGACGGGGAAATTTTTGTGTTATAAGTACAAACAAATAAAAAGTAAGTAAGATAATACACTATATACAACAGTAGCATACACAGTATGTGATTATGGATATGGTTGTGGAAATATGCAAGACATAAACTATATAGCTTAACATAACTATTCTACTACTATTATTCCTATGTATAGACATGTACACACACACACATGTATTATCTGGAATTGCTCCATAAATTGCAATTAAAACAAAGACATTGTCATACTCTTGAATCTCAGGTAACTCCTAAATCTTTACAGCTATGCACGTTTGTGTCTGCGTGCGCCTGTTCGTCTGTGTCTATATGTCAGCTTGGGTCTTAGACTCCACCTCTCAGGGAACATCTCAGGCTCTCCCAGGTATGGAGGCCTACCTCACCACACTCCCTTCCAGTGGCTGATGCCCTCAGACGTTGGTGTGTTGGTGGTTCTTTGTGTCTGGGGCTGGGCGCTCATGTATGTACCGACTCACTCCTGGTGGCCGATTGGTGGGGCCTGGCGCCTATGGCCTGGCTGGGCCCCTTCCGGGGGGTGGGGTGCCCTCAGGCCTCTGGCCTCTGGGCCTGAGGCCCGGTCCTTTCTGGCACAGCTGGCTGCCGGCAGAGCCCGTGGGCACGTCACTGCAACCCCCTCTGGCCTCTGCTCCATGGCTGCTGGATGACCTCTCGTTTGGGGCTCTCCTCAGCTCTTCCCAAGAGGGTGGCATGGTTGCCCCCCTGGTGGTCCTACTTGGGTCCTCGTATTCTGGGGCCTGAATCTCCTCCATACCTGCTTCATGCCCTGGGGGACGGGGCTATGGCTCCTCACACTCCCTAGCAGATCGTTACATGGAGAAACCTTTTGAATACAAGCGTGCTGATCCACACAGGTCTGCACACAGGTGTACACACGCGTGTTCACAGACACAAACTACACCTTTCTTGGCTGCCTCAAAGCACATTGTGCGCTGTCGATCTTGCGTACTGCACAATAACATGTAATATTTAGTATCTACTGTTATCTACTGTTAGCTAGTTTATTGTGATGGTGTTGTATTTATTATGTTGCTCTTTCTTGTTCGTTTTCTCTTCTGTTTTTTCTTATCTCCATACAGGTGATCCAGGTGTTTTGTTTGTTTTTCTTTTTTTTTCTTCCACCCTTTCTCACCATCTCTTCTCCCCACTATTTCTTTCTCTCCCTCTCTTTCTTTCATTCTTTCTCCCTGTCCTATCCCCCAGTCATGTCTGTCCTGTCTGTAACAACCGAAAATCAAATCAAATAAATACATAATTATAATAAAGGTCAATCAAATGGACCAATATGGCAAGGCCATGATGATCCAATTGGTAAAGTAAATCCGCTTGGCATCTTTCTTGGCCTTCAGACAACAATTCTGATGGCTAAAGATCCAAATGGGACAGCAAAAAAAAAAAGAAAAGAAAAGAAAATGAGAACCGCTTCAAAATCAAAGCAGGTGTGAAAAAAAATAAAGAAAAAAGAAAAATAAAGAAAAAAAAAGAAATCTTTACAGCATGTCCACCACCTGGAGCATTCTGAAGTCATTTCAGGTTGAAAGGAATATATGGTGTTAGGCACAGCATTCGTCAAGGTGCAAAGGCTGCCTTTATGAAATCAAAATAAACAGAGTTCGGTCTGGTTTCCCATTCATCTTTATTATTGGTTTTACTTTCAGCAGTGGTTAAACTTTGTCTTTTTCTTCATCTTTCCTATATGGTCCTCATCTCCATCACTCCAATGCAGCAATGTACAGAAATGCTTATAATCTGTCCTTTGTAGAGTAAAGTAACTTTTCATCTTGAGCAATCTTCTATGCAAGGCCACTTCCTGTCGCATACCCTCATACTTGTAATTGCATTCACATTTGTCATTTTAATTTTTCTCACAATCATATTACATGACAAAGTACAGCTCACACTGAATGTGATAAGATAGACTTTAGTCACACTGCATTGCTGCTCTGTCTGCGTCCTGAAATGCTAGACACAAGCAGTAAAACTGGAGAAGGCACTGTTACAGGAGTGCTGAAAATATTATTTTCCTGGATCAACGTTGAGTGTTTTGGACTTTTTATTCTGTCTTTTATATCATTCTTTTTTTGCTAAATCTCTTTCCTCAAGTAAAACTAATGTAACACTTAAAGTTCTACCACAGTGCTGGAATTTTGGCAGGGATTCATGTTTGATTAATAACAGTGAAATTATATATTTGGGGTGTATGTTCTTGTTTACATGTCACATAGAAAGAAAATGGCAGCATATGTATATTGTAGCGGGGGTCCTGCCAAGCCCGAGGTTGGCGTGCGGTCCACACCAGCCTCACTTCCACCAGAGGCCAGCGGGCTGTGTGGTCCTGCGTCCCACCACGTCACCTGCGCCGCTGGATATGCAGGCGGCCACCTGAACCTACACCTCCCTGTCACTGGGCCAGGGGCTGGGGGTGCCGACGGTCAGGGCGGATTCCCTCTCCCGCTCGCAGGAGGGAGTAGGTTCGGCTGGATGACTGCCCTGCCTCAGTCGGGCGAT
Organism: Oreochromis niloticus; assembly: GCF_001858045.2. Lineage (NCBI taxonomy): Eukaryota > Metazoa > Chordata > Actinopteri > Cichliformes > Cichlidae > Oreochromis > Oreochromis niloticus. Next base: position 33,604,164 of record NC_031985.2, on the reverse strand, counting down.
GGGGGTATGTGGCGGGGCGTGGTCTGCGGTGCCGCTGCAGGGCAGGCGGACGCACATGAGCGGCATCCGCAATCACTCCTCGCTGCTTGAACGAGGGAACTGGGTCCTGTTGTTATGTTGTTGTTGCTGGTGTGTATTGTTGGGAAATCAGTTTTACCCCGGTTCTTTTTTATTCCTCGGGCTCCCAGAGATGGCACCGGACCCAGTAGTCATTTTTACAAAATCTTCATTCATCTTTATTCATCTTCATTTAAGCATGCACTTCTAGAAGGGAAGACGAGGCCGGTGTCCCTCTGAAACAATCTTCACCCCTTTGTTAGTTCCAGGCAGCTTTATAGAGGCGACCCCATCATAAATCCCCCACAGTGTGCTGCAAACTCTGTGTCTGTGTCTATGTACACGAGCATGTGAGTGCCTGTGTGTGCGTGTACCCGCGTGTCTATGTGAGTGCTCGTGAGTGACTGTGTGTGCATACCTGGTATGTGCGTGCACATGAGTGAGTGTGCATATAGGTGTGGGAGTATATCAGTTAAAACACTGTGGGTATGTGTCTCTTCCTAGGGGCCATAAATACCATCTCACATTTCTATTTTTTTTTTTTTTTTTTTATAATTTTTTATTTTTCAATAGACATTTAGAAACAGACCTTCATAACATATACATCACATGGGGATACTTCTTGCATCTGTTGTCTGCCCTTATTGCCGAAATAATATTTTAGTTCATATCCTGTTTATAAGAAGAAAAAAGAAAAAGAAAAAAAAACAAACAAGCAAACAAACAAACAAAAAAAAACTTACAACCATAACAATAATTGAAAGAAACAGACAGAGAGAAAAAAAAAAAAAAAAAAAAAAAAAAAAAAGAAGAGGAAAAAAAATAAAAATAAATATGTACTGATAGGGAGTGATCTTACTCTTACATACTCTCATACTTCATAACTACTGGTTTGTGAAAGTAAAATCTGGCCTATGAGGCGTGACATATTTGACCCATTTTTCCCAATATAATGTAAATTTATCCAATTTATGATTAACAAAAGCTGTTATCTTTTCCATTTTATAAATGTCCATTGTGATGTCCATCCATAAATTTATAGTTGGGCTCTCCGATGATAGCCATTTTCTGGTAATACCCTTTTTACAGGCCACCAGCAAAATATTTACTAAATGTTTATCGCTTTTCGGCCATTCCTGAGGTACGTGTCCAAAAAACATAGTCTTACTCTCAAGGGGTATTTCACATTGGAAAATGTACTGTAGAGCGTTGTGTATTTCTCTCCAATAGTCCCTCAGAACAGAGCAATCCCAAAAAATATGGTAGTGGTTTGCACTTTGATTTCCACAGTTTCTCCAACAGACAGGGGGGTTATTATCATAATGAGACTTCTGGGAGGGTGTTATAAAATACCTAATTAGGCTCTTCCAGCCAAATTCCCTCCATTTTTGGGAGCTTGTACACATCCATTGATACTTCCATATTGCCGTCCATTCTTCTTCAGATATATTTATCCCTCCTTCCTTCTCCCATTTTATTTTAATATATGAAGTTGAATGTAATGTCAAGTCCAAAAGACCCTTATACAGACATGAGACAATTCTATCGATAGTTTCTGACTTATAGCTTTTTATAAACAAATCAATCAAATGTGTGCCCATCTTTGTTGCATTTTTCATCTTTATATCAACATAACGCCGTAGCTGCAGATATCGGTAGAAGTCTTGTTTTTCTAGTAAATATGTCCTTTTAAGGATTTCAAAACTAAGCAGTTTTCCATCTTTCATTATACTACATAGGTCTGTAATACCCTTAGCTATCCAATCCTTGAAACTAGAATCCAATTTATTGGGTATGAACTCTGAGTCATAAGCACACCATTTAAGAGCTATAATGTTAGCCTCTAGTTTATGTTCCTTTATAACAGTTTTCCATGTTTTTAGGGTCTGTTTCACCCATGGGTTATCCATGTTATTTATGTAAGTTTGTAAATTATTATCAGCTAAAATTGCCTGGATGGGAATAGGCAACATTTTTTCCTCAAGGTTTTTCCATTGGGCAGTGTATGACGGGTTACACCAGCATATCACTGCTCTCATCTGCGCTGCAAAATAGTAATATCTGAGATAAGGCAAGCCCCATCCTCCCTTTTGCTTAGCCAGCTGTAGAGTTTTGAGGCGAATCCTTGGTCTTTTACCTTGCCATATATACCTAGATAACATTTTGTCCCACTCGTTTAACTGGTTTTGGCTAATCTCTATTGGTAGGGTTTGAAATAAGTATAAGAATCTTGGCAATATATTCATTTTAATAGAGTCAATTCTTGAGCTAAGGTTAAAGAAAGGAATTAAGTTCCATCTTGCTATATCGTCCTTTATTTTTATATATATAGGTAAATAATTCTGTTCAAATAATTTTGTAAGATCTTTTGATAGGTTGATGCCTAGGTATTTAAAAGATTCTGTTTGCCATGCCAAGGGGTAACTACTTTTTATTTCTTCTGGTGGGCTATAATTATATGAGAGTAGCTGGGTTTTACCTATGTTGATTTTATACCCAGATAATTGGCCGTATTGTTCAAATGAGTACATCAATTTAGGTAAAGAGTACGTTGGGTGTCCGAGATAGACCAGTATATCATCCGCGTAACAGGCCAATTTATATTCCGTCCCTTTAATAATGATTCCCTTAATGTCTTCGTTTTGTCTGATGAATTGAGCTAATGGTTCCAAATATAGTGCGAAGAGTAATGGTGACCATGCACAACCCTGTCTGGTGCCCTTTTCTAGGGTAAAGCTGTTAGATAGGTATCCGTTGATTTTAATCCTAGCGGTAGGGTTATCATATAGTGCCTTTATAGTTTTAATAATTGTATCATGGAAGCCGAATTTATATAATACTCTGTAGAGAAAATTCCAGTTGACGGAATCAAAGGCTTTTTCAGCGTCTACGCTTATCACAATTGCTTTAATTTTGTTTTTTTGTATATGGTCCATAATATGTAATGTCTTTCGAATATTGTCTTGTGTTTGGCGTTGGTGTATAAAACCTGTCTGGTCATTATGTATCAATGTTGGTAGAGACTCTTCTAATCTTTTGGCCATAATAGACGTATAGAGTTTATAGTCCACGTTAAGAACGGAAATTGGCCTATACGATCCACATTCCATTTTATCCTTGCCTTCTTTTGGTATGGCTGAAATTATTGCCTCCTTCCAGCTGGGTGGCGTTTGTGCCTTTTTCAAAACCCAGTTCAATGTGGGAAGTAGAACAGGTATTAATTCTTTTTTAAATTCTTTATACCACTCTGCGGTGTAACCATCAGATCCTGGTGACTTGCTTAATTTGAGCCTACTAATTGCAGCTTTTAATTCTTCTTCAGTTATGTCCGCTGTCATTGTTTGATTTTGTTCTTCATCAAGAGTGGGTAAATCTAGGGAATTCAGGAAGCTGTCAATCTGGGTTACCGTCCCACCAGAGACTTCAGAATATAGGGTTTTATAGAATATTTCAAAAACTTCCTGAATTTCATTTAATTTATTTTTTATCACCTTAGTTCTTGGGTCCCTAATTTTATGAATTGTATTTTCCGCTATCTTTTTTTTCAGTTTCCACGCCAGTATTTTCGTAGATTTAGAGCTGCTTTCATAGTGTCTCTGTTTCAGAAACATTAAATTTTTCTTAATTTCTTGTATGGCTAGATTGTTAATTTCATTCCTAATATTTTTAATTTCTCTTAATGTATCCTGTGCAGAATCTATTTTATGTTTTCTTTCTAGTTCCTTTAGTTTGTTTTTTAGGTCCTCTAATTTCTTATTCCTATTTTTTTTCTTGAATGAGGATATTGTTATAATTTTCCCTCTTAGTACGGCCTTCAGAGTATCCCATAATATGGGAGGTGAGACCTCTCCAGTATCATCCATCTCACATTTCTAAACTCTAAAGCAAACTAAACATTCCTACATGTCTAAACTCTAAAATAAGCTAAACATTTCTACAGTATGTTCGCAGGCGACCGGAAAGTCACTGCCGCGCGTTGTGAACAGCAACCGAGTGTGAATAAACGATGCCGAAAAGCATGAACATCTCACCCTAAGACAGCTGGGATAGGCTCCAGCCCCCCCCTCACCCCGCGACCCTGAAAACGATAAGCGGTAGAGAATGGATGGATGGATGTCATCGGGTCTGTCGTGGTTCTATTACATATATATACAGTCATAGGATCCCCACATTTGCTGAAAGAAAAGAATAAAAAAAAAAAAAACCTTTTGTTTGCTTTATGGCTCAGTGTCATCTCAGTAACACAGCACTGAACAGACTTTCAGGTGTCATTGTTGTGATCTTTCAGACCAATCTGCCGTTTTTTCCTGCACAAATTGTCATAATATAAAAAGTGTGAAATAAATACATATTGGACATGGATGCAAAGGCTGTGCTTGGAATTAAATACGGTCTTAAACCCAGTATGGTCTGATGGGGTGACTGTGTTTTTCTCTTCTTGTCTTTTCTGAAACAGGTTGCAATATGCACAACAGTCATCACCTACAAGTTACTAGGCTCTAATACTAAAGTAGGGGGTGCAGGGCCAAGTCAGGGTTCTTTTGCTTCCAAACATGAATATGAATTATTGCCTCATACAACCTTTGAGATGGTGGCAAATGTCAGTATCACCACATACACAAACTGGGAATTTACCTTACCTTACAATATCAAGCACACTGGAGATTACTGTTGACATCTGGCACTATATAAATAAAATTGAATTTAACTTAACTGAATTGCTGTGATCGCAAACAGAACCACAACATCTCCTCCTTATATGCCCACATAGCCTTGTTGATAAATAAATACATATATATGGAAATATATATGTATTTATATTTTATTACATATACATTTTAAAGATATTCTTAAAGTCTGGAGCTATGCTAGTTTGTAACTAATTTTAAGGTAGGGCAGCTTCATCATTGTTGAGACGTAGATGATTATTAAAAGTCATCCCAAAAGAGATATTTGTGATAGTCTTTTCAAGACATAGAGAGTTTGGGATAATGCAGAATTCTTGCATTAACACTTTTCAGCTCTTGAAGTCCAGGAAATGCGAAATAATTGAAAATAAATTAATTTATCATTAACGTGACACCAACATTATTATAGAAAAGTCTCAAACAAAAAACACGAAATCAAGTGTCTGATGGCCCAGATTTTACCTGATTCATCCTGTTTGGGACACAATGTTAATTTTGTCAACAAAAACTATGAGATATTTCGGGGGGGGGGGGGGGCACTTATATTTTACTACAAGATGATGCAAACTAAACTAAAAATATCCTATAACAAAAACTATGAGTAAATATTTAACATTACATCATGGATTATATTACAAAAGATCGACAAATATCTAAATCTGAGGTTCACTGCATCTGTGGAATCACAGCAATCTCTGGCAAAAAAATATATATTCAGTTCAGTTCAATTCAATTTTATTTATATGGTGCCAAAGAACGAGTGCTAAAGGCCAATGTATTTGTTGTGTGGCCATTTAAGTTGAAGCACTTTTCCTTTGGAAAAAGATGTCTGAAGTGAGTCATCTTATATACGAGCTACTGCTGGAAAAACCAAGTTACTAATGGTAATGCTAGTTCTTACTGTAGGTGAGCAGGAGAAAAAAGAGAGAGCTTCACTGCAGAGCAAAGACACATGGATGCTGTGCCTTTTCCATGAGCCTATGGATAGACAAAAATAACTCCTTTAAACATACATATGTACGACACCAGCTAAAGCATCAAAATGCTTATAAGATATACAGTACTGTGGAAAATGTATGTTTTTCTATAATACCACAACCAGCTTTGATCAGGTGGATGATGTCTCGGTTACTGGGAAATGTCTTATAAATAAAGAGCATATAGTGCTATGGGTAAATGTCTTGAGCCATGCCTATTTCTATATATTGGCTTAATTCACTGCCTTCTTTTACATATTGGAAGATGGAATAGACAGTTCCAATAACGCTGTTGTCCGGGCTCCTGGGAGGCCAATCCATGACTGATAAGCATCCTATTGTGTATTTTTCTATCTAAGTAAATGGTAAATGGACTGATTCTTGTATAGTGCTTTTCTACTTTTCTAGTACTCAAAGCACTTAATACAACATGCCACAGTCACCCATTCACACCCATTCACACAAGCACTTTCTTCTATGATTTTAAGTGCTTACTACCTAATATTAATACACATTCATACTCCAATGGATGCATCAGAGAGCAACTTCAGGTTAATATCTTGGCCAAGGATATTTGGCATGCAGACTAGGGGGAGCCAGAGATTGAACCAACCACTAGGTATGATTTCATTGCATTGGTCTGTTTAGTATAATGCAGTAACACTGAACCTTTGCCAATCTGACACTTTCTCAATGGCATTGCATGGTGGATCAAAATCTAACAGTACTTTTCTGTATTCATAATTTCTTCAATTTTGACACATTTTCCCACACTGCTGAATGAAATACTGGCTCAAACCACGACACAGACATCTGCAGACACTCACTGCTATACCTCTCTCCTGACTTCCTCTACACATAATGACCATTTGAACCAAAAATTTCAATTTGGATTAATCAGTCCGTAAGACCTGTTGCAACTTATTTTTTTTGTGTCTTTTGGCAAAGCTCAGCTGTTTATCCTTAAGAACTGCTTCTTGGCAGCAAGCAACATCAACCTCAGGAAATAAGACATGCTTTTCTTTTTTTTTCATTAAATATCAGGGCAATTTGCAGTAAACTGTGTGTTGCAGACTTTAGTTAATCAAAAAGAAGCTCCCCAAAATACACATGGAGCAAGTCCAGTAAAAATATCTGAGTTCCTACCTCTTACACAAAATCTTGTCACTGCACTCTTTGTAAATACAGGCATTATTTTTTGTATCCCAAAACGCGTTAGAAAAGCTGGCCCTGAGATATGTTTCGATGATGCTCTACAAACTAAGTAGTTAAAGTTTCTATAGGTGGCTTTAACCAGGTAACTTTAACCTTCTGTTGGAAATAAATTACCCCTTCTCTACTTTCAGAACCTCTTCACAAAGTGTAGTGAAATACCATTTGCTCTGGAGCAAATACAATACACAGTGTAGGTAGACAATAATGCAGTCTGAGCACACTCTGCAGTAATTGCAGAGGAGGGAAACACTGCGAGAGACCCTTTAGCTATTAATTGGAGTTTTTTTTCTCTCTCTTTATTTTCTCCTGCAGCTGTTCGGGCATGTCAGTGCATCAGAGGGATGGATAAAGGAGAGCACATATCTTCCTTTCAAAAGGCACTTCAAAGCCATGCAAAGACCGTGATGCTGATATTTATGAATAATTTTTTTGACAGTGCCTGAGTTTGGTTGGTTTTTTTTTATTTTCCCTGCCCCCTCCCCCTCTTACTAGATAAGCCAACTGAATATTGCATCGAAAAAATGTTTTATACCATGCCCGGGGGTTCTGTGAACAGAGATGACACATCTCAATGATTGATGTGCCTTCGTTGTGAGCGTCTTCGATTGGAAAAATAAATGAGTGAGGAGGAAGGCTGAGTTGGTAACGGATGAATTTTGCCTGCAGTGTTGACTAGCCTGTTCCAGTTTGTGGAGGCAAAGGTTGAACAATGACAAAAAGTTCATTATTTAAAACACATTACTTTATAAATATGAAACCTTTATAGCGGTTTCATTAAAGCCTGCTCTCTCTATTATTGTTACTACTTAACTTTGTGCTAGTTGAACAGTAAAAGACAGATTTGAGTTTTTGAAATGATGATGCCAAAGTGAGTACATTATATTGAAAATCCTTTAAATTATGTGTGAAAAATTCTTTCAGCCGAACTAACAGCTCTTTTAAATTCACTGACACACCAGATAAACATGCTGGAAGGTCACTGTAGACCTCCCTCTTTGCACAGTTTTCAGTATGTACCCTGTTACCTTAAGGGTCCTATTAATAGCGGTGCAAACAGCAGTCTATACATGGCTGCACCATTATATGCCCAAAAGGAACCAGCTATTATGTCTGTGCCACAATGCTTAAGGGACACAGCTTTTTTTTATTGTTTAATTTGTTGACTTTATTTTATTATACCAACAAACTCATTTGTTGACTATCTAAGTACAATTTAAACTTCAAAAGAACTCTAAGAGCTTAGGCCAATTTTCTATCTAGATCAAGGGTTCCTGAGCCACACCAAAATTTAATGAGATCGTCCTTTGGCCTTGCTCTTTGCCAAGTTTCAGTAACTCTACAACAAACAGAAAGTCCTGGCTTTTGCATTAGCTGATGAATGAAAGAGCATTCAGGCTGCTATTAATGGCGTTTTGCAGTTTCACACAGCAGTCACTTAGTACTGCAACATCCAGGTTCATCACATGATGCGCACTTTCTGTACATTTTCTGAATATGACAAACGCCACATGAGCTATAACATTGCACACCCTTAGAGTGTCTGTGTCCATGCCTCAATGAGTGGTAATAAACCTTTTTCAGGCCAGATGTTGTGGTTGATCAGCGTACGTATACAATTATGCCACTCTTATTGTATTACTACTACTGATGTGTCATTTAAGAACTTTAATTAAGCCCAGAGCTTAAAAATTTAATTACAGAATGTTACAAAAAATGTTTTTTTTAAGTGAAATTAATGTGCACTCACTCTTGCGTTTTCCTCTTTAGACGCTTATAATCAAATGCAACAATACAAGTATTTTTTGCCATTTTTAACCTCGTTTAGCCCATCTACAAATTCCTGCACAAGGGAGGAACATGAAAAATGTAATGTGTTTACAAGGCTTTCAAACTGCAGGGCGTCAGAAACAGCAGCACAGATGCACAACAGCAATTCAGCAAGTTGAAATAAGAAACTTGATAACTCTTGATCTATATTATCATGTGGGTTAAAACGTCTTGATGCATTCTCAATCATCCAGGAAAGTAAATCTCCAAAAGCTGAATCTGTTTATAAGATTGGGGAAACCTGCAGTCAGCTGAGACTGAAGAAGTCACTTGGATGAGTGACGAAACGTTTCTCCCACAAAACGCTACGTCCAGATGAACAGATTCAACTTTTGGAGATATATTATCATGTGGTTAATATTCAGTAGAGATATTTCTAGGAATTTTTGTGGCAATCTGTATTGTTTGTAGACTGTTTAAAGACATAGCACTAAAAATTTGGCCTACATATACATCGGGCAGAACTTGATGGGATTCAATTCAATTCAGTTTTATTTATATAGCACCTGTTGTTGTGATTTATTTTATTTATAAATCACAACAATAGTCGCCTCAAGGCACTTTATATTGTACAGTAGATCATACGATAATAGACTCAGAGAAAACCCAACAACCATATGACCCCCTATGAGCAAGCACTTTGGCGACAATGGGAAGGAAAAACTCCCTTTTAACAGGAAGAAACCTCCGGCAGAACCAGACTCAGGGAGGGGCGGGGCCATCTGCTGCGACCGGTTGGGGTGAGATGATAACAGTTTCTCTGCTCTAACATCCCAACTGGCTGTATTAGTTTTACCTATCCTGGGTACGGTGAACATGCTTCACAGTATGGGGTTAGGATTTTAGCTTTAGGGGCACAATCACAAGCTTAGTCAGTCCAATTTAATTCAATACAATTTTATTTATATAGCGTCAAATCACAACAACAGTCCCCTCACGGCTCTTTAATAGACATGTGATAAAAGAGAGAATAACTCTCATGGTGTTCATTTAAAACTTTGATTTCTTTTCACATGGTATTGCAAGTATCTGAGTATGTTCAGATGTAACTATGTAACCACACTCGCATATTCAATTCAATTTTATTTATATAGCGCCAAATCACAACAAAAGTCACCTCAAGGCGCTTTATAGGTACATATTGGTCATATATCTACAAAACATTTTATTTGCAACCTAAAAGATTACATTTTAGGGTTCAAAAGCAACTCTACAAATTATTAAGCATTGAATGTGTTAAAAGAAACTACATCACAGTTTCTAAACATATATTTATAGTACAAACACTTCTGTCTAAAGTAGTTTCTCTTTGCTTGGTAAGCATCACTTATGACATTTTGTGTTGTCATAACCACCACAGTATGTGGAAAGAAAGAAATATACTAAATTAAAATCCCTCATCCTTGGTGGTCAGGGGTGTTCTTCCTCAGACATCGAGCTACTACTTTTTTTTTTTTGACTGGGTTTTAAATTAGTGTAATATGTTAGAGTCCAAACAGGCTGGGGGCACAAGCTGCTTATTTTGCAGTTAAAGAGCAACAGAGTGTGCTTTAGATCTCAATGTCTTGCAATTTGTCATTTTTGTTTTTGTGCACAGATTGTAGCATTTGCATATTTTATCATACATATTTCCTTTCTCATTGGTCTTTTGCTGCTTTGTATTGCTGCTGTTGCTGTAGCTCATATGTTTTCAGAGTTTTCTGCACCTAGTTCTGTGTTCTTGACTAATTAAAACTTTCGCTACCACTGATAACCTTCATATGTATAAATAAACTCAAAATACCTACTTTCAGCGCTCTGTGTTGTCACATATAGATCGTACATACAGTGGCATGTTAGGCTCATTGCTGAGGCCAATCTGTGTGTGTGTGTGTGTGTGTGTGTGTGCGTGCACGTGGTAATCTGTAGTTTTCTGTCTTTTCATGTTTGCAATGTATCCTTTACCTTTCTCCCCATCACCTGGGAGGCCCCCAAGACCCCAAAAAGTATACAGTGTTGTGAAAATGGATGGTGATCACTGATTACATGTTGTACAGTACCTATTACTATTTTTTATTGCAGTGTGTCTATGAGGACATATATGTTTTATATTTTTTATGTTATGTCGTCTGTCTATCCATCCATTTATCTCCTTCCGCTTATCCAGGGTGAGAAACTCCGGATAAGCGGGATAAGCGGGATAAGCGATAAGCGAGAAACCCAAACCTCCCTTTCCCCGGTCACCTCCTCCAACTTGTCCAGGGGAACACCAAGGCATTCCCATAATCTCTCCAGGGTGTCCTGGGTCTGTCCAGGGGCCTGCTCTTGGTGGGACATGCCCGGAACACCTCACCTCACCCAGGAGGCATCCTTGTCAGATACCCGAACCACCTCAACTGGCTCCTTTCAATGTGGAGGAGCAGCAGCTCTACTCTGAGCCCCTCCTGGATGGTCGAACTCTTCACCCTATCTCTAAGGGAGAGGTCAGCCAGCCGTCGTAGAAAGCTCATTTCCGCCGCTTGTATCCGTAATCTTGTTCTTTGGTCACTACCCAAAGCTCGTCATCTACATCACTCAATTTATCTTGTTTATTTAATTTAATAAAATTTAGTAAAGTAATAAAGTAATTTAATAAAATAAATTATTCATTAACCAATAGGTGAATTTAGTGTAAAGATGTTCTTTAAAATGCACTAATAAACTCTGGTCACCTAATTTTCTGATCATCTTTAGCTGCACTGGCCAGTGCCATCTCCACAGCCTTATAAACAAACCTTTGCCATGATGCAAGCAAAAAGCAGTCTCAGGGATTGAGCACATTAAGCACAATGAATACCTGTGCCTTCCACTGGGCTGACTGTAAATTTGTGATTTGCTGTAGACAATTGCTGAGAGCGAAGAGGCAGCTTGTTAAATGAGGGTAAGCCTGGTCGAGCAGGCAGTCCCACACAGCTCTGAACTGACATTATGCGAACAGATGGCATGAAAGGTCCACACTCATAGAACAGGACACCACAAGTGCTAAATAAACCAGAATACCAAGAAATAATACTGCAGCTGCCCTGCTCTGTATTTTTCTGCGAGGGATGGAATAATCCTGCAGCGCTGGGGTGAAAATAAAAGGCTTTGCTTTGCTGGAGGCTGATTAAGATTAAATTGTGTGCTCAAAGACATTTTAGGACCAATTCAATTACACAGGTGGTCCGTGTAGCCAAAAACAATACTCACAGTCAGGTCCATAAGAAACTGGGCAGTGACACAATTTTAATAGCTTTGCCTCTATATTCCACTATAATGGATTTTCAATGAGGCAATCACGATGTGGCTAAAGTGCATACTTTCAGCTTTAATTTGAGACATTTAATGAACATATTGCATTATTGGTTGGGAATTAAAGCAATTGTTTTTAGTCCATCAACTTTTACAGGCTCAAAAATATTGGACTGATGTCAGACCAACATGTTGGCAAACCTGCTAGCTTTAAAAGTCAGAGGAGGGTGTGGCAGAGGAGCATGGCTTTGTGAAAACAGAGAGACACGGCTGGCTTAGGATCAGCAGACCAAATCAAGCATAAAACTGCTGTATTAAATTGAGCAAAAGTTTTGACCTACCTCCCTGAATGACATGAAAGTATGCTGCATTAAAATCTGTCAAAAAATTAAGTAAATGTAACCCCATGCTAGCAAGAACAAAGGTGTCCAATTATATAAATGTTAAACTACATAAATGTCCAATTTATGGCTTTTTGGTTTAAAATAAGCTTGCTCAATCAGAATCCACCTGCTGTCAGTTGTGTGAGGCCACATTTTCTGCAAACAAATCAGCAATTTTGCTCCACTGCTTGGGTGTTTTTTTTTTCTTCCTTTTTTCATAATAGCACATGAGTAAAGACAAAACCAAAAATAGGCCCCCAAGGGCCAATAAAAACAAGCTCTTGCCTGTAACTGAATTACCTCCCACCTCCCCTAAGCCATGTCCCTCAGCCCTGGTGGCTGAGCTTCTAATGTATTTTCCACTGGTGATGAGGAAAAGGCACACTGACAGGAGAATCAGCTTTCTCAGAGATGGTAATGGGGGGGAAAGAGGAGCCTCCAGCCCAGTTCCAAATCCTAATGTGTAGAGCAGGGCTGCCAGAAAGGAGGGAGTCGTGGTGAGAGGCTGTGGGATTGGTGGGATTATAATGGCTTTTGGAGCGGATGAGAGGTGCAGATGGGCTGTGGGAGGAAGCTGGGTCCAAAACCCAGTCCCGATCGCAGACGTCACTCATGTAGATGGCACCGTTTCGCTCTGCAGCGCATCATAAATCCAATTAGACACTCAAATCCATATTAACACATGCATAAACATGCAGGCAGGCACACACAGACAGTCAGGACCATACTGCAAGTACAAAATATTTGTTTTGAGAGGAAATTCATCACACAAATTGGCATCTGCATTTCTACAGCATTAAAAATCCAACTGCCAGCAAATGTTTTCTTCTGTCTTCGTGCCCTTCCTCAAAGAAGGACAGAGCTGTTGCTCTTCATAAAGTCAAAACAAACTCCACTTCTAAATCATAAAGACAAGCAGAGAGCAGCCTTCAGACTGACTCATAAAAGATTTTTTCTTCCCCTCTGGCACGAGGCCTAAACAGTCTAACCTCAACAGTTTCATATTATCTGAGATCATAAAACCTCACAAAATCGATTCTTGACATTTTTCCATCATTGACCCAACCACTGCAATTTCATACATTAGGTGCCAAGAATCAATCTTTAGTGAAACTCAGTCAGTGACTTGTGGCAGCTGAAGGAGCTGTTCTTAACCTTTAAAGATCTAAACATTCGTGACGTGTGTTGTGTCGGGTGTCCATGCTCTCCTCCATACTAAAACTGTTTACTCATGAAATAAAAGCTATTCACTTTAAGTTCTGTGAACACAGTTTTGTTTGTAGAGCTCGTAATTTTCTCTTGACTGTGCAAGTTGGAGATATATGAAATTGTATGTAGCAAGGTGGATCTATATATATATACACACTGCTGGTGGTTATAGACACTAGTTAACAGGCATGTTTGTGTTGCACCTGCACAATTTATGGATTCAGCTTAAGCTAAGCTAAGATAAGATAAGACAAGATAAGATAAGACAAGATAAGATAAGATGACCTTTATTAGTCCCACAGGTGGGAAATTTGTTTTGTTACAGCAAAGTGCAAAGTTATGTAGCAGAAATTAGAAAACACTGGAAAGCAATAAAATACAATAAAATAAAATAAAATAGAATAATATATACAATAGAATAAAATGGAAATACAAATACTATATACAACTGAGTAGGAAAATACAAAAATACAACTTCGTCAGAAGAAGAATTGCACATATAGCAGTCTTATTGCACATGTGTGGGTTTGTGTGTTTGATCAGCTGCAAAAGTCTTTATTGTAGAGTCTGACAGCAGTGGGGAGGAAAGACCTGCGAAATCTCTCTGTCCCACACCGTGGGTGCCGCAGTCTCCCACTGAAGGAGCTGCTCAGTGCTGTCAGAGTCTCCTGCATGGGGTGGGAGATGTTGTCCAACAGGGATGACAGCTTAGCCACCATTCTCCTGTCACTCACCACCTCCATTGGGTCCAGAGGGCATCCCAGAACAGAGCTGGCCCTTCGGATCAGCCTGTTCAGTCTCTTCCTGTCCCCAGCAGAGATGCTGCCGCCCCAGCAGACCACACCATAGAAGATGGCTGAGGCCACCACAGAGTCATAGAAGGTCTTCAGGAGTGGGCCCTCCACTCCAAACGACCTGAGTCTCTGCAGCAGGTACAGCCTGCTCTGCCCTTTCCTGTAGAGGGCGTCTGAGTTATGAGTCCAGTCCAGTTTGTTGTTCAGATGAACACCAAGGTACCTGTAGCTGTCCACAGCCTCAATGTCCATACCTTGGATCTTCAGTGGTTGCAGTGGAGGATGCTTGTGCCTGCGGAAGTCTACCACCAGCTCCTTGGTTTTACTGGCATTGATCTGGAGGTAGTTCAGCTGGCAACAGTCAACAAAGTCTTGAGTCAGTCCTCTGTACTCCTTGTCTAAGGAAAATAGGAAATAGGAAAATAAACAATGTCATCATTGCCAGACCTGGCCCACATCTGGTTGACATACACCCTGCCATGACACCAGTCAGTCAGAAGTCCCAGCTTGATGCCGGATCCGGGCCAGACCTGTTTTCTATGAGCCTGGGCCACATAAACCAAACCATAATCGGGCCAGATATGGCATGCCATCACATAAACAGTGCCATCATTGCCAGATCTGGCCCACATCTGGTTGATATACCACTTACCATGCCAGAAGTCAGCCTGCAGTGCCGGCTTGGCACCAGATCCAGGCCAGACCTGTCTGCTGTGTGGGACTGCTGACTTAGATCTAGTCTATTGTATCAGTTATATTCCGTGTTGGGAAGGTTACTTTTAAACAGTATTCCACTACAGATTACATGCCCCAAAATGTAGTTGGTAACATATTCCGTTAAGTTACTCAATGTGAGTAACGTATTCTGATTACTTTGGCTTAATTAATATATTGTCTTGCTTTTAACAACTACATGAACGTAGTAATCACATCCTGCAAATTCTTATTTGTTTTTCTCAACCAATTGGCTGTTAAGCCCAAATCTCCATGAACAGACAACATATTTACTGTTAATTATGTTAACATAAGTTTCTTTGGGTTGGATGGAGGTGGAGTCTTTTGACACAGAGAACAGCTTAGTTGCTGGCAAAGTGTGCATTGCATGGTCAGATTTCAACTATCCCATTCTTCTTTAAATGTGCTGTTGTTCCAAGTAAGAAATGCATTCCTGCCTGTCCACTGCTGGCTCTGGTGTGCTGGCTGCAGGTCCATTGTGTATCTGACGCCACCGACATTAACAGGACGCTTACATTAGAGCCTCTTATTGCGTGTTTGTTTGGGTTTCTGGCAAAGCGTTTAATTACCAGCATTAGAGAGGGGATAGCCTAACATATGAAACAGGAAAAGATCACTGTGTAATCCATTTATTTCAACAAAGTAACTATATTCTAATTATCACCTTTTTAAATGGCAACTGTAACGAAATACAGTTACTCATATTTTGTATTTTAAATGTGTAACACGTGTTCTGTTACTCCCCAACTGGTTGTATTAGAGAGTGCTAACATTAAAGAAACACAAATATAATGCAAAAATGGTGTATGTCAGTTATGGTTTTATGTACATGTTTGCCCACATTCCCTCTCCTGAGCTGTTTGCTGGTTTTCCTAGCTATTAAAAATGTTTTTTATTCTCATATACCATTTCATCTTATCACATATGCACTTACTGCTCCTTTGTGCCAAATGTTACCAGCACGCCAGTGTTCAAGCATGTTTGTTTAAGTCAGGTGTATTTTACTAGTAGCAGCCTCAAGCCAAGAGCCAGAGAGGTGTGTTATAGAGGTCTCACTTCCGCCTGACATCATAGACCATTTTTTTTTCTTTTAGTCTTCAACTCCAAACGATGCTGACATTTGAGGCCATTTATCAAACTTCACACAGCTTTCACTGGAACCACAAAAAAGTCATTACATACAACCTTTCCACATATAGAGCAAGCTCAGAATATAGACCCGCGTTGTTCTGTGTAAAATTGGTTGCCATTTATTAACAGTGTTTTTCCTCAGATGAAAAATATTGAATAACCTTGCTAAGTGATTTAAACAAAGAGGTGATTTGTAAATGTGATTTCAAAAATATCACGAAGCCCCGAAAGCATATAAATGTCATGTAAACATATGCAAATGCAGAAGAAATTGCATTAAACTAGATGACAAGTTTCTTCACATATTTCTTCACATATTTTGTTCATTTTCACATTACGTGCAACATTACAGTCAATAAAACACTAAATTTCACATTAAACACTCATTATTTGTCTTGCATAACAGTGCATTGATGTCAAGCCTCAGTTTCTAAAAAGAGCATCTAAAAAGACGGCTGAAAACTCCGTTTCGGCTTCTCTCAGGCTTTGAAACAACAATAGCAATAATGTCTTGTGCGTCTGAACATGTAAAAAAAAAACAAAAAAAACAACCCAGAAAAATACAAGAAATGCAGCATCTCATTTTCACATTCATTCTCCCGAGTCGTGTGCTGCTTTTTCCTGCACTGATGGTAATTGGTTTGATAAGTGATGACAAATGGTGTGGTATTTGTTGAGAACAACTGAACATTCTGCTAAATTGTGGGGAGGAAAAGCATCACCGGTCTTTACAGCCAGCATCCAGCTATTCTCCCATGTCTCACATGTCTGTCAGATTCACTCAATGGGATGTTGGTGTGCCAGGAAAAAATACTCAACGTTATTACCTTTTCAACATCAATTTAATGTCTCTCTCTTCTCCAAAGAAATGGCAGGGATTGAGGGCTGAAAAATCTCTGCAATATAAAATGCAAAATACATTCATGGTTAATCCTCCTGTCTCTTGAGCATTGTGTTCAGTCCTGTTTTACATTTTTAAACACAAAAAGGG
The DNA here is from genome assembly GCF_001858045.2 of Oreochromis niloticus. Classification (NCBI taxonomy): domain Eukaryota; kingdom Metazoa; phylum Chordata; class Actinopteri; order Cichliformes; family Cichlidae; genus Oreochromis; species Oreochromis niloticus. The sequence continues at coordinate 33,586,908 of NC_031985.2, read as the reverse complement.
AAAAAACAAAACAAAACGGTACTTTATCTGTGATACAGTGCTGCTAGATTGATTGCACGTACAGGAATAATGCATTGTTAGGTAAACAACGGCACTCTATGATGTTTTGCCAGCGCTGCAATTTAATCACAAGAGCAAATATATGAATTCCTGGCCCTGAACACTCATTAAGGATGCTCACCATACGGCTCCTTCCTGGAATGAGGCATTTGCAGCTTCGGTGGTGAGAGTAATGACCATCATTCATACTGCCAGCTTGCATTGCCTGGTGGTGTGTTTAGCTACACATACTTGAGATTTGAAGGAAGGAAAAGCAATAGTATTTAATCATCCCCAGGGGGAGATTTGGCTTGAAACCTGTGCAGAAATGATCAATGGCTCATGCAGACAAGCAAAACACTCCATCCAGGCACCACTTACTTTACATCTCTGTCCAGTCCTTCTGACACCTGCTTTCATGCGTGCATATTGCAAGTATGAGATAACTGTGCAGCATAACGTTATTTCAGAGCACCACGAATCTCCCATGTGAAAAAAAAACAGCATTTGCAGTTGAGAAAAACAGGAAATGTAATTAAAGAAGACTTAGACTCATTCATAGTGATTGCATATCAACGTAATACAGCTGCATCTACCGTGACTCAGCAATTAGTGTCCAAAATTACACCGTGTTCTCTCTTGTACACAAGTGTGACGTATGGCCTTTTCACTTGAATTTTGTGTCACATGTCTTCTTGAGTTCTTCCTTGCCGTGATACAGATGTGCAGTAAACTTTTTTTAAATTGTTAACAGCAATTAAATGATAATAAAAATATCTAATTGGTTAATAATTGGTCTGATTGATGCATCTGAGCAATGTGCATCTTGTCCAACAACTCTTCAACATTTAGGAACCAAAATCTTCTGATAAGTAGGCAGGTCATTCTATCTCCTGTATAACAGTTATTTGGATGACTGCAATAAGGCTGTAACTGAACTGACTCATATAAATAGGCAGGTTGGGGTTGACTGCAGTTTGGGGTCATGTCCACTGTTTAGCCACTAAACAGTATAGTTTCCTTGGATAGGTTTAGTAAAAGATGGTAGCTTGAGTTAAGCTGAACTGGTTGGTATTGCAAACATGCCAATACATGGACCTATGAAAGTATTTGAAGTCCTGGGAATGAGGACGAGCTAACTTAAAATGACAAACAAAATCTGGTAATTACTGAACAGTGCAGGATGGGTAAACAAGCCCATTAAAAGACTCCAGCATTCATTTCCTAGAAGCCCTTTTCTGAGCTATTATGGACCACAAACTTGTGCAAAGAAGAAACATCAACTTCAGTTCAAAACTGGCCTGTGAAGGCTTATTGCTAGTGATGAGAGCTTGTTCAGGCCTGAGTAGTTTTCAGTGGATTAGTCCTCAGTTTACAAACCCAGTGGCTCTGTGTTGAGCTAGCATTGAGACCAAAACTATGCCTATGATTTTTTTTGACATTCTAAGGACTGTGCACAATGAATTTGTCCCACAGGCTAACACTGTCAACAGTGACTTTAACGGCTCTCCTCCTATCAGCTATGATCAAGTGCAATAAATGTAAATTTAAGAAAATAATAGTAACAAAAAGTTTAACCATTAAAACAAAACTAACCAAATACCTAACTCATGAATCAAAGAAAAACAAAATTACATATGTAAATTAAATAACTTAATCATCACTCAGTGATTGTCAGGGACTTATTCTCTTTTCCAGGAGTCAATGATTCCAGAGATCATTGACAGAGATCACTGACTCCTTTGTAATACTCAGTGATCAGTCTGCACAGGTCAGAGGCAGACACCGATGGTATCGATCATCATCCTCATCTTCCTCATCATATCATCATCAACAGATTTGTGGTTTTACACCCACATTTTATGGTGGTACAAAGCATATTTTGATCAGTTTTGCTGGATATTTTGGACAGAGACTTAGTGTGACCTTTTTTTCCCCCACAGAGGTAACAAAGTGGTATTCTTTTAGCAGCTTTGGAGTGCACTTGCTTGATGATCATCATTAAAAAGGGGTTTAGTCACACTTGCTGCTGATCTGTGGTGGTGCTGAGAGAGTAGCAGCCTTCCAGAGTCTTTATCATTCATGCCAGTGTTAGTCGATGGCTCACCCTTCTTTTGGGCTGCCACAAACATGTCACATGTGGCAGCTTCACAGCAGATGATTTATGTAGGATTGTGCTCTTGTCAACACAATCCTACATAGATTATGTGATCCAAAACCTGAATATCAGAAAATAACATTCTTAAATATTCCACAATTATCATTCCACCAATAACCATTTCATCCTTAAGCTGAATCCACTTCCCATATAACTCCTTAAGCCTATACAAAGTTCTTTGGGACTTTGTCTATAAACCTCTGGGTTAAAGTCATATTTTTGCAATACGACATCTTTCAAATTATTATAATCAAGTGATTCATCAACAGCCATAGGAACACTGGCACTTTTTGCCTTACCAATGAGTGGAATGTGGAAGAAATCCTAAATGTTGTTGTAAAGTTGCTGTGACAAGGGAACAAGCTAAGCACTCTGATTTTGGCCATCTAAAGCCAGCTGGAATTTGGTCACAGGTAACAAGGAAATTCAAACATCAGATTTTGGGCCTGTTGATTGCCAACCTCTAGTGGGTTGGGATTAGTTGGAGGTCAGGGAGAGGAGATGTGTCATTAATTTACCCCACAATGAAGAAAAATAAAAGTCAAACGATCAGAACTAAACACATCTACTAACAAAGTGACCCCAAACTAACTGCTCAACAGAACCCAAACCAGCCTAACAGACTTCCTCAGTCAAACAGCAGCACTCATGCGATTGTTTTGCCCCCTAGCTCCAGGTGTTGTGCCAAAATATGATCGTCTGCTAGAAAGTGATTGCCGCCTGCGGGAGCGCAGATTACTTACGTAGACAGCAACTTCCGTGCAACTGATATAAGATGCGGTAAGCTGAAGACAGCTTCAACCGTCTGTTTGTTGAAAAATAGTAACTTAATGACATCAAAGACAGTGGATGTCAGGGCACTACACTGATGGAAAACCTTTCAAATTAAACTTTAAACTACAAATCATATAGATACATTGAGACAGACCAAAATATATTTATATAAAGATTAAATGCATCTACTGGATCTGTGTTATTGAATTAAAATTGTAAAAATGTATATAAGAATTAAAGTTATATTAGTTTGCATGTGATAAAAAAATATTTTGTTTGCGGTTGTTGATGAAATCTGGTTGGCAACAGATGGATGTAAATTGATTGAGCCCATATGTAGATGCCCACATGACAAATCCTAATGTGCAGTTCCACAAATTCTAAACGTCAGAAAACAATTTCAGTAATTGCTTTAATTCCTTGTGAAAATCTCATTTGTTCATTTAAGACTTGGTTAATAAGTCTTTCTAAAATATATCTTCTTCTTTAAGCTACTCCCTTTAGTGGTCATCACAGTGGATCATCTGCCTCCATCACACTGTATCCCTAGCATCGTCATCTGTCACACCAAGCCTCTGCACATCCTCCTTCACTACATCCATGAACCTGTCATTCTTTGTGGTCTTCCTTTTTTCCTCCTGCCTGACAGCTCCATATTCAACATCCTTGGTCTTGTCTATCAACTATAATTTCTCTACACGTCCAAACCATCTTAATCTTGCCCCATCAGCCCCAAAATGTTTAAGTGTCAAGATGGTTTGAACTTTTGTTTTGTTCTCTCTGATCACAGTGTCATCTGGAAACATCACAGTCCACGGAGACTCCTGCCCAACTTCAACCTGTCCATTGCCACTGCAAACAAGAAGGAGCTCTGGGATTATTCCTGATGTAATCACACACCAAACATAAATTTGTCTGTCACTCCAACCACACAACTATTTATGACTTTAACAGTACCAAAGTTGTCTTGCCTGTCTTGGCAAAAACCAAGAATGGTGTAAAAACACATGTTGAGTTAAAAAAAGGTGAGTGAAGAAGAAACAGTCAGTCTTGAGTCACTGAACAACATAAATATTGTCAGTATTTTTTGCACCATATTTTATACACCTCTATACAGGGTGGGCCATTTATATGGATACACCGTAATAAAATGGGAATGGTTGGTGATATTAAAGTCCTGTTTGTGGCACATTAGTATATGTGAGGGGGCAAATTCCTCAAGATGGGTGGTGACCATGGTGGCCATTTAGAAGTTGGCCATCTTGGATACAACTTTTGTTTTTTCAATAGGAAGAGGGCCATGTGACACATCAAACTTATTGGTAATGTCACAAGAAAAACAATGGTGTGCTTGGTTTCAATGTAACTTTATTCTTTCATGAGTTATTTACAAGTTTCTGACCACTTATAAAATGTGTTCAATGTGCTGCCCATTGTGTTGGATTGTCAATGCAACCCTCTTCTCCCACTCTTCACACACTGATAGCAACACCGCAGGAGAAATGCCAGCACAGGCATCCAGTATCCGTAGTTTCAGGTGCTGCACATCTCGTATCTTCACACCATAGACAATTGCCTTCAGATGACCCCAAAGATAAAAGTCTAAGGGGGTCAGATCGGGAGACCTTGGGGGCCATTCAACTGGCCCACGACGACCAATCCACTTTCCAGGAAACTGTTCATCTAGGAATGCTCGGACCTGGCACCCATAATGTGGTGGTGCACCATCTTGCTGGAAAAACTCAGGGAACGTGCCAGCTTCAGTACATAAAGAGGGAAACACATCATCATGTAGCAATTTCAAATATCCAGTGGCCTTGAGGTTTCCATTGATGAAGAATGGACCCACTATCAGTGTACCCCATATACCACACCAAACCATCACTTTTGTTGTTCCAACAGTCTTGGAGGGATCCATCCAATGTGGGTTAGTGTCAGACCAATAGCGGTGGTTTTGTTTGTTAACTTCACCATTCACATAAAAGTTTGCCTCATCACTGAACAAAATCTTCTGCATGAACTGAGGGTCCTGTTCCAAATTTTGTTTTGCCCATTCTGCAAATTCTGTGCGCCGATCTGGGTCATCCTCGTTGAGATGCTGCAGTAGCTGGAGTTTGTAAGGGTGCCATTTGTGAGTAGCTAATATCCGCCGAAGGGATGTTCGACTAATGCCACTCTCCAGTGACATGTGGTGAGTGCTACGCTGTGGGCTCTTGCTGAATGAAGCTAGGACAGCCACTGATGTTTCTTCATTAGTGACAGTTTTCTTGCGTCCACATTTTGGCAAATCCAACACTGAACCAGTTTCACGAAACTTAGCAAGCAGTTTGCTGACTGTAGCATGGGAGATGGGTGGTCTCGTAGGGTGTCTTGCATTGAAATCTGCTGCAATGACCCGGTTACTGCGTTCACCAGATATCAACACAATTTCAATCCGCTCCTCACGTGTTAACCTCTTTGACATGTTAATAGCTGCGAACAAAGAGAAACTTGTAAATAACTCATGAAAGAATAAAGTTACGTTGAAACCAAGCACACCATTGTTTTTCTTGTGACATTACCAGTAAGTTTGATGTGTCACATGGCCCTCTTCCTATTGAAAAAACAAAAGTTGTATCCAAGATGGCCGACTTCTAAATGGCCACCATGGTCACCACCCATCTTGAGGAGTTTGCCCCCTCACATATACTAATGTGCCACAAACAGGACTTTAATATCACCAACCATTCTCATTTTATTACGGTGTATCCATATAAATGGCCCACCCTGTATATTGATTATGTCTACTAACAATCAAGCCACCAACTTAAAACAACCAGACAGGAGACAATTTGTTCAAAGGGGGACTTTGATCATCAGATGATCTGAGGATTTCACACTCCAAAACTTAACTTTCAAAATCAATGCAGATGTCCAAACTCACCTCTAATAGCATAACCAACAAATGGTCAGCAGAGTGAGTTGTGCAAAGACAAAAGGAGGTTCCCAACAATCACAGCTCACGCCACTTAATCGCTAACATATGCATTGTAAGAACAACATTCCCAGAACCAGTCCACCCACAGAAGCGTCCCATTGGCCTCAGAGTTGCTTAGTGTAAGTAAAAAATTTGGAAGGTTTGACTTAAAATCCCTTCACAGCAGTACAACACATGACATATTGGGAGTGACACCAAATTTTCACTTATGTGCCAGTGCATCACAGCAAAGGACACCTTGCTCGCTTCGTCATGTTTCCTGTGATGTAAAGAGAAAGTAGTATTAAATGACGCCACAGGGATTAGCACAGACTGGAGTGAAATATCTCACTAACTAGTGCAGCGGGTCTTAAACTGTGGAGAAGGCCTGATTTCTCCCATTGCTCCTGCAGAAGAAACAGTATGAGGTGAAACTAAGTCTTTTAAGGTAACATGAATGAGAGTTTGCTGAAGTTATGGTGCTAACATTTATTTGACCAATAAATCCCACTTTGATTCTTTGTTCTATTGTTAATGATTGATACAAATGATGTGGTATGGGGAATGCCTCTGAACTGAGAATGTGAACAGAATTTCAGACCCAGCAATGTTTGTACAAAGTAAAAGCTTTATTCATGCTCAGAATCACTTAATATAAAATTCCCTGTGTAGAGGTTAACAATGCATTGTAGTGTTAGTACCAGTTTTTTCTCAGGGGCGCTGTAGTCGAGGTCTAGTCATCTCTGCTCTCCTATGCTATCACATACACTCCTCCGCAGCGCCGACTAAGCTTCATACAGACACTTTGTGTTTGTGATGTCCAAAGAGAGGAGGCAGTAAAAGGGTTTACAGTTGTTCTATTTGGTTATTAGATATGACTCGTTGCTGAGGTTAAGTCAAGCTGTATTAAATGTTAATAAACCATTACCTGATGCACCGATAATGAAAAATTCTGATTACCCTCTGAGTCCACTTAATGCTTTTCCATGTTCATGAAATCAGTCTGAGAAAGCTTTTCCTTTGTGACATGGTGCCTTATCGAGCAGAGCAGATTAAAAGACTAACTAAACTAACTTAACAAAATCCTGTTTTCAGTGGATATGGTCAGGAAATGTGTCCAAACAGGGCTGCTCTTGTAACTTGGCTATTTTTAGTTTGCTGTCAGCTAACCTTACCAGTTACTCATCACATGTTACAATGAGGTTGTACAATGGAACTAAATTAAAGTGACCTGGCTAACTAGCCTTTGTGTGTTGTCTACTGTGCTATGTCTTGATTTTAGACCACTCTGCATTGAATCATACTTGTTATTAATCTCTGGCTCTCTTCCACAGCATGTCTTTTATCCTGTCTTCCTTCTCTCACCCGAACTGGTCGTGGCAGATGGCTGCCCCTACCTGAGCCTGGTTCTGCCGGAGGTTTCTTCCTGTTAAAAGAAAGTTTTTCCTTCCCACTGTCGCCAAAGTGCTTGCTCACAGGGGGTCATATGAATGTTGAGTTTTTTCTCTGTATGTATTATTGTAGGGTCTACCTTACAATATAAAGTGCCTTGCGGCAAATGTTGTTGTGATTTGGCGCTGTATAAATAAAATTGAATTGAACTGGATTGAATTTTGCAAGTGTCAGTATTCATGTTTGTATTATCTCTTGATTTTTTTATGTTTTACTTTAAAAGTCAGTTTTTATTCTCTTCATATTAAGCATCGGATTTGCTTCCTGTCTGTCCTTTCCTTGTTGTTGACTGTATGTGCCTGGGACTCCTTTCCCTCTTGTTTCTAATCCCTAATTGGGATTTGGTCAAATCTTGTCATGTAATCATTTGTATTATATTGGGTCCATTTCCTGGTTCTATGTCCCTGTGCTCGCTTGTTTCTGGCTCTTTGTCTTTTTTGGATTATGCATCTTTAGAATGGGCAGTTGGGTATTGTATAGGAATTTCTTTCACTTATGTATTAATCACATTATTTTATTGTAATGCCTTGGTGCCACTGGATTTTAACATGTCTGATACCCATACTGTAAGACAAATGGTGGGGGTCTAGTTAGGAAGTTGGGGGAAGCAGACAACTCCACAGGAAGAGTCTTTTGTCTCTTCCAGGGAGTGGTGAATCTTAAGGTGTGAAACAGCTGTGTACTGCCTTTTGTTCATGGAGAAAGTATTTAACTGAGAGACACACTACTCTCAGTGAGACTCTGCTGACCCTGCCCCGTGGTCATGCAGGCTCTCCACCAAGCTTGGTTTTCTGTTCTGTGTGTGTTTTGATTAAAGAATGTTAGCTACCGCTCACCGCTCATCTGCAGGCTTTATTTAAGTGGAAAACTTCCACAACAGAATGGCGCTGCGAGCAGGGTGGTCCGTGTGGTCGCTGAACAACGGTTCCGTGGATGGGCTGATAACCCCTGAGGGAAAAGGTACCTTTGTCCTACCAGCTGTTGAAGCAAAGGAAATGGAGGAGTCACGGAGCCGTGTGTTTCAGTCACCACCGAGACCATCAATTTTGAGGGGACTCCTGCAGATGGGTGAGTTGTAGCTAACTTGTATACAGTCATGGAGAGTTTTTTGTCTGGCCGAGGGGGGGAACGCTCGCCGACTCCGGAGTTCGAGTCTCCGGTGGGGAAAATCCTGGCGGTTTGAGACCCCAGGCTTGTGTTGGGTACGGTCCATCACAAGGACATTGGCTCGAGCGCGCTGTTGGGGAGAAGCCGGCCCAGACCTGTGTTCGGTCCAAGTACGTCACAGGGACAGCGACTCGGGTACACTGTCGGGGAAAATCCTGGTGGTTTGAGGCCCCAGGCTTGTGTTGAGAACGGCTCATCACAAGGACAGTGGCTCGAACACGCAGTTGGGGAGAAGCCGGCCCAGGCCTGTGTTCGGTCCAAGTACGCCACAGGAACGGCGGTTCGGGTACACTGTTGGGAATCATTTCTGCGTACTACAGTGCGTGAAATGACGGTATTTTAGCACTTTTCTGCCGGTAAGGGAAGAAGGCCATTGCAGAGGACGCTCTGAATGTAAAGGGAAACTGGATCCAGTAAAGCGGCAGGCCTTCCACCAGGCGGCCAGGGACAAAACTCAATGTGTGACTGTACGTTAAGAACTGTGGGTAAAAGTATGTTGTGAGATGAAAGAGAATGGTTGTGTGGGAAAAGTTGTTGTGTGTGTAAAAAAAAAAAAACAAAAAAAAACAGAAAAATGGGGTTCAAAATGTTGAAAATAGGGAACAAAAACAAGAAAAAAAAACAGGAGTGTAGAAATGTGCGTAAAAGTTGTTTCCAACTAGCGGGAGAGGGTGGTACTGCAGGCCACCAGCTCCCCTAGTGTGGACACACAAAAATTTCTTTTTAGCAGAATTGTTGATGAAAATAAGTAAAAAAAATAGGAAGAGGGTTTGGTGATTTTCAGTGCAGAACAACTACAATCTCTCTGGGTTTTTAAGAAAGGGGACTTCAGAACCAGAGAGGGGAGACGTGTTTCTTTAAGCAGTGATAAGAATGATCAAAATGTCTCAGTGTGTCACTTGCAGGTGAAGAGCAGACCCTGATCAATTTTTCACGTGCAGCAGTCGGAAGAAATTATAGGTTAACATCATTAGAAACACTCAAGCCAAGTTTTGGCTGAATTGTTTTACAGCTTAACTTCCATGTGTTTGTCACCCTGAGAACACAAGCTCCAAGAATCTCTCCCTGAAGACAAGAAAAGCAGTTCCAGAACAACGAGATGGATATCAAGAGCTCACAGCAGGGTCCTGAGCAGTGAAGAAAAGGTCCAGCAGCAGCAGCAGCTGTGCAAGACAGCGACAGCAAGAAGAAAAATGGCATCATCATGACTGGATGGATGGATGTGTATTTAGAACGAGCTGCAACTTCACTGTGTGTGAATGGACCTTTGAAAAGACTGTCTGAGTTGGACATTTGCCACTTTTGGAGCAAAATGGCAAGATGAGACAGTGGAACACAGGACAAAGCTGAAAGACAACTGACTCTCACTGGACTGCTGCAAGGGGGGAGAGTTGAGATGAGACCACAGTGGAAGGAGCAGGGGAGAACATGGCTGTTTTAGTGTGGGAAATGAAATTTGGGTTTAGGAAACTGGGAAGAAAAAACGACTGCCTTGCGTGGAGAATTGAAAAGTGTCTGGAGCACCGCAAAGAGGAGAGGTACACAAAAATTACACAAACAGAAAAATGCATTAATCCTACTAACACAAACACACATGCAATGAAGCTCATGAAGACCAAATAGCATTTTAAGCAGGCGTTTCTGCTACCATCATCTTGTCCGGTTCACTTAGTGGGTTAAAAAGTGATACATAGACTAGTGAACTAGTATTTTGGGGAAGGATGATTGAATTATTGCAGGGGTGAACAGAATGCTGCAGGGGGGTCAGATGAGTGGGAACTAATAGATTATTGAGTTTCTTGTTTCTGATGTGTGGGGGAGGTCTTATCATAACACACATCTGGGTACATGGGGGAAAACAAAACTCATTATCTAATAGAATATTGGTATGTGAGGTGTGTGACTGGTGGATGAAAGTTTTGGGGATTTAGCATTTTCCTTTGGTACCACTTTGAAACTGCCAATTAGTTTTGTTTTGATCTATCACTCTAAGAGCATGCTTAGACAACTTCTAAAAAGAGGCCTTCATATTGTTTTGATTTTTAACAGTGCACTGAGATATTTTTTTTTTGTTTGGCAATTTTCTCTTTTGAAGCAGGCCTGCAAGATCGGGATCGAAAGCGCTACACAACATGTTGAACAATCGCAAGTGAGTTTCTCCAAAAATTAAAATGGGCTCGGGAGAAAGCCACTTATTTGGGACAATCAGAAAACAAGTCCCTGCCAAAAAGGATTCAGTGAGGTAATCCAGTCTAAATAATTTTTTTTTTTTTTGAAATGACGTCATTGCTGGCAGTAGAAACTTATTGCGTCACGAGGTTCTACTGTCAGCAAATAAAAATGGGAACTGACTGGACTGACAAAAGCTTTGGCTGACTTGACACCAGTATGCAAGATTGCACCTCCACCTTGACCTGACAAAAGGGTGGATGTATGTATGTTTCTTTTACAGGAGCAGAAAGGTGACAGCAACAGGTTGCATGGGCTTTTGGGCCATGCTGACTTAACCTTTTAATTGCCACTTTCTGTGTCTTTGAATTTACCAGCAGTGTGTTATTCATGACCTTGTATTGTTTACAGTGCAGAGGTCACTGTGAGAAAGTGTGCATACAGATGCGCTACGCTAACATCTATTCTTCCACAGCAGAGGGCTAATCATATGATCTAATCACATGATTTACAGTAGGACACACCACTGGCTAATGTTTTCTTACGACAGGGCCTGGAGTGATGCTACTCCAGAGGAGAATCCCTGGAAATTTAAGAGACAATGCACGACTTCATTGTGCATGTCTAATTGTGCTAAGCTGATATAGGGCAAAAGAGGGTTTTCCGTGGAAGCTTTCATTTTAAATTGCAGAGACCGTGACATGAGGGATATGGAAGGATTGACACAGATACAGACCACGACCGGGAGAGAACGCTTCAACAGGACCAGTGAGAAGCACGGACCATCTGCAGGACAGCAGACAAACGACAGTGGGCTGCACCACTGGGCTTCCAAATGATTGTCACGAGAAGATTTTGAACAGCAAAATCTTAAAATAAAATGAAAAGTTTCTACGTTGACGTTGAGGAAGACAACTAAGGTGTACGACGTGCTCTGCCTTAAATCTACAGCCGCGTTGGAATGGAAATCGAGGGATGGAGAGAGCATGCCAAGCTCCAAAGGTGACAGCACAGAGGGAGATCAGCGTTGGAATTACAACTCTGTAAATGGCACAGACACCAGGAGCCATGACAGGAACTGAGAATGACCATCTAATGCTTTTTCACTTTGCCATGCAAAGTACTTTGACACTCTGGAGAAGACCTTTCCTCTGTATCATTGTTGTTGCCATTAGCATATGAGAGCTTAGATTGGGGGGAAGTTTAAAGATGAACAAAGGGTGGTGGGAGACCAGTGAAGTTAGGATACACAGTGTGAAACTCCTTTAAGTGTAAAATAATGTTGATGTGATATACAGAATGTCGGGAAAGAAATTCTGGTTTTAATGTGATTCTTGATTTGAGAATCAAAGGGTGGGATTGTATAGGAATTTCTTTCACTTATGTATTAATCACATTATTTTATTGTAATGCCTTGGTGCCACTGGATTTTAACATGTCTGACACCCATACTGTAAGACAAATGGTGGGGGTCTAGTTAGGAAGTTGGGGGAAGCAGACAACTCCACAGGAAGAGTCTTTTGTCTCTTCCAGGGAGTGGTGAATCTTAAGGTGTGAAACAGTTGTGTACTGCCTTTTGTTCATGGAGAAAGTATTTAACTGAGAGACACACTACTCTCAGTGAGACTCTGCTGACCCTGCCCCGTGGTCATGCAGGCTCTCCACCAAGCTTGGTTTTCTGTTCTGTGTGTGTTTTGATTAAAGAATGTTAGCTACCGCTCACCGCTCATCTGCAGGCTTTATTTAAGTGGAAAACTTCCACAACAGTATTAAAGAGCTCACTTTCTGTTTGTACCACCTGCATTCATGGTTCAATGTAAATGTAAAAAAATATACCACCAACACAGGCCTAGGCTGTTGACACAAAGAAGGTTAAGGGCATAGATTTATGCTGCTAATATGAAATTTTGAGAGAAATTAAGATCCATCCATTTGTGCTCACTGCAGCCTCATCTTTCTGTTCTTCACTGAGAGGAGTGGAACCTGATGTGCTTGGTCTTCACACTTGTAGCCCACCCACCTAAAGATGTTTTGCATTCTGCTGAGCAATTTAAAAAGGTGCAGTTATTTAAGTGGCATTTATTCCAGCTCCAGCCACTCTCTAATCCAAAAAGTGTCACTCATTTGATATTCCTGGAGTTTTCCTGTTGTTGTTGTTGCTGTTGTTTCAGTTTAAGTGTTTTTGTCTCTTATTATTCTGAGCTGTTTTGGTAATAATCCAGGAAATCAGCTGGCTGGAAAAAACCCAACTCAAACCATCCCATATGACAATAGTCAAGATTCCAATTTTCTCTGAGAATATACATTCTCCGCAGCTTTTGGCATGTCTGTGTTGTTTTGATTTCCACTGATTGCACTGCTGTCATTACTCATAACTAAGTTGATGTGCACGTGCCAAATAAAATGCTTTGTGAACAATCTTGGAAGAGACGGTCTGCTGGCTTAGCCTCTGGAGGCAATGGCCAATTTTTCTGTTTCCGTCCAGCCTCATTGTTCACAAAGTCAGGTGCATTTGGGGCTTTTTTCTCTTTGTTTGTTTGGTTTTATTAAAAAGCTAAATTATATTCCGACTGATGGTTTCAAAATTTAATTTTGGCAAATGTGTTCCCTCTATTACTCCACACAGACTGTTTAACTGCATGTAACCAAACTCAATCAAACTCAAACAAGGGAACTATAAATAAAGTCCTTCTTCCTGTGTCAGAGATACTGTTCCTTGCCTACTGCTTCAACTTGTACATATTACTATGCTGATGTGTTGGTGAGTGTGAAAGAGAAACACTATTAAGTCAGATAATGCAGTGAAAACTGCAGTCAAGTTCCTTTAATGAATTAATTACTACATCATTTATTATGTTGGGTATTTTAGATGTAATGGTGTGTGTTTGTTTCTGTAACTCAGAGCTGACCTGAAGAGGTTTTCACTTTAACTGGGATACAGTATGTGGAGGCGAAAGCTCAAAATGCTTCCACGCAGAAGTAAACACGGCAGCTTTTTCTGAGCACAGCAAACCACTGCACCTGGTCAAACAGCACCAGAGGGCTCTTTTCATCTTCTGCCGCCAAGTCTTCTCCACTTTACAAAGTTGTTTATCTCTCTCTGCAAATCGGTTTTTATGTCTCTCCACCTCTGTGAAACCACAGGGGCAGTATTTCTCTGCCCTGCTGTGAGTTGCCTAAACCTGCCTCGCTCACTGTACTTTCTGCTACATATGATCCATAGAGATAAACACTGAGTTTCCCTTTTTATTCCTGTGCTCTAACATCCATCAGATCTCAACAGTAATACATCTCTCTTTCTGCTGCTTGTTTTTGTCATGCTTAATTGAAACCAACTGAAAATTGATCTGCTGAAGAGCTGTACTCTGTTTTTATGTGTTTGCTGCTTCTGATGGCAGAAGAGCCGGGGGAGTGCCCTTCACATTCTGGCCTCTATAGACACATTCTCACAAAGCTCCTGGAGCATCAACAGTGCACTGGCAGATGATCAAAATACCTCCCCCAGTGCACCCCCAGCGAGCTGAAAGTGGGTGTTGGTGAATGGAACAAATGTGTTTTTTAAAGCTACCTGAGAGCTTGGCTCTTAAAAGTCCTCTGGGCAGCTCCTTGAAACTTTTCTCTGTGGAGGGGAATGTAAGGCCACCCACACAGCGCGGCATTGCAGTCTATCTCCATGGGTTCGCTGGGGTTAAGATCACCAATCAGACTCTGGTGATTGAGCCCTTGGAATGAGAAAAGGCAAGTTTTTGGAGATGCAATCAAGACTTCATACGCAAACTCTGCATTTTAGTTAATTGAGATTCAGTCAGGTAGTTCGGGATGAGAGGAGGAACCCTATCTTGTCAAGGTTAGACATAGACAGATGGATTACACCAATTCTTTAAAAGGTGATAGCGGCAGTGAAACAAGGGGCAGAGCAACATGCAAATTGGTCAGCAATGTTTTCCCAGAGCAAAGTCGCATCAAAGTTTTTGCCTGAGGCTGATTGACTGGAGCGAGCTGCATTTGAAGATTGTCAGAGTGTCACTTTTTTTCTCTCTCACTGCTCTGCCCCACACTCTACTAAGATGGACAGACTGGCGCCCCCATAATTCCCATTATTCTATGCATTTTCAAGCAGCCTCGTTGAAACTGCCGCTGAATGTCAACCACTGCCACAGTCAGCCTAAAGCAGTGTGTCTATGGCTGCTGGCTGCCTCGGCTATTGATTTCCAACTTCTGAGTTTGTTTTTTGTTGTGGACTGAGGACAGGAGCATCAAGGACAACCGAAATCGTGTTTAAGGGTTTCCATAACAACAAGTGCTAGGGCGGTGATGTTTCTGTGGGCTGTGTGTGGGAAAGTCTAGTTTGTCATAAGTAGGTAAACCCCCATGGTGTCAGGATGATTGTTGTTTAAACTTTCACGTGACATGTTTCTGATACAGAAAATATACAATACACAACGACAGATGTCCAGGAAAAGGGCATTTTCAGAATAAAACTTTTTTTATTATATTTTACTTTATATATTTTATAGGGCATATTACTGAACACGTATACTTATAGAGTTTAGACACACCTACCTCTTCAATTTTTAATTAACATTTTCTACAGCATAGAAAAAAATGGAAGGCATCAAAATTAAATATGAGAAAAAGATTTCAACAAGTCAAAATGTTTTACAATTTAGATTCTTCAAGCATCCACCGTTACCACTGATAAACATTTTAGTGAAGTTCAGTCCACTGATGAGAGTGCACCGATCCATCCATCCAGCTATTGTGGGTCATGTTCATGAGGACAGGTGTCACAGGGTGAAAGTTGGGCGATGCAGTCAGGTCACACAGCCTATTTCTCTGTGGACATGGGCACAATTTGCCCCATGTCGTCTTTGCAGACATCATGTCCTTGAAACTAACGTATTATAGTTGGAAGAACATTTCATGATTCCTCAGAGGGAACGCATCACTCAGGCAACCAAGGAAACTCAAGCTTTGAAAAAAGATACAGGCACTTTTTTGTACTTTAACCCAAACCATGGACTTTTTCTAACCTTCAAAATATATTTTTTTTATTTCCCAAACCTCACCAAGAAGTTTTGAATAGTTTTATTACCTCCTACAGAGGAGTTCAGTGTCTAAACAATTCAAGTCGTTATATCTTACAAACCTAAAAGAGTAGGTTTTGTTGTCTGAACACAATCAATGAATGGAGATACAATAAACATGTAAAAGAAAGATTGTTTCTGTCTGGGACTGTGGTGTGATGGGTAAAAAGGAAAACAAATCAAAGATTAGAGATCGATAAAGATAAATAAAGATAGATTAAATATATAATGTACTGGAGATCATCAATTACATTTTTTCATGGTATAGGAAAGCTTATTACGGTGAAACTACTCAGTCAACTACAGCAAAACAACAGTCCATCACATATGTCTGATTTTCCAAAAAATGCCCATGTTGTCCTTGATGCACTGGGTTTAGACAGAAGAGAAACCAGTCTTTCATTCCCAATTCATCCCATGTGGAGGCTTGTAAAAGACCATTTACACTACATCTTTTCACCAAAACCATCATGTTTTTTTTCTAAATATAAAATATCCCCAAAGAACATGGTTGGTGGTTTCCTGAATCCCAGTTATCCCCTGACAAACTTTGACCACCATCCCTCCAACTTCTAAATCCAAATTTTCTAAGAGAGGATCTTTATCTATTCATCAAGGCGCATATAACCATGAACAGCTGAGCAGAAACACTTTGTCGAAACAGAAAGAGGTAGGACTTCATGAACTTTGAATTTTGTATTTATACAGAATTAGGATTATGGATTTCATTATCAACTATTGATCGTATCTATTCAAACAGAATGCCTTTAATGGCTACTAAGCTACTTACAGCTCCTTTATTCACAAGGGGTCACTACAGCAGAAGGGCACCAGACAGCTCTGCATGTTTAATTTGTCAGAGTTTTTATGCTCACTGACCTTCCTGACGCAACACCAAAGGGATTCGCATCTCTTCCTGGGAGACACGATTGCTTGGCTGAAACTGGGTCATGCAACACGACAATGATCCCAAGTACAGAGGCAAATCTACAACAAGCTGAAGAGGGAAAGAATGAAGACGCCTGACTGAATTGTAATGGCTGGACCTTAAGAGACCTGTGCATAAACTTGACTTTTACAGAAAGCCAAGCAGAGATGACCACCACCACCCCATTACACGGAAACAAAAACATCTTCCTCCACTATTTAGCAGTTCATAACAAACTCAAACTGAAACACACCATTTGTAATGCCCGTCTGCACTCTGCATGGAAATCTTCCCCCTTCTTCTTTTTCTTGTTTAAAAACAAACTGGGACTCATGTTTTTTTTCATAGTGGCTTTTTTGAGGAAAACCTGCTCAGCATGTAAAGGTCTTTATTTGAAATTAACAAATTTCACCTGAAGAAGCAGGAAATTTTTCTCAGTTTACTAAACTGTTAAGAAATTGAACAAACAGCAAATAAAAGCTAAAACAATTTGAGAATATATTGCATTCAGTGCTTCACATGCAAACATCATCATTTTCCCTCTACAATAAAAGTTATGGCATCTACAAATTATTAAACAAAAAATATTCTAGTACAAACAAAACACAACAGTGGCTAATACTACCAATAAAAAGTCCACCGTTTCAGCTCACTAGGCAAAAGTGTCAATCAGTCCAAACTGCAGGGAAGAAGAAACACAGCATTTCACAGAAAATACACGAAATAGTTCCCTTGTGATTGGCTGTTCCCCTGCTACACAAGGAAAGCCATGATGATGGACAGGTGACATCAAGTTCTGTTTAATAAAACAGGCAAGCTGAAGAGGTGCAGGCTCACCCGGCACTTTCAGATTAGCCTCTCTGAGAGATCACTACTAAGTTTAAGCTGTTTTTCCAAAACACCATCTTCATTTTTCATTAGTGGTTTAATTCTCTCAGTAGACACTGACAGCCAACAATGTCATACACTGTTCAGGCCTTTTAATTGCTGTTTTTTCTTTCTTTTATTCTAAGTAGAATTTCTAGAAAAAAAAAACACTGAAAATATGTAATTTCACATTATATTATGCTTAAACAGAATATGAAAGGTTTAAAATGAGCTCACCCTTAAACATCTGCAGCAGTAATACCGACCCATATAACTGCAGAAAACACTTTACTGTTACATACAGGCTTAAATGTGCCAATGATACAGTTTTATATACAGTGACGTGTTTTTATCGTGCTTTGCTGCTAATTTTGCTAAAGGAACGTAAGCTAATGACAAATAATCTTTGTAAAGATAGTACATATTTATTTAACTACACAAGTGATAATATGTTACAGTTATGCAGAAACTTGAAGATGTCCATGCAGAATACAGTAAGCTACAGGAGACTGTCTACATATTCAAAAGTAAATTTAAATACACTCATCATTATGTGTTGGCTGTAGCTCAGGAGGTAGAACAAGTCATCTACTAATCAGGAGGTTGGTTGTTTGATCCCTCACTTCGATCTATGTTAGTTAAAAAAGCAGTTTCTGTGTACTCGGGGTTCACAGTGTCATATCTGAACAGGAACTTCCTGCGAATGATGATGAACTGTTCTCTTGCACTCACTTACTGGATCACAGCAGAGTTATCAGTACAGTTAAACTTAACTTCTGAATATTTACAGTGGAGTATTTTCTTGTATTGTTGCATTCAACAAGGTTACCAGTAACACAGTCTATGAGACGATAAACGATCTTTATCCTGTGGCCTCTAAAAGAATCTCAGGTGAGTCATCCGCTCCCTTTCATGCACTGCAGCTTAAAATGGATGTCTAGAATTTATTGTAGTTGTAATACAACTTAAAAATGATATCAGTACATTAAAAAGTGTCAACACTTTTCAAATAGAAGTTATTTCTAAAGTTAGGATTGCAGTATTTGCAGTATGATGTTAGTGTGACTTTACAACTTGGCTCGTTACACTACTCCATCAGAGTCAGCAGCTTGTTTAAAGTATCAAATTTTAAAGGATAAAAACACCTGTGTGTACTTTTTGGTTGTTGTTATAGTACAGATATCATGTTGTTACATAAAAACTATACTGACTTTCTTTTACAATATACATGCAAGCAACATTTTAATATCTTTTTTATTGATGTTTTTTCAATTAAAGTAGCTTCTGCGGTGCCGAATGTGATAACAGAAGATGGACAAATAATTGTTCTTCACTGCAGTACTAGAGTAAGTCTACACAGTTACTTTTCACCAGTGGTGAGCGTGTTAATGCCAGGCTGACAGACCTGAAACTAAACCACAATCGTTGTTCAAACTATAGCTGTATAAATTCTTTCTTCTTTTTTTTTTTCCATTTGCAAAATCTAAAAAAACTAAAATAAAAATTTAAATTACATGCTCTCATTGACTTGATAATAACTGGGTTTATTTCTTTTGTAGAGAGCCTTGGCAGCACCAATAAAGCCACGCACATCTTGGGAGAAAATTGCATCGTGTCTGCAAAGAAAAGGAAATCCAACACAAAACCAGAGTGCCAGAGAAAAAGACTGAGGAGTGCCAGTGGACTCATTCAGTTGACAGTGAAGGCTGTGCCAGCAAAGAGTTTCAAAAGAGCACCCAAAAAAAGACACGTGGCAAAAAAGTGAACCAAGTAACACAGACTCCAATAAATCAATCAAGAGTCAATCAGAACAGTGAAATATGTTGATTCTCTTTGTGTATTTGCTACCGAACATGTATTGACAGTAAGTGAGACATATTTGAAAAGTAAATACACAGTTGTAATACTGTAAAGTAACAAGAGAGTGCACAAGTATGAAATGGAACAAATCACGTTGGCGTATTCAGAAACGACAAGCCACGTCTACCTGTCTAATCATTCCTTTTCTGTTTATAGGACACATAAACAGCTGTTCACAGCTGCTTATTAAAACCAGCTCCAGTGATCCTCAAGTGCAAGTCGTATACTTTGAATGTGGCTGCATCGTACAGGAAGAACCACACTCCTACTCTGAAATGTGATGATTTTGGTTTCAGTCTGAGTCTGCTCCTCATCCTTTCATACTGACTGTGCACTTGAGCAACCAGAGCCTACGCCCCTCCAGAGTATTTCACACATGGGCTGCTCCTACTGTAATGTGGCAGCTGGGCACGCTGCTTTATCAATTGATGAACAGAATTCAACAATTTATCACCTCCAGGTTCTTCTGTGGGATAATTTGTTTCAATGGTCATCTGTCCAAAAGTGAGATAATGGAAGAATACCTGTGTTTTGGTGCCAACAATCAGATGACCCTCTATGAGCAAGCGATGTGGCGACAGTGGGAAGGAAAAATTGCCTTTTAACAGGAAGAAACCTCTGGCAGAACCAGTCTCAGGGAGAGATGGCTGTTTACCGTTACTGGTTTAAGGTGAGGGAAGGACGACAGGACAAAGACATGGTGTGGAGGAGAGCCAGAGATGAATAATAACTAATTATTAAATGCAGAGTGGTGTATAAAGACATGCAACAAGATCGCTATGAAAAACAAAAGAATCCAGGAACCCGTTTACCCGACAGCACTGGTAGGATTTAACACAAGAAACAAGAGATTTTAAGACTGTGTCCCACAATTTTTTATATTTAGAAACCAAAAGATTGACTGTCGATATACTGTATGTCTAATTGGTCCATAATTTTTAAAAAATTATGGGACCAATGTTGAATCAAGCAATGGTGAGCTGGTCCTGATGTTTCTAAACAAGAAAAGGAAGAAAATGATATTCTGGGTCAAACCTGATTCTCAGGTGAAGCCAGCAGGAGGGAGGATATCATGGTTTGATCCTGGAGTTGAAGCTGTATCATGGTCACTTTCATACATATTTCAGGACGTCAGTGGGGCAGTTTGAACCACATCTGAGGAAGCAGAGAAATCATTTCAGAGAGCCGACTGCCCCGAAGCAGCGTCTAGCTCTGTCTGAGGTAAAATAGCATCATCTTATTATTAGCTATGAGCACACATGTTGACAAATGCAGTGATCTCAATGGTAAAATCTCTTTACTTTGATTCGAAAAATCAAGCTTGGCTCAAATAAATAAATACAGCAAATTTGTCCTGATACTGATTCGATACTGATATTTTGTACATAAACAAGTACAAAAGCTTGTTTATGATGGTCCGCCTCACCATAAGCTTATCATCAGATTCTGTGCTATAATTTACTTTTGTGTATGTTCGACAACACTCGTGGCCTTGCCACATGTCTCACAAACTGCAGTTTGTGAAGTTTCAATAGCTCCACACATGACTGATATCAACATCGACATTATAATAATATCAATATTTTAATATGACAATCGATTCTAGGACATAAATATAATAAATATCTGGTATCGGAGGAATCAATATTTCAGTATCGATCCACACTCCACTATAAATGACTTCCTTGGTATGAATGGCTGCATCAAGAATGGATGAGTCCGAGAAATATTTTTAAGGCACCAAATGTTGGCGCAGATTTTACAAGTCCAGTATGTAAAGGCGTTTAACCATCATGGGTTACTGTACAGCGTAAAGGTTTTCTAGCCGAGGGGTGATGAACTGTTCTGTTAATTTAGGGGGGGAAACATCTGTTTTATTCTAAAAACTACATGAGCACAGAGGAAACTCAGATGTTCTTCTTTTCCATTAGCACAGCTTACATTTTTGGATCTGTACCAATGACTGTAAAACACATGAACAACCTACCCAGCTGCCAAAAACTGAAGCCAACAGATCCCTGGTCGCTCCCTGGTTTCGAGCTGTAGTATAACTCATAAATCCTGACACCTCCATTGTAGCAGTTGGGACTAGAGTCAAAGTAAGACTCAGATACATTTTTCCCAAAGATGCTTTTACCCATTATTAGTAGTTGTCATCATTCTCAACTATGATAAATTCCTAACTTGATTTTGTTAAATTCACAGCTTTGATTGGCAGCTGCAGATATTTGTTACTCTCTGTTCGGGAATTGCAGATGAATGATGTGTCTGCTAACGAAAGGTATTTGAAAAGCTCAAAAAGAGTCCATTATAATATTCATAATAAAAGTACAGTAACACTAAGCAGGGAAGGGACAATTTGATAAACATTCAAAATCAACAGTGATTTCTTTAGTCGGGGTAAACGCATTCACATGCACAGATCAGCTAACAAACACCAGCGTTGTTCTGACAGGCGCCTGTTTAGCTAGTAATGTTTCCGTATGTGTCAATGCTTTGAGGCGGATCAAATATTGTAAAGCACGTGTGGCTTGTGTTACTGATGTATTGGTGACATTCGAAGCCTCGCCAGTGGCCAAGATGGTGGCAGAGTGGGTTGTTTGTACCATGTTCTCTGAACCCATCTTTTTTTTCCAGCTTTTTTTTTTTGGGCTGCACTTTCATCACATCTCCAGTCTTTAAGGTCTCTCAGTTCTTTTATTGTTACAACGCTTTATTTTTGCAATGAAAGTCTGTGAAAACGCAATGTCAAAGTCTACCCAGAAAAGAGCCTACAACAACAAAGCTGAAAAAGCTAGCCATGTTGTTAAGATTGACCACAAATTCGATGGGTCGGGACTAAGCTTCCTTCAAATGGATAAAGAAGAAGAATTCCTTCCTAATTTCTTCAAACCTCCTGCAAGACGCCAGTGCTGAGCAATGCTAGAACTACCAAGCTTGTCAGTCCTGATGAGGTGGTGTCAGTGCTTGCCAATTTCATAAATTTGCAGAGCAACGCATTACATGACAAAAATGCACATAGAAAATACAGCTGTAAAGGAAAAAACAAGCTGCATTATGAAACAAGTTGTATCCAATGAGCATGTTACCGCCTTGTGTGAATCAGGTAACAGAGCTTGAAAGATATGATGGCTGGTGGAACACAGACATGGTGAATTTTTGTGAGGAAGTGATCCAGGTATGTCAGAAGATTTTACTTTGAGAAAAAAAAATAACAGACCTCAACAACATGCACCAAGCTGGGAACAGACAGACCAACGACCCCAAGCCCCCGCTCTTCAAATCATTGCAAAAAGATACATTGCTTTTATCTTTTACCTAAGAGTGTGTTTTTCTTAAACAATTTAAGTCTGATGTTTTTTTACTCAAGGACACCACTCCTCTTCAAGTGATACAAACTTTTGGAAATCTCACTTGGGTATCTGATTTTTCATGGTTCTGAATATTCAACTGGGATAGGAAAAAACAAATGGAGTAGCAATGGAGTTGTTCCTTCTTCAAATAAAGACTTATTTAAAAAGAAAAAGAAAATCACATAAGTGATTCAAGAAATGCTTTGTGGGATTGGATTGCGATTCAAAATACACAGGCCAGCATAACGTAATGGATCAATCCTCACATTTTGTGAACTTTGGACTCTTTTGAGCATTTGTTCACAATCTTTTGAAGCTTCTTTTTTTGCAATGGAACGAGCAAGTAACGGGAGATTTTCCCCTGTCTGAGAATATTTTGAACTCATCTCTCCTAATTTGGAATGCACATAGCTATAAATTATTAATAATAATAACTAGCCTTGTATAAATAAAACACAACACAGTGAAGATGAAGTGGCTTCAGCAATAACACCTAATCTATTTCGAGCCCAGCATGAAAACTAGGAGACCAGCCAAAGTAGACCAGGATCAAGTAATTTTAGGATACAACAATAAGCAGCACACAAACATAAAATTACACATTACATTTGTGTTAGGCAACAATCGTTTATATCTTAAATGTGACTAATTAATGACATTTGTGATTGTATGCTGGCTTTTTTTTTTTTCATCAGAGAGAAGAATAATGTGAATTAGCCCCTGGTCAATATGGGGATTCCCAGCCATTCACTATTGTGGAGGACAACGGGTTCCTAAAGACGTTAAAGTATTGAACCCTAACTATGTTCCCCAGCATGTGATGTGTTTAACTACTTAGTTTAATGTCAGAGTGGGGTATTACACACACTTACTTGCCTTGTGACTGATGCCACAGCAAATATGGGTGCTTGTGCCAAGAAGCTTTGTTTGTATTACCAATTTTTCAGTCATAAAAAAGGCTCTTGATCAAATCAAATTCTTATCTGACATCCAGACAAACTGTATGTCACGAGGGAGCAGGGAGGACTCGGCGCAGACTGAAATCACAGAAAACAGGTTTTATTTACACACTCCTGGTGCACTATACGCTGGTGAAGGAGAAGGGGCCAGGGTTCCCAGGGGTACAGGGAAGAATCGGGAAAAGTGTCCTCTCTTACGCCACCCCACTCGGGCAGGGCGGCGCTTGGAAAGGTCCTTTCCTCACGCACGCCACTCTGACTACGGCACTCACGAACAGGCTTAGGTGTCCAGATCTCCAAACCAAGCACGAGAAATCTGTATACAGAGAACAAGAGTTAACACGGGAAACTTTCACGAAGAGAGCTCAAAAACTGGCTGAGGCTAAAGTAGCACTGACGAGCGTTACTCAATAGTCCAGCGGCGAGATGCTCTAAGTCACAGCCTTAAGTAGCGAGAGCAAACAAGGTGAGGAGCCACAGGTGATTGCCTACAGGTGGTGAAGGCCAGGAGCCCACTATGAGCTCCGCCCAGGCAGCGAGTAGAGAGAGAGGGAGAGAAGAGGGGAGAGAAGCAAAAACAACACATGTAGCCGCACAGGGCCAGCCGAGCAGGCACGGGGACCATGACACTGAAGGAAGTCAGTGGGCTATTTCATGAGCAGCATCACTGCAAAGGTCCTTTCCTTTGTTTATTTGTAATATTCTAAATGATGCTGTTTTGTTTAAATTGCTGATGCTGAAGTGGCACTTGAATTAATCACTTTTTCTTGGCTAATTTTGTAGGAGAGGATGACACGTATGAAGCCAGCACTGAAGTGAATTCCAGAGGTGGACACATGTTGGAACAGCACATACCATATGCTCCATTGTGCTTATGATCTCAGGGAACCTGCTTTGACCCACTCTCATCAGAACAGTATGAAATGAATGCAGAATGTCTAAAAGTGCTGTTCCCATTTAATGATGCCACAGGTGAGCTGTCAGAGGAGAAGAGGGTGTCATGAACAAAGTCATTCCCCCTTTTATCAGTGCAACACCATGCACTGGAGCAGGAATTGTTCCAGTGCATCGGAATTGTCCAGATTCTAGAGAGCACAGGAACAGCTGAGAGTCTGAGAAGACCATTAATGAAGAGCCTATATACTTTGCAGTCAGTGAGCATCATGTCACTGAGACACTGCTCGATCCCAGGTTTAAAAAGAATCTTCTTTCTTCTCTCCTCTTCTTCTTTAGCCTCAGTAAACAGCAGATGCCCACTTCTGAAAGTGCTGTTTTTTATTCAAACCAGTGGAAGAGTTACCTTCCTCATCATCACAACCACACATAACAGAAAGAAAAAATCCCAACGTATATAAACTTGCTCTTGCTTTTTCTCAGTACCACAGCTTCATATGTGCCCTGTGAAAGGGTATTTCATAAAATTTTATGTGTCGCATGTTGTCCTCAGTAACACAATCACATTCACATGACGGTCCTTACCTCATATTGTTTCCACTTAACCTATTGACACTGCAGTGTATCATAAACACAGACACCATGTTAATAAGTTAAGAATTTATGTATTGGGGTCACAAATGTCTCAAATGTCATTCATTCATTTATTCAATTCAAAGCTGCATGAAGCTTCATCTCGTCATGACTAGTCTTAGCTAGGTGGTTAATACACTTAATTTAGTGATTAGCTTAGAAATCACATTTTTAAAAAGTGTGATGATGCCTCAAGTCCTTTATGTCAGTTAGTCCAGTTTACTGCCTCTAACTCTCAGTTTGAAACAAGGCAAATGTGGTTATGGAAAGTAAACATGGAACCCCCTCACAGTGTTCCTACCCTAGCTGCAATTCCCAAACTGAGATACACAAGTTTCCCCATTACTACAGCTGCCAATCAAAGCTGTCATCATGACCCCAATTTTGCAGCATCGGGTTTTGCATCTAGATTATGTAATTTCTGGAGAAATTGTGGTGGAATTGTTGCTACTGGCAGACTCAGTCTGTAGCTTGCCTCTGCTGCAGCTCAAAAGTTGGAGGTAAAGAAGTTGGTTAACATAGTTGAAGAGCAATGGCTCATAAACGGATGGCCTGCAACTTAAATGCACCACAAATGTACTATTGTCACGTCTGATGGGGCAGACAGTGTGGAAGGAATGAGACTGAGGACCCAAGTGCAGGCAAACGGAGACAAAGGTGGATGATAACAAAAAGCAAGCCTTTATTGACGGCTGAACTACAAACAGGTGGAACAGAGAAAACTAACCAAAACCGAAACTGGGGAAAACTAAGCATAAAGATAACATGAACCTGAAACTAGAAATGAGAAAACTTGGAAACGCGAGGGAAAGGAGAGCAGAGGAAATCCAAAGGAACACAGGGGATGAATCACAAAGACAACATGGATGATAACACGCAGACGGACTGACAAGGGACAGACGGAGAACAGAAACAGAACAGAAACCTAAAAACCAGGAACAGTAAATATAATACAAAACAGAAAAACATAATTCATAATTAAGTATAACTTAACCCAAAAACACAAAACGCTGGGTCACCGACCCAGGACCATAACAACTATATCTGAGATAGTAGCTGCTTTTTACCTAATGGAATCGCTCCAAGTAGTTGTAATGACCTCTGTCAGATTTTTGTATTCAAAGTGTAGTCACCCTCAGTGTTCAGTGAAATTTACCTTGTAGTAAAACTGTCCCCCTACAGTATGGAATGAGTTGGGAAAATGTTCCAAGTTTTCTTTCTGAGATTACAAGGAAAAAAATTATTTATGAAAAGTGTGTTGATGTGTGATACGTAGCACAGACGAAAAAAATGTCAGCGTGAAAAATACCCCATGCCGAACTCACAACCGTCAACATACAAGGGAGAGGCGAGAGAGTGCTATCCCTCAAAGTCAATGGGACTTCATCACTAGAAAAAGTGGAATTGGTGACCACATGAACCCACATAAGGATTTTTAATTGTTAACTGGTAATAATCTTAAAATTTACAGAGTAATGTATAAGTAGTGTGACGAGTAATGTGTCTGCAGTTTCTGAGACTTCTTCACCTAATTTTTTCAATCCCAAAGATCGCACCTTGTCCCGAACTAGTCCTGATAAATAAAGCCTAAAACTGAAAGAAGGTGTAGTTTCTTTTTACATAACCATAAATAATCAATCAGTGAGATGTTTGTCAGTCGAAACAGCTCCATGCTATTGCTGCTGGTAATGATGGTGAATGCTGGTGATGAAGGACGGAACCAAAACAATAAACGTGTGACCAGTACAGAAAAACAAATAGTGCAGTGTGAGGTTATCATGCATTTTACTCTGATGACTTTAGATTACACATTTGATTCATAGTTAATATAAAGTTGTAATTACTGTAGATTTAATTATAACATTTAGTGGGGTATAATTTTACTCATAGTTAGAGATCACATTAACAGCTATTCAGCCTTCCATTTTCATGGCCCTCCCAACTGATAAATCTTCATGTTTTTGTTGACTTATACATTTCTCACATCATAATAGGGCCTAATTATACACTATTGAAAGTATTTAATATTAAAGTTAAACAGACAGATTAAATTTAGTGAGTCAATGTTACCCAGGGGATTGGAAAGCTGACTGCACATGTAATTTTGAATATCTGTTTATCATGGGATCAGTCCTGGAATATGCTGGATGAGAAAACTGCTCAAATCTGCAGAAGTAAATGAGCATAACTGTGTGTCTTGTGAGAAACTCATCAAATGTATTAAGATCAAAGTTACACCATCAATAATCATGACACGCTTTACCTCGTGTTTCCTTCAAAATAAAATGAAATCACATCTAAAAGCCAGTTAGAACCTATTTTCAATCTCACGTGCAGTAATTTAAGTTATTTTCCAACCATAGTACTGACTTAAAATAAGAAGGCCTCTGGCATGGGAGACGATCGAAAAGGAAAGTTTATGTTTCAGTCATGTCTCATTAGTTAGAAAAGGACAATCTTTGAAAAAACATAGAGCTAACAGACTAAAAGGAGAGCACAGGAAGAGGGAAAGGACATTTTTTCACCTCCAGGTAATCTTCTCACTGCAACAATTATTCAGCCTGATGAGGTTATGGACAGAGTAGAGGACACAGCCAAAGCCTGCCTTCAGTGTTTCAGAAGTACAGAAGAAGCTATTCTGTGCTTTGCAGCCTTGGTGAGCTTTTTGTTCCAGTGCTTGTTTATTCTGTCCCACGCCTGTGAACACCTAAGAGGAAAACATCATTAGTATTTGCTTGTATTGACTGAGAAGAGATTTGAGCTGAACAGGCTCTGACATCCAGTGTAATCGCACACAAAGGTAGTGCAAGGTAAACAGCAAATAATGTGCAGAGGGATACAAAAGAAGGTTTATGTAGGAGCTGAATAATTTCTGTTGGTTAATACAGTGGAGAAATTAGCAACAAGCAGCAAATCAGAGAAATAAATTTAAGAAAAGAAAATAATGATAAAATTCAGGGAAAAAAAGTCATAAAACAGATTTTCTAAGCACCTGTTTGCAGCTACTACTACTGCTATGCAAGTTTGATGGAGTCTCTGTGTAGACATATTTAAATAATAATCCATATTGACATAAAATACTGAGCAAGTTACACATCAACTGCAGGAGCTGTTTGGCCATGAACGCTAATACCATGAAGCTCCTGACACATAGTTTTGGTACTGATCTGATTGCCATAGAAGGTTTACAACTTTGCAGTTACCAAGTCAGCAGGGCACTGGTGATTACAGCTTTACATGTTACACTTATATATGCATGTGGAATATAAAGGAGAGAAGGAATTTCAAGAACTAAATTGTTGCAAAGATGCTTGATTTTATGCATCTGTGGCAATCGGACTAAAATACCTCAATTCAAAGATTTATTCAAAGATATTTTTGTCCATATATTGACCCACAACCGGTTCCTAAGCGTGGTTCTCCCAGAGGTTTCAGCCTTGGTAGCCGGGGATCGGTCCGCCAGGACCTCCACTCCAGGCCGCTGCCCGGCTCACAATGCACCCGACCCCTACGGTTCCTCCTGCCTGTGGTGGGCTTGCACAAAGATGGGCCTATGTCCCTTTTTCGGGCTGTGCCCGGCCAGGCCCAGCCACCAGACGCTCTTCCTCAGGCACCCTCCCCAGGCCTGGCTCCAGGGCAGGGTCGGGGTAACCCTATCCCAGGCAGAGTAAGCAGAAGAAGATGGATGGCGGAACTGAATTGAAAGTAAAACTTTAGTATTAGCGTCTGCCGGTGTTCAGGGCTGTGCATGGCTAGGGTTGCCAACCGTCCCTTAAAAAACGGAATCGTCCCCTATTTAGAAACAAAAGTACACGTCCCGTATTGAGCTAATAAGGGACGCACTTTGTCCCGTAATACAGTGAGAATCAAAAGTAGTCTATAAATGTTAATGGAATTAACGCTTTGTTTGAAAACATAATTCCCAGCCCCTCTCCTGCTTTATGACCAATGAGCTGACAGCACACTTATGACAATTCAAGTATGACAATTCAGATTACCGCTTATCTCATTGGTCGAGGAAAGGTCGCTTACGGAGAAAATACCGGAAGACAACAGATGACCACAACAAAAAGCATGGCCAACAGGGAAACAAACGCCGACACTGCGGTGCAAGTCTCGGACGACAGTACACCTAAAGCTGGGCATACACTGTGCGATTTTCAAACTGCACGATTGACTTGCAGGGGTTATAAGTTGGTAGGTCACGATGCAGGGTCTCACACTATACCGCCCGATGCTCTGATCCGACCTGAGTGCTCACGCTGTGCCTCCATAAAATGAAGGTTATAACAGAAAATCTGTCGCTCACTCTCCCTCTGTGTCTTTCACTCACACAGACACGCACACCACCACCATCAACTTTGCTAAATTGCTAATGAAAAACATTGATCAGGCAGCTGTGATTGAGCAGCAATGTAAATCCAACTATTTTCACGGTTGTTGTGGTCGTGATAATTTTGTGAGGCCACATCGAAAAGGCTCGGATGAGCTTTCCAAAGTTCTACAAGTTGTGCCTCCATCACTTGTGTCCAGATCACACACTGCACAGCCGTGCTGCTCCGTCTTTTTCACCGACGTTTACGTGTTTGCGCGTGAGCAGTGTGAGAGGCTGCGGTGACACCCTCATGAGCGATTGATGATCAGGAGCTGGTTGTGAGGTGTTAATCGCTTCTCGTTACCCCACGTATACTGCACAACCAAAGCCCAGCATTAGACCAGCAATGTTTGTTCCCCTCAGGGAAAGAAAAAAAGGCTGCAAAAGTACAGGGAGGAATGGGAAAAGGAAAACACCTGGCTGGAAAAGTGCACGACAACACCTATAAAGCGCACTGCACTGTGTGCCGGCACATGAAGAACATGAGGGGCGTGAAAGCTCGGGGAACCCCTAACCAATTTTTTGTCCACCAGGCCACGGCAAAAGCAGATATGGTATGTAAACACTGGTTTGTTTTTTTTTAAACCCTCTGGTTAAGGTTAATATGGGCATGTGCAGTGAATATCAGTGCTATGTGGCCAGAAGTGTGATAATATAATTTATTTTGTGTAATAAACAACTGCAGGGATAGATGATTACAACAAATAGATGACTAATACATAAAAGTAATACATAGATGAATAATGATGATGAGTTATGATGCGTAATCATGGGAACAAGCGGGTTTACAAACGGCAGCAGCTGATTAGCATTAGAAAAGCTGAAATAATACCTCAACTGAAGCCAATTGTACTAAAAGCACTATATGTGCACTGTTACAAGAATGTTTTTCGTTCTATTGTTTTCTATTAATTTATATAATTTTAAGTTAAGCAGGACAGAGTTCTTTTAAAGAAAGATTTACTTATATTCTCAAAAGTTAAGCATGACAGGCTTCTGTTTAAGAAAGAGACCTGTTTTATTGTGTTAATGTTGTCATTTTGAGCTAAAAATAAATGGCTAAATGATCATTTGTTTCCCATATGGTCATATCACAAAGAATATGCATCTACTTAAATCAAATTCAAGTCAAATGGTTAAAAAAATAATTTCACACACAAAAAAAAGAGCTACAAAATTCACCACACTGGGAAGGGTGAAGACACCTGGGTTGCCCGGCCCTGGCCACGAGGTGTCCCTTATTTATTTTTCAGGGAGTTGGCAACCCTATGCATGGCTGTTTATGACCAAGTAGTTTGAACAAAAAAAGCTAATAGTTCAATATCTGCTTTGCACTTAAGAGGCTGAAATGTTCCTGAACTATCCCATAACATATAGGTACTTATAAAACAATTATTAAACAAATTTATCAGGTAATTATATTACAAAGCATTACCTCTACAAGCAACTTAAAAGACACAGTTCAGGAACTTGAATTAGCTCAACTGACACCTAGCAGACAGCTCGTAGGTCCTGCTAGCCGTCTGCTAGCGGTTGTAGCCAACACACTATGGTATTTTGCTGTGATTTCACAGCTAGCAGCAACTGCTGGCTATCTGTTATGTAAAAAAAAAAAAAAAAAGCGAAAAAAATCAACCACCATCCAAATATTATGAGAGAAGCTCTGTCTTTATAGACTTTTTTGTTTTACTTTTTGTTGTACTTCTTTTTTTTTTTTTGCTGATTGCAGCTACTCCTGAACTGAAATTACCATTAGCAATTACTGTTACATCAGAGGTTCCCAAAGTGTGGGGCCCGCCCCCTAGGGGGGCGCATAGCCATTGCAGGGGGGCGCGGTATGAAAAGAAAAAAAAAAAAAGAGCGCTTGGACACTGTGGACAGGTTTTTGACGGGGCTCCCACACAAACGCAAAGCAGGAGATGAAGCATCGCCAAATATGTTTCCAAACTAACTTCCTTCCAAGCCAAAGACTAGAAAATATGGTGAAGCATATCTTCCCTTTGGCTTCACCTGCACAAGTGCCAAGGTAGGTCTCCCCTGCAAAATTAGTTTTCCCTGCGTCGGGAGCAGCGCTGGGCTCTCCAAATCACGGATAAACAGGATCCCACATTCTTGATTTTTAGTTCACAAACACTTCTTGTAATGACTAACTACTCCTGACATTTTGGACATGTTAGCTCTTTATGCAGTAAAGTTACAGCGGGATACAAATAATATCAGGCTGATCCTGCCGTAATTTGTTCCCCCTGTTCAAATCACGGACAAACAGTATCTCACAGCTGTTTATGTGTTTAAACCCATTTTGCACAGAGAGGCATTTTTTGAAAAATGTATTGACAGCAATGTTGAATATTATTACACAGGAAAAAAAAACAACTACACGTAAAATAATCACACCGTGACGCCTCTGCCTTTCTAAATGGAGGGACAGTAACTGCGTGTGTATATGTAAGCGTGTAAAACCTGAAGATAGTCAGATTAACAGTAACAGTATTTTGTCTCTATCTGCCATTCTGCAATTCATCTCATGTAAACAATAACGTGGCGCACAGCGTGACGTGAAAAGAGGCACATACCTTTGACGTTGCGTGACGAACTCTGTAATTCTCGTCCACACGTAAACGCAAAAAAGGAGTTTTAAATAATCTCCGTTTATTTAACGCCGTTTACGTGTTGACGAAAAGCCCAAACGCATAGAAACAGCTGAGTTTTCAAAAATACCCGTGTAGGTGTGGACGCAGCGTAAAAGAGTTAGTAGTATATTTTATTACTACCTGTCATTTATTGCCGTTTACTTGTATTTGCTTAATTGTTTACTAAATGTTTGAGGTGTGAAATAAACCGCAATGGAGCAAAATATGGGTGTGTGTGTTTGGAGGATGTGTTTGTGCGAGGGGGGGGCGCGAACATTTTTCTTGTAAAAAAGGGGGGCCTGGCAAAAAAAGTTTGGGAACCACTGTGTTACATAAACTGTGAAGCATACTTTTAGCATCAGCATGTACAGAAATGTGATATCTTTATGTTACGTCTATGATGTTTCTGCCTAATTATCGTTACCAAATACAAATGCTTTGTACTGACTCTGATGTACCAGGTCAAAAACACTAAAATCAACATTTGGTACAGCAAAGTTTTATTAATTAGCAGCTAAGTGGCGTGACAGATTTTAAGATGTTACTGATTTATGTTTTCATTCAAAGTCAATTCACTGTAAGCTTATGAAACATGGGATACGCTGATACTGAATGACAAACTAGTGTCTGCATAATATTAACTCTACCTAAACCAGCTGACATTTTATATGATCTTTAAAGTCTATATGTACATACACAGACTGTTAAATTAACCAACAGTCATCCAAACAAACAGCAGAGTAAACAGTAGCATCGAGATTTAAAGGGTGACAAAGCTTTGACTTTACAGTAAATATTTATAGGGCTCTAGCCCTTGGACCCTTTGAGAGAATTAAGTACTCTACAACATAATCAAGGTTTATTTGACAGCTTAGAGGAAAACAGATGAGGTAGTACATATGGCACACCGATTACCGCCATTCGCTTTGGGATGAGATGGATCAAAGGCACAACTTCTTTCCATCACCGCTAAGCAGCAGAAGGTTTCTTTCTCACCTCCTCTAAAATTTCACTGCATGATATCTGAAGTGGTGTCAAGACCAAGTGCCACAAGAGAAAGCAATGCTGCGGGAGAGGCAACATATTATCATTTTGTCAGTGTACGAGCACTCTAGGAACTCGTTTGTCTCCGGGCCAGGAGCCGTCATCTTACAGCAGACAAGTCGTGTAAAGATGATACTAACTCAAGTGATACTTTCCCTGCAAGCCCTGACAAGTTCATTTGGGTATAATTACTTGCCCCACTCAGGTATTCCGTTGACATTTGTCACCAAGACACCCGCATTACCCAATGAGATTAATTTGTCATATTTCTCGTGTTGAATACTTTTCCTTCCTGTAACTGATCTAATCCTCATAGCTCAGCAGAGTACGGTGACATGGGGCCTTCTTTTTATCTGCATACTTGGAGTGCCCTTTTTTTGCCGAGCAGCCCGCCTCCAAGCTTATTTATGTGAGTGGTCCCTGCACTCAGAGATAACGTCATTTAGCAGGACTCAGGAGAGGGGCCCATCCACTCCTGCTCAGACCTGACACCGAGCGGATAGATTTAGCTCTCCTGCCCTGACTCTCCACCACTTAAACTATGGGCCATTCCAAGCTCCATTAACAGAATCACTTCCTAATGAACCGTCTTTCTCAGGAGGAAATGATTAATAGGAGTGGTCATCCAGGATTTTATTAGCCAGCAAGCACTGTTCTGCAAAATGTGGCAGACACAAGAATACAAAGAGCAGAACACTAGCGTGATGGCAATCTTCTCAATGTTAATAATAGTTTAAGCATAAACAAGAACATCTTATAACAGTGTTAGATGTCCTATTTTGCCATCACACTAAATAGCAAGTTATCTGGCAGAAGTTATTTACTGATCCTTTGATTCACAGTAACTGTTTGAAGTCTAAAACCACAGACATCTCAATAGCGATCACACGAGAATAACTTCAAGCACAGTGGAGATAAAGGGATTATGTTGAAAAGGATCATTAGGTCTTTTTAATCACTTTCGCTAAAGAAGCTGCTGGCCCTCAAAACAAATGAACGCCTCATCCTTTGGAGTCTAGGCTTGTACATGGAAACTCAACAACAATAGAAGCCATCAGACAAAGCTACAGGAGCCATATGCTGGTGACAACAGGACGCCAACTTTGCCGCCTTCCTTTCCCTTGGGCTCAAATCATCCTAAACTCAGCAGCGAATTGCTTCCATTTTGCTTTAACATATGGCAAAGCAGCAGCTGAAGAAGAACATGTGTTTCACAGGGGAGAGTTTTGACAGTCGCACAGCTCCATAGACTCTGGGGGGAAGGGGGGGTGTTCATTTGCTGCCAGTAATACAGACAAGGAAAAGCTCCATGCTGTGCAGAAAAGCTGTTTTTCTGCAGTATTAATCTACTGATCTATAGCATCAAAACAAGCCCCATAAACTCAGCAAGGCCAAAAGGCTGCATGAAATACAGGTTATTTAAAGGAGCAAGGCTTCTTCACTGACTTAACAATGTGGCTCTGTGGTTTCCTGGGAAACCTCAGTGATCTCGGTGCCATGGCCTCTCAGAGCCACATGGGAAATGAGTAAATCTTTGTGCTGGAGAAGCTTAAGGCTCCACCTGGCTCCACCTGTACACCTTCACGGATGGTTTCATGAAAAAAAAAAAAAACCTAAGAGGATATAGACAGCCTGGACCCTTCACACCTTTGATGAGGTGGTGAGAAAAACAGAAAAAGAGTACTCCGAATGTGGAGAGGCTCCAGAGGACAGCTGAGACTGATTACGACAACTGCCAGGGCTTTTCAAGCTCATCTGAGCACGCTGGCAGTCACTACACACCCTCTGACCTGCTGCTCCCGCACAACGAGACACCACGAGAACAACCTGCTGCTTCCCTCTAATTCATCAGTGACCTTTAGCCCGCATGCATGAACAGAGCTAAGCTTGTGATAGAAGTGACACGCCAAACTGTTGGTGGTCTATAAGCGCAAGTCATGAGGTCACTCTGGCTGAGGCTCTGAAAGAGACGCTCGACTGTCCATTGTTCACACTTCATTTTCTGGTCAGTTGGCATTTGCTCTCTGATTAGCTCATTATGGTATTCAGCAAGCACCAGGCACTGCAGCCAGCAGACCTGATGGAGTGCGCCGGGCTAAAACAAAAATAGCTATCGCAGATGTGTATGAGACATTCAGAGGCATTAGCACCATGCTAATGAAGTACAAATGAAGATGATGCTGATGAATGTAATTAGATCAATTTCATACATGTTTGCCCGCCGAGAAGAGCCAGCAAATGGTCTGATGAGCCCTGGAGAAAAGGGTTTCTGACTCCATCTGCAGTGGTGTGCTATAAGTTTGTTGGCATGATTGCATGACTATATATATAATAAACAATACATTATTAAACCATCCCAAGCCTTCCCACAACACGCACACATATATATATATATATAAACAAAGTAAACCCTCATTAGCTTTCAAAAGGTACAAACTGAGAGCTGACAGTCACTTAAGTGGCACTCTGTCATTCTGTGAAGTCATCTGTTTGCCTCAAAGGAAACATTATGTAATCGTCAATTTAGAATTGGGCCCAGAGCGCTTGATAGTCCTAACAATGTAATTTTCTGCTTTTCAATTTAGAAGGAGCACTTTATGACCACAGAAAACTGTCAAGGAAAGCCATAAACAGCACCTCGCTGCACTAAATGTTTTTATTTTAACACCTCATGTACACACCAAACTCCAAAGATGAGCTTGGATGTGGAGTGAAAGCATCAATTAAATGCAGACATAAATCAAACCCTGTCAATCCAGTTGTGACTGATTGCAGACATACTGCTGGGAGACTCCTCAAAATAGCAGATTTGTCCTTAGAAGCAGTGAGAGCTGAATGACTGATTTCAGTTTGGCCTCTGCTTATTTTTGGGGGGAATGTGCTGTGCTTTGTCACACACACACAGCCCAGAGTCACTCAAGAAGGTATATTTTCTTTTTGACACTTCCCTGAGAGCTTAGCAGTGGAAATAGAGATATCCCTCTGCAAATCCTTAAATGACGCTTACTCCTCCTCTCCAAAGTGAAGTTAATCCTCTCCTCTCGGCCTACTGGTCGCTGTCTGGTGCATATTAGCACTTTCTGATCACCAGCGCAGGTTCCTGTCGCTGCTATTGCAGAATCTGAATAAAAATCGGCTTTTATTCACCAAGTAGGTTACATAAACTCAGGAGCTGCTCTTCAAAGACAGTTTTTTTAATAATATTTGTTTCACACCTACAATGATGACAACATAAGAAAAACAAGGTATTTTGAGACAATTATATAATAGCTACACACTTGAATAAACTCGTTTATTCATGAATTTAATTATTGGATGTAAGTTTTAGTCTTTTTTGTGGCTGTTTGCTCACTCTGATTGTCAACATGGTGGTTTACTATGGATCAGAACTGAATAGAACTGATTGCAGTGACCCACTTTGACAAGGTCTAATATGAAAAACATTAATATGTTTATTACTATTACTATTATTACTAGTAAAAGTACCAAAACAAGGATTCTAGCATATGCCAAGTTTCGAAGTTTTAATTCTTGATTTTTTTTTTCATATTTAATCTGATTGCCTGCAGCAGGCAGACAATGAACAGCAAGGATAGGCAGTGTGGCAAGGTAGTTTTCATAGGATGAGGGTACACAGTGAGGTAACAGGTAAGTAACGAGATTCAGAGTATGTAAACCATCTGACCAGAGCCAGAGTTAAACATTGTTGTTAAATGGTAATGAATAACAGGTGTGACACATGCCGTACAAAAGAAACCACACCTATTCAGCACACAGCCAAAGAGCCAGACACACACCCACACATACGACAGAGAGAGGTCAAACATAAGCAAACAGCGGAGAACAGAGAGAAGGCAGGTCAAAACCTAAAGTTATGGAGAACCACAATGTAAAAGAGGACATGAACCAGCAAGTGTGTTATCACTGCTCATTTCAAAAAGCCTTTATCTCTGATGATATGAGGATGCAAATAAACTGCCAGCTTGCACCATCAGTGCTGAAAAATATGTACAGGTTCTATTCAATTTATTTATACAGCACCAAATCACAACAACAGTCGCATCAAGGTGCTTTATATTGTAAAGTAGACCCTACAATAATACACAGAGAAAAACCCAACAATCATATGACCCCCTATGAGCAAGCACTTTGGTGACAGTGGGAAGGAAAAACTCTCTTTTGACAAGAAGGGCAACGTATGCTCCCCTCCAGACAACATTTTGTCAGGGAAGGCCTTATTTCAGCAATGCAATGCTAAACCACACGTTGCTGCTATTAAAACAGCTTCGCAGCAGAAGGGTCAAGGTGCTGAAGCAGCCTGAACTTTCCTTACCTGAAGACAATGAATGCATCATGAAATAAAAAGTATGACAAAGAACAAAGGCTTTGGGGCAATTACAATTCTATTTTAATTATATTATATAGAAGTAGGTTCCAGTCATGCTGCCAAAACTGCTCTTACCTATCGAGGTATAGGGGATCCTTGGGCCCTCTCTTGCATCTAACAGTAGGACATTGGTAGTGCAGGCAGATCAGATCAGTCAGAGGGGATCACATGGTGGAGTCCCTGGGCTGCAACAATATTTATGAAGGCATCAAAATTACATCCAGATGAATGAATGAAAAGAAACAAGATGATAAATGTTATTCACCTGCGAGTGCTAATGTTAATGTTGTGGATGATTGGTGTATGTGTCTTGTGTAGATGTTTGTTTCGTATTTGTTAAGGGTATGACGGAATATTACAAAAGAAGCCACAATGGTGGTGTAATTTTTCTCATCTGCGTCTCTGCTGGAAAATCATTCATATCAATAAAATGTTTTCTGTTCTCTCAGGCTGCATCGTTGATGGATTATCAACTTTTTTTGCTATTTTTTCCCTGTTGAAGCCTAATTAATGCTGGCCAACCATCACAGTGAATCCATTGTCATATCCATTAATATTTTTTTAATCAATTTCAGTATGTTGAAAGGAGAGTGATGCTTCAGCACTCGGGCATAGAATGGAAAGATCTTACATTAAGACTTTCTCTTGATTTTCTGAAGAAAATGTATTCCTTTTATATAGCAACTGATCTGACAAAGGAAATCTTTTCAACGACTTCTAATACGCCATTTCAGCATTAGATGGTTTATTACACTGACTATGTTTTGAGTTTAAATCCTACATGTAGTTATACATTGTTCTTAGAGAGGCAGACATGACATCTCTCTTTTTGTATGTCCCACGGTAAGGATTTTATTTCTAATCTTATTTGAATCAGACTCCAGATGACCAAATACATCACACTTCAGATCTTAATTTTCATGAGAAACATATAGTTTAAGCATTGTTAATCTAAGCAAAAAGTCATGGAATAACTTGGTCAGGCAGTGAATGCAGTCATAGTGATGGGAAACATCAAATGAATGCTGGTTGGAATCTGGCTTTTTTTGTTAGGTTTGGCTTCTTCTTCTCTTCTATGATGTTATAGGCACAATGCGTTGAAAGTTACTGGTTTTAATGCAACTCATCAGCACAAACAAACAAAATAATAAACATTTTGACAAGGGGGGCATTTCGGAGAAGACATTCCTGAGGCTGTGATTTGGACAAATGCACCCAAGCCTTACATTCTTTATTAGGTTAACTATAATCTATGAAAACCACCTGAAACATTCATTTCTGTGATCCTGAGAGAGGAGCAAAGCTCCCTTGGAAAGTACATTTAAAATCTCTAGTACTTACAATTAGATTCCTATGCTGTAACAGACAGCTACAGTGGTTATACTGCTACAGTGCTTTTATACCACATAGGCCTCTAATAGAAAAATCTAATAAAATTCCATAGATATGGGCTTTACTGTCTTTATATACAGAGCAGTATCTCCAACCTGCATGCTCTGTAAATTACAAATCGTGAAAGAGGTGCGAAGAATAGAGACATGAATCTAATGCTTTATCATTGCATACAGGACATTGTAGTACATTCATCTTAGGGTAGGGACAGCACCCAGCTCAGTGACCCGTACCCCCCTCTACACTTAAACCATAAATTATTACTGTCCGCTGCATAATTACAGGCCTAAGTGCTAGCTATTCCAGCTTGCATTCACCTCTCCAGCAGCTAGCGCTGTCAACACTATCCTATGCAGAGCATGCATAGGTTCTTATTTCAATGCGGAGGGATGCATGCTTAAGAGTAACATGTACTATGGCGGCACCAGATTAGAGCAGCGAGGGAGAATTGTGTGATGAAAAGAAAAGGAGGAGAGAGAGGAGAAGAAGAATGCGCTGAAATGTGATAAAATATAAAGAAAGAGATAAGGGGAAACAGAAGATTGTATTTCTGGTGAATCTTTGACAGCAGCTCATACAGCTCTTATGGGATAGGGTAATAAATCAGGAGCCACCCTGCAGATCCCCTCTATCAGTAGACTTTTCTACATGGGCAACTTTGCATTGATGGGGGAACCAAGCATGGAGCAGAGTCGAGAGTCTCATGATGGGATGGCAGGGTTGTGGTCGCGAGATGACTGATAGGATGAGCTCCCTTGAGCACTCAAGTTACACCTCAGTGGGTGGTGTTGACTAGCTGGCAAAGGCAGCGGGACACTGCTGTACAGCTCAGTGTTGAAGGTATACTCACAAACACCCGGAATAGAAACACAGTTCAGCGGGTTTTTTGCATGTTGTAGTCTTCTTTATTTACACCCCACTGCAGAGAGGACCCACCAAGATTAAAACAATGATCATAACTGTCGGGAAACAGCAGCGACAAAAAGCCAGAGAGCATGAGAAAAAGAATCTGCAGCAGCTGTGGTGAGCAAGCAAAAGCACAAAGACAGCTGAGGGACTGCGAGGATTCAGATGCTGTTTGATCGGACAGAAAGTTGCAGAAATTTTCTAACAAGCTCAGCAAGCTGAGCATGTGGACTGTTCATTTGAATGAGCTGATCAGTGGATGTTTGCATGCAGATGCAAACAAAAGGCAGTGAAGTTGAAAAAGAAATAGAACAAACAATTTTGTGTTATGGTTTGGACCAGTGGACACTGGTGTGATGTCTTTTATTGTATTATTTTGGTCAGTCTCACAGCAGAACATAAAGCCAATATGGCAGTGGATTTGCTCGTAATACATGCAAAATTTGTTTGTGCAGCTTCGTCGTCCTCCTCCTCCTCCTAGCAAGCATGTTTCAGCGAATCATTTAATACTCAGTCAGGGGTTTCTTTCAGTCCTTGAGAGGACTCAAGTGGGACCTATAGCCTGGTGGTTGTGTTAATGTAATTTAGAGGAAATTATCCCATAAAAACAGTCTGAAAAAATCCCTGCATCATCCTAATTATGGTTTTCATCTCCATGTGTATTATCTCCCTGCTGTATAACAATCCTATAAAAGGCTAATAAATCAATCAAACATAGAAATCTTCTTACATGGATGTCTGGGACTGAGGCTCACGTGGTGTCTGTCGCACTGGGGGTGGTGACACTAATGGCTTTATGCGCCTGTGACATGTAAACAAGTGTGAATACGTGCAGCAAACAAGGAGCAAAATAAGTAGTTTGCGATGGATATTAATGTGTTGTGATTGAATCATGGGATCTCATCTTCCCTTCCGACGAGAAAGCTTTGACTCTGATGCACTTAGAGTGTATTGGAGATGAATAGCAGGGCACAGCAGTGCATCCATGTCCAACTACTGCCCCCTGCAGCATTAACAGGAATTTTAAAAGGATTATGTTTATAGTTGTTTTTTGCCTTTTCATTAGTTTTGGTTTGTTTGTTTGTTTTTCATTCATGTGGTTGGTGGAAGAATCTTGCAGGCTCCAAGCATCATTGTTCAATATCACATTAATTACAAAAACTGAAATTTTAGTGTCTAAAAAGTTAAAAAGCCTTGAAAATGCAAGAATTCTATAGGACTGATTTTTCTTATACTAACCAAGACGCTATGAGCATTTTGAAGGTCTCCAATGTCCCTTTGGACATATAAAGATTTTTTCTTGGTTGTTGTTCTTTGTTTCTTTTTTATGCACATAA
This sequence comes from Oreochromis niloticus, assembly GCF_001858045.2. NCBI lineage: Eukaryota > Metazoa > Chordata > Actinopteri > Cichliformes > Cichlidae > Oreochromis > Oreochromis niloticus. The sequence continues at coordinate 33,545,538 of NC_031985.2, read as the reverse complement.
ATAAAACTGTACAAGAAGAACAGTCTTCAGATTGCAGCATTGGTCAAGCTCATATCTTGTAAGAGCTATCTCAAAGTTCAGCTTATGTAGATTAAAAATAACTTCGTCATGTTCATATTTCCTGATAGAGAATTTTAACATTTAACAACTTCAATATGAACATGCATCTGTTTTTATTTCATCTTCCTAACATGAGCTGCTCTGAACCATTTTTTGCTAACACCTGCTTTTACTATCCATCCAGACTGTAAACACTAAAACTTAATGAATTATTGTTTTCTGTAACAGAATCACAGGTTTTTAAAAGTGAAGAAGCAAAGAAAAAAAATAACAACAAAAAAAACATGGCAATGTGGTTTACCACTTACACAGTGGGTCTTAATGGAACACAAGTCAAAACATTATGAATGTAGTTAATTTTTTTCAGTTATATTTATAATTCACAACAGCAGCGCTTTATATTGAAAGGTAAAGATCCTACAGAGAAAACCCTAACAATCATCTGCCCCCTTATGAGCAAGAACTTGGCAACAGTGGGAAGGAAAAACTCCCTTTTAACAGGAAGAAACCTCCAGCAGAACCAGGCTCAGGAAGGGGCAGCCATCTACTGTGAGGTGAGGGAGGAGCTCCTAGTCCTAATCTTTGGTAAGGGGTCCTTGTTATCATAACTCACTCACAGATAGGGATGGGAATTCATACAAATTTAGTGATTCTGTTCTCGATATCGCTTTTTAATTTGATTCCGTATCAATTTTCCTGTCATTGGGTCTCATTGGCTCCCCTTTGAGAGTCACCATCGCTAAGCAACATATGAAAGACGATTATTTGCAAGCTCTGTGGTGAAATGTTTGCGCATGTTGGAGGTATCTCCCCACTTAATGCAGTACATTGCTTAATTACTCCCAGGAGAAAGTAATTTGTTACACTACTTGTTACATTACTTTTCCTTTGCTCCGTAAAATCACCAGAAACTAGGGATATTCTTGGTTGATCAACTGATTTCTTAGTCAACTAAACAAGGAAAAAAACTAAAGTGACAAGTCTGAAACTAAAACAATCAGATATTAAGCTAAATTTAATCAAAAATGTCAAAAACGAATAAGGAAGGCATTTTAAACCACATTCACATTCTTCAATAATAAATCATGTGCAGTACCTCGCATCGTGCAATATCAACATTACACGTTATGCTCCAGACAGACAACGAAGAAGAAAATCACTTCAAACAAACCGATGTTAAATATGATATGAAAACGTGTTACTACAAAAGGTGTTCACATATTAATAAAATATGATAGATTAACATCAATAAAACAAATAAACAGTGACCTAAAAGTGTGGCACATTATGTGCATTACAAATGGTACACACTGGTCAAAAGTTCATGACAACCACTTCAATAAAAGTTCAAATCCAAAATAACAAGGATGCCGGTTTCACTGGGATGAGCAGCCGACCATATGCCGCACGGCTGAGAGCGGCTGGCCCGGGGAAGACATGCGGCAAAGGGCCACTTTCCTGTCAGTCTTCACCATCCCAATAAAAAAAAAAAAAAATCTAAAATAACAAAACAATAAATCATCCAGTTATTTTCAGTTATTTTGCAGGTAAGCCCAGACCTCCCATTCTTCCTCTCCTCCTCTGGGGTAATATCAAGTTTTTCCCAAGCAAGCTGATAGATGTAATCTCTCCAGTGTATTTACACCGGGGCCTCCTCGTAGGACATGCTCAGCTGAACACCCTACCCAGGAGGCAATAGCCTTAGCTGTCTCCTTTCAATGTGGAGAAGTAAACGGGTCTACTCTGAACCCCTCCTGACTGACTGAACCCCTCACCCTATCACCTTCAGGAGAAAGCTGATGTCCGCCGCAATCTCATTCTAATCGTGTTAATAAAAAGATCAGGCCTAGAACAGATTAATGGCGTTACTCAACAACAATGCACCATGTGGTGGCAGATGGCTGCATAACATTTAGGACACAATAATTTACTAGCATTGGGAATCAATTAAAATTTTAGCAATTAGGTTAAACCACTGGTGAGTCTGACACCGAGAAGGGACAACACCAGGGGCGATTTTAGCCCATTTTGGGGGTGCTGAAGCACCCCCAAAATGAATCAAAGCACCCCCAAAGATTTACTTTTTTTGGACAATATTTGCTGCCTGTGTGACACACTGCTAAAAATATAAAAACCATACAGTACTTGGTTGAGACATAACATTTTAACAACAAAAGTTTAGATACCCCCCCCCCTCCCAAAATGGTTTGTTCCAGCTCGGCTCTCCCCTACTCTGGCTCTAGCACCGTTGCTGCCAGAGCAATGGTGGCTGAGACGCAGCGGAGCGGAGGTGTGAGCGCCTGTCTTAAAACATATTAGCTGCATTTAACCTTCAGTTACTCTTTATATAGTTAGGTAGGAGTCAGACCATGTTTCTTTTTAGCTGAAAAACATTACACCAGGTAACCTGCAGTGTTGAAAACATGTTTTCCGACGATGTTTGCTACACTACAATCCGTCCTGCTCTGTAGTAAAATCAGCGACATTTGACCGTCCTGTTGCTCCCATTGAAATGTATATAGCCAATTTAAAATTTAAAACTTAAAATTGTCCGTAGCCTGCTGTTGTTACCACTGTCCTGTTTGAAATGGATACTAACTAGCTAACTGACTGAATGCCCATTAACCTCATAACTCCTGTTGTGTGTGTTTGTGTGTGTGTGTGTGTGTAGAGAGAGACAGTCAGGTTCATAAGGGATATAAGGAAGTTTTTTTCAAAAAAAGGAGCCACATTCAGGTAAAAGTGTAAAATCAAATGATCCATCAATCAAAAATAATGTTGGATCAGTGTTTCAATATTTATATCTTTTATTAGATGTTCATGTGGTTTGCTTATTTGCCTTTTGGTTGAAAGTAGACTGAGAGAGGACTTTTTGTTAGTGATCTTAATAGTATTTTTTCATATTAATGTAATTTTTCATCTAATTGAATACAAGCTATTTGTGTATGATTGTCAGTCCAAAGAGGGAGAGAGGAAAGAGGTCAGGAAGAACCAGGTAAGAAAACAGACAGGGAACAGTGACGGGCACAACAGAAACTGTTAAACTGACAAAGAGAAAAAACCTGATTTTACTCATACAATCAGGAAGTTGTGCTCTCCCTATATTAAAGCTGCTATACAGAATCTGCTAAACAAACTGGGTTGAAACATTTTTGACCCTCTTTAACAACATTCCAACATAACATTATCATTGCTTGGGGAGATTAAAATTAATCATATATTTTTATGTGGTTCAGCCACAACTCTACTAAAACCTCAGCCAGTAATACGTAGGCCAACTTTTGGACCGTCCAGTTGTCTGTATGACTGCCGCAGTACAGTATCAGAAAGTGCCAAACGGTGCCCTGGTGGAGTGAGGAGCTGTAAAGAGAAGCAGAGTGCTCTGTTTATATTCTAAAAGTGTTTTAAGCTGGCTTATTTCAAAGATTCTGTACTGCAGCTTTAAATGTTTTCCAAAAGCACACATACACTTACCTTATCAATGTTTCTCAAACTTTTTACAGTGTGTACCACCTGATAAAAATGTCAAGCTCTCCCAAGTACCACTATGAAAGCATGAAACTCATAAATCTCACAACACAAAATTAGTATTATTAAATTAGTAAAATTAGTGTCTGCAGTAAAGATTTTTATTTGTAATAATTTATTCTGTTTTGGGAGTGTTTTTTATGTATCTGTATTATATTATACATACACATTAAAAGTGAATCTCTGTCCAAAAAATGCACTCAGTTTACTTCTTACTCACTATGAGCATCATTCATTAATCTTCCCCCAGTAATTAAGGTTAGGATATGTATTTTTTTTTATTCCAATCCATTCTTCTTTTGCAGCATTTAAATAACCTTTATCAGATTTGACACTGGGACTTTTCAAAAAAAGTGTTTTGCCTTTCTTTCTCAAATGTGGGGATTAAATTGTGTTAAAATGTACAAAACAGTGATGTCATGTTTTGAGACGAGGACCCAGGCACAGAGAGACTTGTTGAATTTAAGAATCATATGATTTAAGAAAGAAATTTGCAGACTTGCACAGAGATGGTAAAATTATGATGACTGACAACAGAGATGAAGACAACAGACGATGAGGACAGGAAGGAACAGGGGTTTAAATGCACCAAGGAGACAGTCAGAGAGAACTTGGGACAACTGGAGACATTTAAGGATGCAGGGACTGACAGAGACGGGGAAGAAGTCTCATTCTGACGTGTAAAGTTTATCTTGCCTGGATGGGCAGCTCTCTGGGTGCTCAGCACCCCCAAAGCTCTAATCCTAGAATCGCCCCTGGACAACACCATCGATTAGTTGGCCAATCGACTAGTCGCGCACATCTCTATGTATTGTCTCATTATTACTGTTTAACAATATAAACTTATAGGCTACAGTCCCACACACCTACACAGATCCCTGTACCAATTGAGGACACACTTATGATCTTTCTCTTAGTATTTAGGTATGAACACAAAACCAGCTCCACGAATCAAAGATTAAAAAGTAAAACAGCACCAAGAGGCTTTAAATCAGTCGCTACAGTGATTCTACTTTAGAAACGTGAAGAGGTAGAGACAGAGGCTGCAGCCTGACTGCTGCTCATTTAATTACCTGTTGAAGTTTAGGGTCTGACTGCTGGGCTGGTGTCAGCATTCACTCAGCTTTAACTCACTCAGGGTTCTTGGCTAGCTTAGCGTTAGCATGCTGCCTGTGTGAAGTTTTGTCAGAAGCATAACGCAGCTGCATGAAGTTTGCACTTTACCATCACGCTCTCATCCTTTTGTGCAATAAAAATAAAAGTAATGTCTATATGTGTGATGTGTAAGTGTAAGTGATAAGTGGATCTGAAGTACTGGGTGAGCAGATATGCCTCAGCTAACTGTTATGTTTCAAAGTACTGACATTTTTATTTTGTTCATGAAACTCTTTCAACTTTTTATACATCTGTCTTCACCAATACCACCTGTAGCTGCATTGCCACAATCAGTACTAGTACCAGCTATGCCAACAACCTCAACACTGTGTATATTAAGATGTCTGTCAATTAGTGAGGTTGTTTTGTAATGGCAGGCAATGTCTTTTTTTCAACATCTACTGAACGTCTAGTGTGGATGTCCTTAGGAACTCGGGTTATTTATAGTCCAGATGTGGTCACTGTGGACATCTTTTCAATGTCAAACTTAGAAGCAGTATAAAAATGATATCTAAAAAGAGCCTATAGGCTCTGTAGTCCCATGTTTCCAGAGGGTGGAGGACGTTTTTTGTACAGAAACAGTTATATGTGAAGGAATGCAGAGTGATTAGTAGACATATCAAAGATGGTGCAGGCTCATGCTGAAACAAAAGTGAGCAGTTACACGGTTAATTTGGAGCACAAATGTCTCCAGCTTCTCCCAGACAGACTCGGCGTATCGATAAAGATGAGCAGATAGTCCAGTTCATACATACACTTCTCGTACTTTCCGTCGCAACTTCTCTAAGTCCACCTACCTGCCAATCACAACTACGTTCACTTTTTCCTAAAATCATGAGCTCTTCACAAAAAAACAGAATACTTGTAAAAAATGAACCTTATATAATGCAAACGTTCCTTTAAGATTATTAAACACTTCTTTTACAATAGAATAGATAATCCTTTAATTGTCCCACGAGGGGAAATTTGGTATTTTATTATTTATTATGATTTTATTCTATTATTCTGTTTGAAAGGGAATTCCAAAATGTTTGTAAATATTTTAACCATTACTATTTAACATTTTAAAATCGATTTCAACATTTTTAATATTTGAACACATTTTAATAAATTGCCATTTTAACCTGGTTACACACAAAAAAGCTGATTAGTTGAAATAAATAAACCTGTTAAAGAAAAACAGGAAAATGTAAAATAACAAACAAAACAAAAAAAAATGAATAAATCACTAGGCTAATACATGATGAATCATGTTTTTTTTATAAATAATCTGTATTTGTATGTATCATCATAACAGCAATCTTGATATTTGTAAAAAAAACAAAATATATATTACATTTATTAATCATGTAAATTTTCTGCACCTGTCATAGACGTCCACATGACATCCAAAAAAATTACCCAGTCCAAAGCTCAAAGGTTGAAGGTCATATCGATGCCCAAGTTGGGTCATCATTGGACATCCGAATTGCACAGGGTGGGTCATTTATATGGATACACCGTAATAAAATGGGAATGGTTGGTGATATTAAAGTCCTGTTTGTGGCACATTAGTATATGTGAGGGGGCAAACTCAACGACATTACCAATAAGTTTGATGTGTCACATGGCCCTCTTCCTATTGAAAAAACAAAAGTTGTATCCAAGATGGCCGACTTCTAAATGGCCACCATGGTCACCACCCATCTTGAGGAGTTTGCCTCCTCACATATACTAATGTGCCACAAACAGGACTTTAATATCACCAACCATTCCCATTTTATTACAGTGTATCCATATAAATGGCCCACCCTGTAGATCTAGTTTTGACGGCTTATAGATGTTCAGAATTGGTGATGGACCCAATATAGACAAGACCTGCACGTCTATCTGACGTCCAGTCTTTAGTGGGATAGCGCTATATAAATGAAAACTGAATTTTATTTGTTTGAAGCATCTCCTATTATTGTTTCAGTATTTAAATGAAAAGGAGCATCAAATATAAGACCCCTATCATTTCAAGACAGCTGGCCTCAGTGCCGCCAACTGTCTTTTGTGTTTTGCATACAAATCTCTGCAGCTTCATCAACTTATAACTAGAGTTAATAAATTTTACATTGGGCAAGGGTTCAGAATTTAGTTTCTTCAGCATCTCAGATTTTCATATTACATTGTTGTTTCAGGGATACTTTCTTGGTCTGTATGCCAAACTTCAACGTATTCTTGCTGTGACAAACTTTCCCTGAGGTGTTCTTCCCTCAGAAGAAGGTAGAAGTTGACACTGCAAAAAAGTTTTAGGTAGCAGGAATGCTAAATGGCCAGCGTGGGCCCAACGCAAAGCAATCAGAATGCTGCATTCTCATTCCCATAAGCAGGCAGCTTCAGTTTACGCTGGCAAAGAAAGAAAAATAGAATAAAAGGAGAGCACTGGGTTTGAACTGCAATGGTGATTTTTGTCTTGATTTGCTTGTGGCCACCTGAGTCAGCATTTGTCACAGCGCATTTCATTACACACCCGGTCAAATTTATCTTGCCAGTAATCTAATTTAAATGCCGTTGGAGGAGAGGGAGTAGGCCCTGTAGTGCATACTATCATGGCCTGAGTGCCAAAAAGTTGATATTCAAAGCCAGCTAAAGGGACAAAGATAGAACAGTGGCATTAATATTTCATGAGGGAATACCATTTTCTTTGTATAATCAAAAGTGTTCTTGTTTTGCGGTAGCATTTGATGAAGCATTATCAAAACTGCAGCAGCCGTGCTTAAAAAGATATGTCTTCTGTGTGCATTATAATTAAAGTATGAATATATTACAATATTGCTCTTAGAAATATTTAGTGATAGATTGTGATCCTTAGCCAAAAAGGAGTGTCCTTGAATGGTTAGGGGCTTCACTGGTCCTCTGAGAGACAAATTTAAGATGGATTATTCATTCACATGATAAATTCATCTTTTGGTTTAGTTATGAAAGACTACCAGAGACAGGCAGAGCTTTTATTCCCAAAACAAGTCATCCACCACCTTGGAGAAAGAAAAAAAAAAACCAGAGCGAACCCTTCTCCCATTGGTCACCATCACACATTTAACAACAATGTCAAATCACAGTTTAACCTGCTGATTTAATGTCACCTGCTTACAGCCTCCTCGGCAAAAAATTCTATCCCAGAAATATGATTAATAGCATCTTTGCTGCTTAAAGTGTGGTGTAGGTGTTTGACTGAGGTGCATATTGCTTTGAGGTGCTAAGGGAAAGGGGGTGGGGGGGTCAAGCAGTTTATTGGTCCATCACTAGTAGTGCAACTGTATTACATTCCATTTGCATTCTAATTTTGCACAAATCCACTGTTTGTTCAATGGGCCTTAGTGAGATGGATGCACGGGTTTATAATAAACAGGGGACGTCATTATGCAAATGAAGGAAATATTACACCCAGGAGTCATAAACACGTCGGCGATGTGTGAGGTGGGTGGTGGAGCCTTGAAAAAGTGTGTCACAGCACCGTTCATTGCCTTACATAAATGTCATTATAGTCAGATTAGAAGGGGAGAGCGGCCGAGGGTAGTGAAGCAATAGTTGGCGTGGATGGCAGACTGGTACGTTTGGCATGGGAGTCTGTGGTACAGAATCGAATGCTGATTGCATGGAAGATGTACATGGCTTTTAATAATCAGATTTACTGAGCACAAAGCAACTCTAATTGGCTTTAAATTTTTGCTAATTGGCATTTATGGAGTGCTGCTCGCCAGAAAAAGAGGGATGATGGGGAGAGGCAAGGTTGTGAAAGAACGGCCTCAGCAGAGCCGCTACACTCATTTAGGGTGTCTGTCAACACTGTGACTCTCACACATTAACTCCTGAGTGGTGAAATAAATAAGTAAGAATAGCCAAACAGACAGTGGGAAAGACACAGCACTACTTAGTAAAGAGCCCCTAGTTAGTATTCAGAGAGAAAAGTGTCCATTAAGGTTAATTTTTAGTCTCTCCCTAGAGTTGGCTTAATGGACAGGAGCTCAAGCGGCTGCTGGCTCAGAGTCCCAAACCAAAGCAAACTGGGCTCCAGCACAAAGACACTTAATCTGCATCGAACGGTTCATCAGAGCAGCCTGACGGAGCCTCTCAAGACTTTATGGCCCGGGGGAAGCCACGACGCTGCTTTTACTGGTGCTACTGTAGCACTGTTCATGAAAATAAACACGCTAAGCTAACCTCAACACAAATTGCTTATTCACTGCTGGTATTAAAACTATCAGTCATATTGTCACTGTTTTCTTTTAACACATTCATCTTCATGGTCACAGTTGAATTGGGCTATATTAGTCTTTATCCAAGACCGCCGTGTTCATGTTGTATTCATACATCTCTTTGTAAGCCGTGCAGCAGGGGCCTGAGGCCTGCTTGCTCTGTGGCACGGATGTGATGAATGGCTGCCAGAGGCTGGCACTGCCTGCTGATGGATGGGGGGGAAAGTATGCTAATGGCCTATTGTTTTAAGGCCTTCGCCTGACGTAACTTATAGCGTTGTGAAAGCCTTTCGCTGCAACCCCATCAATTTGTCACAACCCAAAAGTTCAGAGTCAGAAAATAAAATGGGAATAAGCAGAAGGGCTGCTGCGTGATTTAAAGTCAAATGTGGAGCAAGAGAGCCCACAAAGTGAAGTCAGAAGGCGCTGGAATGCCTAGCACAGCATATGTTTCATGCCATGTGTTAGCATAACATACATCTTGCTCTTGTAAAATGGATACTAAGTTTATAGTGTGCAGAGTGCCTAGCTGATAAAATATCTGTGCTGATGGCTGTAGGTGATAACTCAGTAGAAATAACATTTGGAGCACTTCAAAACTCCACTCCAGAACAAATCATGCTCTCTCTGCAGGGAAAAAAAAGGTTTTCCACCTGTACTGTATGTCACACTATGTGTAAGGTCTGGCTTGTACATTAGCCTCAGTGAAAGAAAGCCAGACTGTGTAAGTGGAGTTGAACATGTCAAGTTGAACAGCTCTTCATTTCCAGTGTCAGCATTGCACCCGCAAGGAGGGAGGAACATCCCCAGGTGAGCACATCTCTCTGGCTTTGACAGCCCTGCCTGCAACATTTATGAGTGCCAGTACATCGATCTCACCTGATTGGCTGCTTTCATAGTCACAGAACTTTAGCACCTTTGCACATATACTGGAAACCACATTAGGACAGCACACCCCTGTATGGGGGAGCCACAGGGGATCATCGACCTCCATCTCCACTCTGGAAGAGTTTATTTTTTAAACTCAGGCCCTTCTGACTGGACTGTGATCACAACCATGTGTGTGTGTTATATTATGCTAACCACAAACGATGCAGCTGTGGTATGAACTCACGATTTAATCATATTTTGTGGGTAAAAAAGAAATAAGACATCTGCTTCTTTCAACTTCCTGTGCTCTGTGCCACAAATGAGATATGTTCATAAAGGTTTGAGGTCATTTCTGTGAGGTCTGGTGTGTAATTAAGTTAATACCATTCTCTGTATATAAATCTAAAAGCAAGCATAACTCTACTAGTAGTAATAATTTGTAACTGCGCAGGAAAGCTATAGCAGTGCTGAATAAGGAGGATGTACAAGGAAGTTTTCCAAAACCAAATACCTTTCACATTTGTCCTGGATTTTGGGAAATTTTGAATAATGGACAGTTTAAAATCTGTCAGATTGGACATACAGTACTACGTTACATTAAAGCTTAAACAGAATCATTCTGATCAAATTTGTAATAAACCAGAAAAATTTTTCAGGCTCTAAAAGCAGTTGGGCTGGATTTCAGAAATCTGACGGTTTAGCCATTTCAACAGTACAGAAGAAGCTTCTGTGGTGAAAGTTTTGATTCAGCCTTTCCAAAAGCTGAATTCACTGCTTCTTGTCATTAAAAAGAAAGGATGCCTGAGGTTCAGGAGTTAAGTCTCCCATTTAGTTCCCCTTCTAAGCATTTAGAGAATTTGAATGGCTGTCTGAGCAAACTCAGACTTGTTATAGAAGGCACAATGTGTGCCGACCATTCAGCTGATCAGTCTACTTGCGGATCTACGGCATCTGAACTCCATTTTCAATTTCCAGCACTTTCTAAAAGGAATGAGAATAGAGAGAAAATACAGTATTTAAAAATATCTGCTGCCACCACTTTACCCCTGTAGAGCTATGAAGTATCTGTGACTAACTGGGAACATATCCAGGAGAAGTGGAAATCATTTCAGTGATAAATTGTTGAATGTTTCACAGCCTTCCATTCTGTGGGAGAATATAGTGCCTTATATTCTCCTAAATTTATCCTCTCCCTAATCTCACACTTTCACTCATTCTCGCCTTTTTATTTGTCTGTTTTCTTCCTAATCATTTCACATATTCACTGCAGACATCCACATCTCTGCAGATAAATACGCATCAGTGTTTCTAAGAGAGGCAAATTTGCATAACAAGAAGCTCATGCTATGTGACATCAAAGACATTAATTGACTGAAGTGCTTTCTGATGGAAAGAAAAATCTCTGTCGCTCTTTCCTGGTATGGATTCTGTGTCTCTGATGGGATTTAAGACTTTGAATCTTGACTAGAATGAATGTAAACACAGATAATAACCTGGGAAATCCATTCTGGGGAGCAGCTGTGACCCTTGGTTTTTCTCCTGGACCCTGCAGTAATCTCTTTTTAGAGGACAGAATCTCTTTTCATTTCTGACAGAATATGAAGCACATACACACCCTGTGTGTAATTTATTCAAACTAACTGGTGATGTCACCCAGTAATGCGGGCATGAGTCTGTATATCATTCTCTGCTACAGCACCAAAGATAAGCATTCCATATCTTCTATTCACATAACCTTGACTAGACTGTACCGTCTACATTTTCTGAGGACAAATATTATGGGAGTCTCTCAGTAATTTTTTTCCTATTTATTAAGAAAAGAAGATGTGTATAGTGATGCAGGCTGGTTGAGTGACCTCATTAGCCCCATGTACAACACAGGAACATTCCCCTGGGACCAAGAAACTTTCAAGGAAGTTGCACAACCTGCAATTTTATTATAGTTTCAAGGAGACTGCTTTACTTCTCCAAAAGTCCCAACTTCAGGAGTACTACTTACAACTTCAGGAGTACTACCTGAAGGCAAAGGGAGTTTCAAGCTGTGACTTGCAACACTTAATATTGCTCTTTGGTCAAGTGTTTTAGCAGAGATTTTTAAAGCTGTCATACAAGGTTATTTTATTAATTAGGCATCCATGATATGAATCATGTTTTAGTGGACTGAGATCTGGTGACTGTGGAGACCAGTTGGTAAATGGTAAATTGACTTGTTCTTATATAATGCTTTTCTTCTTGAATACTCAAAGCGCTTTATACAACATGCCTCATTCACATACATTCATGCGAGCTTTATGTCTAACAATTACACTCCACTGGATGCATTGGAGACCAACTCGTGGCTGTCTTGCCCAATGAGTCTTTGGAATGCAGACTTAAGCAGCCAGGGATTGGCTAACAAACTAACTTTGCAATTAGTAATTATCCTGCTCTACCTTCTGACTTACAGCCTCCCCAAGAATTTGAGTACATTTGAGTACAGTGATCCTGTACTGGGCAAGATGCTAGCCCCGAGTTGAGTATGAGTGTATGTAAATGTACACTCAAAAAAATAATTCATTGGATGAACATAATTTTGTCTTGCCACATATATTCCATCTAAACAAATCATGTTATATTAATCCATCTTGATTGTGTTGTTTCAACACGATATATGTTTGTAAGTGTAACATACTATTAACATTAACATTCAATTAATTTGACTTTTATTCAATCAACATGTTTGTACCAAGTTAGTCTAATTAAATTAATTTAAATTCATGTTATATTGTTTAAACACTTTGGCACAGTGGCAGAGTGGCAAAGTGTAGGCAACTAACCACTCTTCCTAGATTGTATTATGTCATCTGAACAAGAACAAATTAATTTGTTGAATTTCATGCAGATTCAACATGATTTAATTGCGTTCACCATAGAAACATGAAATTATTTTTGTTCAAATGACAAGTTAGACTTTTGTAAATGTAACAACCACCCAATTTCCTTTTTTTTGAGTGTGTAATTTTGTGCTGGATTTTTTTCAAAGTTCAGTGTGCATTCAAAGTGTGCATACACAGTGTGCATACCTTGGCAGTAACAACTGGTTATTTGAATTACTGCTGCCCTTCTATCATCTCCAAGCAGTCTAGTAATCTCCTCTGACTTCTGCCATCAACAAGGCATTTTCCACATAACATGCCACTCACTGGATATTTTATCTTAGTGATGGTTGTGTGGAAAAATCCCATCTGGCACCAAAACTTTGAGCCATGTCATTTTCAAAGTCACTTAAATCAGCTTTTCTCCCCATTCTGATGCACAGTTTGAACTTCAGCAGGTTATCTCGACATGCCTAAATGCACTGGGTTGCTGACGTGATTGGCTCATTAGATATTTGCAGTAACAAGCAGGTCAACATGTGTACCTCCCACTTTCCTGCAGTTAATTAGTTTAGACTGTTCATTTCTCATGTTCTCCTCTGTTCTGTGCTAGGTGCTGGTCCTAAGATTAAGTTGACGATAATGTTCTACCCTTCCTTATTTTTTGGATATCCTATAGGTCTCACTCGTGTAATGTCACTGGCTTCTGTGCTGAACCTTGCAGGTAATGAAAAAGTACTGTAGTTGTGTAAGTGTACAGTACTTTTGCAAAGTTTTTGGATACATATAGAATCCAAAAACTGCAAACTCTATGTGAGTGTCCCACTTCCAGTGGTAATTGGAATTACATTTACTTTTCATATTTCTTCAGATAACTCTTTATCTCACACTCACAGATGTTGCCTGAGTGTACTTGGATACACAAACATTCACCCAAGCAAACCATGCTTGATTTAATTAGGCATTCTTCCAGTTTAATCAAGTAACTCCAGCACCAGATGAACACATATACTCACTGCCTCACTGTTTGAAAGCAACTCAATTTTCAGGCAGCGACATCAAGCAGTGGTTCTCCCTGTAAACTTCCCCTTTGCATTCACATGTGTGTTTATCTGCTTTTTTTGCAGACTCCCTCTATCATCGGCTCAGCGCTACCATGCCTTGACACCAGGAACATGCTTCACCTCTTGGTAAAAACATCTCCACATTTACTAGCCACCATTTAGTCGACTTTTCACAGTGGCTTTGCATAAATCAACTCTGAAAGTGATCCCTAAAAGAAGGGGTAGGTGGGTTTATCATAGAGGCTAAACCACGATTAAACCCAACAATCAGTTATTATCCTCATAGTGGGAGCAAATTGTAGCACTGTGCCAAAAAAGTGAGTGTGATTTTAGCTGCTTAACTGTGGGTCATCTATAAGCACTGAGGCGTTTGGATTAGCTACTCCTACACTGCTCTACTGTGGGACTGCTGCCTGGGAAAAAAAGGATGCATAACTTGGCGATGGTGCATTAACACACACACACACATACACACACACACGTACACACTCTAGGTCTCTTTGGACGCAGCACTGTTGATCAATATGTGTGATGCAACTTCAAGTGAAGTGATACTGTGCTTGCTGACACCTACGCAAAAACCAGTATTTGCAGAGATGTGACACTAAAACATCCTCCTCTGCTTGACATCACTTATTTAACATTTATATCAACACTTTACCAAGCAGCTCTGCTGGAGCGTGTACAGCATGGAAAAACCTGAGAGGCATTATGCGGGTTCAACAGTTACACTGTTTTGCAGATATTATCAGGCTGGTATTTTTAATTATTACAGACAACAGACATTCTACATCAGTGTGCACGGTACATTAAGCTGCAGGTAGTAATGGCAACAATACTTAAGGTTTACAAGTATTTACCAGTGAAGTCATTACAAAAAACTCCCCAAGCAAGTGTTAAAATGACTATTACAAGCATGTTTTAAAGCAGGGATATTAAAGATAAGGCCCGGGGGCCAGAATCAGCCCAGCAGAGACTGCAATCAGGCCCAATGGACCTTTTGAAAATGTGAAGGAGGGCATACATTTTGGACTTTTAACTGTATTTTTATAGCCATTCATACCACACCAAAGTAATGAAGTAATAGAGAAACAATTAAATGACAGAAAAGTTCATGGTTCACTACTGTACAAACTTGTTTGGTTTTTTGTTTGTTTTTTTGGGGGGGGGGCAGCGTAACAGTAAAACAAATAAATACATAAATAAATAAACATAAGATTTGTGATTAGTTAACAAAAATCTTTCGGCTTTATAATAACTGCACAGATTGGGCAATGGGCTATCACAGCTTATTACACTTTGAGCTCAAAGGATTATGCTGACAGATTTCTTTCAATAACTACAGCATCATTTCTTCATGGTGTACAAAAACTGAGACATACTCTTGAAATTGTGCTTCTTTTTCTCATATTAAGAGATCTCATTGATTGAATGTGCAGTTAAAGTACTTTACACTGACAAAAAGGGGGAGTTTCACTGGTCCGGCCCACTTAAGCTCAAAGTGGCACGTATGTGACCCATGATGTAAAATGAGTTTGACATCCCTGTCTTAAAGGATCACTTCATCAAAACCTTTTGTGTCTGCTCATCACAAACCAGTAAAGTCAAAAGGAATTTAATACATGCTACTGAAAGCTCAGCACAAGCTCAACAAATCACCACAAACAATTGTGTAGTTCACCCATGTGCCACCAAGACAGCTCCGACCCATCAGGGCGTAGACACGTGAGCTGTGGCAGATGTCTGGATCCTGTAGGTGGTGGAGAGACACCTCTGTGTGGATCAGGCTTTACATCTTAGGCTCTTGCTTCCTCGAGCTGTTACTGAGCAAATCATGTTTCTCTCTTCCTGCCAGCAGGGAGTTTCCGTTCCATGAGGACTGTCCCATCGATTACTAAATAATAAATGTTTTGCATGTTACTTTTTATTTTTTTCTAAAGTAATGCACTAATGTACTTAATTGAAAAATTTGTTACATTACTTTTGCATAACATGGCCTGAAATTCCTTGTCCCATGATTACCAGTGAACAATCTTAAGCTACAGGCCCACACACTGACACAAATACCTATGCTAATTTAGACACATATGATCTTTATTTTATACGTTTGAACACAGAGCTGACAACACAAAGCAAAGTCAGAGTCAGTGGCCTTGACAGCTGTTTGCTTGTTGTTACTTTGCTGACTGGGGTACTGTACACAGGTGAAACATGCCTGAAAATGCCCATAAAGAGCAGTGCAGAGGTCCTTTGATTTACCCATTGAGGACAGTTAACTATGAGAAAACAATTTCATTAATCTGTCAGCGGAGACTTCAGATCACGCTTCTAAAGGCTTTTATAATCTTGACAAGAAGAACACTGTGAGAGGGAAAGCTGAATAATTGAAACTTTTGACATGAAAATGGCCAGATCCTGAGTTATTATTATTTTCCAGACAGTAACAGCGACAGCTTTGATTGTAAAAAGGAGCATCTGGTATTAAAATGACGTTATGCTTTTTCACACAGTACTTATATGTTTTATTAAAAGAAGTGGCATTTGCATTATGTTTCATTCTGTTTTAGACTCACAACACCTCAATGATTTACAGCCACTCTTTGTTGACTCAGTAATCAGTGTTCACTCGGTTAAATGAAAGATACCTTGGTTCAAATTCCAAAATACAGGTGTTTCACAAAGCAATGAGTGGAAAGCAGTCCAAAAATTTCTACGCATTTTTGTTTCTACACAACAAAAGAAATTGGAGGAATTTCAAATGAAAACTGAACCCTGTGCAAAATGAATATTTAGTCATTTCAAATTATTTGGCACTGCGCTTTCCAAGGCCTGGAGAGAAGAAAATGTTAACTACTTGGTAAGAGTAATGTTTGGATTGTGCTAAAATTACATTTATATTGACTAAAGGTCAGTCAGAGGTTGTAGTCACCCCTGTGGCTACAATGCTGAGGCAAGCCATGCACTAAGATTGACCTAGTAAACTGTATAAGTTTTACAGAAAGTGGTAGAACAGCAGGGGTTAAAGGGGACCCAATATCTTCTTTTCATTAGCATTAGTAAATGTACTGGTATTTAAAATACTTATATAACATATACATTTTTCTCATAGATTTGAGAGTTAAATAACAGTGGTCATTTTTGTACCATTACATGAAGGTAGAAAATTATCAGCAGCATGGTGCCATGGTGGTTAGCACTGTGGCCTAGCAAGAAGGTCCCGAGATCAATTCCACCATCAGGTCGGTGGAGTTTGCATGTTCTCCCCGTGTTTGCGTGGGTTCTCCCCGGGTACTCTGCCTTCCTCCCACAGTCCAAAGACATGCACTTAGTGGGGATAGGTTAATTGGAAACACTAAATGGCCCAAAGGAGTGAATATGAGTGCAATTGGTTGTCTTTGTCTATGTGCTAGCCCTGCTACAAACTGGCGACCTGTCCAGGGTGTACCTCTGGCCCGAAGGCAGCTGGGATAGGCTCCAGCGCCCCCATGCGCCCTGAAAAAGAATAAGCGGATCGAATGGATGGATGAATAGAAAATGGTCTTGGTACAAACAACAAGGATACAAATAATTACCCAATACTGAGGGTACAATAACAGTACATCATGTGATGCAGCACTCTATCACACTTGTTCTTATCAATGATGCTGAAACCAGGAAACCACAGACCCTGAATTTGGGCCACTGCTTTAATCTCAGCTCATTTTGTTGGTCCTCCTCTAGGTTCTCCTCTTCTTGGTAGAAGTCCCTTTCTCTGGTAGAAGCGATTACTTTGCAAGTGTATTTGAAGAAACTTGACTGATGTTTGTGTCTTAAAGTAATTGCTGTCTATAGCTGCCACTGTTGGCATACTTGTCAGTTGAAACTTTAAGCCTTACTGCTATCCAAATGCCTCCAAAAAATATCCATAGGAACTAAAACAGTTTCGTACAAGGTTGTATCCATGAATTCCAATGTTGTTAACTTGGGACACTTGTTAACATGGGAATCTATGGGAATTGACTCACTTTAGGAGCCAGCCTTAGACTGGCTGCTCCAGGAAGTGCAAGTTTTAGCACTTCTGCATTTCTTCGTTTTTGAGACTAGGGTTCATTTTAGGTACACAGATGAGGATCTCAAATGAATCAAGAAAGCAAGATACCCCTGCAGTTAAATTTGAATAAGGCCAGGACATTCTATGAGCTGAAAGCCATTCCATCTGTAATGGGAATGATGGTTTCGGGCTTGTTTCACACGTTGTTTCATTATTTCCTAGAAGGAAAACCCTGTAAATGAATGTGTCCAAATTTCTGATTGTAACTGAATGTTCAATGGCTCCACATATAATTGCTTCTTTATCTGAATCTGTAGCACCTTGAGAACAAACCGGTTCCCTGGAACCATTACATGAAAGAGGAAAAATTCCTTAATGTGGAATTACAGCCAGAACATCACTTCACTTAGTGGTAGCTCCAAATGTTCTAATCTGTGTCACTATCTCCCTTAAAACCCTAACATCACTCAACCCCCAGCTGATATCACCAAGCAGCCTAACCTCCCCTCTGTTATCGCTACACATGGTCAACCACCTGTCGGTTTATATTAACAACAACTCTTTGCTATATTAAAAATTCAGTCAGCCTTGTAATAGTTTTTTCACATCTGAGATCATCATCATCATCATTTCACCCCAGCCTGGCTTTATCTCGTTCTTACCCATCACCTCTGCAGATCTGTGTTTCCCCTCCTTAATAGGTCTCTACTGACCCCCACTCCACTCACCTTATCCCTTGCTGCCTCACACTCCCTGTAGTTCCAGCCTCAACCTAACCCTATTTGTTGTTTCCCCGCAGACATTTTCATTAAGATGATGTCAGGATAAACTCAAACTCATTCTGCATTATGTTTACTCATGGAGATACTGGCCAGAACATCACTCTTCTTTGCTCTGATTTCAGTGTGGAACCATTTGAATAAATACAAATGACTGGGATGAGGGGGCGGGGATCAAATGAAAAAAAAGATAAGACTTTCACATGGCAGAGGTAATTATTGGCTTTGTTCAATGGAAAAAACAAGTTGTTAAATTTTGCATGAAATGCGATTTAAATGCAGAGGTCAAAACCTTGGCTCCATGTGCGTCCTTGGAGGGAAGAATCATTTCAAATCAGTACAAAGTTCATTTGAGCAATCACCTTTATTCTGTGATGAAACATTTCTATATTGATGGCACTGATCTCTGCCAGGATAACAGTTCCTCCTTATACAGAGCTTGGGGTGTGTTACAAAATGATATGAATCACACACTATGCCCTTTTCAGTAACCAGTTCTAAATTTAGTTGGATAGCTATGGGAGGTAGCACTTTCCAACACTAAATTAAGGAATATCTTTTGGAAGGATTTTGTTGTAGTTTGTGAAATAATAGGGACGGACTCTTTGGATCTCCTTATGCAGGGCAAATCACACTTCAGTGTACTTCCTCAAAATTTGAATGTCATATCATTAGGTAACACACTTAGAAGTCACTTCAGTGATTTAAAAAAAAAAAAAGGACTCCCAGGAGACTAAAAATCAGTGGTAGATAAACATTATTTTAATTTTATTTATTTTATTTTTTATTAATATTTTATGCAACACTTTAATCTTTGTTATTAGTTAATTGTTGTATTTAAACTTTATCTGTTTTGTACAGGGAGTGTTGATTGCTGGAAGACTGTTGCCAGCCATCAATATGGGATTTTCTAACATCATTACATTCCCTTTCACATACAGATACTGCAGTATTTGAAAGTTTAAGGTAAATAGCGTATTTACGTACCTGGTAAATGTAGTTTAGAGTATTTCACTAAACTACTAACTAAACAATTAACCCAGTTCTGCTGTTAAATATTTATATACATGTAGCAACCCGGCTTTAACTAAAACAACCATCTGTTTTAGTTCAGCACATAACTAGCTTCTAAATTCAGCAAGCAGAAGCATCTTTTAACAAAATATGCTAGATAGACCATAGATGTATGGATTGCTTCAAGCAATCTTAAAAAATTATAAGGTGTTTTTCTGCTCCCCTCAGTTTAGTTTTCATGCTTTCTTCCAAGGCATAGTTCCCTTCTATTTATCTTCAACGTACAGCTACCAGTTGGAGAAGAGCAGTGAGCAGTAACAAATACTGACAATCAATGTCTTTAGACTACTTGCATGAACACCAAGATGAAAATAAACAATGTGTAAAATTGATATTTAATGAAACAAAATGTAACGTCTTTAACAAATATCTCACCCTCTAGTTCACAAGTAAATCTAAGAGTATCTCCAGAAGAAACATAAAATTGCTCATAAGATCAGGAGCTTATTAGCTCATTTGTTGCGGCCCCTGTCAGACAAGTACACCACAATATTATGAATAGTTCAACACCGTAACACAACACTAGTGGAATAGTTAATGAAGGCGCACAGTCTAAGTGTTTTTATTTATATAAATATATTTATATGATCTTGTGAAGAACAATCATAACTGTTTGATTAGTTTGAAAAACTTTAATTGGCAAATAAATCAAAACTTTTAGCCACAACTGCCGGCTGCCTATCCAATCAGAAGATAAAAATGATGCTATGTTTTCTGTGCTACTTTTTCCATCAGTTCAAAAAAAGCAAAACAGATTTTTCTTCTGATTGGGTGAGCAAGACACCTACATGGGTGGTCTGAGCCAATAGCTAAAGCCAGCCGAGATTAGGATTGTGACTGTGAGCAAGATGGCATGCTAACTGGTACTTAGCTCAAAGCAGATCCTCACAATGCCCATTGGCTTGGCTGCAGTCTTCTCAATGCTTCTGAGCTGTGATTCAGAATGCTAGTCAGCCAAATGCGTTAAAGCCATGCACACCACCAATATCATGAAGCTAGAAGCTAAGTGGTGAGGGTTCAAGCCATTGCTCAGTGTTAACATTTTGTCCCTATCCAGAAAGTTATTCAGCATGGTAGGTAAACCACGTTTTCACAGGTTCTACTACAGCTTGTAGAACTGACTTTAACAGCAATAACTGGAAATAATTGTTTTCTGTATGACTTAGTTTCAAGTATCAGTCTATCAAATCATTTCAGATGTTGCTTCAGTTCCTTATTAGGATTTGTGGATATTCACTGTTTGCACAGTAGCCTTAAGGTCCCATCACAGCATTCCAGCTGCGTTACGGTCTGGAGTTTGACTGGACCATTGCAATACAGTGGTATCGCGTGAGTTACACTCTAAAAATAACCCGTGATAGGTGAAATCCACCAAGTAGCCAGCTTTAGCTTTATTGTTTACAATTATTACAGATGTTTTAAGGCTGTAAAAACCCCTCACTACACACTTTACAGACTTTTCTAAGACAGGCATGAACATTTTCACACTTTGCTCTCTTATTTAAACACTCTCAAAGTTCAAACCTTTGTAGAAAAATAAGTCCAGTATTATCGAATGAAGCAAAGATCAAACCCTGTTTTCAGGTCCAAAACATGGGAATAGAGCACTGCGAGTGAATTCAACATTAATTAATCAATGCTACAGAAGTGGAGGAAGCAAGAAGAATGATTTGAGTAAAGTTTGACTTATCTGACTGTTTTGTTTCACTTAATGTGCCTTATAATCGGTGCGCCTTATGGTCCAAAAAATACGGTAACTTCTACCTTCCTTTACCATTTCCAGAAGTCCAACTTTGTGTGCGATGGTTAGCATCTTCTTCTGCCTTTCCTTTGGCGGTGCAAAACGTTTTGTCGACATTGTTGTGTTTGTTCGGGAAAAAACTTGCAAACATACAGTTTGAGCCGCGTTATAGTGAGGGACCACTGTACCTTAATTCTTTGCATCCACTCATGGAAGGACTGTGGCATCGTGTTAACACACACTAAGTGCTACTTACCCTCATAATTACTATAGAAGCAGGACTATATGGAGTCCTTTATAACAAAACTGCATTTGACGCTGGTTTTTCAGAACACAGAAGACATTTTCATAGAATATGACTACCTGACTATTAGGTGTAAAAAAAAAAACAATAAAGGGGTCATAAACCAGACCTGACAGGAACCCTGAGATAAAGCAAATAACAACCAAAAGATAGACAATTGTTAGGTACTTACTTTAAGATGAGCAGGGAAAAGTAAAGCAAGGGTTGTTTGCAGTAAATATATGTGATTGCGCTTCTCTTCAGGCTCTGTTCAATAAGCAGTGAGTCATAAAAAGTCAAAACTGTCAAAACTGTGTTTAAAAGAGTAAAATCATTAAAAATATAGGCCTGGAGTGTTTTGCCAATTAAAGCCAATTTTTACACAAGGTTTGTGGAGCTAACAATGTGTGTATTTAACACTAAGAGCAGTGCGTTCATGCTGTGTAATTATCCAAGCTCTTGTGCACACAGAGCATTACTGAACTGTCGTGCAGCAGGTTTTCTTAGGTCGCTCCTGCTGTGATAACAAAGTTGGATCACAGAGGGTTATAACAGGGCATTTGGCTACAGAGTGGGCTAGTCATGCTAAAACGCCACGGTTGGAAATGTTAATGGTTCATTTCACTTTTTAACCCACACACTTCGCCTTTCTTGAACACTGACGAGCCTCAATAGAGTTTTTTGTAATCACTCTTTTCTGAGTGATACAGTGGAATAAATCAAGCATGGAGAATGAGTTCTCCTACAAGGACTTTTAACAGGCATGATATTTAATTTGTCACCCCTTAGTGCTGTCGCGAACAGCAGAGGCAAATTGCAGCCAACTGCCAAGTTTCGTGGTGACACCTTGATTGTCACCTACATTACGCCCAGCGTGTGCTTAGCTGGTTACTGTCTGAGGACTCAACAGGGGGTCATTTTCGTTAGTTTGATGGGAATTGTACAGATCTTGACCAGCATTTGACCAGTGAGGTCATATGTCAGCTGAGGCAGCAGCTTTAAACAGCCCAATAGTTTGTTGATAATCTAGAGCAGGGATATCAAACTCAGCCCATTTTGATCTTCAGTGGGCTGGACCAGTCAAGCTGCCCTTTCTGTCAATGAAAAAAAGCTTAACTACATATTTAGTTAAGATGTCTTAATATAAGAAAAGACATGTAATTTCAATAGTATTCCTGCAAAACGCTAACGGGGTGTTGTCGTCACCTGCCAGGTGGGCAGGTGGGTAGGTGGTTGGTGTGTGTCTTCTAAATTTCTAGGACAAGTCTGAATCTCGGTGACCTCAACCTCAAGGTCAGAGTACGTTTTCTGAAATTATTGTGAATGCGATAACTTGAAAAGAAGACAATGTAGGATGTAGGTGTATCTACTAGGAGGCTGGGAGGTAGCAGTGGTGGTTGTCAGTATTTTTCTCCATTATAAAAAATTTTATGTATCAGGACAACTCTTTGGGCTTAAACTGTATGAAATCAGTGTGTAAAAATAAGGTCTGGTAGCCCATTGCCCAGACTGTGCTGTAATGATAAAAGAGAAGGCTTTTTGATTTTTTCTTTTTTTGTGTGTGGATCCATTGTGAAAAATCAACATTTCTATCATACTACTACTATATTTTTGATCAGGGAGTGACAAGTATTCACCACTCAGCACTCCTCTCACAATCAAGGCTGGTGGACCCTTTGCAACTTTGAATCCAGGCTGCATATCAGGTCAGGTTGTTAACTTTTGGTGGGCCAAAACTTAACAACCTAGAGCTTTTGTTCTGCACTGCAAGCACAAACTGTCCTGAAGCAGTTTCCACCCGAAGTAGGCTTTTGGAGGGGAATAAAGATTCTTTTATTGTTAGATTTTAAATGAAGTCGTAATTGTAGCTAATGTTTATATACACGTGACTCCTTCCACGCTATCTGCAAGCTAACAAGCTAGCTAACACAGAACTCAAGACTGGAGACTGTTTCTGTTCAAAGAGCGTAATTTGCATAGTAATTTTGGTTTTTGAATCCACACACAAGCAAAGATGCGGACTCAGACACCGAACAAAGGCTTCAGAAAGTCACTGAACCGAAATGAGGTGTGTAACCTCAGCCTGTGCTGAGCCAATGTTATGAAAAAGTGGTGGAGCTGTAAAGACAAATTTAATTTTCATGTGCAGCTAGTTATATCGCAGGAGGCTTGGCTGTAGGTAAAGTATACTTGCTGACTGATGAGCTTTCATTTATTCTTTTTGAAATGAAACTTTCTACAGAATTGTTGTGAAACAGGCAAACAACAGCATTAAAGAGATATTACTGTTTTATAGCAAGATGTTTCTGACTTTAATAAATGTTACAGCTGCCATAATCAGACCTCGGAGGTTCCCTTGAGTTGGCTGTAATTACGGTACATTATTGTGTTTTAAAGTCAAATAAACTTTATATGCAGTGGCTGAAAGCTGCGCGTGGACCAAACCTACCCCACCCCCAATCCTGATATAAATGATGATGAGTCATTTACATCAGGATTATCTAAGATGGTGCGCCTGGCAAGATAGCCTCACATACTTAAAGGCTTTTATTTCTGTTACATACTGAAGGCCAAGCAAATACAATATTGCTATATACAAGCATGAATCATTGTTGAGCTTTGAAACAGTCCAGCTGATACAAAAAGGATTGCAAATTTTAAAAATAAAAATGTCTGCTCTGTGCTTTTCTGAATGATTTGGGCTGTATTTCAAAATCCTCACTGGGCAGATGGTTTTCCAGCTGGCATCATGTAACTTTTTATTAAGAGAATTAAATCATTCTTTCTGACATGCATCATATAATTTTACTCAGTTGATCTTGACCAGTTGATGTCTACATGGGTCTTGTCTACATAAGTAAAAAACAGAAAGATCCTTCCACATCAGGGTAAAAGAAGCTAAAATTCATTGAGTATATGTAGAGAAATAAGTAGTCACTTGCTCCTGAGTAAGAGGTGCAACTAAATAGTGCTGATTACATTTTATTGAGGTGCCTGGAACATTTCCTGATGCAATTTTTCAACCATAGCACGCTTTTAAAGAAAACAAAATAAATTTATTGTTAGATTTTGAAAGAAGTCCTAATTTTAACAAGTGCTTGGGGACTGGCGGGGGAGAGAAAAGAAGCGCAGTAGAAGAACAAGATTGCCATCTAGCGGTCTCTTTGGGTGATTACTGAAACCAACAACTGCCAACGTATTAAGAACTCTACCCTCAGTCATAAGAGCACGCCAGTCAGATTTTATTGGAGTTTTTTATGTTTATATAGATATTATGATATTTTCTCAACTATTTAAATTATAAGCTTTGCACTTGTAAAATTATCTTATATTTAGATACAGTCAGCATATTATACAGCATTTGTTATACAGTTTTTATTGATGTAAATTAAAGTACATGTGAACTGTGAACAAACACATTTTACTCATTTTTATTTACTTGCAGATTCCAGACATTAAAAAATGTTTTAATTTTAGTTTCTTATTATTTTTTTATTTTACATTGCATTATTGCTGCAGCATAGTGGCGCAATGGTTAGCACTGTTCCACAGGTGTGAATGTGAGTGCAAATGATTGTCTGTCTCTGTGTTTTAGCCCTGCAACAGACTGGGGACCTATCTAGGGTGTGCCCTGCCTGTCGCCCTGTGGTAGCTGGGATAGGCTTCAGACCCGATAAGCAGAAGAGAATGGATGGATGGATGGATGGACATTGCATTATTCAGGATTCCCAGTTCAGGTGGACTATTCCAGCTGGCATTGGGCAAGAGGTGGTCTGTCGCAGGAACAACAGACAACATTTCACACCTATGGGCAATTTAGAATCACCAATTAAACCTCCATTTTGTCTTGTTTTGTTTTGTTCTTTTCATTCAGAGGTGGAACTGCTGGTATGTTTCAGATGATTGTCCTGTTGCATAATCCAATGGCTGGATATTTTCCTTCAGGATTTTATGGTAGAGAGCAGAATTCATGGTTCCATCAATTACAGCAAGTTGTCAATTAGTCTTGGGGATCATTGTTTTTTGGCAAATGTGAGATCAGTCTTTTTGTTCTCTTTGGTCAGCATCACTTTTTCTCCTTGGAACTCTCCCATGGATTCCACTTTTGCCCAGTGACTTTCTTGAACCTTAATTGCCTTTACAGAGACAAGTGAGGCTTATAGTTGTTAAGATGTTGTTCTGGGTTCTTTTTTGACCTCGTTGATGATTTGTCAATGCGAGTAAATTTGTAGGCCAATCACTCCTGGAAAGGTTCACCACTTGTCCAAATTTCCTCCATTTGTGGATAATGGCTCTCACTGTGGTTCCCGGAGTC
Source organism: Oreochromis niloticus (assembly GCF_001858045.2). Classification (NCBI taxonomy): domain Eukaryota; kingdom Metazoa; phylum Chordata; class Actinopteri; order Cichliformes; family Cichlidae; genus Oreochromis; species Oreochromis niloticus. Next base: position 33,519,564 of record NC_031985.2, on the reverse strand, counting down.
CCAAAGTCTTAGAGATGGTTTTGTAACCCTTTCCAGACTGATAGATGTCAGTGACTTTGTTTTTTCCAATTTTTGTATTTACTCATGTAAACATGAGTAAATAAGCTGTCACTGATGATATCTAGTAGCTATTCATCTGATCCATTTCCATCTTTTTTGCATACTCTACTACCATCTGTCTACATTTATCTTCTTAACACTTACCCAACACCTCTTCATCACCTCTTTTCCCTTCACCTAGACCTCCTTTAGAGTCCGCTCCGATCACGAGTCTCTCCTGCCTGGGGACACTCTCTACCACCTCATCCAGCTTACTCCTGAATTCGTCTTTCTCTTTAACTGAAATTCAATTTGTGGGGCACTTATAACATGCATCATCAAACCTTCAATTTCCAGCTTTAAAATCATGATTCTGTGTGATACTCTCTTCACCTCCACATCACTATTCACATAATCTTACTTCAAGATTCCCCTTATTTTATGCCACTTCTTATCTACACCATGGTAGAACTGTTTAAATCCACCTCCAACGCTCCTGGGCTTGCTTCTTTCTCCCTAGTATCTTGTACACACAATATATCTGCCTTCCTTTGCTCCATAAAAGCCAGCTGTCTCCCTTCACCTGTCCTACTCCCCCCATTTAACGTCCCCGTTCTCACCTCTGAACTGCCTTTCTTCTCTCTTGCTGTCTCTCCTCGTCCTTTGTCATCACTCAACAGTGGCACAGTTTCTACCAGCACCGGAGGTGTTTGTTGTTCACCCAGGCAGTAAATCCTATTCTTGATTATCCTAATGTTTAATTTTGCAAAGAAATTTAATTTAGGAGGGTCCCGCTCTTCGTGACACAACCCTCCCCATTTATTGTGGTCAACATTACGACTATCTGACTTGCGGCCCCTCCATAGTAGGGTCATCAATCTAAACCTAAGATTAGGATGATTCTTTCCTCACTTAATACACTTTTGTAATTTTCTTTTCATTTAGTTTTAGATTTTTTTTTCAGTTTAGTTTTTCTTATTTAGAAATGTTTAGGTTTTATTGATTTTACTTTTTTACAATATATGCTATATTTATCAGGCGTAATATTTAACATGTCCAGAGAAGGAATTATTATATATATTATAATTACATGTGCACCAAAGCCGCCTCTGACTAGTTGATTTGATTGTTAATTTTTATGCAAAACTGACTGTTAGTTTTTGCAAGTACGCAATAGTTTCAATTGTGGTTTGTTTGGTTTATTCATGCCTTGATTTCAGTTAATTTGTTGAGTTAACTACAGTTTTTTTAAACATGTTTACTGCCTTTATTTTTTAGTTTTTAAGTTTTGGTTGGTGACCTATAGAAACTGTCAGCTGTGCATCACAACCCTCTAACATCTAAGTTGCTGCTGTTAGGTTGCTGACAACTGCAACCCTAACCTTAATCCTAACTATAACCCTGGGCAATCAGAATCTAGAATTGTTTTTATTTTTTATTTATTTAGTTTTATTTAATGTCATTTTTTTCCAAAAGCATCCAAAACACATGCTTAGGGTAGCATTAGCATTCATGATGACTTAGACACCAGAGGGTTAAAGATATCATTAGAACTGAGATTTCAATTAATTACCCGGTAGCGTGGTGATTAATTATTCGCACTGGTCATTTTTTAAGAAAAAGGATAGTGAAAAAATATAATTAAAAAGAAAGCTTTTTTTTCCTTCTTTGGGCTACACTACTCTTAGACCTGTAATACTGATGAGCACTCAGTATTAGAGTAACAAACTCATGCCTACCTGTTGAAAGTATCAATGAAAGCTAAGGTTTGTAATGAGCATGGATGAGGTCACATTTAATTTGACACACCCAGACACTAAATCAAACCACCAGCAGAGGGAGACAAAGACTGTGGTTTGTTTGAATCCGAACCATGTAATGGACTATTTGCAATTATGGCTATTTATGTAATTTACACTGGTCTATAGCTCTCTACACCTAGTACCAGTCTAGAAGAAAAATTAAATAATTATCTCATATAGACAAAGTTTATGGTCTAGGACTCAACTTCATTTGTGTTTGAGAGAAGGGTTAGGTTTGTTAACAGGATTTTAGCTCTTGTCTAAATTGTACCCTACATGTTGCCCTTTAACTGCAGAAATAGGGTCCAGGCTCCACAACAGTAAACTGTAGTGGTAAGAGGGATGGGCAGGCATTATGTTGGATTCTCAAGCAATCAAAAGCATCAGTATTTTTGTGTAGAAGGACAGGCATTTTTACTTCTGCCTACAATTGGAGAATGTCAATCATAGCCAGGTCTACCACCATTTACACAGCAAAGAGCAAACATTTAAGCATCTTATATTTGTTAAAATCTGAAAGGTTCATCAAAACGTGGCACACTAAACAAGTCATTGTGAAGACAGGCTAAAGTTTCGTGCACTTTAATTGATTTAAGGCTCCAAAACATCCATCTATTCTCTTCTGCTTTTCCTTATCAGGGTCGCAGGGGGGCTGGAGCCTATCCCAGCTACCATAAGGCAAGAGGCAGGTAAACCCTGGACAGGTCACCAGTGTCCTGGGCTGGCCTCAATACAGTTATCTTCTGGGTTTCATTGTTTCATATTGTACCCACTTCCCACAGCAGGGCAAACAACAGAAGAGGACAAAAATGTTTCAACAGCAAGAGTGCTTTGTTCCATTTTTATTTGTTTTAGTACAACAGTTCAAGTCAACTAGTCACTGTATCTATTGAGATGCCAAAGTGTGTATTGCTCTTCTGCATTCCATGTGTAGAACCCTGTTCAGTAATGTTCAAGATGACATCCATCTCCATATCTGGCATGTTAATTCACAGCTATACAGCAAGAAGTCATGTGCTTTGAGGACAACCCCGTGTTTTTACAAAAGCAAAGAATCAGCAGCGGCACAAAACATGATTTGCAGGAGTAAACAAGCAGAATCTGGGTAGCAAAGCTGCACTAAACACTTGTATGTATAACAGCAGATGCCAAAAATCAAACCTTGTGCTACTTTGAGATTTTTTTTATTTAATTTTTTTTTTTTTTTTTCTTTTTTTTTTTTTTAAATACACAGTAAGTGCCGAGAACAGGTGTGGTTCACAGGGACATTTTCAAAACGCACTATGAAATCTGTAGGAATAAAGACCTATGCATAGAAACATGCTTCCTCAAAAAGGGTATGTTACACACTGCTAATTTTCAAAAAGGGCAGAAGCTGCACTGACAAGCTACATAATCAGATGAATTAGACAAGAGGGGGAGGGCAGGATGATCCACATGTAAAACCAGCGCAAATACACTTAGCAGAAGAATTGATATCTTCACAAAGTGAAACTTGTATTTACTTCAAAAAGGTGGGCAGTGAACACAACAAAAATACTGGCTGAACAAAAAATAAATCAATCTTTGGATACGTAAAAAACCCTATACAATCCCCCGTGTGTAACCTTCAGTTTTCCGAAGTGCCTTCTTCTGAGTTGGGGTCTTTGGTCTCCTTGTTCTTTCGCACCTCTTCCAATTTCTTGTCCTGTTAAACAGTACAAGATTAGTATCTTAATAGTACTCATGTCTTATGTCCATAGAGTCAAAAGAAATTACTGACCTTCTCTTTAAATTTCTCATTCATCGCTGCCATAATTGCTGTGCGGTTCTCTTTGTTAGCCTCCATCTTCTGGTTGAGCTTCTCCTCTGCCATCTTGCTGAAGTTGTTGTTCTCCTCCATGGCTTTCTGTTGCACTTCTTTTTCATGCTCACGCTTCTCAGCTAAGTGCTTCAGAACCTCAGCTTCATGGTTCTGGGAGAGGATGGTTAAAAATACATAAGATGCTTGAAATAGCCCACCAGATTTTAATTATTCCAACCCACGCAAAATATGTAATCTTTTTACCTTGCGTCTCTCCTCTGCAGCGTCCAGCTTCCTCTGAATCTCCTCCAGTGAAACATCCTTCTTCTTGGGAGGAGACAGTGGAAACTCGCCCTTGGCATCAGGGGCAGGAGTAGCCAGGATGACCTCAAAAGCCTGACCGGAGGCACGCTTGTCGAGCTCCTTAACCTGGATATCTGAACACATGCAAGGTAAAAAAAAATAAAATAAAATAAAAAAAATAGATTTAAAAACATGTTTAAATACTTGAAAGCACAGTGTAAAAAAAAAAAATTAGGAAATAACATAGTGCATTAAAGTGTAAGACATAGTTCACCTTCAGCGGCTGCCATCTTCAGAGACTGCTTCAGGTCAATTTAACTAAAGGAGGGAAATATCAGAGAGAGTCATATCAGCAGATGATTTTAGAATTACTGACGTCTAGTGGATGATTTACACCATTATCGAAGAAACCCTCCAAGATTAAAACAGGTCTCACTGGCGACATCCTGTGGCAACACGCAAAGCTGCAAGCAACCACCGCCCATCAATCCACACACACAAAAAGAAAAAAAGAAAAAAAAAAAATGGTACTGGCATTCAGGGCGGTCATGTTGTACACGCACATTGTTTATCTTCCAACATGAGGAAGCAGTGACATTCTGATTAAGCCACCAGCAGTCGAGCCGCTTCAGGAATGAGGAGGGCTTTTTAATAACCTGCCCATCGGTGAGGGCTGTTAATGACAAGTCACATTTAGCTGAAACAAAAGGCTGTGATCGGGCAGGGTAACGGCAGGCAGTGGGGGGGTGCAGGCAGGGCCTGGGCTCGGCCTTTGCTAGAAGGCAAATATGCACCAAGAAAAATGAGATTAGTGAGCGATGAGCATATCTGGGAGGAAATGATCATCAGGGAGCACCTGTTCCTTGCACCATGTGTTGGACCAGCGGGAGGGGAACACAGACACACACATCTACACACGTACCACAACAGCCGACTGAACAGGCATCTTGTCAAATAAAATTGCAGGAAAAAATAAAAAGGTAATTCCTCGTAAATGTGAGAAACATCTGTCATTCCATTTAGTCAAGTGGTAATGATGAGTGAATGATGAACCATGACCAAATTCAGTTGGGCTTATTCAATGAAAAGACCCCTCCCCTAATAATTCAAAAAAAGCTATCAGCTAGCTAAATGTGGCGTTAGAAGGCAGCATGAAAAAAGAAAAAACAGGAAAAAGGGGTAAAAAAAAAAAAAACAACTTACTTTGACACAATCTGAGTGAGGTTTAGTTTAAAAAGCCCACCCCTTGGTATCCATTGTGACACCCACTGTTGCCATTTTATAGAACTGCTCACTGAATAAGTCCAAATGTCCTATTCTGCCAATGACATTAAGGGCAATTCATGTAAATTCCTTGTTTCTGTGAGGCTGCTGGTGTCATTAGCTCAAAGCTTTAACAAACACCCTCAAACAAAGGCGCTTTTGGCAGCACAGTGACGAGCAGCTGCAAACAAAGAGAGACTGAAGGCAGGTCACTGCCACGAAAAAAAATAAAAAAAATCTCGAATAAAGATTTTCTCACAGGCGGCATTAATCGATGAATAAGGAATTCGAAAATGTCTCTGCAGCCCACAAGTTTCACGAACATAAAAAAGAAGTCTTCAAAGTCCACCCTCATCGCTGTCGGTGCCAACTGAGCCAGTGTCGCCTACCATACAATAGGCTAACAGCCCGCCAAGCAGCAGACAAAAAGAGCAACAACAATAGGCGTTTCTGTCTCATTTTGTCCCTGAAATGTTACAAAATGAATGCAAATGCCCACGAGGGCGAAGACATCCACAAAAAACCCACTTGTCACGTTAGTTTTTCACGTGCTGCGCTAACATAAGCGACAAACAACGAAAAACGTTGAAAGAAAATTGACCATACTGTCGAAAAATTACCGACTCCATTCAAGGATTAACCTCGTTTTGCCCTCATCTCCTCATAACGTTTAAAATTCAGACATATTCCTACTTACAAACGACAAAAATAATTCCTGTGGACTTTTTCGGTTATAGAGATGCTGTCAGTCACACCCACCTTCAACAACCTCCGGATGCTGTGCTCTGCTCTCACAGAATTTACCGCGAGCCCTCTGCGCGAGCTTACCAAGCGCGCACATAAATGGACCAAAGCAAGTGCCGTCACGCCGTTTGCTGGCCACTCATTGGCTTACCCCGCTTTCCTGGGTGCTTCTGGCGATTGTAGTTTTTTATGGCTGACAGTAGACATTGCGTTACAGTTATGTTATCGCTAAATATCTGGCCATTTAATGTACATTTTTGCTTTATTAAACAAATTGTGTGAAGCAACAGTCCATGGTAGTGGACTCGAAACATATATAATACCAGTATTTACAGGATCATTCCCCTAACAGTGATTTTGACCATGGCTCCACCCATTTATTTAAATACGTTGATAGCCTGCTGAATGTAAATTAAAAGCCCGTTCCTCTCTCGCTCTCAAAATAAAATACAATTTTAAAAAAAAAAGTTTGCTTTTCACTTAACAGAGTCATTCATGTTTAAAAGGCTTTTTTGTGTTTGTTTTTACTTTTTGTGGGGAGTTTTTTCAAATTGTCCAACAACATTTTTGTGATATAACAGTGATTTTGGAAGCTAATTGTGGTTCAACATACAAAAGTAATTTTAATACACTTGTGTGAAGTGCTATCAAGAGTAATGAATAACTGAATAAGTAACTGATTCTAGTTTTTGTTTGGAAAACAAAACAAAAAATAAATAAAGTCAGGTATTCATTCAACCAAATATATACATTTTGATACATGTAATGTTTAGGGAAAGTGCAGTGGAAACCTATATGGAGAAACACAGAGTTTCTACCGACCCTGAAACATATATCTTTGAGTCGTCTTTCTTCTTCTAGTCATCATTTGCAAACCCACCCTGTGAACTTTGGTGTAATCTGACATACACATCCTGAGAAATGTAACTACACATGGACTGATTCTTATATAGCGCTTTTCTACTCTCCCGGAGTACTCAAAGCGCTCTATACAACATGCCTCATTCACCCATTCACACCCACTCGTACAAGCACTTCTAAACACAGTGCAAACGAACCTGCATTCACACACATTCGTACTCCGATGAACGCATCGGAGGGCAATTTGGGGTTAGTATCTTGCCCAAGGATACTTGACATGCAGATCGGGGAAGCCAAGGATCGAACCACCGACCTTCCGATCAGTAGCTGATCTGCTCTACCACCTGAGCCACATCATGTCTATGCAGCCAGCAATATCTAATTGACTCATTGTGTACCGCCATTTCGCCGTATCAGTTTCCAGGTATTTGTTCTGCAACCATTTTTAAAATCGACCAGAAGAGAACAGATCAACTTAAATAGAGACCGCCAACTACTGTTTTGGCAGCATAACTGCACAACAACACAGTCACACTGTGCGCATGTACATTGATCCACTGCATAAGTATATATTAAACGTAATTAATATGGCCATACTTATAAAAGATACATGCATATAAAAACAGTACATTTGAAAACAATTTTTTAAAACTCAATAAAAAGTCGCCACTCCACTTGACCACTGTTTGTTAACTTTTAAATCATAATTTGAACTGTGAGAATAAACACCACCCTTGCCCCCTTCATTTATCAATTAACTGCAAACTAAAGACTTTGTCTTAGCACTCCGTCTAACAATATCCACAGGTTACTAGCACATGGTAGTAAATGTATGCTAGCATAATCCTAGAAAAATACAGAACTCCATAATGTAGACCTCGTCACAGATACCTGACATTTTTTTCATTCTTCTACTTTTTTGTATTTTTTTTATTTAAAATGGCTAATATCATTGTTGGACCAGTTGTTATGATTCATCAGAACTTGGTGGGTTGTCTTTCACACATTCTCAAGCTTAGGCGTGGGCTTGTCTCTGGTCTGTTCCTAAGGGCGGAGCTTCTTAGTGTGGCTATGCCCTTCCTCTTTGTTGACTGCACTGAATCATCCGTCTACTAGTATATGGAGAACAGGTGGTGCTACAGTTCTCTGCCAGACTGGTGTTGTTGCTGTGCATCTGAGAGCCCTGTTTGGAATTTGCTGGCACAATAATCTACTTACTTGCAGTATGGTAGCAGCCCAAGCTGTTTTGTTTTTCCTCCTCATCAACACTCTTGTTCAGTTATCACATCAACCTGTTCTATTTTCTTCATGAACGGTCAATCAATTCTCATTCTGTCCTCTGGCAGACCTCCCTCTGCATTAAAATTCACTTAATTTAAGACCCTGCTTGTTGTGTCTGCTTTGTGGGTCCAGCCTATCTCACACAATGACAGAACAGTCTGGTCATAATTTGGACCCCACTGGCTCAGCTGCAGTACAAGAAGCCCTGTCTAAGAAGGAAGAGCTTTTGAGTCAGCATGATCCGGTTCTGTCTGAAGGAGTGCCACACAGAGTTAACATCAGAGGAGCATACAGAAGAAAGATAGACATTAAGACCATCGACTCTCCAAATCACTGTTACAAACAAGCACCCACTGCCACTGATAATACCTGCCTTTTAAAGTATACACAGCACCATCATCTTCTCCAAACTAGGTCTCAAATGCATATCATCTGGTCCATATCTGAGGGTGATGAATGGGAAAACTGCTGTTAACACTCTGGTTGGCTATTTTGCTCTAGCAATTTGCCAAGCTCTGGCTAATATTGTGTTCAGATATCTTTAACATCTTTTTTTTTGTCTATTTGTATAACATATTAATCTTCTCAAATCACTCTCTCAACATGAGGAACATTCAAAAGATCCTCCTGAGACTCCTCGAAAAGGGATTTTATGTGAAAGCTCCATGGTTCCTTCATTAGCTTACTACATCTTGGAGAGTGGTCCAGTAAAGATGGAAAGCTGTTGTGGAATGACCACTCCCACCACCAACAATGGAATCCAGCATTTCTTTGGGTTGCAAACTTTACTAAAGATTGAATAGAAATGGAATGTGTAAGGAATACGTTGAGAACCTCCTTAATCCCACTGGCACGTCTTCTGTAGAGGAAGCAGAGTCTGGGGATGAGGGGGTCAACTCATCAACTCGTCCAGGATGAGGTCACTGAGGCAGTTAAACAACTCTTTGGTGGCAAGGACCCTGGGGTGGAAGAGGTTTGCCCTGAGTGCCTGAAGGCAACTCAGGGTTGTCTTGGTTGACATGCGTCTACATTGTTATTTATTTTTATTACTTTTCTTTCTTCATATTCTGAGGTGGAGTTGAGGGATTGGCTTGCCTCTGGTCCCCTCCTTAGGGCACAGCTACTCAGTGTGGGTTAACCATTCTTCAGCTGTTGGCAAATGAATCATCAGGGTACAGGTATAAGGACAGATGCTGCTATACTTCTTGGCCAGACTATTCCTATTGTTCACCTAAGAGCCCTGTTTGGAAGAAGAATCAACTAACTTGCAATCTGGTTTTGTTCTTCCTCATCACCACCTGGACCTCAGAACACCTGCAACCCACACTCAGCCTGTCTGCCCGCTCACCTCCTGCACCTCCTGCAACCCGAGGATACCCACCTGCTGACTCAGTACTTATTCCATACTCTGCAAATAAGATTCAATCTTATTCAATTAACTTACCAACCTGCTATATTCACTTCCTGGACAATGAATTCATTCTCGTTCTCTCTAGCAGAGTTTCTGTAACCCATCCACCATTGAAGCTATTTTAATTCCCCCATCCACTCTCTTATCTAATCACTTTTCTACCATAAAATTAATTTAATTTAAGATGCTCCCTGTTAAGTCTGCATTGTAAGTCCAGCCGTTCTTGCATTATGACAACAGTTCACCTACACTCAAAGGTAATAATGCAGCTTCAGACAGCGAGCATCCACTCTGACATATCTCTCATTCTGACCCTTAACTCCTCTGATGAATGTTATCTTACACTTGATTCTGTAAATTTCTCTGAGGAACAAAAAGGATGTTGGTTGTCCTGTCCTGCTATGTTTGAACTGAAGAATCTTTTCAGACCAGTGTGTCAGAATTTTCTGCTGATACATACTAGTGGGGTCAGCAAACACAGCCAGTAAAAAAGACTGTTTTGAGCTGTTTGCTTATTTACAAGGAGTCGCCACACTGAGTAGTTCTACATGATTAAATCCTTCATGCTTCTGTATTGTCGCCCCTAAACTGGGTTAAAATGGTCACTTTTAATCACTTTTAATGCACCTCTGAATCTTTTTCTCTCACGTGGCACTGACTGTTTCAATAAAACCACTGTGAGGCATTATGTAAATTCCAGGAGCTAGTGCTGAATTTGGCTTCTATCGACCATACTCAGACTATCTGATTTTAAGCTATTTTTAGCTCTGTGTTATTCTGATGACAGCAGGAGCAGATCAGTGTTTGTTCAGTCACAGTGATGCCTTGCTGAAAATATTTGTAACCACAGGGCCTACAGTTTAATCTATTTTTATTGCTGTCATGTGTATTCCATTTCATCTTGTGAATTGGGGCAGTGATTTAGGTTGGTTTTGAAGCTGCTTTCAGTGAAATGTATCAGCAAGAATTCAGCCTATATCCACATGAAATACTCTTTCCTCCACCGGGCCGCCAACCAGTGCCTAGTTATACTAATTGGATGGATAAAGGATGGATCCAGTGTCACTAACAAGTTAGTAGAATCACCAGTAGGGCAGGATGGCTTCACTGAAGTAAAATAAAATTACTCATGAGTCCTCACAAGTGGCTCAGTTCACAGTAGGTTAGGGGAAATAACTAAACAGAAGGCACATAAGACAAATGACTATCAAATTAAATGGGAAGAAACTAAACACTAACAAAACTGAAGATTTGACAAGCCAAGAAGGGATACTGGGAAGGTTTGAAATAAACTAAAACATTAAGATTCAAATATAACTCTAAACATCAGCAGAAACAAGAAAGAAAAAGTAAGACGAACTAAAGAGGACAGAGAAATGGATGCAACCATGAACATAAAGAAAAAAGCTAAAAGCTATAAACTAAGAATGCGAAATATCAAAACTTGGATTCTAGTCAACAACAGAGAATGCTAAATAATAAAGCCGATTTCAAAGTTCAAAAACCACAAAATCCTGCGTCCAAAACCACAGATCATGACAACAATTAGAGGAAAGGTGCCTTTGAAGACTATATCCACTGTTGGAGCATGATCTGTGCAAGTGACAGCTGATGAAGCTGTGTGGGTGACTTTTAGAACTTCTTTAGAACTTTCCTGAAAAAACAAACAAATAAAAACACACACAGGCATGCACTTTATTATCACATAGATCTACTTTCTTTGTCTTGATGCATGCTTAATCATCCAAGTAAGTAAATCCCAAAAGGTTGATTCTGTTCATCTGGATTTAGCATTTTCAGTGGGAGAAACATGTTGTCACTCATCCAAGTGACTTCTTCACGCACTGTGCAAATGTGCTTATAAGACTGGGGAAGCCTGCAGTAGGCTAAGACTGAAGAAGTCACTTGGATGAGTGACGAAACATTTCTCCCACTGAAAACGCTAAATCCAGATGAACAGAATCAACGTATTGGGATCTACTTTCTTTACAACCTTTTGGGGATTGAAGGTTCTTATGCTGTGAAAAGTGTTTGCCTCTGTCTGATTACTCTTTTTTTAATGTTTATCACACTTCAGTGTTTCAGAATGTTAATATTAGACAAAGATAACCCAAGTAAAGACAAAATGAAGTTTGATTTCCCTTCATATATGAAGAAAACCTTTCACAATTGGTCATGGAATGCTCATTTATCCCAAGGGACTGGTAGTTGTAAGTTGTTGTCAGGTGGTTATTAGTCAGTCTGTGTGGCAGAGGCCTTGTTTAAGTTAACTGTCTGCTGGCTTTAGTGTGAAAGTATTATCAGTCCCTTCATCATTTGAAAACTTAAGCTATGCCAATTGGCTTTTTTTCTCCAGCTCCAGGCTTATATTGGGGTACAAAACAGTATTTCAAATAAATCTGATCAAATCAGATATTTCATTTTGCATGATATAAGAGAAAAGGGCCTAGGTTGTGCTTCTTCTGCTGTTTCTTAAACACTGTCAGAGGTAGCAGTGAGAAATAGTCCTCTGGGATTATGACAGTAATGTAAGCTGACACACAAACAGTTTGGTTTTGCACAGTCTGACGGCAGACTAAGCACCAAACTGATATCCGACTGAAAGAGATGCAAAGCAGACCTGTTCCAGCACCTGTGACAAAACCTCACAGTGGAATGTTAGCTAGCATGTTAGATTCAAAAATCACAGCCAAAAATGAAGCAATGACCCTGCATGCTTTATATCAAACTATATTTTGAATCTGACTTTGCTGTTGGCTATTTTGCTCTCATGATAGATGACAGTCAGTCTGCCGTATTTTTCAGCTATCAATAGGATCAATAGGAGCCTTTAGTGTCCTCTGTATTCAATCCCAGTCAGCTGAGTGTGGCTGCGGAGGAGCAGATGGCGTTCACAGCCTGCCAGCATCAGTCTCCCTCTCTAACTGGATCTCTGGTGCTTCGCAGGACAAAGACGGGTGAGTGAGACACAAACACACATTGAGATGGGGAGGGCAAGGGGAGGCACAGAAGGGCTGTCTGTCAGTACTGTCCAGAGGCAGCACCAGCCAAAATCTGCAGATGCGTGTGTGTGTGTGTGTGTGTGTGTGTGTGTGTGTGTGTGTGAGAGAGAGTGTGTGTGGTAGAGGATTTGGTCTCATTTGGGGAGGCGAGACTTTGTTTGTGTGTGTGTTTGTGATTATCTTTTCATACATTCAGCCTTGTGGCTAAGACTGGGGCCTGAAAAAAAATCTGTTTTTGTAATCAGGTCATTGCTTTGAATTAGGAGACTTGCTTACTCATTTGAAATTTTCTGATGAGTTTTCATTAAAACAGAAAAAAATCTATATTAATATAGAAGTATATAAAAGATTCAATATATTGGTATATGCTTACAAGAAGAGTAACTGTCCACAGGGTTTGACTACATGGACATTTCAAAGCCTTGTGATGAAAGAGAAGACAAGTGGTTGCATGATGGGGGGGGGGGGGGGGGGGGTTGCATTATCTCCTACTGGGCAGCCACTGTGTCACCAGCAGCTGATCCACAGGAAGCATTCCTCTTTAGATGTAGGAGTAGTGGAACCTTCTTTTCAAAAGCAGTCAGCCATGCTGGTGTGTGTTGTGGCTGGAGCTGGAAGCCTGACCCATTTTTTAAGTCCACATAAATACAGTGTGCTGCACCACCAGCCTGCCTGCTTCCCTCTTTCCCTCCCGTCACAGAACCAATGAGATCCAATCATTAGCTGATCTGAAAATGGTAATGCTTTAATTGTCGACAGGAAGCTTGGCAGGTATAATGTGCCTCTGGGGCATGGTAAGAGGAGGCAAGTGCAGCTGCAGGTAGATGTATCCCAGTAATGTTTAACTGTTGGTGGGTAGCTGTTTAGGACTAAAGTGCAGCTGATGATTCAAATCCCAGAGTAATCAAACGCTACTTTACAGAGAACCCAAAAGCCCTTTTTTGTAAATACTGCACGCAAGACGATACACTCTGCCTGTTGTTACCACGGCTTTAAATCTATAGGACGTGTTTAACTGTAGCGATAACTTTTATGTAACTGTGAGTTACATAACCACCATCTCAGCTGTTTCTCTCTCTGGGAGTCTGCAGGCTATCTAGTAGTGGTTTCAGCATGCATGCCCCCACCCCCATTCTTGCTCTGCAAATGTGTGCACAAGGCTGTGTGTATGTCTGAGTGATGGCTGCTCACCTGCAGATTGTACCGTAGAAATGTGTTGTGTTGTAAATTCAGAACAAGGGAGGGGATTTGATCATTGTCTACAAGTGAACAGTTTAAAAAAAATAATAATTAAATATAATATTGATAAGCATTTTTGGCCTGTTGGGTAATATTAAACGGTTGATATATTTTATTCTTTGCTTTAACGTTTGTCTTAAATATGACAGAATAATCACAAATAGAAAGAAAATCACTGTGAATGTAATAGAAAACTGTGTATATGAAATCTATCTGTGATATTCACATGGTTTTCAATTAAGCTCGGCATATCAGGGCTGTATTCTTTTCCTAAAACTAATCCCATTAATCGGTTATTGGTAATTTCCAGAAGATCTAGACTACATATTTCTCTTCATTAAGCATGATCATGTCTGGAAAAATGGAAATGTGACGTGATAAAGACAAAGCATTCTAGACAAATACGGCCATTCACGAGCTTGAAAAGTACTGTTCAACAGGCAAGCAATGAGTAGGGCCATACCCTGAGGCATAAGGGCAATAATAAAGCCTTCCAGCATGTGGCCCAAAAGAGAAAGAAATGTGTCCCATGTGAATAAAAGTTAATTTTTAGAACACACAGGATGACCTGTGAGCAATATTATGGTCTTAAAAGCACAGTGCCCATGTAAAACCTAAACTCTTTATACGCTGATCAGGCATAGCATTCTGATAACCTGCCTAATGTTGTCTTGGTCCCCATTTTATGCTAAAACAGCCCTGACCTGTCGAGGCATGGACTCCACTAGACCCCTGAAGGTGTGCTGTGGTATCTGCGCCAAGATGTTTGCAAGATGTTTGTTTTTAAGTCCTGTAAGTTGTGAGATGGGATCTCTGTGGATCAGGCTTTTTTATCCTGCATATCCCACAGATGCTCAGTTGACTTGTGTTTTGGGGTACCCTGACACCAAGTCAGCATCTCAAAGTCATTGACGTACTCCTCATCCATTCCTGAACTGTTTCTGCTTTGTAGCAGGGCACATTATCGTGCCTAAAGACGCCACATCCATCATGGAATACTTTTTCTGTGAAAAACAACAGTCTCCAACAGTGTTTAGGTAGATTGTACGTGTCAAAGTAGCATTCACATGGATGGCAGGACCCAAGGTTTCCCAGAAAAACATTGCCCAAAAACATCACATTGCTTCAGTGGTTTGTCTTCTTTCCATAGTGTATCCTGGTGCCAGGTCCAGTTCTGATGTTCACGAGTTAGCATGGGCACCCTGACTGGTCTGCGGCTATCCAGCTCCATACACAGCAGACTGAGATGTTCTGTGTATCCTGGCACCTTTTTATCAGAATCAGCATGACGTTTTTTTGCAGTTTGAGCTACAGTAGCTTGTCTGTTAGATCAGATCACACAGACTAGCCTTTGCTGTCTAAGTGCATCAGTGAACCTTGGCTACCCATGACCATGTCGCTGCTTGACCACTGTTCCTTAGTTGGACCATGTTTAATAAATGCTGACCACTGCAGAACAGTAACACCCACAAGAACTGCAGTTTTGCAGATGTTGTGACTCAGTTGTCTCGCATCACATTCTAGCCCTTGTCAGACTTGGTCAAATCCTTACACCTGCCCATTTTTCCAGGTTTTAATACATCAACTTTGAGGACAAAATGTTCACTTGTTCCCTAATATATCCCGCTCACTAACAGGTGCCATGATGAAGTGTTATTTACATCACCTGTCAGTGGTCAGAATGTTATTCCTGGGCGGTGTATGTTATCACATCACTTGGTTGCCACTGGTTGAATTGCCAACAGCATCACAAGCAAGAATAGCCCACAGACTGGTTGTTTATGGCGCTGCCCCCTGGTGTTTGTAAATGTCTACAACAAAGACATGATGGTCTGCACAGATGGTCTGCTCATAGGATCTAGATATGGGACCAATGTACAGCCATATTTAAGGCAATAGGTGTTGCTGAAGATGCAATGCTAAGTTCTGAATTGGTTGTGGGTGCTTTTCAGCCACAGATGGCGTATAAAAGATACATGTGTAAATGCTACTCTGTATTTTGAGGCCTCAGTGTTACCTATTTGGGGTCTGTCTTTTTTTAATCCATTCATTATTTGATTATTTTGCCAGAAGTGACCATATTTAGCTAATCTATAAGATAATACTAGCAATCTTGATTATGATCAATGAATGGAAAGCAATAGGATGTCAAAAAAATGTTTTTATGACCTTGGTCCTTGTTGGGTGTTACAAACATGGCACAAGCTGGAAGCATGGCTATGGGAACGTCTCTAAATAGGCATGTGATTATATTTTTTAAAATGCTGGTACCTTCTGAATCCATCCCTCAGATATAGCCCTTCTATTATTTAACTCCTCATTATTCTTCCTAATCTCACACCCCAACACCCCCTGCACTGTGGCCTTGTCCTCCCACTATCTTGTTGCCTCAGTGTGTACAAAACAGTCCCTAATGAAGGCTGACAGATGGGACTCACATCCACTCAAATAACAGGCAGGGGGAGAGATGTGATCACCTTTTTTGTTCCACTAGTCTGGACAGCACAGTAGTTTGTGTCTTTGTTCAGCAGTATGTTAGTTGTTATGCGGTAAGCATCTAACAGAAGCAAAACACAGAGCTGGGATTGATATTACCTTTAACTCGCTGTTAATAATGCATGCTAGCGACACACAGCATAATGGAATTAAATTGGCTTTGCCGCATCAGCAAGTTTTGAAAGCAGACATTCATGTCTCAGTGTAATAATTTGGCTGTAACAGAACTAGAAACTGTTATCATGGATGGGTAATCAAAAGTAATCTAATTTTTCAAATATTTTTCCTATTTATTCACATAAATTGTTGCCAGTAATACAACACCAAGTAAATGTAAAAGTGGGGGGACCTTAAAATCTAGTTAAATGGCCTGTATTTGTATAGCGCTTTACACTACATTCAGTCATCCACACATTCACACACTGGTGATAGCAAGCTACATTGTAGCCACAGCTGCCCTGGGGTGCACTGACAGAGGCGAGGCTGCCGGACACTGGCGCCACCGGGCCCTCTGACCAACACCAGTAGTTGGGAGAATTATTCTAGTCAGCATAAATATGTGCTGTGAACTCCAGTAGATTGTTTTCTGTGACGACAGACTGTGTAACGTCCTGAATTCTGGCTTTCAGGGTTTCAGGGTTATGGCTCTTTGTGCAAAGCTTCTAACCTACAGCCATACTATCAAGGGGAGGTTCGACCTTCAACCTTCCCAGTTCATTACTGTAATCACACAGTTCATAGGCTGAGGATGTTGCTGTCCAGTATTTTCACACAAAATGATCATTTAATTTGCTGTCAAAGATACATCTCAAGACAAACTGACCGGTCACAATCATTTTCATTTTATTGGAACATAGTTTTAGTGTTTTGGGGTTTTTTTCTTTCTTTCTTTTTTAGGTTTGAACCCCCCAAAAAACTGTTGTTATACAGAACTGTGTGGCTGTGGTCAAAATAATATTTTTAAAGCTTTTTGAAGAATTCATCATCAGCCTGGTAGCTGAAAACCTTACACATTATAGCTTGG
Source organism: Oreochromis niloticus (assembly GCF_001858045.2). Lineage (NCBI taxonomy): Eukaryota > Metazoa > Chordata > Actinopteri > Cichliformes > Cichlidae > Oreochromis > Oreochromis niloticus. Next base: position 33,502,316 of record NC_031985.2, on the reverse strand, counting down.
GCTGTTATCACATTACATGAGATTTTTAATTTTTGTTGGAACTTAGCTCCCATCACTAGAAGTCAGGCCCTTGAAAATGGAAAGCTATCAAGTCTAAACAGAATCTTAAATATAGGAAAATACTTTAGTTTTCTTCTATATATTCAAGGCTTACATAAATATTTTATTTTGGTGTTAGCCTCATGTTCCTGTTGCCCCCCCGACACAGCCTATAGTGAAATAAGAGCTCTGGCCACATGGGAGAGCTTGTTTTCAGCACTGTAAAAACAGCCTAAGCTCTCTTAAGGCCATGGTTATGGGGTAATGGGGAAGGGAGGAGGGTAAGGAAGATAAAAAGAAAGATGAGAAACATGGGGAGTCACCACTGACTACAAAGTGATGCAGGGTGGGGACATAGATGGGAATAGTTGGTGCTGAATCAGGGCTTGTTACCTCCTCTGGGACTGTGATGTCAGCCCCAGGACAGAGAGCAAATGAGAGGCAAACAAAGGAATAAGGAGGATGGAGGGAGGTGGAAGTGGTAAGGGAGATCTTAGGGGGATTGACGAAGAAGACTTGCAGAGAGGATGTGCAGATGGCTGCTGAAAGCTGCAGGCAAACACTGGATGTCAATGGAGATGCATTGTAGAACTACAATCTAATTTCAGTTCCCGTAATAAAATTACTTTTACAAGTAAAATTATTACTTATTGATTTATCACACTGATTAACTTGAGGGGGTGGGGTTTGCACATTTATTTATTTATTTATTGACCAGATTTGGTGCCTCAGCATTGGATACTGATGTGTACTGTCAGATTAGTCCGGGGTTTCGTTTGCTGCTGAGTAATAGTAATAATCCCAGTCTGGGCGATTATCCTGATAATATCATACCAACATCCACTCATACAGATGTCTGCATGTGAAGCTCAGCCCAGTTTAATTCAGAGTTTCATTACAAACTAACTGTTTCGGTGACCCTTAACTCTCAGCTCTTAGATATGACACTGATCTTCCACCTCATTGTGAACTGAACTAAGGCCCACACAGCTGCCTGTAAACAATGTAAGAAATTCAATTTTATTTATATAGCGGCAAATCACAACAACAGTTGCCTCAAGGTGCTTGGACTATGTTTTATGGGTGAAAGCTGGAATAGCTACAGAGAACCTACACAGACACAGAGCAGAGTTCATTTACTAACAATGCAATTCAGTGTAGTTCTCTTTGAAAATGGATTTGACTGAGCACCTCATTGATAAAAAGAATGAGTAGTATTTGTAGCTTCTTTGAGAAGGCACTGCAGTTCAATTACAGCTTTTTTGAGGTTGAGAAACAAACTTGTGTGCTTGTAGATTATAGTTTTGTTCACACTCATCATCACCTGCATACATGTTTATATCAATCTGCTTAGCACTTTTAATTTTAATTTTTATGTTTATTTAAGTGTTTGTCTTACAGTATGTTTTGCAGTACCGCAGCAATTTCCTAATGTTGTAAACCTGCTCAACACTTGGCAATAAAACCCTTTCTGATTCTGATTCTGAGTCTCTAGAAGTCTGTGAAAGGCGGTCTGCAGACTATGGCAGACTTGAGTTCACTGTGTGGAGAAAAATGAGAGATGGAAGAGGGACAAGGGTAATCCTCCCTTGAGTCTGTCGTTGAACATGACCAATTAAGATGGGACTTTATCTGAAAGATGGCAGAGGAGGGTCAAGATGTGGGGACTGTGACTGTCTGTCCTTTTTATCTGACTATATTTTTAGGAAGAAAATTCTGGAAAGAAGGAGGAGGGAGATTGGGGGAAAAAAAAAGGCCAAACATGCTAGACTGTAGAGATAGCAGGGCATAATGCTGTTGTAAAGTGACTTGGTCGCCGTGAGAACGGGGTCAGGCTAATGCTTGTTTCATCTTATTGGGAGAGAGTGATGCCAAGCTGAGCTGTCTGACAGAGAGCTTATGGAGGGCGAGGAGTTGTGCTGTCCTGCTGCGTATGTGTGTATGAGCGATGCCAGGCTTACTCTGCCAGTCTCCGCCCCACCACTGTTTGGGTGATGTCATGTTTGTGTGTGTGAGCATGTGTGTGTTTGCAGCCTTGTGATCTGTCCCTGGACAAAGAATGAAGTCACTTCCAAGCTCAAACACACTTTAAGGAAGACTGGATGCAAATGGCAGAAACAGTTGTTAATAGTAGCGTCTATGCACTGAGGACGGGGGATTAAAATGGATGTTTTGGTTGCACTTACTCAACTGATGCAGGGATCAGCAGCATGTTCATAGATTACACACTGCGTAATCTATCAGTGTGCCTAATGGTTTCCAACTAAATATTTTTAGTAGATTATTTTGCCTGTTTTATTTTACCATCTTGCTGAAGCCCTCTGCCAAAAAAGGTACAACGGTATTTGTTTTTCTGCTCTTACGTTCTCTTTGTATCCACTCACCTGTGACATTCCTCAAGGACATATTCTAGGACGTCCTTAATCTTCTCTTTACATGCGTGTTTAAGTGCACAAAAACATTAATGTTTGATCATGAGCATTGAACTGATAATAAGTGCATTTAACTGATTGGATTACCAAAGGAATTATGGATAGATGCTGTTCCATCATTTACATCGAGCATCTCATTGCTTAGCTAATCACAGCCCACACCACCCTGAGGGTTCAGCTGACTGGAAACATTCATATATGGTGAGCTCTTGAAGATAGGCTAGCCAGTCCAGAGTTGCTGTACATCTATTAGCCACATGGCAACCCACCGCTACAACCCCAGCTCCTCCTATCATTCCTGTTAAGTTAATCTATTGTTATTGGTGCCTGCTCTGTTGTGAGGGATACTCTCCTTACTTATGCTGTCCACATATCTATGGAAGGGCAGGGAGGTCGCAGAACAAAGCCTTGCCACCACATATATAAATTACGACACATGGACACAACAACTCTCCCCGTGTGTCTGTGTGGTTTCTCTCCAAGTACTCCGGCTTCCTCCCGAAGTCCAAAGATATGCAGTTATTGGGGTTACACAAGGATAGGTGGAGGAGAATGGATGGATGGATGCAAGTAGCAACTCTATTTGACAACAGTGAACCTGACTGAAATGTGCACTTTGTGTATTGTAACACAACAACAAAATTTCCTTAATGTCCCTAAACTATCCTTATCTTTCCCTAAATCTAACAATATTGTTATTGTGCCAAAAACTAGGAGGACATACACATGATATTGATCTGTTTATATAATATTCTTTATTTATTTTTTGGTTGCTCATTGTAACAGAGGGTAATGGCAAAACAACCAGTATATGTATATGGTGAACCTAAGATGTTGGTTTTGATCTGTTATGGGATTTGCAGCAATAAAAATCTGGAAGCATTTATTTTTTGAATTAATTTTTTTTTAGCTATTTTAGATTTTATGATAAATGATAGTAAAAGCAAGGAATAATTACCAAGCAATAAGAAAACACTGAATCAGCGCTCCTGTAACTTATTATATCCTCCTTTTGTTTTTAGAATCCCTTTTGTCTTTGACCCTCTCTCATGTCTTCTTCTCTCTTTCCTTTTGAGGCTCTTGGGCGTTGGAAATAGCACGTTGACTTCCACGTGAAGGCTTTTCCCTGCCTGTCTGGCATCCTCTCTGTGACCCACGTTTGCATGGCCTCAGTGTCAGTCTTATTCATCCCCTCCCTTTCTTTCCCTCACAGTGTCTCTTTCTATATGTCTCTCTAACACTTACTCTGTCCTCCACAGCAGCTTTGTCATTCTCTCTTTGGCCTGTCCACTGGTGGCGAGAACAGCACAAAGAGCTATGGAGATTGCAATGGAGAGTAAGTGGAGTATCGTAAAGGATGCTGCTACCGCTGTTCATTCACTTAGCTTCGACTGATAGCACAGCGTTTGGCTCTAATCTGTTTGTCAAAGGAACCACGATGCATTTCTGTAGGGCAATTACACGACATTTTCCTTGAGGAAAACCAATAGCTAACCGCTTCTACCATGCTGTTCAATTATGTAAGAAAACAGAGCTTTTCTGTGTGCTGCTCTTCTGTTCTGTGGATTTAGAAACAAACTCTATAGTAATTTATGATTTGAAAAAGTGTGCACAGTCTGACGTGTTAAGAGAGATGAATGCTAATCATGGAATTCAGAGTTGGCAGTTCACTGCAGCCAAAGCTATTTTTAGATATTGCTTCCACATTTCATGACTTGGTTAAAAAAAAACAAAAAAAAACAGGGTCAATCACAGCTCCATAAACAAATGCATTTTCAAGCCAAACCTTCAAATTAATTCTTCACCTTTTCTTGTGTTCTAAAAAAAGGGAAAAACCTCCATAATTGCATTTAAATCAAATAAGGTCCAAGCATCTCTCAAGGCTAGGTTACCCCAGCAACATATTACGTACCAGCAGTCTGGGTGAGGGAGCCACATCAGAGGAGTGGGGGATGTCTGAGAATGCAGGGGGGGACTTTTAGCAGAGATAATAAGTCTCAAATTTATTACACACTTCTGTTTTGCTTGATCAAAAACATACATGGTTATCCCATTAGCACGGTAGCGATTGTTATGTATTTAACCTCTCTTACATAATCTGTGGACCACAGCATCAGTTAACATAACATACCAGAGACATGTGCTTTACATGGTTCTCTCTGCAGAGAGAGAGATATGGGTGTGTCCAAATGCAAGTCATCACTGGGTTTTTTAATTAAAAGATGTGTGCAGGAATGTGAAATCCGAAACCTTGAAACTGTGATTTTTTTTCAACCACGATATTAACGTGATGCATAGTACCTGTGCCAAAACTAGTGTAAAACAACTGTATTTCAGCCATTTTCTTTCTCCCAGACATAACAAAGAAATCGTCCCCAAGGTGTACAAGGATGATGTGAGGTGAATGATAATTTAGTGAATGTCTCCATCTGCTGCACACCAAGAGGAACTGCTGCATTATGTAACAGGCAGGTGCCAATATGCTCATATTGGAAGGAAAAAAATAAGTGCATGTGCTTGCTTGTGCACACTTTAATTGATCCACACATGCCCTTATTTTACAGATGTAACGAGCGATTTTCACAACTTTAGCTGTCTTTAGTTATTATGGCTATTTAGGATTCTGTCTAATCTAGTATTCTGTTGCCTTTGAACATCAACTAGGTGTCTAATCAGAGATTTACTTGTCCTTATCAGTTTGCAGTTGACCCCACATCTTTTACATTAGAACTTTAAATCCCATGCTGTGGGACTGTTACATGTAATGACTAACCAAGTGACAAGTGAAAAAAGGGAGCTGTGGGGCTCACTAAACTACCTTCAATAATTACTTACTCCAAACGATGAAATGTGTCTGTTAGACTCCATTCCTACAAAACTGTTCAAAGACGTCCTGCCAGTAATTAATGCTTCCATTTTAAACATGACCTCTTTATCTCTGTTAGCACAGGCTTTCAAGGTGGCTGTAATTAAACCACTGCTTTAAAAACCCAGACTTAATCCAGCTGTTTTAGGTCATTATAGACAGATTTTTTTTTAGCCTTTCTCTTATTTAATTTTTTTTAAAGATTTGCAGAGGAATTTCCTGTTTGAAGAGTTTCAGTCAGGATTCAGAGATCATCATAACACAGAAATGGAACTAGTGAGAATTCCAAGAGTCAGCTCCGTGTTTGTCTTGTTACACCTTACTGCATTCGATACAGCTGATCACAATATTTTAACTCTAGAATGCAGATTTCAGGTTGTGCATGTCTTCTCAAAGGTTGGTTACAGTTCCAGAGGCTTCTGTGCTGGAACCATTGATCCTTTGTCAGCTACAAATACTACAGAGTCATCACTCGCACCAAGTCTAATGACACTATTACCCCTATCCTCATCCAGCTTCATTGTTTCCCATTCCTCAATGGATCCAGTATAAGATTTTGAATTTCACTTTTAAAGCTCACAGTTACTTGTTACCCCGATATTTTTCAGACCTCAGCCCTGCGCTCAGTTTCAGCTGCTCTTCTAAGTGTTCCTTACTTCAAATTTAACACCATGGGTGCCAGAGCCTTTAGCTCTACTCGCCTCATCTCAGGGGCTTATTAGTTGAACTGAAGTCACTGTTACTTTCTGGAGACAGAAGTGACCATATTTAGAGACTGGAGATTAAAGTTATCAGCCAACATTAGCAAATAGGTAGCAAGCCACACCCTTCTAGGATAGGGTGAATATTATGTGTCAGATAATTCCATTAAATACTGTTTTAAAATGCAGCAAATTGTGAATATAGTTCAGAGATTCAATACAATAACTTAACTGAGGTGAAGCCTAGCACACGGTGATCGGCTAAAGCCCCTGCGTCAGCACACTTTTCAAACAGGCCTAACATTAAGCCTCAACTAAAATGTAATCTGCTATGTGTTTATCCACTGAGACATTACTTACTAAAACAGATACTAAAATATTTTTTGTACCAGTTGAACCTCACGAGGCTATTTGAGCAACTGTAAGTGTTTTTGGTTGTAGCCATCAAAGTTCCTGCTTGGTTACATGTTGACACTTTTGGCCTGTCAGCTGAGCTTGCTAAACTGGCATTTTCTTTGAAGGTGTTGTCAAGTAATAGTAGGATTGAAATGGACGCAGCATTTCACATGCTTCGTTTTTGTTACAGAGGTCCAGCACAGGGAGAAGAGGCGGAAGCAGGTCATCATCAAGGATGTCCTTGTGCACTGCTGCATTTATCTTTCCATCTACCCTGACTACTCTCTCAGTTCCTGCTGCCAAAACCCATCCCCACAGCATGATACTGCCGCCACCATGCCCCACTGTAAGAAAAGGTATTTGCCAGGTGATGAGCAGTGCCTGGTTTTTCCAAACATGATGATTCAGGTCGAAGAGTTCAATCTGTGTTTCATCAGACCAGAGAATTGGGTTTCTCATGATCTGGTCCTTCGGGTGCCTTTTGGCAAACTCCAGGCAGGCTTCCTTTTAGGCTTCCATCTTGCCACTCTACCATACAGGCCTGAGTGCTGCAGAAATGGTTGTCCTTCTGGAGGTACTCCTCTCACCACAGAGCTCTTGTTTGTGTTAAATAAATAAAAAGGGGAATGGTTATGTGTTACTCTTCATCTGAGGTCAGAGTTATTTCATTAATTTTAAATAATTAAATAATTTGAATTCAGCGAAACCTGATAAGGACCAGATTATCTTTTTATCATGTCCTCAAAACCTTGGTGCTGAGAGAGGGTTTACTTTCTTTTTCAAATGACTATACCGAATTGTGTCCATAGAGCCATACCTTCCCTTTTGCCTTACAACTGACAAAAGCACTTCTGGAGGAAATTTACAAAAAACAGACTGAGCTTTTAGGCGTCAAACACAACACTGTTTTTCTTCTGTTCTAAAACAGCATGATCTGAATATTGCAAATCCATCAATTCGACTTTACATGCTATCGGAGAACTACTTACCAGACTTGTCACAACCCACCCTGGAGGCAAAAAAGCTTTATGCAACTTTACTCACATAAGCAGCATTCTGAAATCTGTAAACACATTTAACCTGGCGGTTCCCCTTCATGCCGGGCATCTGTTGTTTAGACTTTCTCATCTATCTGCAAATGCAGCAAATTAAGTTTATAATAGAGATGTAATTAATTTGACAAAAATGGTCAGCATTTAGGGTTTTCAGTCAGGGGTTCAGTTATTCATGTTAGTGTATATGATTAGTGGTGGCTCCATAGTATAGTGGTTAACATGCTCAGGTGGCAAGTAAAAAGGCTACTGCTCACCTCCTAGCAAAAGAAACGAATCCCTTTTGGGGTTGCGTCAGGAAGGGCATCACAGCCTACTTTTACCAAATCAACCATGTGTTGCTACCTGTTGTAGCGCTACTTTGTGACAAGGGAGAAGCTGAAAGTAGTATTTACATGCTAACTATGAAAGGTAGACAACTCATTTAACAGCTATTAGTGATTAAATATTTTGAAAATACGTCAATACGGGCCACATGTCAGACTCGTATAGCCAGACTTGAATCAAAAATTCTAGCAAATATTAGAATTAGCAACATACTCCTTAATTTAAAAGTCAAGAGGCAGGACTGAGGGGCATATAGAGGAATAAAAGTATTCAACACACTGCAGTGTAGGTAAAGCTTGGAGATTTAATATGGCAATTTTCACCACCAGATAGAATCAACATAAAGGATTCAATCCAGCTAAGTAAAATATATGCACCAGGACACTACAACATACACCTCTGATTCATCGGTCTCTTAAAATGTGTTGATCAGCTTCAGACAGACCACAGACACTTTATCAGTACAGCATAAAAAAAATAAAAAAAAAGAAGGAAAAAAAAACAGACTGGGCAGCAGCACGTCAGGTTTTCCTTGTTGCATTTGTGAAACACATCCACATAAAGACAGGCCACCAGTCAACACATCTTCAAATAGAGACAATTACAAAACACCTTTTGTTTGTGGGTACAGTCCGGTAATCATACAAGCAGCATGTATGACACACATGGATTTTACTACAATATAGTATATGTACAGTAGCAGAGAGGGGATAGCTGGCAAAGTGTGAACTCTTGCTGTTGTTTCTCACTCTCCAGCTCGCGTCCTATTCACAGTTCTGCTCATGTGTTGATGAGTGCGAACAGACTTTTCTCTGTGCGAGCGAGACAGAAGGGGAACTGCTGCCATTTTCAGCACTCGAAACACATTGTGGAGGTTGCGGCATTTCTTAACGCTTGCTCCCGTGCCCAAGCGTATGCTGCTGTCACTGCAGACAAAAAACCCCCAACAAAAACCCTCCACACTTGATTTTGCTGCAAATTGAAATCTGGTTGTCCACATGGATTTTACGGCCAGTGTTTTCTTCTTTCATCCACAGTCCAAGTAGTTCAAATGGGTTTTTTTAACGTTACCTCCTATTAAAACTGAGGAAATATCAATAGCCCCAAAATTTGCAATAACAGTACCTCACAGAGAAAGAACACAACACCCACTTTAGTTGTAAACTGCCACTAGGCACATTTTCAGATATTTGGAAAATGAAGAGACTTTGAAAAACAAAACAATAAAACAAAAACAAAAGAAAATGTTAATTTTTCTCTCAGTATTATAATGAAGTAGTGTTGGCAGTGGGAAACTATTCTCTAAAGGAATGTTTCAAGATATGGACTCCACTTTATTTGGATGCCATATCATCACCTTGCACCAAATCACCCCTAAAAAGTGCAGAGTCCCTGGTTGCTGTTATGGTTAAAACAGTCTGGTGATGAAGGATACAAACTGTACAACTGCAGTGTAGTTATAGACTCATTTGAAAATGCACAGTAGATCATACACATTTAGTGTAAAAAGCATAAATGAGCCAGATAACACATATCCCAGTTTTCTTAAGTCGTGTAATGAGTTAAAAAGGATCGAGCCACTACAGGCTGCAGTTAAACTACTGTCAAAGAACACGCAGGGCTACAAAACAGAGATCTGCAGGAAATGCAAGGAAAATGGTGCGTTACATTTTGACTCACAAGTTCCTTTTTTCTTTAGTTTTAAATAAATCATAGAAAAATAGTAGTAAAGAGTGTACAGGACACAATCGGTCATTGTCCTTTTGATTCCCAATGTAGCGTATCCGCGTTTATGCATATATGCACACGTGCACACACTGTGTGGTTCAGAACTAGGTGACGTCTGACTCTTTTTAGAAAGTACCAAAACAGTCCTAAGCTCTTGGCTCCAGTCCTTTGGGAGTGGGTCCATCACCCTCCCTACGTGGCTCAGCTGCATTGCAAACGGTGTGACTCTCCACAGATCATCACTCATTCTCCCATAGGTCGCCCTCTGCCTCGTTCCTCATCCTCTCTCAGGTTATCTCTGTAGGCCTCCGGGGAGGTAAATAAACGAGTCCCTATGATCCCTCTTTTCCATCTGAGCTCTCTGGCGGTGCCGGTGGCTCCTCTGCTGTGGGTGACTGAGCCCCTCCCGGACCATCTGCACACAAAACTCAAAAATGACTTCCAAAGGCATAAATGAGGAATTTCTTTCCAAAGCTATTGTTGATAAATGATCGTGACAGTGATGTGTTTGGCATTTTTTGCTTTTGCTTTCATTTTAAGGCTGCTATTTTTTCAGAAACCCCAATGGAGGCAAACAACGTTTTTAAAAAGGGTCTCTCTGCCACTGCTGGAGGAATTGCAAAAGATCTGAGTTCATGTGAGGAAACCTCTATTTTCATTTTGGGCTCTGTAAGATGAATTGCACGACCATGTTGTGTTGTGTTAGATGCTAATTTGTTTTCTACACATGCAGCCAACGATGCTCAGTGGCCCAAATTTGGCACTCCTGGTAGCTACACTCTTTTAGCAATTGTGATGCATGACAGGGAAATGGGCAGCATTTCCCTAGTGATATTGCTAGCCTATAGCTCACCCATCTGCTACTACTATGGAGATGTTTTAGACAAGGACAACCTTTTCTAAATCTCAAAAACTTTGCCATAGCTCCAAGCCGTAAATGAGCCACAGAAAGGCCTCCGGGAATCAAATATCTCAGTCAAGTTCACAAAAGCATTTCTCAAAGTGTCCTTAATTTACATTATACTGTTTCTAAATAATCAAATATGTTGCTTCACATGCTAAAGTACTAAGTTAAAAAGGAAAAAAAACACATTTAAAAGGAAATATCACCTTTTAGCGATAGCTCAGCCAGTTTCAGAGGCAAGTCACCAGGGTTTACACCTGCTGGAGAGCCCAGGATATCAGGCAGGGCATTTCTCCTCCCTGAGCGCCCCGAGGAGGCAAAGTCCAGCACTGGCTCCACTTCTGTCATTTCAGGAACTCTTCAGGAAAAACAGAAGGTACAATGTTACGATTTCACTCACCCTTTAAAAAGAATGTATCATGTATCATACCTTATATGATAAGGTATGATGCATGATTTTAATTCAACTGAGCAGTATTTCTGCTTTGTTTATAAGTTACCTAAATCATAATAACAGTTGCCTTAATGCGCTTTATATTGTGAGGTAAATACCCTATAAACATGTTTAACATCTAAAAACACAGCTTATAAGGGATGTCTTCTGGTTTGTGGTTCTAGTTTTTTTTTTACTTGGAACTTTTAGTTCCTTTTGCTCATCTTGTTTTTCAGAGTTTGATATGGCGTTCAACTATTTGCTTAGTTTGTTAGTTAGCTAACAATGGCCAAGTAGTCTGTTGAACAAATGAAGGGCTTTACATGCTGAGAAGGCTGCAACTGATGCAGTGTCACAGGAAGGCCTGAATATCAGTCATTCAAGTTGTGTTTCCATCATTGCCTTGTCTCTTGCACACAGAGACTTTTGCAGATTCTCTGTTTGTTTGAATATTATGACATTTTTAACAGTTTCATGCTGCAAAAAAAAATCATTACTAAAATATTAGGCTGCTCGCCTCTCAGTCTTTACTTCTGGAAGACTCGACCTTTCTTTGATGCAAGCAACTAGTTGTAACATGTTCCAGCTCTGTTCCCTGTTCCATTTTTTGCTGTGCTTTGCACCAAATTTAAATTAGAATATATTTTTCAAAGAAAAGTCTTTGTACAACATATCAAATGTTTAAAAGCATGGATGCAGATATAAAAAGGTATGCCATTTTTGAAGAGAGGATGTTCCAGGTCTTATTTTGTAACATTTCACTCAATCAAGTCATGGTGTGCTGTGTGTACTGCATGGGGAAAAGATGTGTGGGGTACATCTTTAATGATATAGCTAGCCTGTTAATCATCCCCATATCTACCCTAGTAGTTTTAATCCCAACACCTTTAAAAAGTTGACACTCCGTTTTATGTTATACATAGTCTAACAGTGGATAATAATTTTGACATTTCTCAGAAAACAAAATGTACTTAATGTGATTTGAGCATCCAGAGAAAAGGTTCATCACTGAAAAGGAGGATGTGTCTGTCTGGTCTCATGGCAACCAGCAGCTGGGGAGTCCGCTCCAGGCTACACTGGTGACAGGCAGAATTACATCCCTTGTCTCACAGACTCACAGCACAGCACACATAAAGTGAGCTGTTGTTGCCATGGCAACAGTACAGAAAACGCACCACTGGCAGGTAAACATATGACTGGAATCCATTCGCTCACTATCTCACTCTCTCTTCCGAGTCTCCCCCTTTTGTTGTGTTGCCTCCCTTTAAATAGCCATACCATTCTGTGGAGCGAAATCTCAGTTCCCATTGCTCTCTCTCAACAAAGGGCTGACGTGTGAGTTAATGCATATTTGCAGCTATAAACTCGCACACACACCATCCTCAAAAAAAGGGCCATAAGTTGACCATCTGTTAGCCTCAAGCACAGTTGAAGCCTTGCTACTGAGCTCATGTAAGCTTTAAATGTCTCCATAGAGAAAGGCACTTTGCTTCCAACACTTTTACATTATTGTATGCTGGCAGCTAAAACTGTGGCTGCAGGTAGGAATCATGGCTGTGACTGAGATACTTTAAAAACCATGTACGTACCTTTGGTTTAAAAATATGTAGCATTTATCAAGCTCAGTATATAATTCTGAAACCTCTACCTACGATTAACATAAATATTTTATATATTTAATCAGTACAAATGGTCTTGAAATGTGTAATCACATTCTCCACAAAGCCTGTGTCCACCCTCCTCCATACCACACAGGATGTACACACAGCAAGTTGCTAATAATTCATCCAGCTTTAATTAATTGATGTCAAAATGCTGTTGCACAGTTACCATTACCAATACTCTGTCCGGGGCCATTCAAACAATTCGTTTTCATACTTTATTTATTTAGCTGATTGCATTTATTTCCAATTCAACTGTATGTTTGATTTTTTTCCCTTTTATTTAATATGCCCCCAAAAAATCTATTATTTTTCTCATTTCTCAAAGTCATTAAAAATACAGCTGATCAGTGGGTAGACAATTACATCGAGGCTGGGTAGGGTTCAAACAAATGCGAGCAAAGGAAAAATAAACTGTTGTATTTTGAGATTAACCTGAAAATACTACCAGAATTTAAGGATTTAGAAAGATTAAAGAAAATAAGCCCTGACATTACAAAAATATTATATATATTTTAAATTCTTCACTGCACTTCTTCTAGGTCAGCAGTCGAAATAAAACAGCTTACTGGCCATGTCAACTTCCCTCAGTTGTATCTGCCAATTGAAGCAGCACTCAGATGGCTCTGGATCTAGTTTTCTGCAACTGGTCACCTGTGTATATGAATGCATATCACGATATAAACCAAATCACTATTTCTGTCAAGCTTAAAGGTTCCTTTTTAATCCCAGGTGAAGATCAGGTTCCTTGTCATTTAAACATTATTTATATTCTGTCAGAAGGTGAACACGACAGACAGAACATTATGGAACTGTATTTCAAACAAATAACGAAAGAAATGCACAATGAAAAAAAACCCAGCATACTCAATTGTTGTTTACCTTTGCTCTAAAACAATAAATAAATAAAATAAGAAAAAAAGGAGAGCAGTGGACAGTGAGGCCTGACTACCATCTCTCTACGCTCTGTGTATAGCTGCCTGAGAGAACTTTTTATGGCCAGGGAGTTGGTAGCGAGGGTCAAATACTTTAATCAGCGTCAGCTTCCTGGCAACATGTCTTTTAAAATAAAGTAGGCTGCAGTGTTTACAATATCACTGCGTCTCTTTGTTTGTAAGAAAAAAATCTTGCATTATTCAATGCATTGCACTGTACTGATAAACAGGCAACTGTACACTGTGCAAGGATGCCACCACTGCAGAGGGTGAAAACAATTTGTGGTGTAGCTGGCCTTCGTGGGAACAAGTATGTAGAGTATACTAGTCTGGTTCTTTCTTGGACTTTAAATAACCAAAATATTTCAAAAAATACTGAATTCCTCTGACTCTTCCTTTTAACAGTGTCCTCGCCTTTTGCACTTTGGCCTGTCATATTCAGAAACTCTACCACCCGAGTTATCACTAATGTTTTCTGTTTTCATTTTGTCTTTCTTGACGCTCACTCTCTTTCATGCGGTCTGTCAAAACAAGGAAGTAATGGGATTTATTGACTTTATATTCACCATATTTCATGTATCTCTAGTGAGGAAAGGTTATTGTGCACTACATATCTTTATTGCTTTATTGTCTTGCCCTAGTTGTGCACTCAAAAACACTTTTCTCCACACCTAAGATATCAGAAGTAGTTATCTGAGTTAATGTTGGCTTCCTATCAGCTTGAAGAAAACTATTCTCCTCTGACCTGTGATGTCAAACAAGATATTTTCACCCACAAAAGCTCAGCTGACTGGATAGCTTCTCTTTTTTGGAGCACTCTTTGTAATCCCTAAAGATTTCAACAATTTCTGAAATACTCAGACTAGCCCATGTGGCATAAACAACAATGCCACATTCAAAGTTACTTAAGTCACCTTGTTTCCCAATTCTAATTCTTAATTTAAACGGCAGTCTACATGCCTCCATGTCACTAGCTGATTAGAGTCAGTGTATATATAAAACAAACGTAAATATATAGAATGAAACTTGCAATATATTGACAGCTCTTTCGGAGTACTCAATACTGGGAGTCTGTGATCCACGTGCACATCTTCGTCATTAAAGTGATAGCCTTGACCTTTCATAATAATAGTACTTGATTAAACCGGAAAAGTTTCTTTTTCTTAGAAAATGTTTAAAAGACACGGAGACTGGCTTCAGACAGAAGATGAAACAGGTGGTATGTTCAGAAATTTTACATCTGAAGGAAAAGAAACAGAAGTCTGTTGACGATTACACACATAATCTGACGCACACTTCTTCAGGTTGAAGTGTCAGATGTCAGACTATTCGTCCAAAGAGAGTAAAGGTTTTTGTGTTTTCCCCCTTGAGATCCCTTGCTAGGCTTTTACGGTAGCTGCCTTCACTTGCTGCTTCCTTATGGGTCTGTCTGTCTTCAGTTTTCTATTTAATAACTGAAAAAGGTCCTCTACTGGCTTTAGTTTAAGTGCCTGACTTGACAATTGAAGCATATCCAATTTCTTTGCTCTTGAGAAGCTCTTGCGTTTGTAGTGTGCTTTGGGACATTATCCATTTGCAACATTTGGCGAGTCTCAGCAAAGTACAGGTCTGTTCACACACACACAGAATTCATCCTGCTACTTCTATCTTCAAAAAACAGCTAGCCATGAAAATGCTTGTTAGTAAATTATCCAATTATTTTTGAGCCTACAAAAATGGAGGAGTGTGCATTTAAAACAAAAAACTGTTCATATGTAATTCCTAGCTGATACAAAATTTCATGAGTTAGAGCAGAAATTCTGAATTTGAATCACAACAACAAATTACAGACCTAAGTATAAAGCCGTCATATTTACCAATTGGTTTTAAATATTTGATGATTATTTGGCACTCTTAATTACAGTGTTTTGTTGCAATATTAACTGAGACTCAATGTCCAAGTCAAAGGGGTCAACTGAACAACATCAGCTGTCCTCATGTTTCTCAAATTACTACCATCTACCAAGTTCAAATATAAATATATAGAATGAGTCATCGGTGTTCACATGACCACGTCACACCTGCAAATTTAATCGATTTCGAGTGAATTACTTTGTGGCTGCAGTACTAAATTTAGCCATTCAGTAAGTTTATATTGTAGGCGAATCCAGAGTATCGCTCCAAATTTCACCCTCAGAGCCCACGTGTCAAAGCTTCTCTTTGTTCAGCTTTGAGTCTAACAATAGGTGTTTGGGTTCAAGCAGTAGGACAGATAGCTCGTCTCTCCTTGAAGTTTCAGTCTGGCTCAGACGCTTCTCAAGCTGAGAAACTGATTATCACTGAGAAGCTCCGCTTTGACTGTTAATCCTGGTAATTAAAACCAAACTTTGGCTCTTACACTGACTTGCTATAACAACCTTTCATTTAATACCAGGTGGTGGCCACAATCCGTCACTGCTGATCTGACAGCTTTCCAGGATGATTCAGCTCTGGGGTTTTTTAAACTGTCAGGCTGAAGTGGAAGCTGAGAGGTTAAGAAGTTGTTTAGCCAGCTAAAATCACTGGCTTTCAGTGGCTTCACTGCTGAAATATCAGAATCAGTAATAGCTATTGTTATTCGGGTCCTAATTAGAACACATGGTAACTTTCATTGAGCTACTGGATTAAGCACTGAACAGGCAGTGACCCATCATGTGAACAGTTTAATTTTAGCTGATAATCCAACAACAGTTTAGATGGGATTATCTTGTCAAGTAAACTGACCTACATAAAGGTATCTGTGCCAGCTCAGGCAGACACAGGAACAAGCTGCAGGTGAATTATGCAAAAGGTTTATGTTATACAAGTCTTTTCATAAAATAAACAGAGGTTGAAGCTGGCTTACATTAAAAAAAGAGGAAAGGTAAAGTCTATTTTCTCCTCTTCTTCTTTCAAACTTGTCACAGCTCTGCAATTACATAAGAACTCATTAATGTTGCAAATTGCTATCTGGGCTATTCCTAAACACAGCCACCGCTATTATTTTGTACCATATTATACACCACATACTAAAGACATCCTGTCATGGGGCTACTGTGTAAATAATCATGCAGCTAAAATTATCCACTTACATTTGCCATGTGGGTATGTGCAAATGGAGTAAAAGCCCTTTCACACTTGTCTGCTTCTCTAGCTTTAAAAGAGAAGGCTTTACACAGCACTAAACACATTTGATGTTGGAGGTTAGTTTTGACAACAACAGCACAGAGCATTGTCTCCAATCAACCTCACAGGCTCTCAGTGCCAAGGAGAAAGGGTCTTTTCAGAATAAGCCTTGCTGGCTTTTACAATGGCACGCCTGCTATTCTAAATGGAAATGCAAATGGAAGAGGCTAAGCAAGAAAGCTCTCAGCCCTGACAGAAAGAAACCAAGAGTAGCAAAAAGAAAGCAACGCCGAGAGCTCGATACCTTAGACTTTGTGCATCCACACAACTGATGTCAACATAATGTCCCTTCTGTCGTGTGGAGAAAATGCCAAACTCGAAAGTCGATCCAACAAACCTTTACCAATAAATCACAATATGATGCATGTCATTTACTGAAGCTTTTGGTAGTGTCTCTGCTAACCTTTACAATATAAAATGCAACGAACAGTCATGGTCCTGACTCTAATGACTCAGTATTTTTTCGTTAATTAATATCATCTTACGTTTCGGTTTATTCTGGTTATGTCTTCTACTAAGATTTCTAGTTTTTAGGTTTTGGCTCCCATGTTCTCCCCGTTTCCAAGTCAGTCATGTCTCTGTGTGAAGCCCGTGTCTCTGAATCTGTGTCTTTGCACGTGTGTCGTGTTTCCCGTTTTACTTTGAAGGTTCGTGTCTTATGTCCTCCATGTCTCGTCATGTTGATTTGGTTCAGCTGTGTCTCCCTCCTATGTGCCATTTCCTTGTTTCCCTCTGTGTATATTTAGTGTGTGTTATCCTTTGTTCCTCTGCTCTTCGTCAGTCCATCTGCCTGTCATCCCCTGTTTTACCTCTGCTCTCAGTCCCTTCGCGGTTCAGGTTTTCTAGTTTGGTTTCTTGTTTCTTAGTTTTCCCAGTTTAGGTTTTGGATTAGTTTTCTCAGTTCCACATGTTTGTATTAATGCTCAGCCATCAATAAAGGCTCGCCATTTGTTATCCTTCACCACTGTCTCCGGTTGCCTACATTTGGGTCCACTTCTCTCTCTCGCCGCACGATTTGCCTCTACAAATCATGACACCAACTCAATATACAGGGTGGGCCATTTATATGGATACACCGTAATAAAATGGGAATGGTTGGTGATATTAAAGTCCTGTTTGTGGCACATTAGTATATGTGAGGGGGCAAACTCCTCAAGATGGGTGGTGACCATGGTGGCCATTTAGAAGTCGGCCATCTTGGATACAACTCAATTCAATTCAATTTTATTTATATAGCGCCAAATCACAACAAAAGAACAACTTTTGTTTTTTCAATTGGAAGAGGGTCATGTGACACATCAAACTTATTGGTAATGTCACAAGAAAAACAATGGTGTGCTTGGTTTCAACGTAACTTTATTCTTTCATGAGTTATTTACAAGTTTCTCTTTGTTCGCAGCTATTGACATGTCGAAGAGGTTAACACGTGAGGAGCGGATTGAAATTGTGTTGATATCTGGTGAACGCAGTAACCGGGTCATTGCAGCAGATTTCAATGCAAGACACCCTACGAGACCACCCATCTCCCATGCTACAGTTAGCAAACTGCTTGCTAAGTTTCGTGAAACTGGTTCAGTGTTGGATTTGCCAAAATGTGGACGCAAGAAAACTGTCACTAATGAAGAAACATCAGTGGCTGTCCTAGCTTCATTCAGCAAGAGCCCACAGCGTAGCACTCACCACATGTCACTGGAGAGTGGCATTAGTCGAACATCCCTTCGGCGGATATTAGCTACTCACAAATGGCACCCTTACAAACTCCAGCTACTGCAGCATCTCAACGAGGATGACCCAGATCGGCGCACAGAATTTGCAGAATGGGCAAAACAAAAATTGGAACAGGACCCTCAGTTCACACAGAAGATTTTGTTCAGTGATGAGGCAAACTTTTATGTGAATGGTGAAGTTAACAAACAAAACCACCACTATTGGTCTGACACTAACCCACATTGGATGGATCCCTCCAAGACTGTTGGAACAACAAAAGTGATGGTTTGGTGTGGTATATGGGGTACAATGATAGTGGGTCCATTCTTCATCAATGGAAACCTCAAGGCCACTGGATATTTGAAATTGCTACATGATGATGTGTTTCCCTCTTTATGCACTGAAGCTGGCACGTTCCCTGAGTTTTTCCAGCAAGATGGTGCACCACCACATTATGGGTGCCAGGTCCGAGCATTCCTAGATGAACAGTTTCCTGAAAAGTGGATTGGTCGTCGTGGGCCAGTTGAATGGCCCCCAAGGTCTCCTGATCTGACCCCCTTAGACTTTTATCTTTGGGGTCATCTGAAGGCAATTGTCTATGGTGTGAAGATATGAGATGTGCAGCACCTGAAACTACGGATACTGGATGCCTGTGCTGGCATTTCTCCTGCGGTGTTGCTATCAGTGTGTGAAGAGTGGGAGAAGAGGGTTGCATTGACAATCCAACACAATGGGCAGCACATTGAACACATTTTATAAGTGGTCAGAAACTTGTAAATAACTCATGAAAGAATAAAGTTACGTTGAAACCAAGCACACCATTGTTTTTCTTGTGACATTACCAATAAGTTTGATGTGTCACATGGCCCTCTTCCTATTGAAAAAACAAAAGTTGTATCCAAGATGGCCAACTTCTAAATGGCCACCATGGTCACCACCCATCTTGAGGAGTTTGCCCCCTCACATATACTAATGTGCCACAAACAGGACTTTAATATCACCAACCATTCCCATTTTATTACGGTGTATCCATATAAATGGCCCACCCTGTACTTTAGTTTGGTGCTGAATTCCCTTTGAATTCATCTGGAATATCCAAAAAGATTTAATTCAAATAACTGTTGTAAAATTTAGAGAGCAGAACTAAAGTCTAACTCTAAACATATAGGTATATAATTAATTTTTTTAATTACTGTATGTTGAATTTTGTAATGTTTCATAACTTTAGAGTGTTTAGTGTTCAATTCATATCCAGTAAAAGACCAATAATGCATATGAATTAAAAAACAAAAACAAAACAGTTGGCACAATCTCTTTTTTTTCATTAAATAGAAGAGATACTATTTCTGAACTACCTCTAAATGGAACCATATAAACCACAGAGGACAACATAACCTCATAACCACATAATCATTCCTCTGTGCAATGACTGAAAGACACTCGAGGGGAACTAGAAATTGATTCTAAATCAGGGCACTGTGTCCCCAAATTACATACATACATACATACAGCAACTGTAAAAACACTCCATTAAACGTTACTTAGCTCAAAGTAACTCAAAGCCACCAAAAATTGAATTGACCATATTTAACCAGATGATACCTTCATTCTTTCTTATTTTGTCCATGATTGGAAATTATAGCCAGAGCTGTAAAATGGTTAACAATTGTGATTTGAAAATTATTCTCCAAGCTCATGTCTAGCGCACATATAGGTCTGGTTCCAATCTAAATGCTGGATGGTTAAGTAAGTTTATGTGACTAAAAAGCTGTGACAGCAATTCTTTCTATGACAGTTTCGCTCACTCACTCTTATTACGTGCAGGATAACAACTGCTGAAGAGATTTTATTGCACTTACGGTAACATAACGAATGAAAGTCCAGAATACAGCTTATTAGTTTAACACTGGTAAGAGATGGTACTGAATATCTGCAGATACCTGGAGCAGGGGTGGCATTGACTCAGGAGGTAGAACGGGTTGCCAATTATTCACAAGGTTGATGATTTGATCCATGACTTCTTCAGACCATAAGACCAAGTGTCCTTGGTAGTTAGAAAAGCAATGTATGAAGGCTTGAAAGTGGGTTGTATTAAAAAGCTCTTAAGTGTTTAATTAAAGAAGCACTATGCCCCCTTTCTGAATTCTTTCTTTCTTTTTTTTTTGCCACTATAAATGTTTGCATGCTGACACAAACAAATGTCAGGCTACAAATTGGATAAAAGTCATTTTTGAGACAAAATTATCATTATAGAGAAGATTTTCTTAGTTTTATTGTATGTTAAAGTCTTTTGGTTCTGGAAGGTTGTTCAGAAAAGTTAAAAAAAACAAAACAACACACTTTGGACTTTTGATTTTACTAGTTGGAATGTCAGCGATAACCAGTGACATGTGCTGTTAACATATAGGGCTAAGATCATGAAATTGGACTTACACATTGATAATCTGAGTGCAAAGGTTGTTAAAATGTTTTTCACATTCCTGATCTATGTGCATCCATATAGTGCTGTGTAAAAGTATTTGCCCCTATTTTGATTTCTTACTTTTTTTGCCTTCAGGAAATACTTTTTCACAACATTGCCAGTAACAATCTAATTACTCGTTATCAATTAAAGACGTCGGAGCTGGAAAACAATAGAATTATCCTTACTAATAACTTAAGCAGTCAGATGAAGACAGATAGTGCTTCAAATTTGAGTTTAGGTAGATGGACTCCCTAAACTCACTTAATGATGTTCTTCACTACAAAATCCATTTAATCAACCAGCAAATTCAGTGTAGTAACTTTAAAAAGTCACATCCATCAAAGCGTTCGTTTCTCTAAACAGGAGACAATAATAGATTTCTCTTCCCTGTGCACAGCAATCTGGCCCTGCCTGCTGCCTGAGGCTGACCTCTGCTCTGTTACACCACACTCTCCTTCTCGCAGTGTTACAGCCAGACCGACTGCACACTCTACAGCTTCTTACCAAGTATAGCATATGAGCTGGCAATGATTAAATGTAACATTATAAGGCCATTTTATTGCCATTTGCAGCAACATCAAGAGAAATATTTAATTACACATCAGCCAGTTGTCAGTACTGATGTTTTTCCTAGTTACGTGCACTGCTACGCTGACTCTCATGCTCGCTCAGGAAGTAGGAACACTAAAATATTAGTCCTGTGCAGTTTTTAAGCAGTTTCCCTCAACAGACTGTGTCACCACACTAAATCCAACCCCTATATGTCCATCCCTCTTCTCCTATAGTCAAGGTATTAGTCAGTAAGACTGTGGGGGTTTAGGCTGGAAAACAGCCCGCCTGAAGAGGAGCTACGAAAGAAGTGATGTTTACACAGCCGGCACAGACACGAGAAGTTTTAGATGAATAAATAATGCCTGGGATTAAGTCCCTCGCTATTTTTAGTTCCTCATACCCTGTGATTAGACCCTGTTGTTCTCCTGACTTTTTTTTAACTGTTATCCTAAAGCTTAACATGCTCTAGCTGCCATGGAAACTGCACCATTGTTATGAAGGCAGCTACAGTATATAGTGGAGGAGGGGAACTGAGGAGGAAACATTCAACTGCAGTTGTATGTTTGTTTTTTTCTAATAAAAATAAAAATGTGATTACATGACATGTAGTCTTAAGATTGAGACAATTAAAAATGATGAAATATAAAGACGTGCAGTGCAACTCTACCAAGGTATACGTAAAAATCACAACTAAGCAAAGCAATGATGGAAATCGCCCTCATCATCTCAGTCACATTAAACCAGGTGCACAGAAGGTCATGCATTTATGAGCGCAGACGAGGTGAAGCACGACACTGATATCAGCAGTTGGTTTTCAAAAAGCTACAATGTTTTTTTTTCTTCCTAAGCAGCAGCAGTGAAGAGAGAGACAGAGAGAGAAATGGAGGAAAAAGGGAGAGGTGAGACTGATCTAATGAGACAGTGTGATCACAGCCTCCTTTCAGATCTCACAAACATCCCAGGCAAATCTTCCGTCTTTCCCGCTGATCCGAGCGCCCTGTCTTCTCACCAAGGCTTCCTGCTTTTATGTTTCACAAACCAGACAGAAAAATTCATCAGTGTAGGCTTTTACTTTGTAGATAATTTGCTTTGGGGGGGGCAACAGAAACTGTCAAGGTCTTGTGCTACAAGTGTGGGCATGTACATAAAAACCTGGATGACTTGGTTGGTGCAAAAAAATCTCTTAAAAATGTTACAATTCCTGGGGGGGGGGGTTCTGGAAGCCAGAAACTCATCTTATCCCTTTATTCAAAAAAGAAAATGTACAAATGATTTACTAAACATCAATCACATTTAAGGCCCTATATTAATGGTACATGTTATTTCAGAGGGTTATCTTTCTGAAGGTGAAGTCACCTCCAAGTGAAACAGGCAACTGAACTGTCCAATTGTAGCTAAGCAACTAACCAGGCTTTGCAGGTATTTCAGCTTTCAATTTTTACACATGCCACAGATCTGTGCATTGTACTCTATTCATGGTACAGATTTTGCAGTGTGCATCTCTCTTTTAAACCTTTCCAAAAGTGATATAAGTAGATTACTTCGTTAAGTAGTAACCTAGTGTTACATTCAAAGCCAAGGAGTATTGTCTAACAGATCTGGCAGATGATTATGAATGCCGTCTAAAAGCCCTAGAGTCAAATTTTCAGTTGGAAGAGCTCTTTGTTTCTACGTAGTACTGTTAGAAATAAAACAAAAATAAATCTACTGCTGGCTCATCACTGTATATTTTATAAGGCTACAGAAGTAGGGGGTCCACTGGGTCATCGAGGCTTACTTAGACTCTTTGCCCTAACATCATGATTTAGGAATTCCATATTTTCTGGTACTTGGAAAAGAATTCCAGGTCCATAAGTTCCAGGTGACACGAGAAAAGGCCCCTTTTCCACTGGGAGCCAGTGGGGATATGTTTAAGCTAACATGAGAGGCCCAACACTCTAACGACAGTTGGTTTACTGATGTATCCTCAGTGTTAAATGAAAATCATCATTTAGAATTATACAAAGCATAAATGTGTTCTTTGTTAGCAGGATAAGAAAGGTGTGTATCTTTCATGAGGAAAAACAAGGATTTTCAGTATCACAATCATTCAGTCCTAATAGAAAGAAAGTATCCACAACATAACAAGGATTTTGATATCATTCAGCTATACTGTTTACTGCTAAAGTCCAAGTAGTACTTCACATCAAAGCCCTTTTAAGCAAACCACCTTCTCTGTTATTAACCGTGTTTAATGTGCTGTGGCAACAAAAACAAGCCTTTCTATAAAACGAGGCCCATAAAATGGGCTCCACTTTGCCAAATATGAGACAGATTGAGCAGCTTTTCATAAGGGTCAATCACAACAACAGAACACCCAGCTATTTACAGCAATTAGCGCACTTGACAGAAAGCTGTAGAGAATAGCTGGCAGGCAGCGCTGGCAAAAGCTTTGGGGATGATCTGAAGAACAGACTGTTTTGGGGGAAGTACGACTTTTGGACGTCATGTTCTGATTACGAACTGATCTCGACCGTGCGTAAATAAGCTCCCCAATTTGATCCATTGGAAAGGTCAAACATTAGAAAATCACATTGTCAAACCCTACAGAATGACCTATTTTTTTGTATTTCACCATTCATTACACAGCTGTTGCTATTGATCTCTGTGGTGTTTCTAATTAGACTAAGTGAAGGTGAGAATGGATTGGTGGCTTCGGTGTCTGATCTTTACTTGCCCTTTACAGGTGAACACACACAACGTTATCTATCTTCTAAGTAGGAATTCTACTCAGGTTGTGAAAAGTGTTTCATCTCCTTGATTTCTTGTAATAACTCTGATGATGCCAGGGTTACTGTGAAGCTTTTAATGAAAAGCCTTCATTGTAACTATTAATTTAAGGGTATCTGTATTTGGGATTTGGTGACAAATGTAAGGTTCAACACTGGAGCTTGACCCATACCATCAACTAACAGTAAGGATGTCCCCATCTTTATCTTTGCATTTTTCTATATACATGGCTTACAAAATCACAATGCTTCCTTTAATGAACCACCAAATTTTCTTAAACTATCAACCACTTAGACCAGAGGTCTCAAACTTGCAGCCCAGGACCACTAGCAGCCCACATCACCGCTACTTGCGGCTCATTGATGTGAAGAAGTATAGTGCAATTTGGCCCTTGAAGTTACTTTTTTGTTAAGGAGGATTTGTTTTTTGTTAAGTGCAATGTTAAAATAAGTTCTTTAAAAAGAAAAAAAAATATTTAACATGAAGGCAATATGAACAAAGAGTACAAACATGTTGAGCGATTGGCTGTGTTAGTTCAGTGAGAGAGTTATTTGTAAAGAAAACTATTTTCACTAGCAGTCAAAAACTAATGTTTACCTTTATGTCTGCATTTTTATTTTGTTAAAAATAAACTAAATGATAGCAGAAGTGCTGCCACACATCTGGCCAGAAAGAGAGCACCAATGTGTTTATTTGGTAGTTCAATGAAAGGCTTCAGCATCGAAATGGATAATTGATTAATTAAATGACAGACAACTATAAAAAAAAGAAAAAAGAAAGAAGAAAAATGAACTTACAAGTACACTAATATAGATGTCTTTGAACTTAATGTTACAATACTTATAATACTTATAAGTATTTCTTATTTGGGTTACTTCATTACAAAACATTAATTTTAAGAGTTTGATCCAACTTCTAGAGGGGTCCTCCAGGAATAACATGGTAAAAAAGTTAAACACGTAAAAACCCATGCAAACAGATTAACAAAGGAAACATACAGTACTGTGAAAAAGTATTTGCCCTTTCCTAATTTCTTACTTATTTCACAATCTACAGAAACGTAACAGATGAGAGACAACGTCACGGTCATCCGTCTGTCTGGAAAAACCCCCCAACTATTTTTAAGGCTTCGGGTGAGAACCATTATCCACAACTAGAGAAAACTTTTAGCAGTGCTAAACCCTCCCAAGGATAGCCAGCCTAGCAAAAGCTACTCTAAGAGTGCATCAACCACTCATCTAGGAGGTCACAAAAGAACCCAGAAGAACAACATCTAAAAAACTACAAGCCTAGCTTTTTCTTGGTTAAGGTGAGTGTTCATGACTCGACAATAAGGAGACTGGAGACTGGGCAAAAACTGTCATCTAGAGCTGGGCGATATGACCCAAAATTCATATCTCGATATTTTTTAGCTGGATGGCGATATAAGATATATCTCTCGATATTTTTTTAAAGCCATAAAGTAAGAACAAAAAGAGAGTTCTTAGTCAAAGCTGTGTCCCAGATGTCACACAGGCACTTTTATTAACATACAGCATAGATGTACATGAAAAAAACTACTCAAAAATAAATTATGAGCATTTATTAAATAATGATGCTCTATAAATAAAAGAAAACTATGTTGTTTTGTGCATAACAAAGAACTCACAATTGTGCAGTCAAAATGTAAACTAAAAGACGCTGAGCATAATAACATAGACAGATTTCACAGCTGCTCTGTTCCCAACTTCTACTGCGTGACTGACAGCCTGGAGTTTGAAATCCGCTTCGTAACCATGTCTCTGGACAGGTGCCATTTATGGTCCTTATACACACACAATACGGTAATATTACGTTGAAGCACAGTACGTATCACTCCGCGAGGCTCCTTGGTAGCCGTAATGCTCCGACAATCCATCAAGCGGTGCAGCTCCGTAGCTTACCAGAGTCGAACTAAAACATTTTTTGACAGATTGCTGAGCGCTGTGTATCACATAAAATCGGTTCGTGGTCATCAAGCACAACCAGAATTCATACAAAAGGCGCGCAGTCAACTTTTGAGAAAATGAAAGGATTTCAGGCCGTGCATGGCGTTAGGGTGGCTAGCTCGTTAGCGTGGTTAGCTCGTTAACACATTGACGCCGTCCAGCCCCACGCGCGGGGCGATGCGCAGTAACTCATTAACGGAGATTTGCCGTGTCCATCTTGTCGCTGCCTGCAGGTGAAGCGATGGGGGAGGAGGGGGAGTTGTGTTCAGTGAAGGAGAGGCGAGGCCGAGTAACATTGCGTAAAGACAAAAGTGGACGAAAGAGGCAAACTTGCGGCTCTGCAACTATAATTATAACGTAACATAGACTATATCGATAAAAAGGATATTGTCACATCTTATATCTCGTATAAAAATATATCAATATTTTTAAAAAACTCGATATATCGCCCAGCTCTACTGTCATCTACAATTTAGTTCAAGATTTAAACTATTGCATACCAAAAAGAATACAAACGTGCATCTCACATTTGCCCAAAAAACATTTTGATGATCCCCAAGACTTCAGAGAAAATATTCTGTGGATTGACACGACAAAAGTTGAATTTTTTTTGGAACATCTGCGTCCCACTACGTCTGGCATGAACACAACATTTCACAAAAAGAACATCATACCAAAGTCAAACATAGTGGTGGTAGTGTGATGGTCAGGAGCTGCTTTGTTGCTTCAGGACCTGGACAACTTGCTGTAACTGATCGAACCATGAGTTCTGCTCTCTCCCTAAAGGAGAATGTCTGGCCATCAGTTTCTGTCCTGAAGTTCAAGAGCACTTGGGATGACAATGATCTAAAACACAATTACAAGTCTATCTCTTAATGGCTCCAAAATAAAGTTTGTTGAATGGCCAAACCAAAGTCCACACTCAAAAACTCAAGAAATCTCCAATGTGGCTGAATTTTAAAAATTCTGCAAATAAGTAAGTTGGAAGTTATCACAAATGCTTGACTGCCCACACTGGCACGATCAGTTATTAGTTTTAGAGGGTAATTACTTTTTACATAGGGCCAGGTAGGTTTGGAATCTAATGAAATCATATAAAAAGTGCATTCTGTATTTATTCGAGTTATCTTTGTTTAAAAAAAAATAATTTATTTAAAAATCTGAAATGGAGCACATACTTTTTTACACAGCAAAATATGGTGCACATGGATCAGAAAAATTAGAAAACATTTTAAGTCTTTGGACTCAGAACTTACAGACTGCTAATCTATTTCATGACCTTTGCCCTATATATTAACGATTCATGCGAATAGCTATCATGTTACATGATAGCTTTTTGTTTATCATTTATAATCCCACTGGTAATATTAAGAGTCCAAAAAGCTATTTGCTAACTTTTTTCTAAACAACAGTCCAAAACCACAATTGATACACAATAAATCTGAGAAATTTTGACAATAAAGAACATTGATAAATTGCCTTTTATCCAAATTTTGGCAAGACAATTATTATACTATGTATACAGTCTTAAATTAGTAATATCCATTGCTACAAAGTGCATGCATGATGCAAGGAGGACAGTGCATACTGCTGTCATATCAATATATTGGCATAAAGCCTGTTGTTTTGCAAAGTGCAACCAAGGCCATCATCCACCCTGAGGCACCCTCTGAAGAGAGTGTTGTGTCAGCAGCGATGTGGCACAGGCGGATGCAGCTACATGTGCTGCCCAGGCACGATGGCGACCAACAACAGACCTCTGGCACTCACTGACAACAACCCTGGCAATTGGGGCATTGGTCCACACAAATACACAGGCGCACACAGAGGTAGAAAGCTGTCACCCTATGTCAGCAGAGGCGTCTCACTTCTGTGTTGGGTTTGTTGTGACTAAAGCTGCACTAACCTCCTAATCTTAACTTAACAGTGATAGAAGAGGATTTTAGAGCCACTTCTAGATTTACTGAAGTTTAAACTTAGCAAATATAGCAAAGGGCATTTTCCCAGCATTTCCTTTAGCTTCTCCTGAAAACCCCCCCCAACTATATCCCAGTGCCCAGGCATGAAATATGGCTAAAATATAACCTGTTTACCCACATCAGGAATTCACCACGTTGAAAAGTGCAAGGCCAGCTGTCATCGGCTGTATATGTGTGCTATAGTTTCAACAGAGGAATAATGGTCAGCATTTTCAAGCCGTCTCTCCAGAAAGAACCCCTCAAAGAGATAGAAAAATAACAGCTGCCGGGTTGCAGCTTTAACTGTGTGTGTCTAGCACATCTCCAGTTTTCAAAGTGACAGAAATGGACACATTACAGCCTAATCTGACACCAGAAAGGTGTGAGTGTGTGGATTTTTTCTTTTTGAAAACAGCTATTAGCTACAAATAACATTATGAGCGAGGTGAGGGTGAACCACAATACCAAACAGCTTACTATAAAGCCCCACAAAGGCAAGGAGAGCAGCAGATTCAGAGAATAAAGTATGTTCATCATTACTAAGGATACACTGATACACAGTTCTGACTACAAAAAAGACAATGGCCAATCTAAGCAGCTGAATTTATTCAGTTCAATTCTGTGTCTGCAGCGGTGCACCGGTTGTTGCCAACCCCTTGGCAACCCCCATTTGCTAGGGATAAATGTGTATTCCGAGACTGGTTGGCATGTGGTTGCTGGAACTTGGACATATGATTGCAAAGAGTACTGCACCAAAAACCTTCTTATAATCGCCTTGGTTGCTAGGAGAATGCAAATAACCACCAAGCAGTCATGAAACTTGAAAATCTGCAATGAAACCCAGGAACAATGTTTGATATGGCACCACAAACCTCTTTGTGACCAGTTTTACCTAGCATAGAGCAAATTTCCTAGTTGCCAAAGGAATCCCAAGCAGGACTTCCATACATTCATATAGCTTTGTAACCACTTTCACGTAGTAACAAGCAACCTCCAGCAGTAGGCAGTTGCCAACTACCAATAACAATGGAATTATTCAATAAAGACTCTCACATTGAAATAGTACTAGTCTAAAAACCTTTTGAGTTCTTCAAGGTTCAATGAATATTTGTTCAGAACATTAGTTGTATAATGGATGTCTCTTCTCTTTCCCTTTGAGAATTGGAACAGATCACAAATCTACAGTGGGTTTAACTGTTAAAAATTAGAATGTTTTAATTAAGCATTTAACATTTTCTAATATTTCCACCTTGCTGCCATATGTAGATGCAAATGTGCCAAGTTGCCAGGCACAGCCACACCGAGGCCTCCTCAACCAAACTCTTCTCAATGGTGGCCACTGAAACACCATTCAAACTGCATCTGAACCTTTCACTCTTTGACAGCCTCTTCATTTACCAATCAGCAGAATGAACTCGTCACATGGTTGATGTCTGACAAACTGTTTTGAGATGCTGTGCCTGTTTCTGGGGCAGTAAGAATCTCACGCTATAATTACAGAGAAAAACGAAGCAGCGGATTTTATTGTATGGTCTGTTACACTGATAGGGTCATTGACCTGTGGATTTGATGGATGCCTTGGGAATTACAAAAAAGCCTTTGTCTCCATAGCAAACCATCCATTTCATCGACTGTTCCCTTCCCATCTAATCAGTATGGATAAGCTGGCAGCAGGAGAGATGACACTGATGAACCCTCGTCCTTTCCCATAGAGTCAGGCAGTGGCATGCTGGGGGAGGTCTATGAAGTTTTGTTGCCACCCCACTGCCTTGCATCAGGCAGGGCTGCTGCAAAAACAGGCATGAAGAGGTTGAGGTCAGAACAGTCTAACACAACCCTCTGTTCCTATTATCATCTGCTGTCCTCTGCATCTCAGCAAAACATGACTGCCATTTCATATGCCCTCCACAGCCAGGTGGGAAAAGAACTGACTGACATGTTTTAATGGCAGAAAGATAAAAGTAGCAGCAGCTAAATGGCAGCAAGCCATAGGTCACAGTAAAGGGCAACAGGGTTTACAGAAGTAGCGGCTTGGACTACACTCTTATAGGTCACTGGTCAATACATAGGAATAATGAATGACTTGCATTTTGCACAGAAAATTACTGTTTCCAACCTCAAATAGGCAAAACCCATAATCAACGGGAATTGCATTCAGCACCTGGTGGTAAAACTGTTAGCGACAGGCGACACTTAGCTGATGCCGTCTCTCTCTTGCAGCAGAGAGACGAAATTCCAACTTTAAAAGTGGGTCCATCTTCATCAAAACTTCATCCATCTTTGAGCACAATTCTAAGGCAGACAGCAGATGTGTTCACACATCGCAGCTTCAAAACAACATGTGTTCCTTTATTTTCAGTCTTAAACTATGAAATTGTAGAAGGGCCAGAGCATAAGTCTCACTGAAACATTCTGGGCATTCCCCTTTAGGAATTTCTGGTAGAGAGCAGAACTCGTGGTTCCATCAATTATGGCAAGTTGTCCAGGTCATGAAGTAGCAAAGTATCCCTAGATCACACTACCACCACCATGTTTAAAATGCTTTGTTAGTTTCATGTCAGATGTAACAGAAAGCTTCCAAAAAATGAAACAGACCTCAACAGTCCATATAATATTTTCCTAAAATTCTTGGGGATCATCAAGGTAGATTTTTTTGGCAAATGTGAGCTGAGCTTTTGTGTTCTTTTTGGTCAGCAGTAGTTTTCTCCGTGACACTCTTCCATGGATGTCAATTTTGTCAACCCTCTTTCTTATTGTTGAATCATGAACATTCACCTTTAACAGAGGCAGGAGAGGTCGGAAATTCTTTTGACGTTGTTCTGGATTCTTTTGTGATTTCTCTATGACTTGTTGATGCATACTTGGGATAATTTTGGTAGGCTGGCCACTCCTGAGAAGGTTCACCTCAGTTCAAAGCTTTCTGTTTGCGGATAATTGCTTTCATCTTGGTTTGCGGGATACCTAAACCCTAATAGATTTGTAATCTAACTGAGGGGGGTGCTGCTATTGAATTATTTTTTTTTCCAAAAGTTTGTTTTTCCCATCTCCAAAAAATAGGGTTAGGGTTATTAAATCTCAAAGGGCTAAAAGAAGTTAACAAAGTG
The DNA here is from genome assembly GCF_001858045.2 of Oreochromis niloticus. NCBI lineage: Eukaryota > Metazoa > Chordata > Actinopteri > Cichliformes > Cichlidae > Oreochromis > Oreochromis niloticus. The sequence goes on along the minus strand of NC_031985.2, from coordinate 33,471,138 downwards.
CCTCCAGCAGGATAACCATCACCAGTCATGACTGCCCTTCTCTGAGCCAAGTTCTGATAGAGGTTTCTTCCTGTTAAAAGGGAGTTCTTTCTTCCTGCCGTTGCCAAATGGTTTGTCATAAAGGATCGTCTGATTGTTGGTGTTTTCTCTCTAAGGTTGTAGGTTCTTTATCTTCCCATACAAAACGCTTTGAAGCAACTATATAAATAAAAATAAACTGAAAGTGAAACGAGATGATCATTTTCAAATTAGATTCATCAGCTTTGTGGATACAGTCATTTCTAAATGCATTGATTTTTTTGTCAGGATTTTGTCAGTTACTTATAAAACACTGAGCCGAGTTGATTTCTTTGCAAAGTGCTGCATAAATAAAGTCTGATTGATCATTGGCATACTTGATATTCTGACGAACATGTCATTTGTGTGTGTGTGTGTGTGTGTGTATGTGTTTTTTATCATAAACATTTTTATAACAATTATTATTTAAATGTATTTGTGGCTGGTGTGGTTTGTGGCTCAGCTGCAGGGAATGAGTGGAGCAGCGGGTTCAGAGTGTGGTGTCAGGGAAGGCTGGTTTTCGCAGCCGGCGAGCATCATCTAATCATGCCTTCCCTATTTCAGTAGCGGCCGGGCCACAGAGGAGGAGAGAGCTGCTGGAGCAAAGAGCTGGTGCAAAGTCGGAGCAGTGAGCACTGCAAAGTGTTGAAGCGCACAGTGAAAAGCCACAGAAACACTGTGAATAAAATAAAAAGCAAAATGCGAGCTTCTGAGTCGCGTCGGGTCCTTTCGGTTACAGTATTGTTACTTACATACTAAAATATCTGTATAACCCAATAAGAAAACAATATCTCCAAAAAGTCAGAGAGCCATGTTGTCATTGCTCCATTATTGTATTGGTGTGTGTGTGTCTATCGTTATCGGTCAGTTTTAATAATGCATCAGATTAGTTTAGTGGCTCAGTTGTTAGCTTTCTCCTGCTGTTTGCCATTTACAACCTCTGAGTTTCATCTTCTTTACTGCAAGTTGATAAATGCCACCACTATAAGTTATTAAATAGTAACTCTAGTGGGTTAAATTGGTGGATGAACCTTTTAGAATAACAGCAATTACTAATTACATTTTTTTAAAAAACGAAACGCTAGAACTACTGACAATGGTGCATTTTAGCTTGATAAATGGCTTATAGCTAACCTCCATACTGTAAATTTGTTATGTGTAATCTATGATAAATTAGTCATTAAAGTTGCTGTTGAGAATCATTCTAAAGTGTTTTTTTAGTGCTCAAGAAGTAAATCGCTATATAAAAGCGAGTCCATTTATCATATATTGTAAACTAATCCCTCCAATCTTCTTTGCCAACCAACTTTTCAAGTTTTGAGATTTATTATAGAATTTTGCTCAACACAACACATTAGCTTTTAATATCTTTGGTCTAAAGATCATTAGTGTTGTTTAAACTTCGATACACGCTGGTTCTTACTCAGTCCTGGCTTTTAATGAGAGGAACTGTTAGATAAGAGCTGAAGATAAGCTGCTCAGCAATATGGAGGCCACTGAAGATTAAACAGTTTTACAGGTAGAGCAGTCACCTGCTTACTGATAACAGTGGCATGCTTGGTCCTTCTAAAAGATAAAATTAGGCTGACTGGAACTGTTCAGGAGGTGACTGATAAAGGACTGAGCCACGAACCACATCTGGCACTTTTGGGACTGCGAAATCACAACAGGTGGGAGGAGAGCACGGTGTGATGCCGTCATCTGTCTGCCATCATCAACGTTAAAACAAAGTGACGTAAAGACTGATTCTCAAGAAACACCAGGATGTAGTACAATCCTTCCACTCCTGCATCATATAATGCTTACACAAGTACATTTGAAAAGCTTCAAAACTTTTATTTTTGTATTTTACCAACATCAGAGCTGGTATGATCACTATTTAAGAAAGTTATTTTTTTATGTAACAAAATGGTCAATTCATTTAAGCTGCATTTATTATCAAATGTAAGAAAACAACATATGTTAAAAGCGACAAGAGAGCCTAATAAGAGCTAAAATAAGAGCCTACTTTAGCTACTTTTTTTGGTTTCGCTGTTCATTTCTTTTGGTTGATTCTCACTGCTCTCATTGATACTGTGTTTAGCAAAAAGTAGAGCCTGACTGATTTATTGGCAGACCAATATTATTGGAATTATCTTAGCTATTTGGTGATCTATTGGCATCAGCATTTAACAAATTACCAGAGGGCATTTTTGCAACTTCCTAGGTAGGGCTGTGCAATATGACCAAAATCTCATATCCCGATATAAGACATCTATCATCCCGATAATGATATAAATCACAAAAATTTAACATTTTCTGCAAATTCTGTAAATCTCGGGCAGCTCGACTTGCGTAATGTGTTTCCAGCTGGACATCGTGTACCTGGAGTTGAGTGTTTTAACCAATGCATGAAACGATACATTTTTAGACATAAGTTGTAATGGCCGCCGTTTTCTTTGTGAGTATCTATTACACAGCGTGCTGCGGGGAACAGCCTGTTCTAATGTTTGAGTCTAAGGTTTATTTTTTAGCACCTGATGGCTCTTTTTTGCTTCTCATCCGTAAATACTCTGCATACTCTTTCACATGATTCAGTTTATTTTGAAAAGTCTCAACAGGATCTTGAGCTTTATTGTGAAAGGTTTATGTGGAAAATAAAAAAGTGGACACGCGATGGTTTTACCGTTGTTGTTGCTAACGACAACACATAAAAACAGGCGCTTGTCCGTCCGTAGTGTGGTTATATTAAATATAAGAGAAAGAGAGAACTTTAGGAAATTAATATAGCCACTACAGTGACCATCAAAACGATGAAAAAAATATTGCCATAAACAGTTTATTTTGCGACACCACAAAACAAACGATAGAGTAAAATGAAACGATAGATGTTTTTATATCGTCATACGATATATATCGTTATATCGAACAGCCCTATTCCTAGGTGGCAACACATGTTTGGAATATCACAAGCACAATAACTATCTGCTCTGACCAGAGTTGGCAGAGCATGAACAAGAATAAAGGTATCTTGTTCAGGCCAAGTTATAGCACATAACCTAAGATATATGCTCTTCATTACCCAGGCTTCTGTCATTATGCTTTGGTCCATGATAAAATGGAACTCATTTGCCATTTTGTTTAAAGCCCAATATAGGATTATATGTATATAGGAGTTTTAAGATCAATGTCAGTAACAATATTTGGTGATTTTAAAAATCCAATATTCTAATATATCAGCCAGGATTAATTTTTTTTGCACTTTTAGACACACGAAGCATAAACAGATTTGCCTAACATTTGTTATGTGTACTTTACACTTTGATGGTCTCCAAACAGCTGGTTGTTGCGTTTATGTATGGGGTTTCAAACATATGTGTTGCTAATACTGCTGAGTTCCCTGCTGGTGGAAAACAATGTAAAATCATGTACAATGTTAAATTTTCCCTTATTAGCAAATACATCACCAAATAGTTAACATCGGTCAACAATACTGGCCTACCAATAAAAATCAGATCGGATCTATTTTTTGTTTTACAACGAGAATTACGCAACTGTTACCCACTTCCAAATTTCTGGTATCATACTGGGGGTTGAATGAAACGTAAACAGCCCCACTTAGTAATGATATTATTCTTCAGATACTTAGAAACACAACTTTAGATAAATGCTAGTCTTGCTGAGGCAGTTGTTTGCCAACACTGCTGTGCTTATACAGTATAAGTACGTCAATTTTTTTTTTACATTAAAAGGATTCCTTTTCTAGAAGAACTAATAAGTTACAATAAACATGACCAAAACTAAAAAATAAATGAATAAAAAATAATAACAAAAAGCCCAGGGTTTGGCAATCTTTACAAAAGCGCTATTTTACAACAATTTCTGACATAAAAAACAAAAACGTACGGAGCCTTGAGACATAATGGAGCGTTACAATACCTGTTTATTAAGCCATGTCTATTGTCTCAAAATATTTTTACCTGTTGTAACAAATTTTCTGATGTTGGAATAAATAAAGTACCAGTACATGCGGTCTAATTCAATTCAATTTTATTTATACAGTGTCTAATGACAACAATAGTTGCCTCAAGGAGCTTTATACTCTAAGGTCTAATCTTATCTTAATGTAGTCGCCCCTACATATTTGGTATAAATTATATATATATTAATATTCTACCACATGTGACTATTCTGCAGTTGGCTGGTTAGGAGGATTATTTAGCACTTTATAAAATTATTAACTATAATCACTGTGATATTTGCTTATTTTAAATACTAGAAAAACAGAACAACAGTGAAAAAGAAAATATGTGTAGGCCTACACTGAAATGGAGTAACCAGAAAGCTCTGCAGGCCACTTTGAGCCTTACCTGTCTAAGAACAAATAAAATTAAAAGTATTCCATTTCATAACAAATAATTTATTTAGCAGTCCAACAGCTTTGAATATAGTCAATTTTAATTTAATGAAGACAAACTATTTATGTGTCTACATCCACTGCTATTGAGGTTCAGCAAAATTAAGAGTTTAATTTTCACATTCCTTTAGTGGTTTTGTCAAAAACAAAGGGAGCCACTGGTTTGAGACCGCATTGCCCACACAGTGTGATTGACAGGTATCACTGAATCACAGAGACCAAAAAAAAAAGCCCCACTGGTGCCAGCTACTGATCAGAGGCCAAGAACTGAGGCTGATTCTCAAACATGACCTCATGGTGATGTAATTACAAGAGGGTGAGATCATAAATCAAAACCAAGTGCCTTGGAGCTAAAATGACTTTTAAAAATGGGGAGGATCTGCTAACACCCAGGCCGACCCCAGACTGCAATTTTTTTACCTGACATTGTACAACTATGATTCACTACAGAGCTCGTGCAAGACGATGCAACACAGAGAGGCAGGCAGTCAGACAGGGTTTTAAATCCTGAGCTGTTTTGGGAACATTTTTAGCTTCACCAAAGCAAAGACTGAGGCTTGTTCAAGACCCTTTGCTCACTCGTGGGTCTGACACACATATGAATGTGAAATGACGGTGTGCTGAGGATAAGGACAAAGATAGCAAGGCTATTAAGAGTTTAGTAGATTAAAGGGTTTAACAGTGTCACCTGTTAATATATAACAGGCAGGTATGAAGCATTATGAAAGATTAATTTTAGTGAAGGTTTAGAGTTTACAGCCTCTCGTAGTGGTGTTTGTGGTACATTATGTATCTTTATCCTTATGAAAAAAAAGGTGTCTTTTAAAATGAAACCAAAAGCCTGTTCTCCTACGAACATTCATCCATGTTTTCAATCATTTTAAACGCAGCCTGAGAATTATCCTAACACTTCATGCCTGAAGGTCACAGTTTACCCACCTTTTAATAAACCAAAGCAGATAATCCAGCTGCCATCAACCTCTCTGCTGGGAGCCTGTGGCATTTTCATATGAACAGCTGATGCGCTCAGTGGTACCAGCTCATACGGAGGTGACAGGTATGCTGCTGGAGTTCACACCTGTCAACGTTTATAATAAGGTGCTGTTCGGTTTGAACGAGCCTTCTGCTGGTGCCAGATGTGAGTGCTGCTGGCAGATAAGTCGATTGCTCCTGTTGCTTTCTCTCTGTCTTTTTTTAACCACTTTCGGTGCACATAATGGCTCCAGCATGCCACACTGATTCCACCCTGCCTTTAATCTATGGAACCAGCAGCTTTCCTCTCCTGCAGTCTGACTCTAAGACGGAGGCACATGAGCAGGCAACAGTCTGCTGTCCTACCTGTGGAGCAAAACAGGTGTAGGTATATGTGCGCAACGACGAACACTCACCAACTGATTTCAGTGCGCTTCAGGCGAGGGGGGGTAGAAGGGACCTCCAAGGAGTAAGAAGTTGGAATTAGCCACCAGCCACCATCTTCCGCAGGGACGAAGAAGAGAAAGTGCGCAGTGTCAGGGAGTCCGTCCGATACGACACACCACACCGCCTCATTTCAGATGACAGCGCCGGACCCGCGGCATGGTGGACTAAATGATGAGCGGTGACAGCACACGGACAGAGGAGCGCTTAACTGCGCGCTCAGCAGCGGCAACAAGGAGGCGGGTCAAGACTCACGCGCTTAGGCCGTAGGATACAGGAAGAGAGGGGAACTCGGCCTTCAAAATAAGAGCAAGAGCAAGCGTTAGCAAAAGTGGAAGACTGATTCGCAGAAAGCACGATCTGACATAAACAGAAAGATTAATTGAATATATGGATAAAAAAAAATAAAGCAGTACTGAAGAAAATTATTACTTGTAATGTCAAGTAATTTTACACTGACAGCAAATCCGCTTTGTATTTAATGGACGACAGTTATTTGTTATCATTATTATTATTATTATTATTATTATTGTTATTATTATCATTATTGTTGTTGTTGTTGTTAATAATAATAATAATAATAATAATAATAATAATAATAATGATACTAAGTTAAAGGGCAGACATGTCCAGCTGAGTGTAAGGAGGTGCAAAGTGCAAACCAAAACACAAGTGTAAAAGAAAGGCAGCCTTACATAATAACCTTTGTAAGCATTTGGCTAGGTATCATTTTCTACTTACCAAATAAATATTGACCCTCTTCTCTTCCTTAATTTCTGAAAAGCCTTCATGGCAAAATTATCACAGATTTTTAATAATCATCAAATTAACACAAACCAATTATCGTGATCAAAACAGATTCTACTTCTTAATATTATTGAGTTTGCCTTCTGTAATCTGAATCGCTTTATTTTATTTTGAAGGTACACTGTGCTACAGTTTCCGTTGTTACTTTTCTTTTCTGTGCTTAGTCTTGTGGTTCAAAGGTTTGTACCATTGTTTTATGAGTGAGGGGTGCGCCTTTTTTATACGTTTAGGTGATCATAAGCAGTATCGCTTGTTTACATGCCCTTTGACTAAATCAGATAAGTCCGCCATATGTCTTCAGTCCGAAATACCACAAACATTTCAATCCTTCCTATTGCAGAGATTGCAGTAAGACTGCAATATGCATGCCAAGGCTGTTTATTGAGGCTTCCACCTTAAAACATTAAGAGAAGAAGAGCGATGCTGTAATAGCAAAGCGCTTTCTGAGGTTGTTTTAGTCAACAGGCAATTTTACACTAAATATTTTGTTCCGTGGACCTCTTATTATGGCATCAAATGACATCTAGAACAAGTCTAATGACAGGACACGGAATGTTTGGAAAAACATCGGATTGATTATAGTCATGATTTTATGTATCAAAGGGTTTGATTTGAATATATTTTTTTATCTGGTAGAGAAAGCAAGTGTGAAGAGGCAGAAAATAGATCCTTGCACCGTAACAAATTACTCACAGCTGAACACCTTCACTGCGTCCCTGAAGGTCAGGCACACAAACAGATGGAGGTTTGCACCCTACTGCTTTAAACTCACTGCCCGACCTTCACAGTTTTTTTTTTTATTTACGTTTTATTTTCTTTTTTTTTTAAATTTGTGCTATAAGCTGTAAAAAATCAAATAAACATTTATTTAACATTTCTTTACCATAAAGACATTAAATGTTAAGGCATTTAAAGGAACGCTATAAAATGATCAAAAATGGATGACGATACAACACCCTATGGTTTTAGAGAACACTCATTAAAACAGACACGATGTACAACATAAAAGGGAACATGTTTTTTATGTAATAAAATCATTGTTAATAATAATAATAATAATAATAATAATAATACTATTTCACATTGTCTTTCTGTTTTTTTATTGACTATTCTTTTTACTTGGCCATAGTTCACTGACAAATTTAGTAGGGAATTCTAAGCAATCGTGACGTACATTTTGGTTTAGGTGTTTGAAGGCCTGTAATAGACGGGCGTTTTCGCTATTGCCCATTACCACATAATTGGTCACATTTCTGGAGGGACAACTCACGGATCCAATCACAATAGGTTTTGAATGGCCAAAAGCCAAATATCTGGTTATTAACAGTAACGCCCAAGAGAAAACTGTACGCGCAGTTTTACCCAATTTAGCCAAGCAGTGCCGGAAGTACAGTCGATTGGCCGTCAAAGTAAAACAGAGCAGCTACAGTTTTAACAGCAACAGGATTATTTGTATTTCACATGAGGGTGTAAACTAATGCAAATATGTATGAATAACTGAAATATTTGTGTTTTCAGTTATGGATTATACCTGAATTGTGTACGTGCAGACAAAGCACTTTTAATTTGAAGATCTCGTGCGGACGTCAGTCAGTGTGTTCCGTGTAATTGACCTGACCCCATTGTTTTGCGTCAGTTTCTTCCTGAACTTTTCGAGCTTTGAGGACTTTTATCGAGACTGTTACGGAATAAAACATCATGGGTGCTTGTTTGGCTCTGGGTTCACTCGCAAATTGTGTAAGTATACATTTACCGGCTGTCGTGTTGGCAAATGAAATAGTTTTTAAACGTCTTTATTTATTTGTTTTTGGCTAATTCTTTTGCCTTGCTCTACTAGGCAGGCCGACATTAGGCATTGGTAATGACACAACTTCAAGTGAAACTGCTAAAATTAGATTAGTTTCCTTTAGCCTACTGGCAAACTCACCACTACACGTGTCCTGTGACTTTTACTTTGATCTTATACATTCTTTAATGTTCTAAAGAAATCTGTGCTGGATAGTTGAATTCGAGGGACGTCGGAATTATCAACTTTCTGAAGCGTTTTAGCAGACAAAGTGAGTAACTTGGTTTAGTGTTTTAGAGTGATGATGGAATGGTGCGCTTAGACTCGTGGAGAAAGGTTTGCGGTTACGACCCACATCATTTCAGTCAGTAAGTCAGTAGACGACGCTGCTAGCTGTCCAAGGTGGAGTTTCGCAGATCTAAAGTCACGTGCACCGTTAAAAAAAAAAAAAAAAAAGAGCATCACTGTTTGTGCTGTTCATGTGCAAGTGATGATCTAGTTTTTGAGACTTCTGGCACAACATATTGTGATGAAAACAAACGTTTTTAATGAGCTGTTCAAACTGAAATCAAACGTAAGTGAAGACGTCATTCAGTGGGAACTGATTAGATTACCCCTCGGCAATTTGAAGATCGTGATCTGTGTTTCAAAGCATATACAAAACCTCCAAGACAACGTAATTTTGAGCTTTTCAAGCGCTACTTTAACATTTTATTTGTTTATTTTAACTGCCATATTCAAATATCGGATCCAGGGTCGGTAGCTATAACACTAAATCCTGTCAAAGGTTGGAACATTTAAAGTAGCAGAGATGGTTCTGCAAGGAAAATGTAGCGAACGAATGTCCTAAAATAAAATCCAAGCTTGCAGCTTTTGAACTTTTGACTTTTTAACACACTCAGATGACGTCACTTCCCCATCGCGGTGTCACCTAAAGCAACAGTGGTGTGTTTTGGGCGCAGGAATACGTTGTGATGTGGTGGACCATAGCTCACGTCAACCAAAACCGAAACTTTTTTTTTTTCATTCTGATGACCGCATTTGCCATGAAGAGGAAATCATTCATGCTGTTAAGGACAGCGTCTGAGATTTATTGCAGTTTCTAAGAGTTGGAAATGTGGAAATGACTACAGTGTGAAATATAGTACAGTATTCTGATTCCAAGAAGCCAGACATTGCTTTTTCACTCTCTTTGTTAGTCCAGTCGTTGTACCTGTTTATTTAATGGGGAGTGTTTTGTTTTTTTTTCTTTTTTTTGGGGGGGGGGGGGGCTTGTTTTTTTGGTTTGTTGACACACTAACGCTGACCTAAAATTATTCAAGCATACAAACGCACCTCAGTCAGAGAGTTGAACCAGTTTTGTGTCTACACATAACAGATACATTAGCAAAGAAAACAACTGCCAATTCCTGGTCTTCCTGGATAAAAACATACACTACCAGTCATGGATTGTCCTCCCCAGAGCTCAGATCTCAACATTTGTGAACCAGCGTGGGATCATCCTGACAGGAAACAAAGTAAAACGCTGGCTACATCCAAAGAAGAGCTTTGAATGACCTTCAGTAAGCCTGGAGAACAATTGCTGCAGATGAAGGAAATGACAAGATAGCCTGCATAAGAGAGATGAGGCTGTGTTAAAGAATGAAGGTGGTCATACCAAATACTGCTGTTCAAGCTGTTTCTGGCAAAATCTAAAGAAATTAAGACTCAAGACTTTTGCAAAGCACTATAAGTGCTATTGTTTTAGTGCCTTCAGTCACTGAAAACAACAGTGCCATTTTACACTGCTTCATTTTATCCTGTAAATGGTGCCCCAAAATATGACAATTTTCTTGCAGTGACTCAAAAATTGAAGTTGGCTCTCTTTCTGGAACAGAGAGTAGAGTTTCCCCTTTGGCACTAAATCCACCTTCTGGAAGAGATTCTAGGTGTGCTGAAGTTTGCCATTCACCTTTTCTCATGTTGTACAGTAAAACCAAAATATTTAATTAGCTGACATATGCATGGTAAACTTAGCAGGTTTCTTCTGGCAGTCTTAGAGAAACTTCACGATTAGGTTTAATACATGTGTCACTGACTTGGTCAGCTGTTCAGTTCATGCTGTTTGTTGCCAGCGCTCTGTGGCACAGGCCCGGCTCAGCCGTAGAAACCAAATGCTTTTCAACACAGCTGCAGTGTTTACACCCTGGGCTCGTGTCCTCTGGAGCATGCTTATATTTAGTGAAGGATGGCTGCTCTCAGCTACAGTCTCTGCCTCGGTGCTTCACACACCTCTCAGCAGCACGCGCGTGAATCATGCAGAAGTCCTGCGTGATCCGGTTTGCAGCGCCGGATCAGAAACAGACAGGAGGAGAGATTTGTTATGGTAGCGTCTCTAATCACAGACTTGATTAGTACCACAGGAAGGAAAAAATGACTTGTCGTTGCTCTCCTGAAAACATGCAGAAGAAAGAGAAAGGTGGTTGCCCCTGACAGCAGCAGCAGTATCTTTTTTTTGTTGTTTTTGTTTTTCCCCTCTCCTAACCACAGTGTTTGCAAGCCATGCATGCATTATCCTGATTATCCTACACCCCCCGAGTCCTATCCCTGAGTTGCATAAAATATGAAGCTGTCCTGATATTTCTCTCTTTCGTCCTTCTCCAGGCATCCTGTTTGTGCGGCTCGGCCTCCTGCCTGCTGTCATCATGTTGCCCTTCCACATACAACTCCACCATCAGCCGGCTGGCCTTCTCCTTCCTGCTGCTGCTGGGCACGCTGGTGTCCATCATCATGATTCTGCCAGGCATGGAGGAAAATCTTAAAAAGGTTGAATGAGATTTAATGGCTATGAAAACAGTTTATTAACCGCTGTAACCATCAACACAGATATTTTAAAGTGACCTAACTGGATGCTTGAATTGGGTTATTTTATCCTGATAAATCTAGATGAATCACTTGTACCCCACCATTGCCCTTTCACCCTTTAATTTCCTATTTGTGTTCACGTCAGATTCCAGGGTTTTGCGTCGGCGGTTCGAGCATAATTGGCATAGAGAACAAGGTAAACTGTGACATCATCGTGGGCTACAAGTCTGTGTACCGCATGTGCTTTGCCATGGCCTGCTTCTTCTTCCTCTTCTCCATCATCATGATCCGAGTGCGCAGCAGCAAGGATCCCCGAGCAGCCATCCAGAACGGGTTAGTGCTGCAGCTTTGTTTTCTGTGCTCCACGTTGTCACAGCATGCTGCACTCTGGTGGCCAATCGTGGACACTGCACCTTTTAAGAATGCATTTACACAAACACTGATAAACCGGTTTGCTGTGTGTACATAGATGAAATAACATTGATTTTTTTTCCCTCAGTTTCTGGTTCTTCAAGTTTCTGGTGCTGGTTGGTATAACTGTGGGAGCGTTCTTCATTCCAGATGGAGACTTTAATACAGGTATGGTTTTAGCCACAGTGAGGACAGTTCTGATAAAATTAGAGCTTGAATCTTAATGCCTGTAGTTAAACTTTTTAAAATTCTGTGAAAATGGAAACTTAAAGTGGGGACTTATATTAGTATGCAGTTAAATACTAGGGGTGGGTTTTAATAATCGATTCATCAATTAAAATCGATTCTAGCTTGGATAACGTGAAATCGATTCATTAAAATCCTGAATCGATTTTTTAATATAAATTTATTTTGCCCGAAACGCCAGGAAATTTCAACAACCACCAAACAGCTAAGACAGTAAATGAGAGCAGGTACACGGATTCTGCACAAGGACGTAAACACACAGCGCGGACCCGCGGATCAGAATCAGTGAGATGTCGCCTTTGTCACCCGACGGGCGCTACCGCTTTAAGCGGCTGCGCGCGCTCCCGCGGACGGCAATCACTTTCTGGCAGACAATCACTTTTTGGCACAACAACTGCACGGACACGGTCGGGGCTGAAAGTCGACAGCTCACTGATTCTGATGTTTTGGCGGGTCCGCGCTTTGTGTTCACGCCCTTTTTGCGCTGATTCTAAAGCTGTTAGTTTTATCTCTCTCCAAACAATATTGACTGAACCAGCAGCAAAAGAAGATCCAAACTACGCTTCACATAAACATCGTTATGAAATCACTCTGACTTTTACTGTTTTGCTTCCACCATGCACAGGTCTCGCTCTCTCTCTCTCTCGCTCTCTGTACTTGAAGAACAGTTTCCCGTCTAAAAATCTGTTTTCTGCATTATTCGCTTGCTTGTTACGCACAAGTCTACTGTTGTTTACAGCGCTGTCGGCCGCTGTTTTTTTTTTTTTTTTTTTCGTTTTACATACTTCCGAAAAGAAAACCTAATTTCTGCCGTTCAATACTGAACAAATTTAAACTTTTAAAAATTATGCAAAATGCAAAACGCTTAGCCGTGTCTCTAATAAAACCTCTGTAACATCAGAGGTAACGTTCATGTCGATTAATGGTTTTCTTTCGTTTTTGATGTACTGCAGAATACTTTTATAAAATCCCAGGCCAGGAAAACCACCTTCATGTTTTTCTGTGTTTTATCTTCAGCTACTTTGACACAAAGGCATCTGATGTGACGCTCACACCTTTGATAAAGACTTGCGTGTGTCAGCTTCCTTTTTATAGATACAAAAATATGTAAATGTACTGATCTGAATTATAATATTTCTGACTGTCAAAATTTCCCAGATTCAAATCGAATTTAATTGAATCGAATCGTGGATTGAATCGATTCGGGACCTTGTGAATCGGAAACGAATCGCTTCAAGAAATCAGTGACGATACCCAGCCCTATTAAATACCATTGTCTTCTTTAGTGTATTAGTCCATAACTGATGTAGAGTATGACATTCAGTAGTATCTAGATTTTTTTTTGTGGTATGTCTAAAACTTGGTATGAACCCAATAGTCTTGGCATTAATTTCCCACAATGCTATGCAGCATTGACAGATTCCTGGACAGCGACAGAGAAGAGAGCTGAGGTCTAGCGTCAGTAACTCATCAAATGAAGTCTTTCAGTATAAAAGTTTTAGCTTTGTTGTGATAGATCTTTCAGAGTTGTTTATCAGTGCAGGGTTTATCTCAGATGAATTTGCATTACCATGGAAACATGTCTTATCTTTTAGACCTGATCAGATTTTAATGACGATGCTCCTGATCCAGATTCATGTTGTTGTAAACAAATGTCTGTAACACCACACAGAGCAAACTTGTGGAATCTTAAACGATCTTGTTCTGTCTGCTATAAGTGTGGTATTACTTCGGCATGGTGGGCTCCTTCATCTTCATCATCATCCAGCTCATCCTACTGATTGACTTTGCCCATTCCTGGAACCAGTCCTGGCTTGAGAAGGCGGAGGAAGGAAACACCAAGTGCTGGTTTGCAGGTATAATACTACCAGATCTTCAAGTGATAGTTCTGTGGAGAAACTGGAGTTTCCCAGATAGGGGATAATAAGGGATATTATCCCCTATGTAAGATCAGGCTATGTATATACTACATGTACTACTTTTTCTTTTCCTTAATCACTATACAGATAATTTATCTACATAAAAGCCACTGAACTAACTTTGAGGTTGTGCTGTAAAAGTCTAGGATTTTGATCAAGAAGCTGATACTTTCAGGTTCAGTGGGTCAGTGTTACTTTACAACCCAGCGACGTGTCACTTTAAAATGATTGTCTCTGATTCTGTTCTTCTGTTGCCCCCACAGCTCTCCTCTCCGTCACCTTCATCAACTACGCTTTGGCTTTTACGGCCATTGTGCTCTTCTATATCTTTTACACCCAACTTGACGACTGCACAGAGCACAAAGTCTTCATCAGCCTCAACTTCATATTCTGCATCATTGTGTCCATTGTGTCCATTCTGCCCAAAGTCCAGGTGATGTAGAAACTTGAGGAGATAGACATTAAGAGACTTCTATAATTTACAGAAAAAGCTGCTGCCATATTAATGTGGTGGCCCTGAGAGGTCAGATGGATTGCAACTTAAGAAAAAGCTTGCAAAACATGACGGCAGTGATTCTGGAGTCGCATTAACACCACGGACCAGCTGCAGAAATCACAGAAAGGATTGCACTGAGATACACTTAGAAGAAGCTGAGGGTTCATCAGTATTGTAAGGGACAAAAATATGCAAGTTTTAAACAGATGATTCATATAACACCATAGATACATTTGCTATTAGCCATTTACTACTAGCTTGTCACTTCCACAGCTGTTCCGTCAAGTTGCTGTCTCCCCAGAAACGCTGAACGCAAAAACACCGTTTTGTTTTGTAATTATCTTTTTCCTTCTCTCTTTCCAGTGTGTTTTATTCAACTTCCATTGTGTTTTGTGTGCTTTTGGAGCGCATTTCAGGGCTGCCCTTTGTCACCGGTTCTGTTCATAATTTTTATGGACAGGATTTCTAGGCGCAGCCAAGTGGCGGAGGGCTTTCACTTCGGTGGCCTCAGAATCTCATCTCTGCTTTTTGCGGATGATGTGGTTCTGTTGGCTTCATCAGGTGAGGGCCTCCAGCTCGCACTGGAGCGGTTCGCAGCCGAGTGTGAAGCAGCGGGAATGAGGATCAGCACCTCCAAATCTGAGGCCATGGTTCTCAGCCGGAAAAGGGTGGAGTGCCCACTCCGGGTCGGGGATGAGTTCCTGCCCCAAGTGGAGGAGTTCAAGTATCTCGGGGTCTTGTTCGCGAGTGATGGGAGAAGGGAGCCGGAGATCGACAGACGGATTGGTGCTGCGGCTGCAGTGATGCGGACGCTGCACCGGTCCGTCGTGGTGAAGAGGGAGCTGAGTGTAAAAGCGAAGCTCTCAATTTACCGGTCGATCTACGTCCCTACCCTCACCTATGGCCACGAGCTGTGGGTAGTGACCGAAAGAACGAGATCGTGGATACAAGCGGCAGAAATGAGCTTCCTCCGAAGGGTGGCTGGCCTCTCCCTTAGAGATAGGGTGAGAAATTCGGCCATCCGGGAGGGGCTCAGAGTAGAGCCGCTGCTCCTCCACATCGAAAGGAGCCAGTTGAAGTGGTTCGGGCATCTGACAAGGATGCCTCCTGGGCGCCTCCTGGGTGAGGTGTTCCGGGCATGTCCCACCGGGAGGAGGCCCCGGGGCAGACCCAGGACACGCTGGAGAGATTATATCTCTCGGCTGGCCTGGGAACGCCTTGGTGTTCCCCCGGATAAGCTGGAGGAGGTGGCTGGGGAGAGGGAGGTCTGGGCTTCTCTGCTTAGGCTGCTGCCCCCGCGACCCGGCCTCGGATAAAGCGGATGAAGATGGATGGATGGATGGATGGATGGAGCGCATTTCTATTTGCAGTGCATTTGACCTCTCAGGGCCACCGTATGTTAAAGCCCCGACAACTTCACTGAAGCATTGTCTACCGATCACTGTGCCGTAGCAAAGAAAGTGAGAAGAAGTTACTGAAAAGACTTTCTTCATGCGAAAAGATCAGTAATCGGGCGACTAATTCAGCCTCTTCCAGCTGTTAGTGTAATATTAATCAGTGTTTCATGTATATCCTTCCTCTCAGCAGTTTTTCAGGTTGTGATAATATTTTTTTAATAGTTTAATTGTTTGAGTTCACTTCTAACTTCAGTTACTTGCACTTTATTTTGATTTTATTGGATAGTCAGATTTGTGTTAATGATAAAATGACTTTGTGGGCTGGTACTATGATGGTGCTTCACTCAAACTGCATTTTTACAAAAACAATATTCACTAACTATATCTAACTGCTGTGTACACACTCACTCAGATGGATGTAGCAGGGGCAAGCTTGGTATCTTGCTCAAAGACAGACATGCAGACTGCAGGAGCAGGGCCACACCGCTGACCTTTTGATTAACAGACGCTGCCTTCTTTTCTAATGTTTGGCTTTCTCCACATCTCCACAGGAGGCACAGCCCACCTCAGGTCTGCTTCAGGCTTCCCTCATCTCCCTTTACACCATGTATGTCACCTGGTCAGCCATGAGCAACAACCCCAGTAAGTCCAGTAATTGAGTCAGTGTAGTCAAAGCTAAAGGAAACAAGTACACGTGTTTTTACAGCTACATACTCTTGTGGTCTTAATGGAGATGTTTCTAATCACTAACTGTTAGTGCTCACCTAAATTCCTGCTTTCCCACCTCAGACCGGAAGTGTAACCCCAGCCTGTTGAGTTTGGTCCAATCCAGCAGTCCAACTCCAGCACCAGGACCCACCTCAGCCCCCGGCACCACCCAGTGGTGGGATGCGCAAGGCATCGTGGGATTGATCATTTTCCTGTTCTGCACTCTTTACGCCAGGTATTTTACTGCTGCTGCTGAAAGAAAAGAAGTGTGTGATGTATTATCAAGCTCTGTCTGTCAGTGGTGTCATAAAATATCAAAAATGCTTCAGATTGAAGAAAATCAACATGGCTAAACACACGATTGTGTTGATTAAGCAGTGGAAGTGTAAAAAAGAAACCCTGCTGTTCATCCAAATGACTATACTGGATTATTGTAGTACATAAATGCTACTAGCTTTTAAAAAAGGACAATAAAACATATATGGAAGCATAGAGGATGTTTAAGTTGTGCTGCTGCTGATAGAAATTTTCAAGCGAGGTCATTGAGTCAGTGCAGGAAGAGAGATGAGCAGTAGCAATAAAGAGGATTCAGAGTCTCAGAATGTAAAACTTTAAGTAAGCCAGCAGATTTTACCAGCAATCTTGACTAAAACAGATTAGTCAAGTACTCGCAGTAGGTTCATATTTACTTATCAGATAGGTTCAGTGTTGTAAGCCCCAACCACCAAATTTCAGAAAGTATCACCTCCATAAACAGAAAACCTTTATGGGGTTAAAAGTTCATGTGACAACTGAGAGAGAGACAACTGCAGAATACATTTCTTCTTCGGTAGATACAAAACGACCCATCAAACATGCTGGTGAATAATGGAATGGCCAAAAATATAATTATTTGTTTGCATGTGGCATTGAATTGTTGCTGTAAAAAATTTACTTTGTAATAAAACACCTTTATACACTTTGTAATACACACTTGTGTAAAACACACTTTGTAATAAACGCCACAAACTCCACACAGAGAAACGTAGAAAAAAAATACATTAAAAATCTAAATATTCACTTAGTTCAAAATGGAAACCAGTTCAAAACCAGTTTGTCTGCATCCACAATAAGAAGCTGCTGAAATGTGCTGCTGTCTGTGAAAAGTGAGTTTTTCATGCTGTTCCCCATCACAGCATCCGCTCATCCAACAATGCTCAAGTGAACAGACTGATGCAGACTGAGGAAGGTCAGGGTCTGACCGCCAGCGAAGAGGCCCCGGCGGAGGAGGACGGAGTCCGACGGGCTGTGGACAATGAAGAAGATGGAGTGACCTACAGCTACTCCTTCTTCCACTTCAGTCTCTTTCTGGCCTCGCTCTACATCATGATGACACTCACAAACTGGTACAAGTAAGTATGTCCTGTTTGCTGCCGCTACACCTTAAAGAGGCTCGCTTCTCTCCCAGTGCTGACTGTCTCTTGTGATTCTCTAGGCCTGATACTGACTACCACGCCATGCAGACCAGCATGCCAGCCGTCTGGGTGAAGATCAGCTCCAGCTGGATCGGCTTGGGCCTCTATCTCTGGACTCTGGTGGCTCCGCTGGTGCTCCCTGACAGGGATTTCAGCTAAAAGCCGCCGTCTGCCTTTTTGCCATTTGCACCTTAAGTAAAGAAAGCTTTTGCTTAAACTTGTTCTGCTTGGATGTTGTACAGAAACAAAGAGCTTAAGAGCTTTAATCACATTCCAGTTTGTCACCTCAGGTAATTTTTCCTCATTCTCCACTGTTGCAAATATAATTGAAAGCACTATATGCCTTTTATAGGTCATTATCAAATGAATGCTGATTTCTATGGGGAATGGTGTTTCACTACATTTACATCATACTTTTTTTAATCATTGACTCTGTTTCAGTTTGATGGGAACATGTTTAGGTTTCTGAGATGTATTTGAGTTACCCTTTGTTTTTTTCACACTTTTGTCCATTTCACATATTGTGCCTTTTAAATGTTTTGCACATGAAATGGTCATTCTCAATTTATTGATATCTGTAAAAAGTTTTATGACATGTAGCTTTCACTAAAGTTGCTTCCTCAACCGGCTGATTTGTTTGTTTGTTTTTCAATGTAAGTAATAAAGCTGACATTTTTTTTTTAACCTGTATGCAGTAATATTACTGTCCTGCAGATGGTACTGTTCTCCCTTTAACTCCAGCACGATTGGCAACATTGTTTGATTTTAATTACTGCAAAATCTATAAAGATGTGTTGTACTTTTATATATAGACTTTTTAAATTTTATTTATTTATTTATTAGGCTTCAAACACTTTATGCTGCCTGCTGAACTCTGGCTGGCAGGCATTTCCAAATGCTTCACGGTTCGCTCTCCATTGATCACATGGTGCTGCGACGATGTTATTCACTGTGTTCCTTCTATGCGGGATTCTCTTGTCCAGCACAAACACAACCATTTGGCAAGTAGTGGTGGGGGAATGTGCGTTTTCCCATCACAAGATCAGCCTGAACAAGCTGCTTACACACAACTGTTTATTCAAGTTATCTGTTGGGGATGAGCAGCAAGTGACTGGCCTATAAAGTTTTGCCTGGAGATTGGACAGCAAATTTTCTCTTCACTATTCTCATTTTTAAATTTTTTTCAAACCACACAAAAATAAGATTTTCTTGCACTCTGGGTTACTCACACCCTACCTCCTTTTTTCCCTGCTACATACACTCACTGTCCTACCTCTCTCCTGACCTCTTCGCCACATACTGACAAGGTTTGGAACCAAAAATTTCAAATATCGATTCCTCACACCATAAGATCTGTTGCCACTGATTATCAATCCAGTTCTTGTGAAAAAGAATTTGAGCAAACTGCACCATTCTATAGCAGGTTAAGTTTTTAATAGTTACATAATACCAAAACACATATGTAAACAACATTTATTTAGGGCAAAATAAATGGATATTTTAAGCTCTTAGCATAATTTGTTAAAAAACAAACCAAAAAAAAAAAAATCACAACATGGCACAATAACATTAAGCCAGTGTTCCCATAAGGCTGACAGGTAACAGCTTTGTTGACATAGGTCACTAAACAGGTTAATTTGCCGCAATAACTGGCGCTGATACAGTCTGCACACATTAAAAACCACAAAATGCAGAATTTATGGTCAAAGTTGTGATTTTGTGAATTGATCCATATTGATGTGGGTGACATCCACAGCTCAGCTATGAGCAGCAGGCCAACCTAATGCTGTTATATAATGCAGAATGAGGCGCTGATCAGTTGCATAATCCAGTTATAGGATCATGCTGTCATTGGGGACTCGCTGCTCTCCTCTCCCGGTAGTCCTTTGGTATTCTCAGCATTTCCCTAGGAGACCCTTCTCATCATCGTCATCACCATTGTCAACAGTGACTGCACCCCTAGTCTTTGGAGGGTTTGAAGAACCTGGCAACCCATGTGAAAATAAACAAAAAATACCGCCCTGGAGCCCTGTGACATATTTTAATAGGCAGCCCCAGTAGTCTTCATTGTAGGACTTTCACCACAGATCCAAGCTTGTGAGGACTAAACATCAGGATAAAGGAAGCCCTCCTTGAGTAAAAACATGTTTAAAAGTTTCACATATTAAATTTCCGTATTCAAATCAATAAAGTCAAATATGTTTTTGCATAATTAATGACTGCAACTCTCCTGCTAATGAGACTGCATTAAGAATGAGATCATTCTGCTGACAACCCGTTTAGATTCTCTAAATCTTATTTTGTCATTTCACTATTTTGTTTTATTTTGAGCTGTAAATGCAGTGCGAGCCACTCAAAACGGAAAAAAATCCACATTCTTTGATTTAAAACAAACAAACACACAATAACGAATATAATATTTATGCCACATATATATATATATATAAACTCTCACGCGTCAGGAAAGAAATTAAGTAGTTTAACATGAACGGAGTTTGTTTGTCTAATATTCTTGGGCTGTAACATTACTGTAAGGCGACGGGTCTCCTGGTAGCGCGCCTGGGTTTGTGTCTCGCGCTCCAGCGGTGGCATGACGTAGCCTTCAGTTAAGCTCGTCTTAATAATAAACACGCAAAGCGGAACTTAAGCGACTAGATCACCAGAATAACTGCACGGTCGGATTTTATTGCTATTTATTAGCAAAACCTGTTTTACTGGTCCACATATACTTCTTAATAAGTTACAAATGATTATATGTTCAGATGACTGGTGTTGCCTTAATTTTTGCTTCACTTCAGAAATGTTATGACTGAAGGCAATTGAAGCTGTTCTTGCTTTCTTGTGCTTGTTTGTTTGAAAAGCAATGGCCGGAAATACTTCATTTTTAATTTACCGGACATTGACAGCAATGATGCTAGCGTGATGGCAAATTACAGCAAGAGACCCTTCTCAATTACAGCGTACACTTTTGGGGGAATTCGCTTCGTCCCGCTACAACTACCGCATCTGGACTGGACTAATTACGTTAGCGGGTAACAACTACGCTTCTTCTCCGCCTGGTGTGACACAGAAAGCTTCTGTCCGAGTCCACGGGTTAGGGAGCCGGAATTCGGCAGCTGGAGGTGTTACGATAAATTAGCATAAATACTATTATCTGATGTGCTGTATGAGGTGTTACTGAATTATGCTAGTAACAAGCTAGCTAGAATGGCATGTGGCGTTTCCGGTTTTAAATGTGACATTTGGCTGTCATGAGTGAAGCTTTAACCTAGGCCCGTTGACTTTGGTTTTTTTTTTTTTTTTCTCAAACAAACGTTAAAGCTATCGTTTGTACATAAAATAAGCGACGATTTATTTTCGTCCCGTCAACGCCACAAGACTAATTGCATGCATGTTTTCGCTTTTAGTTTGAACGCAAATCTGGTCATTTCCTGTCTCCTCTCGGACAACCTCGGTTGACTTAACGCAGCTGGTGAAGCCGTGGACGCACCGCAGGGAAGTGAAGTTGAGCATCCTGCAGGTAATGTAAGCTCATATATGGTGTCAAGGGGGCGTTGTTTGAAATATTACCATTTGTTGTGCTATTTTAGTGAATTTGTAGCATTGTACACGCCGTTGCTGAATAGTTGTAATCCAGCGTGTTTTTTCTTGTCGCTATTTGTTGTGAATGGTAAAATAAAAATATAGTCAACATATGGTGACTAGCACGGGGAGAGCAGTCGGAGGACGCTTTCATGCGTTTGTAATGTTTCCTGCTCGCACGATAGAAATATACGCGGCTACCTGAGCTGCTGGTGGGCTTGCCCATTCCCAAAACTGGCTTCATTCATTGTCTGCGAGAGGGAGGAGGTGATGGTGGTGAGCTGCGGCAAGTCGGTCAGAAGTGAACATAAAGGGACAGGAAGTGCATTTATTTCAGCCTAAATAAACGCCTTGTACCGTAGAATACGTGGGTAACTGGGGTTAAAAGCAGCTGAGTGGTGTTAAAATTGTGTGTGAAGTGAACAGCGCGGAGCTGTGGTTGGGGAAAAAAAAAACACGGGAGGAAAATGTTTGGGTTTTTTTTTTTTTTTTTTACGACGCCGTTTTATTTTGAAATCACGTGGATGGTGGGGTTTTTTTCAGTAAACTTGACACTGAACGTAGTAGCTCACCTTGGCTCTGTGTGTGGCATTATGTGGAAAAATTGGAGTGGTCTGCCTCTGCGTGTCCTGGGTGTTTTGCCAAATCTGTATTTCCTTGTTGTGGCAGGGCTGCGGCTTGAAAACGCTGCTGTGCGAGTATTCAGTGCCTTAAATCGCAACAGCTATTTCCTTTCACCCAGTCACTCCATTTAAAAGCCCCCCAACTGGCTCTTTTACACAGGTGTGAATCACTGCTCATGGCTTGTTATTGATTAGTCAGTGTTTGAGTCGGCAGCGCGTGATGTTGCTCGGGGCTTCAGCAGCTCTCTGCGCCTCGTTTGTAGCAAACTAGCCTCCATTCAAAAAAATCTGGCACTTCAATATTTATTAATTCTTCTGAAAGTGCGCATGCTCAAGAACACGACGTTTCTTTCTCACTTTTTTGTGGTCAGTGTAGCATCCACCTACGAGCACTTTTATTTCCATTTTTTGTGTAGAAAGACAACCCTGTATGTTCAGGATCCCCCCCCCCCTCCACCTCTCCACCCCATTATTTTATTTTATTTTTTTTTTTTTTAATGATTTTCGTCATACCGTTGTGAGCAACATGGAGTAAAATGCGAGATTTTCTGAACGGACTCTGGCTACACGCAACGGAAAAAGGCTACCCGCTGCGCTGTCTGCATAACGCCTTCCCCTTGCTCGGACATTTCTGCATAACCTGCTTGGCAAAGAATCCAATATGACATCATGCGTGAGAAGAACCCCCCCCCAAAAAAAAGAAAAACAAACAAACAAAATCAAAGCACCGATAATGTTACATAATCACAACTGAGCTTAAATTGGTGGGCTTGATTTGTATGTCAGTGTGGTTGCCAAATGGATAAACTTTACTGTCCCTGTGTTGTATGTTTGGATTTCTGTAGCACCAGTTGCTAATTACTAGTTGAGATGAAAATGGTGTGTACCTACAAAAGGGCAAGATTTATTGTACTGCTCAGAGCTAAAAATGATGCTGGATTCCAGGGCATCTGGGGACAGCTGTGGCTGCTGACTTTGCTACAAAAACAACAGTGTTGTTAGTTAATCCTTCCAAGACAGCATTTCTGGAAGTAAACTGGAGCTTGGGACAGTGCACTGGTTCAGTATTTTTTTTTTTTTGGGGGGGGCAAAAATAGTCACTGATTATGTAAATCCAATTGTTCCTTCAAACATTTCATGTTATTCCCTTTTACTAAATGACTGAATTGGGGTCCAGTTTTTGGTTGTTTTCTTTTGTAACCTGATTGTGAACATGTATTTCTGCTCCTGCTGAAGTGAAACATGTTTCTAGGAAATACTAATGGATCACAGTCATAAATTAATGCTCATCATGAGTCAGGCTGGGTAAAGCAGCTTGCTTCATAGTTTCGTTTTTACAGTCCAGCCCACGGCACATTCTTATCCTTTTAACACGCTGAACCCAAGGCTGCTTCTCTCCATGTGTCTCACATGGTCATGTCTCGCTTTGTAGTGAAAGGGTCAGATTTTTGGCATTTCCTGGAAAGGCTTCATGTCAAAGCCTTGGGGCTGTGACTGTGGTTGTTTATTATAATCTTCTCTTCCCCCTGTGCTTCACCTTGTGAAGGGTGCGCAGGGGACACAACAGTGCAGCACTGGGTCTTCCAGCAGTCAGTTGTGATGCTGCGTGCCTGCATCAATCACTCACTCACTCCCAAGAGGAACAGAGGTAGCTCCTGTCAGTTATAGGATAAATAAATGAAAGCACAGCTTAATAATTTTGAAGCATAAAGCTGTTTGTGTTGCTGTAAATATTAACTAAAGCCTCTTTTTGAAAGGATTCCCATTAATCTCATGTAGTTTAATGTGTGTCATGATCAGGGCTTAAAGTAGACTTTGGAACCTAAGATCCATGTTGTGCTGGAGCAGAGGAAAATGACTGAGTTCTGGTGTTCTTGTTTCATTTGTCGATCGTCCTGCACCTCTGACGTTTACTTCTCAAGGGATCAGCAGATAATTCATTAAGGTATAACACAAATGATTGAAAAATAATTATTATTTTATATCTGTTGCTTTGTTGTTCACAAAATTATTTAGTTTTATTTAATTTAGTTAATTCTGTTCAAGTGCAGTCTTGAGTCAGTTCATATCTCCTTCCAATGAGAAGATTTTTTTGTAATTTTTTTTTTTTAAAGGTGGCTTTAAGCAATTGTTCTCCTGGCTTTACAGAATTGGCTGCTGTTTTACTTATTTTCAGTCCAGTATCTGAATCTGACCATTTTCTGGGGAGCGTGTTGTTGTTTTTTGTTTTGTTTTGGGGGTTTTTTTGGTTTGTTTTTTTGCTTTCTTGTTTGTTTGTTAAGCTATAAAGGGTTGAACCTGTTTAGTGTATACACATAATGAACAATTTACACACTTTGTTACTAGCAGCATTTTGGAAAAACACATGAAAATGACAAAGATAACAGTTTGGCATATCTTGGCATGGTGTCCAGTGTCTTCTTAAAAAAATTTGAGGAATCTGGACAAGTGCAGGACAAAAGAAGTAGCAAAAAGTACAGCAGTATCTAAATGACCTCTCTGTTCACCAAAGCCTTATCAGAAATGGTCTACAAGGCACATTGTGGAACACTCAGTCATGGACTGGCCTCCTCAGAGCCTAGACCTCAACGTTACTGAAGCAGTGTCCTGGCAAACGTTACCCGTTGAATAACTTAGTATTTCTACATCTATTCATGGTTGGAAAACAGTTCCAAAATGAAACTTGAGTTCAGTGTTGCCTAGATGTTATTTGACTTTCTAGTAAGAGAAAATTTCTGTTCGCTAATTATTTTCTGCTATCTTTATATTAATTAGAATAAAATGAAATGTAAAAAGTTTCTCAGTAGACTGATTTTAAAAAATAGAAAAGTAGTCTATAATGCTTTCATAAATGTGGAGGAGATCACTTTAAGAGTCTGATGTGTTGGCATACCACAAATTAAATACAATTTAAATGTAGCAAATACTAGTCTGTATGCTTTTTTTCCTTTTTCTTATTTTTTTACCTAATAACACAAAATCATATGTGATCAACTCCTGTAAATACAGTGTATAATAGATATGAATATGCTTAGAAATCGTAATGTCACATTTTTAAAAGTTCAAATTTTCATGTCCGTAAACTCTGTTTTAAATTCTAATGGTTTAGGAGGCCATGCTCTTGGTAACGCCCACATGCTCAGTAAGGATACGGTAATCAATACTGCAAATCCTAATTTTGAATTTCAAAAGATAAAATAACGGCTTTGACAAAAATCAATAGGAACACTTCAGATTAACTACAATTTCCAGAGAGCCCTGATGGTGCTCAGGACACCCGATAACTAGCTGAGAGCAGCACCTGTTGAGCCTATAATTCAGTGGTGAAACTCGGCCTGTGTGTGTGTGTGTGTGTGTGTGTGTGTGTGTGTGTGTGTGTGAGACAGTTCACCTCTCCCAGTTGTACAAAGTAGATTTTACTCTTGGTCTTGAATAAACCTTTGATTATGAATAATTCATTACCTTAATGTGTAATTCTCCTGCAGTAGCAACAAACAAACAAAAGAAAAGGGTGGAGTGCCCGCTCCGGGTCAGGGACGAGTTCCTGCCCCAAGTGGAGTTTAAGTATCTCAGAGTCTTTTTCACGAGTGACGGGAGAATGGAGCGGGAGATCGACAGACAGATTGGTGCTGCGGCTGTAGTGATGCGGACGCTGTACTGGTTTGTCGTGGTGAAGAGAGAGCTGAGTGTAAAAGCAATGTGCCGGTCGATCTACGTCTCTACCCTCACCTATGGTCACAAGCTGTGGGTAGTGACCGAAAGAATGAGATCGCAGATACAAGTGGCAGAAATGGACTTCCTCCGAAGGGTGGCTGGCCTCTCCCTTACTGATGGGGTGAAAAGTTCAGCCATCCGCGGGGCTCTCAGAGTAGAGCTGCTGCTCCTCCACATTGAAAGGAGCCAGTTTAGGTGGTTCGGGCATCTGATAAGGATGCCTGCTGGGTGAAGTGTTCCGGGCATGTCTCACCGGGAGGAGGCCCTGGGGCAGACCGAGGACACCCTGGAGAGATTATATCTCGCAGCTGGCCTGGGAACGCCTTGGTGTTCCTCCGGACAAGCTGGAGGGAGTGGCTGGTAAGAGGGAGGTCTGGGCTTCTCTGCTAAAACTGCTGCCTCCGACAACGCAGCCCCAGATAAGCGGAAGAAGATGGATGGATGGATGGATGGGGGGTGGTAGTAATCTCATTGGATCAATGATACAGCGACACAAACCCACAATCGCTGTACACAACAACACAAACCCAGAAACGTATCTGAGAATGACAGAAGCGTGTCAGCCTCTGATGATGAATTTGTCCCTGAAAAGGGAGCTGCTTTAATACCCTTCAAAGCACAATACTTTAATGATTTTCTTGCATATTTTGTAAAGTCAAAAGACAAAACTTTTTTGGTTTTACCACTTAAAGCAAAAAAACCCCAAAAACACTTTTAGATCGAGCTGGGCGATAGAACGATAACGATATGTATTGCGAAATAACTTTTTCTCGATAGAAAAATGAAACTATTGCGATAGACCTCATCTCTCTCTCTTCCTGTCTTAAAAAAAAGAAAGAACAGCCAATCCAAATTAAGTAGCGCATAGCCGAACCAATCACAGCTGCAGTGTCACGTCACGTGACTTGTTACGTATAGCACAAGTGCCAAGCCGCACATGTGTATTTGTTTGGGAAGCAGCCAGCCGCCGTGCCGGCCGGTTAATGGAGAAAATGAGTTTGCCCGCTAGAGAAAAATCAACCGAGAGCTTGGGTGACCAGGTTACCGAAGAGAACACAGATGACGGTTCCAATGCCGGAGAGATTGTTGAAAGGAAGGGCCAGAGAAGTTCCGTAGACTGAAAGCACTAATTCGTCATCAAAAACAACCAGGAGAATCCCTGCGAAGCAACAACAGTCAATTGAGTTGGCTTTCTCCAGCGTCTTACCATATGACAAAAAAGCTAAGAGACATAGCGACATAACGAATGCCATAGCCTACTGTCTTGCTAAAGACATGCTACCAATAAACATGGTCGAAAATGAAGGATTCAAGCAGCTAATTGAGGTAATAGCTAAGCTATACAACAAGGAGAGATTGAGAATTTCCTTTTAGTTCTCAGTTTATTTGATATTGACAAAAGTTAGTCAATTTTGTCTGTTCTTCTGTAAAACAAACTAAGATTTATTTTTAGAATTAATATTTTGTTTCTAAGTGGAATTGACAATTTAGTAGTCTGTTTTGTTTGTTCTATTTTGAAACTTAAACGCTTTAGTGGCTGCCTTTTGTGTAGTTTGCGATATTTGCCTTTATTTATTAGGGGTGCAGCAATACTCGTATCGATATTGAACCGTTCGATACAGTGCTTTCGGTTCGGTACGCATATGTATCGAACAATACAACATTTTTTTATTTATTTTATCAACTTTTCTTCTGACGATGCTGTCTGTGTTGAGCGTTCAGTGGATCTGCGTTCGACTACTCCGCCTAGGCTGCACTGTCGAGTGCAGATCCACTGAGCGCAGAGCAAGCTAGCAAGACAGAAGCTAAGCTCGTTGCAACATGGAAACTGCCTCAACGCTACCCGAAATTGAGCCTTCCCCACCCTCATTCAGATCTGGCGTTTGGAGCTATCTTGGTTTTCATGTGAAGCATGACCCTGATGGTAAGCGCGTCATGGACAAAAGTAAAATGGTATGTCGGCTGTGCCATGCAATGCTCAATTTGTGGGAACTAGTGCGTCAGCGCAGTTAGCTTGTTAATGTGTTGACGCCATCCAGCCCCACGCACGGGGCGATCCGTGGTAACTCGTTAACGGAGATTTGCTGCGTTATGGCTTTAGTGTCATTTTAACGAGATTAACGCTGACAGCACTAGTGGGAACACAACGAATATGACTGCACATTTACGCCGACATCATCCTAGTGCAAAGACAAGTGGAAGCAGACAAAAACAACAAGCATGCATGCTACAAACTTTACCCGAGTCATTTAGACAGCCGTTAGCACATGATTCTCCTTATGGGGACCTGATATGTTTAATGTGCTGCTGAGAATATACCCCAGAAGAAGCGTATAGTATAGCTTTTATTTTGGAAAGAGCCATTTCTCTGTAATAAACTCTCTTTTCCAAAGATGAGTGATTTCTCGATCAGATAGATTTATTTATTTTTTTTATTATTTTGTTGTTTCAGCAACATTAAATTGAAAAACTGTACTTTTGAGTTAAAATATATATTTATAATTTTAATAAATGACAAATTAAAAAGGCATGAACATTTTTTTTTGTATCGAAAAAATATCGAACCATGACACCAAAGTATCGAACCGAACCGAACCGTGAATTTTGTGTATCGTTGCACCCCTATTATTTATCTGAAACTGAAGTCTCATGTTCCTTAAGTACATCTGCCCTGTTGAACTTATTATGGGAAATAAATATTTAAATCAAAACAAGCTGCTGATTATTTCACATTTTACTTGTGAGCAACGGCACATTTAAATCTTACAAATATAGTTATTTGGCTTATATCGTGATATATATCGTTATCGCCTGAAATGAAAAAAACATATCGTGATATGAAAAAATCTTATATCGCTCAGCTCTACTTTTAGATATCACCAGGCTATGAAGGCATGTCAGGAGATACTAGCAAGTAGTGACGTGAAGCTCAAAAGTAATGACTCATGCATGTACATGCATTAAAGCATGTAAAAGGATGAGCGCATTTCTGAAAGAAATTAACAAATAATACTGCACATTGGGGTGGCACAGTGACCTGTTACCTCACAGCAAGAAAGGTTCACTGCTTGAATCCAGTTGTCTCTGGGTACTCCAGCCTCTTCTCACAATCCAGAGACATTGAATTGGCAGTTTCTCTGTGTTAGCCCCGAGAAAGATTTTCCAGAGTGTAACCTTCCTTTTGCTCTATGATAGCTCAAACAGTTCTACACACTCAGTTTTTTGTTTGTTTGTTTGTTTGTTTGTTTCTTTAGAATGATTAAACTGAAATGAACCAGGATTATACAGTGGAGTTGTTTTCAAAGTCAAAAGACCTCATCTCACATTGGAAGATTTGCCATCATATATTGATTTAAAAAAAGATTTGTATACTCACATCACAATGAACTCAAAAATTATGTTGAACATTTTTTTTCCTGAGAGTACAGAAAAAAAATGTTGGAAAAAAGTATAAAAAATATTGATTTAAAATACAGCCCTACATGGTTCATTGAAATATTACTGTATGTTTCAGCCCTGTTGGTTCAGTTTTCATTTCCTAGAGATGATCTGCTGATAAGTTCATTTTCTTGGATACTCTATTTGAGTTGTCTTGTGTTTGAGTCATCTATATTGCCTAAAGGTAGTGTGTGTGTGTGTGTGTGTGTGTGTGTGTGTGTGTGTGTGTATATATACATTCTGTACCTCACAGAAGACAGAAGGACCAGCATGTCTAAAACAGCCATTAGAGAAGCATCGTGGGAAGTAGCTGTAGGTTCACTTATTATTGTCATATTATTAAGTGATGACAAGCAATGAAGTGGAAACATATGTTCAGGAACAGTATTGTTGACTACAGCTGTAATGCACTTTTATCCAGAACAACTTACCAAGCTCCTGATGTCTGCCAGTGTATCAAGCATAAACAAAACCATCATTATCACCATTATGCTGTAATTCCTGTTAGTTTGTAATGGATCCCTGTAGATTAGCGTCACTCCTATCGGGCCTGATGTTCAAGCAGGAGCATAATGGCCTCACTGTGGCATTGATAGGCACTAAGCCCAAATAGCTTTCACTGTCTTTGCCACGAGAGAGGGAGAGGGAGAGAACATGTTGAGTGGAGCTCAAAAGGCAAGGCACCCAGTTCTTAACACGTACAGTGGTGGTATGGTAAACATTTATGCAGCATGCAGAGTCTCCGTGGGTGTTATGAAGTCCCACGTTGTGCTGCTGTGTTATAAAATGGCACAGTTTTTGCTACGTGCTTTTCACAGGTTCCTCTGTTCAGCAAGGGCAGTGAAGCCAGCAAGGACAACATTGATATTCATGCTTCCTGTTCTTAAGGGAGTCACCAATGGGCACCTTGTCACTCAGGTGCCGTTCACTAGTGTCCTTGGTAGCAGGTGAAGTGTTCCAGGTTAAGAAGTCAAAATGTATTTAAACAAGTGTAGACTTCTTCATCAGGCTGGACCTTTTTGAGTTTAAATGAAAAAATAATTTAAATAGTATGTTAATCATGTAAGCATTGCATCTATTTGTCAATAAGTTACACGACTGAAACTCTGACTCTCTTCCACAGTGTTTCCTCGACTGGTTGGGGATGAGAGACACTCACCCCCAACCAGTCGAGGCAGATGGTGGCCCCTTGCTGAAGCTTTTTCTGCTGGAGGTTTCTTTTGTTAAAAGGGAGTTTTTCCTTCCCACTGTTGCCAAAAGCTTGCTCGTTGGGGTTTTCTCTGTATTATTGACCGATCCTTACCTTACAATATTAAGCACTGTTGTGCTTGGTGCAAAATAACTAAATGATTGAATTAATAGATGCCTGCTAAGCATTCATTAGGCTTTGTTTAATTTTTTTTTTTTTAATTATTCATCATCAATTTGCTTTGGTTTACTTTGGTAAAACACTCTGTCGGTAATGATAGGTGTTTGAACTCATCTTAGAGTGCAAATGTTTAGGAGCAAAAGCCCACACATGGTCACTTGACAAGATCAGCCATACAAAAACCCTTGTTGAATTGAAAAAGTAGCAAAATGTTGGTTGGTTTCAAACTGACTGGCGAGAAATAACCAATGCTCCTTACATGTCCACAGAATTTTGCAGAGCTCTGAACAGCCTGTAAACCCATTCATATCTACTGGTTTTGCCAGCGATATTAACTAGATGAGTGATTTTTGTTTATTCCAGTTTGCTGCAAGTGGGCTGTGTATTTTATTTTATTATTATTTTTTTTAAACTAACATTTAAACTACCATGGAAAAGAAGGATTACATATTAAGGCTCACTTAAAAAAAATGCAGTCACAACTAATAAACAAATACCATGCAGATAGCAAAAGGATATTTGTTACTTGAGATGTAAACCACAAAGATATTTCATCTGAGTTTTTTGGTAATCAGAGTTGTGATTTGCGCAATTTCAAACTGGGCAGCAGCACTCTAAATCTTGGGAATGGCTGATCATTATCATTCATTATCATCTTATCATTCTCTCATTGATTATTATGCTTAATTGTTTAATACATTAATAAATTTGCTGATTTTGAAAAGGGTCCATTGCCTCGAAAAGTTTCAGCTTCCATCCGTAGTTGTTGTTGTTTTTTTGTTTGTTTGTTTTTTTAAGCTCCAGACTTTAAAAAAGGAGGCATCATTGTCAGATGCCCGAACCACCTCAACTGGCTCCTTTCTATGTGGAAAGAACAGCGACTCTACTCTGAGCCCCTCCTTGATGGCTGAACTCCTTTCCCTATCTCTAAGGGAGAGGCCAGCCACCCTTCGGAGGAAGCTAATTTCCGCTGCTTGTATCTGTGACCTCGTTCTTTTGGTCACTACCCACAGCTCGTGACCATAGGTGAGGGTAGGGACATTGATCGACCGGTAAATTTAGAGCTTCACTTTTACACTCAGCTCTCTCTTCACCACGGCAGACTGGTACAGCGTCTGCATAACTGCAGCCACAGCACCAATCTGTCTGTCAATCTCCCACTCCCTTCTCCTGTCACTTGTGAAAAAGATCCCGAGATACTTAAACTCCTTCACTTGGGGTAGGAACTCGTCCCTGACGCCTTTTTCCAGCTGAGGACCATGGCCTCAGATTTGGAGGTGCTGATTCTCATTTCCACCGCTTCATACTTGGCTGCGAACCATTTCAGTGTGAGCTGGAGGCCATTGCCCGATGAAGCCAACAGAACCACATCATCTGTGAAAAGCAGAGATGAGATTCTGAGACCACCCAAGTGAAAGCCGCCTGCCACTTTGCTACACCTAGAAATTCTGTCCATGAAAATTATGAACAGAATTGGTGACAAAGGGCAGTCCTGGTAAAGTCCATCACCCACCGGAAATTAGTCTGATTTATTGCCGGCTATGCGGACCAAGCTCTTGCAATGGTTTATAAGGATTAAATGGACCAGACACCCCATACTCCTGAAGCACCTCCCACAGGACACTCGGAGGGACACGGTCAAATGGCTTCTCCAAGTCCACAAAACACATGCAGACTGGTTGGGCAAACTCCCATGCACCCTCAAGTATCCTCGAGAGTGTAAAGAGCTGGTCCAGTGTATCATGACCAGGACAAAAACCACATTGTTCCTCCTGTATCCAAGGTTTAAGTTATGGGCGGATTCTCCTTTCCAGCACCCTGGCATAGACTTTCCCAGGGAGGCTGAGGAGTGTGATTCCCCTATAGGTGGAACATACCCTCCTGTCACTCTTCTTAAAGATGAACCACCCCTGATCTCCACGCAGCATTGTAGAGTCAGTTGAATGTTGTTCAGTTGACGTCAGCAGCGCTCCACCCGCGCTATACACAGTGTAAGTAGAGCACTGCTTAAAACTCCTGAGTCGCCTGACGGTTTGCCAGAATCTCTTCGAGGCAGTCTGGGGAAAAAAAAAAAGAAGGACTTTCAATCTCTTCCCACACCCGAGTTTTTGCCTCAGCCCCTGCCCAAGCCGCATTCCTCTTTCTCTTGGCCTGTCGGTACCCATCAGCTGCCTCCAAAGTCCCACAAAGAAGTCCCCGGGTGGAGCACCCTCAAGCACCCCGCCCAGGGACTCCAAGAAATCCAAACTGTTGTTTGGCACATAAGCGTCAACGACAGTCGGGACACCTTCCCCGACCCAAAGGTGCAAGGAACAAACCCTCTCGTCCACCTTGAGAATCCCCAACGTACAGGCACCAAGCCGATGGGATACTAGGATACCCTTGGTGAGAGGCAGCGGGCTGGAGTGGGTAACTCCAGACTGAGACAGAGTCCAGCCCCTCTCCAGGAGACTGGTTCCAGAGCCCAAGACGTGCGGTGAGGTGAGCCTGACTATATGTCGCCGGTACCGCTCAACCTCACGCACTAACCCAGGCTCCTTCCCTACCAAAGAGGTAACATTCCATGTCCTAAATGCTAGTCTTGGTAACCAGACATCGGTCCACCAGGGCCTCCATTCCTGTCTGCCTATACACATTGCACCCGACCCTTACGGTGCCTCCTGCAGGTGGTGGGCCTACAGGAGGATGGATCCATGGCCCTTTTTCGGGCTGTGCCCGGCTGGGCCCCATGGATTAAGGCACAGCCACCAGACGCTGGCCCTCGGACAGCCTCCTTGGGCCAGGCTCCAGGGCGGGGACCCGGTAACCCTATCCCGGGCAGGGTGAACTGTTCTTATACCCATAGGGATCCAGATTTATTTTTCAAAATAAACTTGTAAACTGTTAGATACATTACCCAAATCTTTTTCTTTCTTTACCATTATTTTGAAAGATGACATCTGACATACCACTACAGCTGGAAATCCCCAGACACCCCACAATGATATATTATGATATGCTTGCTGACTATTGCAGTAAAATATATTGCAATGTATCATCTTTTTTGTAACTGCAAATTATGAAGTTTGAAAGTTAACTTTTATCAAGATCTGTGTTATCCTGTGCAATAGGTTTATGTCAAATTTACTGCAAAATGAGCTTTTCAACTGTATCAAAACTCTTACTAAAACCTGCTGCAAAATATTGATATAAGACCGAGTCAGTCTGATATCAGTCTGTGATTGGATGTGGTCAAGTTGATAGTTATTGGCAGTCTGTTTAATGATATATATATATATATATATATATATATATATATATATATTTTAAATTGATAAATTGTTGAAACTCATATCTGTTGTGTCTACATAGACAGAATTTCACTTGTGTGACAGCGCCATTTGGTTGCTCTGAATTCACATTGTCAGCTATGTCCAGTGTAGGGTTGTTTTTTCGGTCGTGCTGATTTCATGTAAGTTATCTCAGTGCTACGAGATGAGCTCTCTTTTCACAGTATTCCAATGGTCTTGGAAAACCTTTTATTTAATAAAATATCGATATTTGGTGTCTCGCCATCAATACAATATTGCCATCCAAACACTGCAGTACTATGCTTTTCGATTTTTTTCTCCCACCCTTGCGCTGTGATTGTAGAACTCTCAACCAACACCAAACACACCACTTACGAAGAAATGTATATACATTTTATATTTATACATTGCATCATACTATTATGTCTCAAGCTTTTTGTTGGTGGTTTTACACTGTTTTGTTGACTTAAATTATCACCAATGACTTGGTTTTAGTGTGTATTTTTAAGTAACAAGACTATAACTACTTGCTTCTGGCTAGCCACTGCAGTTCAAGTTTGAAATAGGAAATGACTGTTTCCTATCCTCTACACTGGCTACAGTATATAATGCTGAAATTGCACTGGAACAGATCGCTTCCCAATGTAATATATCATCAAACTCCATGGCCTGACAAATCCCTTTTTTTTTTTTTTTTTTTTTTTTTTTTTTTTTTTCTTAACTCTAAGCAACTACAGCAGTAATAAATAAGATTCTTCACTTATAAATCTCACATATGTATTATGTAGCACTGACCTGTGCAAGGATGTACACACACACACACACACACACACACACACACACACACACACACACACACACACACACACACACACACACACACTTCTATGTGTTGATGAGGGTGACAGTATTCTAGGTAGTCATGCAGTAGGAGACCCTCTGTTGGCCCTGATCATCAATCAGGACAAACAGGGCTTCCCCCAGCCACAGAGACGCTAGCTTGAATGTCAAAACTGCCATCAGCAAACAGATTTCCTCCCCACCAGCGGCCAGCCTAACATGACAGGAGCGGAAATTGACTCTCATCCTTGTTAATGAAAGGATACACTCACCCTGTGTGGGTGCGCGGGTATGGGTGTGGGTGTGTGTGCGTGTCTTTGTGTGTATACGCAGAGGAAAACATGTTGGCAGAAAAGCGTGCAAGTGTGCTTTGTGAATGCCGTATGCTCGGGTGTTATGCATGCAGTGCGTGTGTGTGTGGCTGTGTATGGGAATTGGAGCATGTGTGCTCTCTCTGCGAGCTGTTAGGCCATCGGCCGAGCTGCAGCCCTCTTCTGGAGGGGGTTGGATGCCATCACTGACCCCGGAGGCAAGCGTATGGGCCCAGCTTGGGTTTCTCTGAGGTGGAGAGAAACCTCTGGTTTCTGTGACCCCTGAGGAGAGAGCAGCATGTCAGGCAGAAGGCCTGTCAGCTGCAGTTCTCATTCACAAATCACCTACACACAGAGAGCACAAAATGTACCCACATTCACCTTTCTGGCAGTTTTTAATTCATCCATCAAGGTTAAGTGTTCCTGTGTGCTGCAAGGTACCATACATACTATTGTGTGTAAGTTTTTTTTTTTTTTTTTTTTTTCTTCAAGCAGCCTGCTTTGCAAGACATAAACAGATTAGTGTAACTGGGGCTTGCGAGTCTTTCTAAAGTTAGCCCCAACTCTACCACCTTGGAGTACAGGTGTAGACGGTCGCAGTTCTGCTCCGCAGCCTCAGTAAGCTCAGTGCAGAGAGGTGGAACAGTTTCCACCTGTTGCAGGTTGGTTAGAGTTGCCCTCCAGCTCACAGCAGAACAGAAGGAGCACCTTTCCCAGCTGCAATATAGACTGTATTTTATTTATTTATTTTTTTTAATGGATGTATTTACCGTGGCCTCCTAAACTGGCTTTTGGGCTCCATGTTTTGAAACCTAAACCTTAACATTTTGTCTGCCTTCATAGTCAGGTGGTGTTTTGTTGCTAAGGTGACCACATTTGGACCAGAGTGTGAAGTGCAAAGAGTGTTAGTTGTATCAATGACCTATGCAATGCATAGACATATATTCATGGTAATTATTGCAAAAAATAAGTAAAAAGAGTTTCACTTGCCAGAACTGGATGACAAATGTTTTGGATGGCCTGCATTTCACAGCAAGTATTTGTTAAAGAATTCCATTAAATGATCTAAAAGGCAACAACAGCACAAACATTGGGGAAAGGTCCAGTTCAATTCCTCAAATTAGTGATAGTGAGGCCAAGCAGACAGGGATTGGATACAGCTGACTGTGTATGTATATTTATTATTATTTAAAATGGCAGTGCCTCTAAACTTATGCCTCAATCAGTAGCAGAATGCCAGTCAAGCATCAGTTGATAGCTCTTCTGATGATAACTATAGAAGATTTTTTTGGAACGAGTGCAGAAGGGTAAAGACATCCAGGAAGACCACAGCAAGATACAAGAGTTGTCAGCAGTATTTTTTGAATCTAATTCAATTTGTCTTATTGGTGTTTTTAAAGACTGCAGGATGGTCTGTTTTTACTTCTTTTTTTTTTTTGGTTAAGTGCGATGGTGGTCATGGACTCTGCTTGCTGTTATGTAAAAGTCACGACATGCCAATGGCCTTAACAGCATCAAGCCCACTGTGATATATTTAAAAAAACAAAACAAAAACCCCACCTTTATCTAGTTGTTATGAGGGGGGACCAATGAGACCAAAACCATTTTTGTGCCAGCCTGTAATACCCATTATCCAAATCAATACCCATTTTGGGTATTGATTTGCTTTTGGATGCAGCCTCAAGTGGCCATTTTAGGAACTCCAGTTTTTACCACTTCCACTTCGGCTTAATTTTTCAGCTCTGGAGCTTGCGTATCATTCGTCTTTTGTTTTTTCTTTCCTTGTTTCATCTGGCTACAAAATCAAATGTTTTGAAAATGACGTCACTGGTGTGAGATGTAATAACTTTTAAGTCCAATAGTCATTCTCTTATTTGTGTATCGGTCTTTTACAAATCTAGATCCTCAGTTGGGAACTTTGTCTGTTGTTCAGGGGCCTGCAGGTAAGTCACAGCTATCAGAGCCTTTTCATTGAGAGAGGACCAAAACTGTAAAGTGTCAAAATCACCACAACACCAAAACAGTGATGTGAAAGATGCTCAACTGCTTTATGAAGCCAAGGTGGAGAGTAACTCTCTGTGGGTTTGTGACATCTAACTCATTACACTGCCACCTGATTCATTAATCGTTTAAAAATATTGATTCTAGCAGCCTTAAAGTGGATACATGCTGCATTGTGTGTGTGTATGGTATTTAGGATTGCATCACACTGTCTCCCTCTGCTCTGCATGCTCCTGTTGACATGTCATTGTTGTTAAAGGCTGTGATTTTCTGAGATCTCCATGGTAGTAGCTTCTGTGTTATGTCGCTTCAGTTGTGTCGGTGGATTTGTTCCTCAGTATTACTCTTATCTCTGATCCTGCAGCACTGGTAGATAGCATGGTTTCACACAGCTACTGCTGACTCAGCTGGTACCCACAGGTAGACCTCGAGATCGTTCATGGCCACGTCCCAGTTATTGCTTTAATTCAGAAGTGTTCGTCAGTTGTTACTGCTGCCTACAGTAACAGCAGTTTCTCGCGCCACTCTGTGTGTGGACAGTATAGATTCCTGAACAAGCAGGCTCTTTGGCAGGTTGCCTCAGCCCTGTCTGTTGATTCACTGTTGGTGAAATAAGAGCACATATGGCTGCTCTCTCTCTGCATTACGTCACCTTGAGATCCAGGCAGATTGGTTTGCATTTACTGCCCAGTTTGAGGAAGAAAAAAAAGCTCATTGTATTTGGATTGGTTTGATCTGAGCTGTGCTTTCTCCAAAAATTGGCATGCTGTTTTTGAAATGAACTGCGCCTTAATGAGCTGGATGCACAAAAGGTCAGCAAATTATTTATTCACTTATTTATTTATTTAGACTTGAAATAAAAACAGGCTAGGATGTACTTTTGTGTTCCATATCCTGCTTAACCCAGCAGACAACCTAGCCAGATGCACCAGGCTCTACTGTGTTAGTATTGATCCATCTGAGTTATATCACATCGCACAGAGTTGCTGCCTGCTGCACGCGTTCACTCCCCTGTGAAGACTTTGCATGCGGTTGTTATCAGCTATTCACTGGTTTCCATTAGTTTCCTGATTTAGCTCTTTTCATGCACTGATGCACCGTGTGCTGTCACTGCTTTGATACTCAGAATGATTTGGTTTTAAACATCTTTATGGCACCTTTGCCTCAGCCACATTCACTTCTTTAAAAGCCAAGCTGCTCTTAATAGAATTTAATGTAGAAATCTATAACAAGGTCTACTTTAACATTCAACAATCTTTTTTTTTTCTTAAATCAGTTTTGATAATCTTACAGTACTGAAAATGTGTAAAGTTCTTCTGACAAAATGTGTAACATTGAAGAAATTTCATCCCTGTATGGTGATCTTTTTCAAGAATTCACCAATCCAAATATGATCTTGCTTCATACATATGTGTCGATGTGTTTTAATTGGTTTTGCTTAATTGGTAAAGTGAAGAGATGGATCTGTGTCCATCGTCTTTCTCGTTCTAAAATGATTTTCCATGTGACTGAAGGCAGTCAGGAAACTGTATAATGTTCAATTTAATGGGGGGATTGTGCCATGTGTGGAGTTTTTCAGCACCATCAGAACTGTAACATAGTGTAATCCCTCCTGGTTTTCTCTCTTGTCCACCATACATTAATATTTTAGCTGGTATGACTGTGAAACAGAAAATAAAAGTCTGATATCTATTATTGTGAACCTTAAAATAGTCAACAGTCCCAACACCAAATTCTGAAAGTACTGTAGACTAATCACTACTATGAATGTATGGCAACCTTTGTCTTTAAGGCAGCAGAACAAATTCTGTCCACTGATGAACATGTTGGACTCGGCTAAGCACAAAATTAATCATTTATCACTGTATAAAGTCTTTTTTGTGAGATTTCCACATTTACAACTGCAACTAATCTTAAATTTATTTTTATTAAAATACTTTTTCTTCTATAAAATGTCTGAAAAAAAAGTTGGATATAATTTTGCATTGCCCAATAGATATATTCAAATCATACATATTTAAAAAAACTAAAGAAAACGGAAGCCAATATGAATGTGCCTTAAACCGACAGTGGGTGACTTCTCTGTTCAAATTCTATAAATGTGCATGGAAGATTTTCCCTTTCTTATAACCTCAAATTGTTAAATTGTGATGAGTTTATGATGTTAGTCATTAGTTTCAAGACTTATTGAATGACATTACACTGGCTACATCAATCCTTTATATGCAGTCTATAGCAGAAGTAGTTTCTTTTATTTGCTTCACGATTTCCCCTATAATAACTTTCAGTATTAATTCTCTGTATTTGAATATGAATATTTATTAATTTTACACATTTATTGTAGTTGCAACAACAGGGCTGCAACAATTCAAGTATTTTGAATAATTTTATTATTTTAAAAAACATTATCGACACAAAGTCTTTGCTTTGATGGTTCGTTTAATGCATGGCTCTGTAGTGCGCCATGGACCATGGAACCATGAGTGGGTGAGTGTTTCACCCACATTTGTGGGTAAAAGCAGACCTGCAATGCAAATGTTTTTAGGAGCAGCGTGTGGATAAAAAGTTTGACCTCATTAAGCCCAATTTTATAGAAAAAACTGATAAAACAACAGGAGTAGTGATGATGATGCTGGTGCAGTTTAACATGGCATCCAAAACAGCAGCACTGCTCCTGTAACCTCCATCAAAACTTTACTGGGGGGGTGGGGGTGCATCCTTCATCAGCGCACCTGATCAACAAACTCCGATGTGAAGAAAAGAAAACTTTGTAGCTGCTTCATCCACCGCCGTTTGTTTCACACAGCGAAAAATCTACAGTAAGGCCACATTAAAACATGCAGATTAACTGTTACCTTGGTCTGACATCATGTTTAAATGATACAGCTTGCTGAAGGCTGACGGCAGCCGTCCTATTTTACATGGAAGTGAACAGCAGTGAGTCTAAATTTGGGGTGGGGGGATTAAAAGTGAAATGATATAAAACAGTGTCTCAATTAAATATACATGCATAGAGCCCTCTCTCTCAGATAGATAAAAGCATTTTTCACAAGGCAGTAAGAATGTACATGGGTCAGTAAAACTTTGAGCCACTGACCTCAGGGTTGGACATTGAGTTATTGTTAATTAATGTCTATATGATCATAACATCTTGTTTTCAGCATCACAAAAACTTCACATCAAAGCACAGGGCAAACCTCAGAGTGCTGATATGTTCGCTTCTCTTTACTGCAGCCACCACATTCTCCTTGAAACGCTACAGACTCAAACTCATTCACTTCCACACCTTAACACAGAGGAACACATGTACAAAAACTCAGCCTTCCAAGAAGAAAGAGTAATGTAAATTTTTTGATCCCTTAATTTGGATTGGGACATTCTATCAGCTTTATTATCTTTCTGTAAAAGCAGTTGAGTTTTCTTGGCTGTGTGTTTGGGATCATCGTCTTGCTGAAACGTCCACCCTCATTTCACCTTCACCATCCTGGTAGATGGCAGCAGACTTTTAATCACAACTGTCTCTGTACATTTTTACATTCATCCTTTCTTTAATTATATGAAATGTGCCAATGCCGTATGCTGAAAAAAAAGATCCCCACATGATGATGTTCCCACCTCCAAACTTCATTGTTGGTATGGTGTTTTTGGGGTGATACACAGTGCCTTTTATTGAACTCCAAAAAGTTCAATTTTAGTCTCATCTCATCAGACTTTATTCTCCCAGTATTTCACAGGCTTTTCTTGTCTAAATGTTTTCCAGCAGTCGTTTTCATGCTTTTCTTCAGCAGTGGAGTCCTATGTGGTGAGTGTACATATAGGACATGGCGGTTAAAAGCATTATCGTTTTCTTTGAAAAATGTTACCTGCTGATTCCAGGTCTTTCTGTAGCTCCACACAAGTGGTCCTTGGCTCTTGGACAACTCTTGTGATAATTCTTTTCACTTCTCATTCTGAAATCTTGCATGGAGAACCTGGTTGTGGCTCGTTTATGCTGAAATTATGTTCTTTACTTCTGGATTATGGCCCCAACAGTAGTCACTGGAACCTTCAGTAGTTTAGAAGTTCTTCTGTAACCGATGCCATTAATGTTTTGCAACAATAAGGTTGCAAAGGTCTTGAGAGAGCTCATTGGTTTTAACCATCATGAAATCTTTCTTGTGTGACACCTTGGTAATGAGACACCTTTTTATAGTCACCAGTTGGGACTGAACCAGCCGATATGAATTTGCACTAAGTGGCAGGATTACTTTCTAATTACTGATCGTTTTCAGCTGGTGTCATGACTTTCCATGCCTTTTTGCAACTCCCTTTCTTCATGTGGTCGTGCTGTATAGTCACCTAAAGTGTTTCCCATTATAATGGTAGGGAGTTTTTAAAAGGGCAGAGCTAGAAACCACAAATTCAAATCTTTTCCTGATGTCATCATTTATATATATGAAGTGTGACCTGCTGGGGGTCAGTGTGGATTTCCTGCTAGAGAACTGACATTTTCTCTGTTGAATTTCTCACATGTAGGAGCAAAAACGAAACTAATTCCTTTCATTTGGAAAATTCTCATAAGTGGCTCACCAGATAGAATGAATCCCACTTATTTGTGTCCACATAAAAATGATTCACACAGTCTCACGAGATGTAAGCTACCCTATGTGACTGCAGGTGTAGCCATTAGGAGTATGCCTGTGTTATCAGGATCGCAATGAGGGAATGCAAATAGTGTCACAGTTTCAGTCAGCGACCAAACCAAAAGCCACATTCACACCCTGAAGCCAAAAACTCTCGCAGAAACAACCTAACTTAGATGTGGGGACAAATATAGCAGGCAGCTGGTCATTCTCCCTATAATTAGCATTTCCTCTCTCCATTTTCAGCTTGTTTTCTCATCACTTGCACAATGCCTCCCATTTTTTTGTGTCAAACTCCTTGTTCCTGATTTGGCTTGCTGCTGCTCTAAATATGATTTACTAACTTTTCTGTAAATGAGCCTTTGGTTACTGGGCTTCTGCAAATATTAACACAACACATTTTTTATAGAGAGTGTACCTTTTAGCTATATGATATACATTGAGGTTAATGAAGTTAACAGAGCAAAAAATGTTTAGTTATTTGAGTCCTTTCCTCTGCTGTTTTTAAAATCTAAGGCCACAAAGTACTGACTTTTATCAACCAGCACTGATGACCAGGAAGGTGCTGCAGCATCAGAGTCTGACACAACTTCCAGCAGCCTGTAAGCAGGGTTTTTTTTCCTAGCTCTAAATAGGGCTTTGGCGGTGGACCACCCATATAGATCAACAAACATAGCAGGATTGAACAGAACTGTTAAGGGAATTGTTAACACTGTGGTTGTCTGTGCCGCACATCTGTCAATGCAAATCAGCTTCCTTTAGACTTTGACATGGATAATCAAGTAAAAGTAAAAAGTAAAACAAATAACTTAACAGTATTGTCCATATAAGCTTCAGTAAAAAATGATTTAAAAAATGTTTTGATAACTACTCAAGATACTACAACAATTACTTCATGAAAATATCCCAAGAATGGTGACACACTGCAGGTCTCTGTCAGACAATTACATTAGAGTATATAGTTTTTTGATTCACAGGCTGGCAAGTTCACAAGGTCACTAAAGTGTGTTTCCAATTATAATTGTCTTACTGTATGTGCGGGCTTTCTGTTGTCTGTGTTGGTACTTTGGAACAGCAGAAATGAATTCAGGCTATCCACTAGTTTGACATTTGGGGGAAATTTGGCTTTGCTTTCTAGCTGAGAGTTACATAACTGTAAAGCCCCCGTTTCGATTCCAGCTCATGACCTCTGTTGCTTGCCATGCTTCTGTCTCACTCTCCTTTTTTCCTCTGAATTTTCCATGGGAAATTGGAGAAAATGACAATAAATAATTGGATAACAATACTGGGAATGCTTAATCAGCATTCACACTAATAACAAAGTCGGTATGATAAGGGGCGCATCTAAATTTCAGCTTCCAATTTTGTGTAATATATTGGGATATTTGTATATTAGAGCTCTTTGTATTATTAGAGCTATTTTGTAATATTTTGTAGTATACTGTAATATTTTATATTGGTACTTTAGCTTGTTCGTAACTGTCTTGAGCAACTGTGACCGCATAATTTTCTTCGGGGTTAATAAAGTATGTGAATCTGAAAATAGGAAATTGGA
The DNA here is from genome assembly GCF_001858045.2 of Oreochromis niloticus. Lineage (NCBI taxonomy): Eukaryota > Metazoa > Chordata > Actinopteri > Cichliformes > Cichlidae > Oreochromis > Oreochromis niloticus. The sequence goes on along the minus strand of NC_031985.2, from coordinate 33,427,856 downwards.
ATGTGATGGTTACCATAGTACAGTGTTTCCCAACCACTGTGCTGCGGCACATAGGTGTGCTGTGAGAAATGATCAGGTGTGCCATGGAAGATTATCTGGTTCCTGATTAGTAGTCTAAGCGACCGGCGTAACGGGTAGAACAATTTCATTCTCTTCCACTAGAGGGCAGTACAACTACCTGGGTTGTCACCAGTAAAACAGAAGAAAACGAAGAAGAAATTACATAATAGTCATGCTGTGAGACCACGCAGCACGTAATAGCAATAGATAAATATTTAAAAAGAAAAAGTAGTCAATCTGACCTGGGTCCTGGAGGAAATCCGACCCAGATGAAGGCCCGAGCATGAATAGTGGTCAGAAGAAAGCAAAAAAAAGTATACTGTGGTCAAACAGAGCCAATTCCCCTATGCCTGGTGTGCGGGGAAAAATTATCAATATGCTTTTTGTGACATTTTTGTTTGGCAGTGTTCCGTGTGATTGATAATCACACATCCAAAAGGTTGGGAAACGCTGCCATAGGACATGTCACAAAACCCCTCTATCTTAGTTGTCGTGGACTTCTCCTTTTGGGTGTGTAGCCCGGATGGGAGTTTGGGAATGGATGCAATGTTCCCGTGGACTTGAACGCCACAGTAGCATGAGGTATTCACAGTTAATTTTATGTGATGTAACTGTACTCTGAATGAAATTTGCCCTGTAATAAGTCACAAGGTGAATACATGTATTTAGAGCAATGAAACTGTTGTGTTAATCATAAAGTATTATGTTATGTGATTTTGAAGAGAGTTGAAATGTGGATCGGAGTTCTGATTTTCTAGAGGCCCGTGAAGGTAGCACAGGTCGGGACCTGTGTTTTTGTTGCAGGGGAGGGAGGAAGAAAGCAGAGACGGAAGGGAGGTGTGCACGCGCAAGCTGAACAAAAAGGAGAGACTCAGCTAGTTTTGACTGCGGTTGACTAGCGGAAAAGAGTGCGTGATTCGGAGGTCCACCGGGCTAGAGCTTCGCGGCAGAGGCGGGCGAAGCAACCTTTCGGCTTGGCGGTCGCACCACCGTGAGAACCGTGTTTCCAGCTGCAGCGGGGCTGGAGGCTAGCTTGGACCTGCTTGGCTGCGTCACGGAGGCGGCCGCGGAGGGCTGTTGGGCAGCGGGACGGCGTCTGGCTGATGCGCCGCGGCAGAGACAGCATCGGATCCGCCGGGAGAGCGGAGAGTGGATTTAGTTCGGGACTGGAGGACGGTAACCTACCGAGCAACTGAACTGTAAGTTGGATTTTCGTGCTGTTACGGGAAAGAAGAGGATTTTTCTCTCCATCAGTCATCGTGAGCAGCAAACAGGCCTGCAATCAGTGTGAATGTGAGTGTGTGTGGGGCCCATGTGTGAACAGTGTGTATCTAGTGGATTTATATAGCCTAGTCTCGAGTATATATTAGTGTGTTATGTGCCAAGAGGTGATAACATAAGTTGTATTGTTTAACCTAATTTCAAAGGGGAATTAGTTTATTTACCCAGCTTGTTTCATTTGTTTATGGAGCTGGATATCATTTGAGTTGAGCCGAGAAAAGGGTGTGTTGTACATTATTTTTCCTGCCTTTGCATCCAGTAAACTTTTTGTTTATGTTAAAGAGTTGTCTGGGGTTGATTCTTTTATTGCTGGTTAAGTTTAACTTGCAGGTCAGGGCTTACTGGTAGTTTCCCTGATTCCTGTCTTTACCAGAACCATTCGTGGTATCTGGGCTGTAACGAACCTAACACCCTGCCTAGGGGGTCCAAACTGAGGTACGTGGGTTTAGACTCAGTATAACGGGTGGGGTGCTACATAAAATGGAGGCACCGCTGGGATCATGACTGGTAGTAATTTGTAGTAACTGCTGACCCAGACAACCCTTAAAGAGAGAGTGATTTGAAGTTACAGTAAGCTACAACAAAGCAAAATTAGTTTGTGTTTGGTATTGTGTTACACTATACACATACAGTAAGATCCACACACACCCAGCACCAAGAAATGGCTCAGTTACGGCACTGGTGTAAAGGAGAAGGCCTTAACCCTTCGCATGCCATACTACTCAAAGATGTTCCCGAAGACACAGAGATCGAAGTCATAGAAAGAACTCTGCAATTCATTAAAGTTCTCGGACGTGTGAAGGTTAGAGGACGTATGTATGATCCTCAGGGCAAGTGTTTGAACGTACTGTGTGAATGCAGAGAGAAGGTAAATACTAAAGCCATTCCTCTGGACATTCTAGCTGATGGCAGCAGGTCACCCTGGAGAATCATCGGCCACTTAGAGGAGGATGATGGTTCAGATGACCAGCTGGTTGCAGATGACGGGCAGGCACCTCAAACTGATTTGGGACCTGCCGCCACACTCCAGGCCTCCACTCCTGAAGCAATCATTAGAGCGGTTGGAGACCTTCTGCAAAATACCTCTAGGCCTGCCAGTGACCATAGCAGCTACAGGAGGTTGCGCACCTTCTCAGGGGTTATTCCCACACCCCCAGGAGAGGAGCAGTTGGAGAACTGGATACTACAGGCTCGATTGATGATAGAGGAATATGATCGGCCTGACAGAGAGAAGAAAATCAGGATAATGGAAAGTGTAAAGGGTCCCGCATTGGAGATTTTACAGGCTGTACGATTTAATAACCCTGAAGCAACACCTCAAGAATACATTGATGTGATTGAGAATACTTTTGACACACCAGAAACAGGAGAGGAACTCTATTTCGCCTTCCGTATGCTATGCCAACACAGAGGGGAGAAACTTTCTGAGTTTCTGAGAAGGATGGAGAGATCTCTGAGCAAGGTGGTCAAAAAGGGAGGTCTGTCTCCCGCTCTCATAGACAAAGCACGTCTTGATCAGCTCATTAAAGGTGCAACGGGATCTGACCTGATGCTGTTAAGTTTGCGTTTAAGGGAGCGAAAAGATAATCCCCCTACCTTTCTGCAGCTGTTAAATGAGGTCCGCATTGAAGAGGAGCATGAAGCTTCTCGGCGCAGACTCAACCCCAACAAAGCTGTGCATGTCAAAAGTGCTACTGTACCCACAGGGGCACACGTGGAAAATCTCAGACTTGAGATACAAGGTCTGAAAACCCAAGTCAATGAGCTCACCACTACAGCAGGGGTGCCAGGTGTCCATTCACCTGGGGCAGCATCCACAGAAAATGCTGAAGCAGAAAGCTTGGGAGAAGACAAAAACCTCCAAGCTTTAAAGAAAGAAGTGGTGAGGCTAAGAAAACAGATCTCTGTCATGTCAGTCAACCCCAGCAAAGGGGTTGCGGTGCCCTCGCCCAGGCACCATGGATCTCCCACGCACCTTCAGCGTGGGACGAGAACACCCAGAGATACCAGTCAGTTTTTCTGTTATCGTTGCGGGGAGGATGGGCACATCTCTACCAAGTGTAGGGCTCCAGAAAACTACCCCAAAGTGATACAAAAATTCATTCAGGCTCAACGGAAGCAGGGAGAAAGTAATAAAACTCCCAGTCCTGCAAAAGAACCGGCCACCACCAACGTAGGTGTTAACCGGAGTGTTGTCAATGTCCGGACGCCTAGTTTCCCTGAAGGACTGGTAGGACCACCTTCCACAACTTGTGTGAAGGTAGATGGTGTACCTTGCACTGCTCTCCTCGACAGTGGCTCTCAGGTGACCATCATTTTTGACAGCTGGTATTCAAAACACTTGTCTCATGTGCCTTTACGCTCTGTCACTGGTCTAGATATTTGGGGCCTAAGTGAATCAGAGACCAGCTACCCTTACCGGGGGTACATTCAAGTTGAATTGGGATTCCTTGAAGAAACACAAGAGAAAGTTGAGACTATCCCAGTCCTCGCTTTGGTGTGCCCGGACCCTCGGTGCTCAGATACCATACCAGTCTTGGTGGGCACCAATGTTCATAAAATCAGACCCGTTTCCGCAACTGGAAAGAAAGGGAGGGTGGAGAAGGTTTTCCCTACCAAAGTGAATGTGCAGCAGCCTCAGAACCTACCGACTATTAAGTCTGAGTCTGCCAAGGATGATGACAGTCCTGTAGCTAATGTTAAGTGGACTGGTCCTGGCCCACTGGTCATTCCAGCTGGGAAAGAACATATAGCTGTCTGTAAAGTCAAAGACATTCACACTATTGGAGACAGCATCCTCATCACGGAACGGGCAGCTTCACATGCCCTTCCCCCAAGTGTGCTTGTGCAGCCAACCGTACTGTTCTCCAAGATGCTTGATAGAGACAAGTTTCTAGTGCTCATGCGCAACCAGTCACTAAAGGACACTGCCATTCCCATGGGCACTGTGGTTGCACACCTGCATGTAGCTGATATAGTGACTGATGTCCCAGGCCCAAACACAAACGCTTCTCCTAAGCTTGACCCATCTTTGTTTAATTTTGGGGACTCTCCTATACCAGCTGAATGGAAACAGAGGCTTAGTCAGAAACTTGCAGAGAGAGGCAAAGTTTTCTCAACGGAGGAATGGGATGTGGGTTTGGCTAAAGGAGTGCAACATCACATCCGTCTAGTTGACCATACCCCCTTCCGAGAGCGGTCCCGCCGTGTTGCCCCAGCTGATCTGGATGACTTACGCCGCCACCTGCAAGGACTTTTGGCAGCGGGGATAATAAAAGAATCAAGGAGTCCTTATGCTTCCCCCATCGTCTTGGCACGAAAGAAAACGGGGCGATTGCGCATGTGTGTGGACTATCGGACCCTGAATCGCAGAACTGTCCCTGACCAATACACAGTTCCTCGCATTGATGAGGCGTTGGACTGTTTGTCTGGGAGCAGGTGGTTCTCTGTCTTGGATTTGCGTAGTGGATACTACCAAATCCCATGGCAGAAGAGGATAAGGAGAAGACCGCTTTCATATGTCCTTTGGGATTCTTTCAATTTGAGAGGATGCCCCAGGGTATAACAGGTGCTCCCGCGACCTTTCAAAGAGTAATGGAGAAAGCAGTGGGAGACATGCACATGATTGAGGTCATAGTGTACCTTGACGATTTGATTGTGTTCGGAAGAACGTTGGAAGAACATGAGCAGAGACTAATCAAAGTTCTTGACAGACTGGAAGAGACTGGCCTAAAATTGTCCATCGACAAATGTCAGTTCTGCCGACCACAGGTGACATATGTTGGACACATAGTGTCAGAGAAAGGGATTGCCACTGACCCAACCAAGGTTGAGGCGGTAGCTCGCTGGGAGCAACCCACTGATCTCCCATCACTGCAGTCTTTCCTAGGGTTCTGTGGGTATTACCGGCGCTTTATAAAAGACTACTCTATCATTGTTAGGCCGTTAACCGAGCTATGTAAAGGTTACCCACCGACCCAGAAAGGAAAGAGAGCTGTTAAAGTCCCAGAAAAGACCTACCATCGGGTAAATGAACCGTTTGGGGACAGGTGGGATGCTGCATGTACTGAAGCTTTCCAGAACATTATACATTCTCTTACAAATGCACCTGTGCTGGCATTCGCAGACCCAACCGAGCCTTATGTGTTGCACATTGATGCTAGCCTTCAGGGGTTGGGCGCTGTGCTCAACCAAGAACACCCAGAAGGGCTGCGACCAGTTGCCTTTGCTAGCCGAAAGCTTAGTTCATCAGAGAAAAACTACCCCGTGCACCAGCTTGAGTTTTTGGCGTTGAAGTGGGCGGTAGTTGACAAGTTTCACGACTACCTGTACGGAGCACAGTTCACTGTGAGGACGGATAACAATCCCCTCACATATATCCTCACCACAGCCAAACTCAATGCCACCGGTCATCGGTGGTTAGCTGCTCTTGCCACCTACGATTTCACTCTTCAGTACCGACCTGGAAGCAGCAACATTGATGCTGACGCATTATCGCGTAACCCCTTACCAACAGAGGACACTGATTGGCAAACGCTGCCCTTGGACAGTGTCAAAGCTCTGTGTAAGCAGATCTCCTGTAGAAAGTTAGCAGGAGGGGCGGTCAGCTTTGCTGAATCTTTGGGGGTTTCCCCTGAGGCGCTCCCCGAGTGTTTTGTTTTCCCCACTCATCTTGACTATGGGTGTTTGGCCCAGATAAGCAAAGCTGAGCTTATCACAGCACAAGACAATGATCCAGTGATTGCTCCTGTAAAGAAATCAATGAATGGGGCGATTCCCTTTACTTTTGACAAAGACTCCAATGCAGAAGCTATGCTGCTTCAAAGAGAGGCAAACAAGTTGGTAATCACTGATGGAGTACTCTACAGGAAAGTACAGAGACAACCTGGAAAGGACATACATCAGCTTGTACTGCCCCGAGAGCATGTGGCCATGGTGCTTAGATCGCTTCATGATGAGTCAGGGCACCTGGGAGTGGACAAGACAGTGGAGCTAATACGAGACCGATTCTACTGGCCTAGGATGAGTGCAGAAGTTGAGCAGTACATCAGGAATTGTGGGAGATGTGTTGCACGTAAAGCACCTGCACAACGAGCTGCACCATTGAACCAAATCACCAGTAGTGGGCCACTAGATCTCGTGTGTATCGATTTTCTATCCCTAGAGCCAGACTCTCAGGGATATGCTAACGTTCTGGTAGTGACTGATCACTTCACCAGATATGCACAAGCTTTTCCAGCTAAAGACCAAAAAGCCTCCACAGTAGCCAAGATTCTCTGTGAGCGGTACTTTGTGCATTATGGACTTCCGGCCCGGATACATTCCGACCAGGGACGTGATTTCGAAAGTAAGCTGATCCACGACCTTCTGAGAGTGTTGGGAATCCGGAAATCCCGGACAACGCCGTATCATCCCCAGGGAGATCCACAGCCAGAGAGATTTAACCGGACGTTACTTTCCATGCTGGGTACCTTGGATCCCAAGAAGAAACAGGCGTGGAATCAGTCCATCAGTCATTTGGTACACGCATACAATTGTACGCAGAACGAAGCAACTGGGTACTCACCCTACCTGCTTATGTTTGGCAGGGAGGCCCGGCTGCCTGTGGACATCTGTTTCGGAACCAACAATCAGACACACAGCAGTCTGACACACCACCAGTACATAGCTAAGCTGAAAGCCGATTTGCAACAAGCTTACCGCCTAGCGACAGAGGCTGCTGACAAAAGTCATCAGAGAAACAAGAAAGCACATGACAAGCATGTGAAAGAACAGACCTTGGCACCCGGAGACCGAGTGTTGCTAAAGAATTTTGGTGTCACTGGAAAGCACAAGTTGAAGAATAAGTGGAGAACTGCACCCTACATTGTGCTTGACAAAATGCCCCATCTACCAGTATACAGAGTGAAACCTGAGAAGGGACTGGGGGTGGAGAAAACAGTGCATCGTAACCACTTACTGCCTATTGGGTATCTGGTGAGACTGTCAAATGATAGTGAACCAGAGTTGTTTGCTCGGCCGGTCACACGATCCCAAAGGGGACTCGGCAAGGCTAAACCGGTTGACAATCAGGGAGATGCAATATCTTCGTCAGAGTCGGAATCCGAAGATGCATGCCTGACACAATTCCCATACATGGGTTGTGAAAACCTTCCGTCACTGTCAGAACAGCTTTTGAGGAACCAGGGTCAAAGGCCAAATGTGTTGGATCTTGAGAGTTCAACCACGGATTTGGCAGATATTGAAAGAAATCCAGATGATCATAATCCTTTAGATCTTCATCTAGACCCCGAGGCAGTGGCAGTGACTGGCCCAGAGGGGGAACCGAAGAGAGTGGGATGTCACTGGAGGGAGAGGAGCATCCAGTAGGCCGCCCACAGAGACTAAAGAGGCCTGTGGTGAGACTGAGTTATGATGAACTCGGTCAATCATCAGATCACCCTGTAGTGGTTCTGAGCCATGGGGTTTTGGTGGGAAGTGGCATTTATAGACATGCACGAGATCACACTTGCCAGACTTCATGGTGTCACCCACTAGCGCTATGCCCTTCCTGTGTTAAGTTAGGGCTGGACTAACAAAGCTCAGATTTTTGTGTTTATAAATCTGTGGGGTTTGATAGGGGCATCAAACACATTTAGAAGGGGGAGGGTGTAGCCCGGATGGGAGTTTGGGAATGGATGCAATGTTCCCGTGGACTTGAACGCCACAGTAGCATGAGGTATTCACAGTTAATTTTATGTGATGTAACTGTACTCTGAATGAAATTTGCCCTGTAATAAGTCACAAGGTGAATACATGTATTTAGAGCAATGAAACTGTTGTGTTAATCATAAAGTATTATGTTATGTGATTTTGAAGAGAGTTGAAATGTGGATCGGAGTTCTGATTTTCTAGAGGCCCGTGAAGGTAGCACAGGTCGGGACCTGTGTTTTTGTTGCAGGGGAGGGAGGAAGAAAGCAGAGACGGAAGGGAGGTGTGCACGCGCAAGCTGAACAAAAAGGAGAGACTCAGCTAGTTTTGACTGCGGTTGACTAGCGGAAAAGAGTGCGTGATTCGGAGGTCCACCGGGCTAGAGCTTCGCGGCAGAGGCGGGCGAAGCAACCTTTCGGCTTGGCGGTCGCACCACCGTGAGAACCGTGTTTCCAGCTGCAGCGGGGCTGGAGGCTAGCTTGGACCTGCTTGGCTGCGTCACGGAGGCGGCCGCGGAGGGCTGTTGGGCAGCGGGACGGCGTCTGGCTGATGCGCCGCGGCAGAGACAGCATCGGATCCGCCGGGAGAGCGGAGAGTGGATTTAGTTCGGGACTGGAGGACGGTAACCTACCGAGCAACTGAACTGTAAGTTGGATTTTCGTGCTGTTACGGGAAAGAAGAGGATTTTTCTCTCCATCAGTCATCGTGAGCAGCAAACAGGCCTGCAATCAGTGTGAATGTGAGTGTGTGTGGGGCCCATGTGTGAACAGTGTGTATCTAGTGGATTTATATAGCCTAGTCTCGAGTATATATTAGTGTGTTATGTGCCAAGAGGTGATAACATAAGTTGTATTGTTTAACCTAATTTCAAAGGGGAATTAGTTTATTTACCCAGCTTGTTTCATTTGTTTATGGAGCTGGATATCATTTGAGTTGAGCCGAGAAAAGGGTGTGTTGTACATTATTTTTCCTGCCTTTGCATCCAGTAAACTTTTTGTTTATGTTAAAGAGTTGTCTGGGGTTGATTCTTTTATTGCTGGTTAAGTTTAACTTGCAGGTCAGGGCTTACTGGTAGTTTCCCTGATTCCTGTCTTTACCAGAACCATTCGTGGTATCTGGGCTGTAACGAACCTAACACCCTGCCTAGGGGGTCCAAACTGAGGTACGTGGGTTTAGACTCAGTATAACGGGTGGGGTGCTACAGGTGTTTCTGTTAAGGGTTAGTACAGCAGATCTTCTACCTACATCACAACAACAAGCGCCTTGAGGCAACTGTTGTTGTGATTTGGCGCTATATACATTGAATTGAATTGAATTGAATTAAATTACATCTGGGCCTTCACCAATCCGACACGGAGTTATTCTGATCCACACATTGATTTGGCACAAACTTTACGGTAGGTGCTCTTCTCGACACAGCCCTCCCTGTTTATTTAGACTTGGGGCTGGCACAAGACATACACTGTTTTATAGCCTTTCATATGGCTGGGTTTTCTTTTAATGTTACTGTTATACTAGAACATTACCAGGAAGAAGAAATCTATGAAAGGCAAGAAATTCAATACAACAAATAAAAATAAAATGCTTGGCATATCAAAATGTATCATTCGTGTGAAATGTGGAGTGTGTATTACAGTCATGTTGCTGTGGTGCAAAGAGAAAATCTGAATTATTGCTCCTTAACCTCCTAAGACCCAAACTCTTTCATGGCATGCATTTTCAATTTCTCTTTGCTATTTGCCCCGATGGGACCTGATGAATGTAAAAACAGAAAATTACCTGATATTTTTTTTTTTTTTTTTTTTTTTCCCCTGGTTTTTGTTTCTGAGAAAAATGAGATTCACATAAGAGGAAATTCATTTTAAATTTTGATAGAACAGTGGCATGTCCTCGTAAGTGGATATCAGGCCCTTGTAGAGCAAAATTTAGTATTTTGATCTAGACAACCCAAAATGTGATGTCCACATATGTGGACGCCAGGTCCTAGGAGGTTAAATACAGAAATGTGCCTCCTTGCTACATAAAGCCACATTTGTACACACGTGGAATTAGTATGTTATTGGAACATTTGGAACTAGAGTCTAAATCAGCACCACCCACCACAGCTGAGCTCTGCACAACATCTGTCAACATGGACTGCTGTTGACGAGTCAGGTCATACAGTAAGCGGAGCTCTTTTTGGAGCTCAGGTGACCATTTATCTCCATGGACTCTTTACACTGTGGCAGTCCAACTTAACCTGTGTTGGTCACATGGCTGTTTTCATTGGCCATTAGGGCAGGTTGAGGCATCTGTTCCCTTCTGCTTGGTGGGTGTATGGTGGGGGTGGGGTGAGGGATCTATGGTCTGTCTGTGGCTCACTGTCTTGTAATGGCAGGTAGACTGTACTGTCTGTACTCTAAGATCATACAGCTGTGCTTTACATCAAATATGAAGTACAGTTTTAAATTGGCTGTGATGATGTTTTTACGAGATTATTATGTACCACAAACTGACTCTGTAAAGACTACTCCACACTGTGGCAGGCGCAGCGGTGACAGATTCTGCTTCCGGTGGTGTTTTAAGGCCATATGTGAAACCTTCGACTGCTGGGATTCTAAGGAGCACAGGGCTCGCAAAATCGCTAGCCCGACGTCCCGGGGCTAGCGATTTTTCCAGTCGGGCTACCAAAATCTAACTCAGCCCTGCCCGTCGGGCTATCATAGGAAGGAAAAATATATGTCAATGCTGTTCCATTCTTTCTCAAATGTAGCTGGGTAATTATGTCATTGGCATCGACGAGCCTCTGTCAATATGTGAAATCGAGTTTGAATTTGCGCTTCTTTCCTTTTTTTTGGCTTTCACTTTCACTTTGCGATCGTGCGAACTGTGTATAGTGAGCGGCAGTACTGATTGGTGAGTGACAGATTAATTGCGCACCAATTCCTCTGACATCATCTTATCACTCATTAGCTTACTATTCAAACGTGACAAGTGAAATTTCCCGCAGCAAACTTAAACATGTGATAGAGGTTGATTGCGCAGAGAATCGCTGACCGTTATGTGAGTGTGTGTGTGTGTGTGTAAAAGCAGATGGATTTACGCTGGAATTTTAGTTCTGCAGAGCCAAATAAGACAGGTCAGGGTGAAGAAAGGACAGCCAAAGAAAAGCCTACCACAAAACGGAAAAGTTATGACAAATCAGATTATGAGGCAAAAAGAAAGCGTAGCTTTTTTGGTTTCATGGACAAAAGAATTTCTGTGGCTGGAATATGACAACGTAAATACCATAATGTTCTGCTGGGTGTGTCGTGAGTTTCCCTCGATATCTGAGTCGACAAGCGCCTTTGTTACTGGGACCAGTAATTTTAAGAAAGACCCCATCAGAATCCATGAGAAATGCATTGTTGCTCAGTCTGCAGTATCTTTCCCAGAACAAACAGCAGTTGCAAAAACATACTAAAAATAAACCAAGCACAGTCCTGAAAAAGCTGTTTAGAACAGTGTACTATGTTCCAAAGAGTGAACTACCACTGGCAAAATGTAGCCGTATTTGCAAACTTCAAAAAGCAAATGGCCTCGATCTTGGTTTCACTTGCCTCTTACCCGTGATTTCAGTGGAAATTTCAGATTCAGGATCTGACACAGACTGATTCATGTTCTACACAGTTCCAAATATTTGAGTTGATGACTGTAATTTTTATACAATTGTTGTAATTTGTGTTTTAACAATTTTTTTGATGGATGTTTTGTTTCCTTTACAGTATTATACTTTAATGTATATTACTGTAAAGGAAACAAAACATCCATCAAAAAATTGTTCTCATGTTTTTTTTCGGGCTAGTTAAATTTATTTTGGGCTACCAAAAACTGAAGAGTGCCTGCCCAAAGGGCTACCAGGGATTTTGAAATTTTGCGAGCCCTGGAGCACCCTGCCTGTGTTTTCTCTCTGGTGACAGGTGGCACAGTGCCTCGAAACTCCCTCTATGGCTCTGCAGGATGGAGTCAGAACTGACCCAAGCTTGGATGCTACTACTGACAGTTTACCTCAATGCAACGAAAGTTAGACCAATATATGTTTTTGTCAATACTGGCCTTTTAGGTAAAATCGAATATTGATCAATAGTCATCACGCTCATCCAAATAGAAGATTTACTTGACAAGTTAGACCAACAAGTCCAAAACCAGCCATAATTGATATACTCTCTTCTGTCTTATTTTGGGGAAAAGCTAAAAATCCAGCACGATATGTAAATAAACCCTCCCCAAAAAACAAAACAAAACTGAAATCTTTTAAAGGCTTGTCACATAAGAGGGCTCTAAGGAAAAAAATGCATCTTTTCTAAATATTTTGTACTCATAGCTTGACAATATAATGACTATAACAACAAAGTAGTGAACTATGTATTTACTCCTTTGTTGGAAAGAGAAGTGTGTTGTGTTGATTCTGATCATGTGGTAAATATGATGAACTTGTGGTGTCTGACCCAAGATACTTGAATAATTTCCCTAGACACCCACCTGGGGCCGCCACATTTAAAGAGCACAGCACTGGCTCCATCCTTTGAAGATAAAATGAATACATAAGCCTTTTCTGTAAAGCTTTGATAGGGGAAATGCTTGACCTGTTTTTAAATGTAATCTTCCATAATTTGGAACTTTTACAATAAACCCATTTAGCTGTAAATGGGGAAAAATGGCTTGAGTTTGTGGCTATAATGCAGAAAATCAAAAAAAAAAATAACAGTACAAACAAAACTTTTTATTCTTCCTAAAATTGCATATGACCATTTTGCAGACAAAATGGTGTCTAAACTGGAATTAGCCAGATGTAGTCAAAACATTTGCATCTTCAAAAATAGCCCCCTTTTTTCCTGTTCTACCACTGCTAAATGTTAATGTATTGTGTAGCTCGAGGAACTAAAATGAATTCATAGTGTTCAGTTTAGGGAAAGGAGGGCAGCATTGTGAAACCTAATCTTTTTGTTTCCATCCTTTTCTCATCCTACATTCCTAACAGACAAAAAAAAAAATCCTGTTGAGGAAATGTGTTTGGAAGCATGATGTTCAAACTGTGACAAGGCCATGCAGACGAGCCCCAGCTGCACAGACGGAGACAACCCTGTGAAAGAGCTTGACACTGGCAGCTCTGTCACCTCCAGACAGTAGAGCAAGGGTCAATATTTGTCCTCTGATAATATGATAACAAACGCTGAAAGCAATAATCACCTGCATTTTCACCAGATTTAGGCCTCTGTAAACATTTTTCGTAAACAGCAAGGCTGAAGTAGCCAAGATGACCTCAGTCGTACTGTGTGAAAGATTAATGTTCAGCATTTTGCATACGCTGCCATTTGCTCTGAACAACTGGGAACATCCAAAGTGTTCACTCTGCAGCTTGCAGTAAGTTATTCTCAATACAGAATCTTTGTTCTGGGTTACTTTGACAATATGCATAAACATGTATTAAATCCCATATTAGGTAAGCGATATAAAAAATGTGCTTTATGTAACCCAACTTCAAATCTAGAACCAGCACATAATCCTCAACTTTACCTCTGATGTAATGAGGCTTTCTTCCTGATCACTGTTATTAACCACTGAAGATATTAGGAATTGTTAAACTCATAGAAAATGCATTGCGATAATACATTTGTTCTCTCACAGGTACCAAGTTTTCATCCAAATCTAGAGTAAATTTTAATGATCTAATAGCTTGTGACCTTTAGCAGCAGTATCTTGAATTAGTTTTCCTTATGGCTTTATGAGTCTCTCACATCATTGTGTTGGAATTTGATCCCACTTTTCATCACGTTTCTTAATTTTTTTTTTTTTTTTTTTTTTGAGGTTTGCAGACATTATTTTACGCACAGCCCTTCTAAGGTCCAGTCACAGCTATTCTGTTGTAGATTTGCTGGAGTGCTTGGGGTCACTGTTATATTGCATGACCCAATTTGGGCCAAGCTTTAGCTGTCAGACAGTTGGCCTCATATTTGACTTTTCATGGTCATGGACTCTTCATGGAGTTCATGGTCAGTTCGATCAATGCAAGGGACCCACGTTCTGTAGCTGGAAAATAAAGCCAAATTCATTAACTCCATCAACTTGCTTGGCAGTTGGTATGATGTATTTGTGCTGATTTGCTGTGTTTCGTTTTTGCTCTGCAAGCCTCTCCTTGGTCTCTTCTGCCCAAAGGACAGGGTGTCTTGTGGTTTGTTCAGTTGTAGCTTTCCAAATCTAAGTTGTGCTGTTCTCTTTTCTTTTCTTTTTTTTCTTTAGAAAGAGAAAGCCTTTCTCCTGGCAACCCTTCCAAACGAGCATTACTCCTACAGTCTGTTTCTAATAGTACTCTCATGGACTTTAACATTTAGCTTACTAACTGAGGCCTTAAGAGTTTCAGTTGTAGCTCTTGGATTTTGTTTGTGCAGTTTCTCTGAGCATTGCACAGTGTGTCCTCTGTGAATTTGCTGGGACGTTCAGTCCAGGAAAGATTGTACTATATATATATATAAAAACCTAACTGTTCCAGACCAGCAAACTGCCATTTGCTTTTATAGAGATGGTCACATTTGCTGATATTTAAAAAAAAAATAATCAAATATATTTGATTTCCATTGCCTACTTACCCTCTTTATTTATTTATGGCAACATTAAGGGTGTATGTAAAATAACCTTTTTTTTCCCCCTGTGACTGTATGTAAAGAATGGGCATAACCACCTTGATTTCACCCACTAAAGGTTAGGGTTAGGGTTGCTTCATTTTCTTCTATCGGAGACCATGTTGGATTGGGAAACTGTTGCATCATATCAGACATTTACAGAAATTAATTACAGAAAAATTACAATTTTAATTTTTTTTTTTTTTAAAAAGACATTAAATAAATGAAACACACACACTGCACACAAGTGTATTTGCTGCTTTCAGGCATACTTGATTTGTTTCAATGACAAAGAAACAAATAACAGTTATGCGTACAGAAGGGTCCCCTTCTGTACGCATAACTGTTATTTGTACCTTTTTCCAGAATTTATAAGCACTTAGTCAGATGACAGCACTTGGAAAAGGTCAGCTAAAATCCTTTTAGCCTTTTAATCCTTACGGTGAACAGTGGACTTTTGAAAAATAGTCCACTGAACAAAGCATGAAGTTCATTTCGTAAATTTAAATTTTGATCATTCATAAAAGATGATTATTCGGGGTATGTTCATTGGCTTGCGGTCAGATCTACTGATCTTCATCACATGGGGGTTGTTTTGGGGTTATTTTAGCAGTGTGTGAGCTTTATTTTATTTTTAACTTTGCAGTGATTTAGTCACTGAAGAAACAACATGTAATTAAGATTATTATTATTTATTTATTTTTCAGAAAAAAAACCCTCCATTGGTTACTTTTAATTAATTTTTTTCTTACATTTCTTACATACCTACAGTTCGTGGTTCTGTGCTCTGAGTTGCTGTGCTCTTGTATGTTAGGGTGAGATAATTAGGTTTCAGATACTCGATTGGTAAGAACAAGGACTGTCTGCTGGCAGTGTTTTGCCAGAAATGTCTGTTTGCGAGCAGACACATCATCACATCATTTTCGAATCTGGAGCCCTGTAGTCACAAGGTTTCACTGTGGCCTGATGCAGGATGGACACCCTGGGCTCTCTTCCAATCCTCTCGGCTTCTCCTTTTTACGCCTGGCCAGATGAGCAGCTCACTGCTTGTCTTCATCCTACCGGCTGGTACTCCCTCAATGCTCCTCCTGTCTGTGAGCTTTCAGCCTGCTGGAAAAAAAGAGAAAAAAAAGGAGGGAAAAAAATCAGTTCATGGGCAGAGGGGAAATGGCGGGGGGGACCCATGGCATAAAAGAGTGATGTCACAGTTGCCTGGACCTATTTCAGCCTGACCCCTGGCAGGAGCACTGTGGACATTCTCCAGAGCCGCTCTTAAAACCTGGATCTGTGTGCGTTTTTTCCCCTTGTATCTTCCCCATGTTTTCTCAAAATGCAGCATCAGTATATCTCTGTACTTGCGTTGGAAAAATTAGATCTGAATGGTGAACTTGTATTTTAAAAATTCTGAAGTCAGCCCCCTTCACCTCCCCTCCTAGTTCAATTAAAACACAGAGCACTCCCCCTGCTCTTTTACCTCTCACCGCTTTGCCAGCTGTGCAGCAGAAACCGCTGCCAAAAGAAACACAAGCCTACGTCAACATCAATATAAGGAGCCCCTGCTTCACACGAACCCAAAACAGAGACACCAGGACGTGGGAGGGCGGTGTATCAAAGAGGTGGAGAGGGACAGAGAGAGAGCGTGTCCCCTCCTTCTCATTCATAGACATAATATACTCAGCTACCTGTTTTTCAGCCCAGTGCACGTAGAGCAGAGACTCGATTACCTCTCTCTCTCTGCCTTCAGCGTAACTCTCATTCATCCTTTCTCTCTCTCTCCTCGTCTTCGTGTCTCTCTGCTCTCCCCGTTTCCAGTCATTCAGAATCGGAGGACAACACCACCTGCGACCAGGTAAAAAAAAAAAAAAAAGGGGGTCCATTGATATCCTTTTTGTCATCTGCAGTGATCTTGATGTATGAGGTGTGTGACGTGATGTGGGAACTGTGGAGGGAGGGAGGAAGGGGGGGGATTCTTCATTCATGTCTTTGTTATTGCAAAAGGCTGCTACACGAGTGAGGCAGCGAGAAGTGGAAAAGCACAAGAATCATTTGCGTCAGTGTGCTTGTATACATTTGAAGGCAGCCTAATGTTTTTTGGAATTTTTTTTTTTGCCCATTTTAACACATGCAGACAGCTTCTGTAGAGAGAGTGAGTGCGTCTGTGTGTGAATGAAGGAGAGAGTGCACGTAGCGAGTGGTCCGTGGGCTGTGTAGGTATTAAAGCTAGGAGTGAATGAGCTGCCTGTGTTGTGCATCCAGCCACCTATGCTTGGCATGTCCTCCATGTGGACCTGTGGGAGTATTCCCAAAGTACGCACGCACGCACGCACGCACGCACACACACACACACACACAGGGAGAAAGGGAACACTGTGTATCCACTAAGGGCTCTCCCCTGTCCCTCCAGAGAGCACCGTTATCAGGCTGCTGATGAAGCGGCACTGTTGGACACGACAGCGTTGCTAGTGCTCAGCTGACAACATAGTGGATAACACAACAACAGATGAATGCTTTCGGGATCACACAAGTACGGAGGGTTTCACATTTTTATTAACTTTCATTAAGAAAGTGTTTAAAAATTGTTCTCCTCTCTACAATGGGATGCTTTGATTGTCCCTGTTTACATTTTTGAAGACAATAATATTTAAAGACGAATCATCTGCAGTAATGCAGCACTGGTAGTCAGAATGTAGGCTTTTTAGTTTCAAGAAAAAGAACCAATATTTTTTTATTTATTTTTATTTTTTTGTGGTTAAATTGTCAACTGGTCTGTGGTTCTTTGCAATCCCAGTGTCTGGATTTGGCTTCAACTCTTCCTGAAAGAATGGAATATCGGTGTAGTACCAATTGAAAACTCCCAAACTATTGATTTTTTTCTTTTTTTTCTTGATGTGCTCCTCTCCAAAAAACAGTAGCTACTGGGAGGGAGGCACCTCGCCTACCTCCTTCTCGCGCTCTCTCTCTCACACACACTCTCTCTCTGTAGTCAGTGAGGATGCTGGAAGATAAATTTAGCCCTCCAGCTCTCCTTCCATCTGCTACCACATGGTTTAGGGCCGTTACCATAGGAACCACCGCTGGGTGCCCATTAGTGTGAGAAGGGGAAATTGACAAGATTTTTTTTAAAGGCATTTATACAATATTCTCTTTCTTTGTGTGGGTGAATGGACACGTCATTTAAATAGTTTCGTTTTTTTTCTTTATTTTCTCTAATGTGGCATGTCGCGTTTCAGTATCTCGTGATTTTCGAGCAGTTTCTGCAGACTGTAACTGTTACTGTATGCACACTCAGCACTGCAACCATTTGATAAACTTGAGGAAAATTTCATATTGTGCCAGTGTAGGTTTGTCAGGTGTGCAATGAAATGGCTTGTATTATATATCGCTGATATCACTGCCTTCTGAGAAAAGCTTTTTTCTGTCTTTTTTTTTTGTCACTAAGCGTGGACTCAACAGCTTGCATGCATAACTGGAACAAAGCCATGGATTGTGTAAGATTTGAAAAGACCTACCATCTTCTTAGAAAGCATATCAGGCGGTACTTTAAATGGTACACCACCCATTTTTATAACACCGTTGGACCTCACAGGGAGAGTATAACAGAAAGTATTAAAATAAATATAGCATAAATGTTGTTGCTTTGCAAAAACCTGGCAGCTACATTACCTCCTGCACATTACCCATGTTTCCTGTTAGCAGAAGCTACTAGAACTTTGAGTATCAGAGGTTTGGTAAGTTTACTTCCCCAAGAAGAGTTTACCCAAGAATGCACTTTGGTTAACTGACGTCCAATTTTTGATACAAATGTTGACATTCTTGTGTGTTTGGTTCTGTATTTCTATTTTATGATTATCTAAACTAGATGCTAATTAGCCATGTGCTTATGGACTTGCATGCTAGTTAGCCCGATTTGAGAGAACAGTGGTTAAATCGTATTTGATTATTAGTTTTAAAAATTCCATTCCGTTACCGCATAACTCCTACCACCGCCCTTCAAAGGCCTAAGCATTGAGGAGTTTTCTGTTTTTAATATTATTTAGACACAAGCTACAGTCCTTAATGCCAATTATGATATATGCAGTGGTTGGAGACAGCAACACGACTAAAATTATTACGACTGTGTGCAATTAATTTCCAGTCTTGCTGCACTTGAAAGACCAGGACCAGATACACGCCCACCTGCAGTCAGTTGTTGTTTTCCAAAGGAACTTTGGTGTAATAAAATGGCAGTAAGATGGAGCCTGTCTGCTGTCAGTCTTTGTGGGGGCAAGTTGGCATCCAGAGTGCAGCCAGAAGTTCGGAAATTCCTTCACAAATAGGACTGCAATTCAGGGGCGGATCTAGAGAAATTTTCTTAGGGTGGCATGAGGGTGGCAAAGAAATCAAATGGGGTGGCAAAATCAAAGCCTTTTTTTTCCCCAAACACATATGCAGGTGGTTACATATGGTTAAAATAATTCAAATGCACTAAGTATACACGTTTTTCATATAAATATAGTCTATAACTTAATTATTGTCTGTAGCCCACATAATTACACACTTTAGTTACATAAAACATGTGAGTTTTGATGTTATGTACTGTATAGCCTGTATAATAAATAAATATGTAGCCCAATAAGTATAAACTCCAGAAAGCTACACAACATGGGGCGGTTCATTTACAAACACAAGTCTAACTTAAGTTTCACACTGTTTTTTGTTAGAAATCAATCACAATGTTACAGCTTAAATTACACAAAATGTCAGAAATCTGCACTGTCATGAACAAAAATTTAAACCTAATTTTTCATGATTTGTTGGATTAACCCACTGAGGTCTGAAATACACCCGGCCATTTTTGACTCCTTTTGAGTTTACATTTGTATTTCACCCTCAGATTGTTTCATTTTATTTTTTCCACCTTGCCTTGTTTGGTGTCATTCTTTTCAGCTCAACTGAATTTACTTGTTTTTTTCACTGACATACTGCATTAGTACTACTGATCTGAAGTCACACAAAGAACTTAAAATCCTAGTAGTATTTTTTTACTGTAAAAAAAACCACAGACATGTTGAGTAAATTTTTATAACTTGAAATGCAAATATAAAATGTACATTTTGTAAACATATACAACTATTTATCTAAAAATGCAGCCAATACACCTGCCATTTTTTTTTTCATTTTGTACAACCATTTAAAAATATTACTAAAACTAAAATGAGAGAACAATCAGGTGTCGCAATAAGATGCCCCACAAATGATGTGTGCCAGTAAAAAAAAAAAGTTTGTCCACCAAAAGACAGAGGAGAACAGCACAGGGATAAACCTGCAGGCCTGACAACAGGAGGTGTATCACTCCGCTGGTTTTCTACTTAGTGACAGTGTTTACGTTGCAAATGTGCCTTAGTGACATTCATTAGTGCCCTCACTGACACACAAAACAAAACGACTACACAACAGAACAACTACACAAGACCACACGACACACTAAGTATACACTCCACACTAAACGTCACAAATCTCCCACATCTAAAAACTCTCTCTCGCTCGCTCGCTCTGTCTCGCTGCCGTTACCGTCACTCCCAAAACTTTTCCCTCTTCCTAAACAACCAAATAACCAAATCCCACATGTTGACTTTTTTTTTTAATTGGTCGACATGGTGCATTTTTCCACCAATAGGAAAGAGGTGGCTTTCTTTCCTTTCTTTACGGTTTTCGCGCTGTCCTTAGAAAACGCTTAAAACACACACACACACACACACACACACACACACACACACACACACACACACACGTGACGACAGTATTTAGAAAAAAGCGTGGCTTATATATATTATCATAACTCTGGATTTACTAGCCTGTAATTAAAATTTAAAAACTTTGAAGTCCGAACTTTTAATGTGGGCTGAAATAGAGACTCAGCGTGGCTGCAGCTTGTTGTTATGTCAGCTTACATCAGTCATGTGATTTGGAGGTGCAGCGTGTCCGTGGACCACAGAGGGTTAATAACACTCACCTTCCTTCCATTTCCAGAGTGTAACATCCAACCACCTGTGTAAAACCCGAAATTCCCATGGTGTTGTTCAAAATGTGCTCTGGCACAATCATAGGCATCGCTTGTTACTGAAAACAAGAAAAAAGCCGGTCCTGCTATGGGCTGAACCATTTGTTAATTGTGGGGGAGGAACACTATGCAATATATTCAGTTTTAGCATTTATATTCACTGTTGACTGTAACTACGCTCAAACTGTTAATGCTATCTTATTTTAATAAACAACACTGTCATATGCAAAACTGGGGTGGCACTTGGGGTGGCAAGGGATCATTTTAGGGTGGCACTTGCCACCCCATGCCACCTTTCTAGTTCCGCCCCTGCTGCGATTTACCTGCAAAATCATACAGGCCCTCAGCAGTCCTGCTTCTATATAGGAATGTAATCAAAATACGACCAGTTGGCAACCAGTTGAGTGAAGATCCCTGTTCCAAAGAGACACGTCAGAGATGACTGATTGCAATTTGTTGACGATCTGTCTGCATTTAGAAATTAGATGACAATTATTTGCAAACCTTTCCAATCCCCCTGAGAGGGATTGGAAAGGTTTGATTTAGACCATGATTCTTTAAAGAGAGGTTGCCTCGTACCAGGCACTACAAGCAATTGCCTTGTGTTTCAAAGTGGTCTCCCAGAAGCTGAGGGTGTTGCATGCCCAACCTCTGGGACCAGTTAGACTTTAGAGCTTTTATTGTCATTGTGTGGTTTCTTGCACAGCGAAATTGGGTTAGTAACTGTAACTACTTGCGATTAGTTGCCAAATAAAAAAAAAAAAAAAAAAATCTCAGTGCATTCACCAGACAAGCACCATTTGTTGTGAAATGCAAGGAGGTTGCCTTCTATTTTTAGTTTAGTGTGACTGGGCTGTTACCTAGCCCATGTAAGTAATTTTTCAGAATTTAAAAAGACCTGAAACAGTTACTAAAATACAAGAACTTTTGAAAATGATAAAAACAAACAACAACCAGACAAATGTTTGGGCATAACATTGTTCTGTATTTTCACTAATGGAGGATAATAAATGATAATGCTCCTTTAACCCCCTTCAAGTAAAACTCCAGCTTTGCTTGCACTGAGCCTTGTGAAAGTTCATGCAGAGAGTAGATATGTGGGGTGAGGGGTGCAAGGAGAAATGTTTGGCTTGTTTGTGCATTGGCTGCACCCATGTTATGTGAGGTGTAAATGAACAGTTCATAGTTAACTTTGGAGCAAGTGAAAATGAGCCAATTTTTTTTATCTTATTTTTTTATTATTTGACTAGTTGTTGGTAGCAGTCATTGTCACCTTCATGCAGAGAATGCACATGCCCCAAACAACTCTCAGACTGATGTGTTAATTCTAGTTTTACAAACAAGAGTCTGACTTCCCACTACAAGCTATATGACTACCTGATTGGCCTGCATTTAACACTTACTAGGCTTATGGCAAGAGAGCTATGATCTCAATGGTCCTCTGCAAACTGCACAAATTCTATAACTCTCTTATACTATGCTTGTTTTGCTGGTAGTATAAAGTGATCGTTTTTTATTCATCCAATATTGGCACGTATACTCTTCTCACAAGTTAAATCAAAGATGGTTGTCAACCTGTTATCAGTAATTTGGATAGTATCCAGCAGCTTTGCCGTCTTCCACCAGAATGTGGGTGTAGAAACCAGCTGGTCAGTGCGTGGGATGCCTTGTTTACTGTTTCAGCATGCTGGCACAAAGTAACACTGGGAATTTTCTTCAGTATCTCCACTGATTCACCTTTTGTATGCACTCACAGCTCGCAGCCATCCGTCGCCTCCGTTTGGCTTGGCCCTTTTTAAAATATCTAAAATCATCAGTTAATCCGATGAAACAGGTAGCGTCCTTCACATGTCCTGCAGTGTGGCAGCACTGTATTTTAGCACAGTCTGATGATCATTTTGCATTTGATAGTAGACTGCACAATTCAAAAGCTGCAATTTCATTAACACCAAAGACGAAAAAGATGCTTGTAAGACAGCAGTACGAGTGTGAAAGAGTACAAGAGATCTCTAAGTCAATTTCATAATCAAACCATTAGGACATTATAGTTCCACAATCAAATGGATCAAGTGGCAGTCTGATTTATTTATTTTTTTTGTCTTTGTATTTTTCTCTGTCTTGCAGCAGAAAGATCAGACCAGTTTTATGGGAGTGGGCAGTATATGTAATGTGTTGTCTGACATAATGATATTCTGCAATCGTTAAGAAATAGGAAATCATTAAAGACCAAATCAAATGATGTTATTTGAATGTTCAAGTCACAGTTGGGTGCGTATACTGCCTCTCTCAGGGAACATTAGCAGAATCATCAGTTTTACTGCATGCTGATATATTTTTACAACAAAACATTACATAAACCATTCTAATTTAAAACAGGCAGCAGCCGCGGGAAAGCGAAAGATGAATGTTATGACACATAGTGATTATGCAACACACAAAACATAAATATTCTTATGTGGCAAACAGAGAGGCCAGAGGGTTATCTGTTTCTCAGTGTTGAACTGTATGCACTATCCTATATAATGACTTGTTTGTTTTTGCAGATCTACATGTTGAGAAGACAAAGGAATTGTGCGTTGAACTGAACCAGCTGAGCAACAGAGTCTGTGTGCTTCATGATGGAATGCTTAATGCTTGCATGGCAGAGGACTTCCTCCACAGCACATGGCATATCACAGCTGCATTCTTTGATGCTACTGTTTTACATTTGATGGCATCGTTCCTTTGTCAAGCAATAACAATTTGAGTAAAACAAGCAAATAATTATGAAGTGCAGTCAAGTAAGGTGGATATTTTGATCAGATTTGCT
Organism: Oreochromis niloticus; assembly: GCF_001858045.2. Taxonomy (NCBI): domain Eukaryota; kingdom Metazoa; phylum Chordata; class Actinopteri; order Cichliformes; family Cichlidae; genus Oreochromis; species Oreochromis niloticus. The sequence goes on along the minus strand of NC_031985.2, from coordinate 33,404,338 downwards.
CAAATTAAACCTATTACCCAGTTAATGCTTTGGCTTTAACTCTGTAGCCTGGCTCAGGCAGACGCATCCTACGTGTCTACCTGAGGCTGTCCTTCCATTTTATGGAGGCCTTGCATTGTCGCCTGACCACTGGGGAGCAGTCCGGAGGTCAAGAACATTCTCAGAAGGAGTCTCCACAGCGAGGCCCTCAGCCCAAGTCTCCCCCCCAGCCCTGTCAACAACAGCAAACTGGCTCCCCAAAGCCCCATGGCACATTACAGCAGCCCAAACAATCCAGAAGGCAGAATCCAGAACGCAAACGTCTCAGACACCAGCGGCAAAGCATTGACTCAGATACAGCACCGGCGCATAAACAGGAGGCATCGACAGCAACGAAACCAACCACAGCTTTGAGTTTGACTCCAGAAATCCCACCTTCCTCAGGAGATGACCCTGCCCAGTCTAAACCAGAAACCCAGGAAGGGACCCCAAAGCAGAAACGTGAGCGTAAGCCTCAGAGACCAGGGAAATATGTTTGCACTTACTGTGGCCGTGCATGTGCCAAGCCTAGTGTTTTACAGAAACACATTCGCTCCCACACGGGTGAAAGACCCTATCCCTGTGCCCCATGCGGGTTCTCTTTTAAGACCAAGAGTAACCTATACAAACATCGCAAATCTCATACCCACCGGGTGAAGGCAGGCCTGGCGCTTGGGGAGTCGAAATCGGCAGCGGAGCAAGTCACAGAGTCGGACGAGGAAACGAGACAGCTATCATCAGCTTCTTCTGTTTCAGAAAGACAAGACAGTGGAGCCTCAATCAAGAGTGTTGAAACAGACATGGCCAAAGATTGCCCTGGAGGAAACAATTACTCCTATGCGGTGAAAAAGAGATTGGCCCTGCGCCTAAGCAGAGGAAAACCCACTCCTCAAGACTCATCTGATGAAAAGACGTCATCTTTAGCATTAGGTAGTAGAGGTAGTACAGAATCTGGCTATTTTTCTCGCTCTGAAAGTACAGAGCAGTCACAGGACAGCCCCCCCAACACAAGTGCCAAAAGCTATGCTGAGATCATCCTTGGTAAATATGGACGCTTTGGACACCTACAGAGGATGTCTCGTCATCAAAACCAGCATCCCTCTGGTGAGGAGGACAAAAGCATCTCATTCACGGTGCCCAAGAAACAGGTCATCGACCATATAACCAAACTTATCACCATCAACGAGGCAGTGGTGGATACCAGTAAAATTGACAGTGTAAAACCAAGGAGATTCTCACTCTCCAGAAAGAACAGTTCTGAGTCTCAAAAGAGTTCAACTGTGAAAGAACCGCTCATTCATAGCCCCAAGGTTGGCGATGTGGGCTATAAAAGCAGCGGCTCTATCACTATGGGAGTTCCATGTGAAAAATTTCATCACCCACCCTCAAATGTGGAGCAGCCTGCTAACCAAACATCCACCGCCCCGCTGGTGCGAAGTCAATCAATGCCACCTGAAGCCAGTTTATTTGAGACCACCAGTGGCGGCCCAAACAAATGCCGCCTAAGTCAGTCCTTTGACGAACGACAGCCTTCGCGCCGTTACGGGATGCTGAGACGACAGCCAGCAATTGAAATTCCACTTGGTACAGAACTTACAAAAGAGGAACACGAGGATTCTCATTCATTTTACTCTGACAGCTTAACCACCGTGCCTGACTGTAAGCAAAGTCAACCACAGCCATATGAGTGTGAGGCCTGTGGCACAGGATGCAAAGATTGGATAGGTTATAAAAAACACAAGCAGAGCCTGTGCCTAGCACATCAACCCATCAATGAAGTGGTAATTAGTCAAATGGAGTGTTCACAAGTAAAGAACAGTGCAGTCAGGGCAGGCGCTTCAGTAATGCGCAAGAGAAGGAAAGAGGAGAGTTTTGAATTTGATGACCCCTCTTCTCCTTCATTACCTTGTTCTTCCCTGTCTTCAGGCCAGTGCAAAGATGAAAGCAGTGCAACTTATGAGGGCCAGAGGAAGCCTGCATTGCAAACTTGTTCAGTAATTCAGCATACTAGTTCCTTTGAAAAACAAGAATCCTTAAGTAATGAGAATCCAGGTGCAGAGGCAAGAAAGCACTCTCCACCTCATGAAGATCATCAACTGTTGCCTCAGAAACAACCTCAACAACATGTACCAAAACTAGCAGCCCGAAAGCTGGTCCGCCAACACAATGTGCAGGTTCCAGAGATCCTGGTGACAGAGGATCCCAACATGAGTACAGACACTTCAGCCGAACCTACCACCACAGCAAAACATCAAGAGAAACTAGATGAATTTCAGTGGCCGCAGAGAAGCCCCTCTCTGGCACAGCTCCCTATTGAAAAGCTTCCTCCAAAGAAGAAGCGGTTACGATTAGCTGAAGTTGCCCAGTCATCAGGAGAATCCAGTTTTGACTCTCTGTCCCTGCCCCGCAGCCCTAGTCAGGATAGTAGTGCATCATATGCATCCAGTCGCTCCACATCCTTTGAAGAATCAAACAGACAGGACATGGACGTTGCAACATCAACGCCACTAAGGAGATCAAGAGCTCTTCATATGCTGACGGTGCCGGGGGTGCATCAGCACAGAGAGATGAGGCGCTCAGCATCTGAACAGGCCCCTCATGACCCACAACTGAGTGTCCTCATGGCTGAGACCCGCAGTAAGTCTTTTGACTACAGCTCTCTGTCCCCTGAGCGCTCTGCAGTTGGGTGGAGGGAAAGAAGAAAATGTCTATTAATGAGACACACTGCTATCAGTGATCCAGATGAGGAGGAGGAACAGTGTACGATCCTGACCCGTGGTCCTGAATATCTCGGCCCAAGCAGATCTTCTCAAGCAAGAAGCCCAACTTCTGTACACTGCAGCAGGCCCTCTTCTTCTTCTCTATCAGGGGACACAGTTTTACATAATCCAGTGGAATTGCAGTGCAAAGATATCTTTTCTCAGTGGAAACTTACTCAAAATATTCAGTTGATTGGGAGCACAGAACTGTCCCTTCCTCATGACCCATCTGCAACTGTAAAAGAGGAGACCTATACAGAGCAGGCCCTTGCTCCTGCACCACAGCAATATCATACGCATGGACCATCAGGGGCTGCCAGAGCCCGCTATCTCCCCATGTCTACAGGGCTGAAACTAGAGATTCCTCCACAAGACGATGACTACTCAGTAAGTCGCTCCCATGTTCGGCACTCTGCCCCTAACATCAGGTCCAATCTAGAAATACTGAGGCCAGTCACAGATCCAGCAGTTGCAGTGCGTCTCCAAACAGACACGCACACCCCTGCATGCGCCATATACACCACATTGTCTCAGTCCACCTCCCCTAGGCCCCAGGAGGCAGTTAGTGCTGTCCCACAAAGTGCAGGTGTTTCAACAGCTGAACAAAGACCCCACAGGGACATGAGTCCAGATCTTCAAACGTGGTCTGATGATAGCCTCAGGTTATCAGGCTCAGGGGGCAATAAACGGATGCTTTCCCCCTCAAACAGCATGGAGCTGCCTCCAGAGTCACAGCAGCAGCAGAAAAGAGTAAAAGAAGAAGAGGAGAGGGAGATGGGTTGTTCTGACAAAGCAACAGTCGAGACTTGCAAGCACAAGCTCAAACAGGAGTCATGTTTACCTGCTATTTGCTCTCCCGTCTCGCATGTTGGGCCTTCATTCCCCAGTCTGCTGTCCAGCACCTGTAACAGCTGGTGCTATTTAAACTACATTAAACCAAACCCTTCTGCTCTGGATGAACAGAAGCCCTCAGTGTATTCGTCGTGGTCTACTAGTGGCTATGACCCCAATCCACCTGGCCTCTCCAGCAAGACAGCTCTCTCTCTGCTTCACTGCAAGCAGAGGCTCAGTCCATCCATATATACCCTATCCCCCATGTCAGTGCAGGCAGCAGAGTCAGTGGAGCAAGAGGACGACAAAAGACCCTCCTCCACAGAGGTAATTACAACACTGACCACTGATTACACCTGTCTGTAGACCTAATCATTACTATTGTAACAGAACTTGGGAAAGAATCAAATAAAACTGATCAAAATGTAAGGACTGGTAGGTGATAAGAAGTAGAGCAGTCACTGAGACACTCCATATAGGAGGCGTAGAAAAGAGTGGGTTAGCTTTCCTTACCATTTTTGTTATAGAATCCAAGACGGGGAGTGTCGTTTAACGGGGTCAAAATTTAAACTGTTGAAATGAAGCGTGTGTCTTAAGACATGTGATAAAATACATCGTTCAATGAGAATTCCCAATTTTTGTCTCCCTGGGCATGCTGGAGCAGAGTTGGTGAATTTGCCCGTGTCTCTTTCGAGTATAGGTCTGCAAAAAGCAGTCATGCTACAGAGACTACGAGGGAACAAAGAAAGGACAGACATCAGTGGATGACAACAAGTCAAACAGAAAGGAGGAGAAGGAGGAAGAGAAGGAAGACGAGGCAGAGGAGGAAAAAGTCCAGTCATGCTCCAGAAATGAAGTTTGGGTCTCTGAGAGAGGGTGAGTATGATCTCCTGATAATCGCAGCAGTATGTTAGCTAACCGTGTTGGGTTCTGGAATGTGATGTTACACATTACTCAGTACTTTTCTTAAAAGTAATGCACTACATTACATATTTACTTATCAAAAAAAGTAACTTGTAACTCGTTAATACTATAATACTATAAACCTCAGGCTACAGTCCTACATACTGGCACAAAGGCTTGTTCTAGTGAGAACACACACCTGCGATTTTTCTCTTTTTACAATATGAACACAAAGCTAAAAAGACAAAGCAAAGCTGAGTTATCACAGTGATTCTACTTTACAAACATGCACAGATAGAAATGGAGGCTACAACGCTGCAAGCCTGACTGCTCATCACTGCCTCTGTTACCTGTTAAAGTTCAGGGTCTGGCTGCTGGTCTGAGGTTGGCATGCACTCAGCTTTGAATAATTCTAGGTTCTTTGCGAGCTCTGTGTTAGCAGCATAATACAGTTTTTTCACTTTACCAACGTACTCTTGTCCTTTTATGCAACAGAGCTAAAAGTAATGTCCATATCTCCACCACTAAAGTTATAGACAGCGTCACCATTTTCCTCTTCTCTGCACAAAAACAAAAATCAGCTGATTGTAGCGCTAGTGTGTGGGAGGAAAAAGACATGGTTGTTTGTTTGAGCCACATGTTGTGCAGATAACTCTTAAGGATTTTTGTAACACAAGTAAGATTATCCCGCACTGTTAGGTAATAACGATACATTGTTTTTATTTATATTGTAATGCTCCACATTACTTACAGCGCAGAAAGCATGTGTCACATTCTGTTCTGTGTTCTGGAAACTGTTGTCGTCCGTTACGTTGGACAGGCTAAGGGTTGGCTGTCTGCACCAACAGAGTCCATCTGTTGAAGGGCTGAAGCCAGGAAACTACCTAGCTTCCTCTGCTCCTGCAGTGATTCATTTACACCAGCCATCAGAGCCATTCACATGGAGCAGCAGTACATTGTTGGCTGTGTGTATTGGTGTAACACGGACATTGTGTACAGACATGGCATTAATCATTAAAGAAAACCTGCTGTACAGACAGAATGGAAAATGGACAAATGCTATACAAAAAAAAAAGAGCTTGGGCCTAGGAGTATGCTGAAGAAACGTGAAACAAAGGCTCTGAAAATGTTTTCATTTACTGTTAGTTTGGAAACAGTTTCCTGTAGGTTTATGGGTATAATGCTTTTTTGGAAAGAAAGCATGCCCAAAAACATAATAATATTAAGATGAGTCAAATATTGACTATATTTTGTTTTATTAACCCGCTGAGGTTTAAGTCATCATTGGTGATAATCCTAACCCTATTTTGGAGGAGAGCAAAATGGGTATTTTGGTTCAAATGAGCTGAATATGTATCTTTACAAAGTTTTGTTTTTTGAGCTATGTTGCTTCCATTATTTATGAATGTATTTTTTTGGAATTGGGATAGTGTTAGTAGCAACCCTGTAGCCATTCTGAAAAATCATTTCTCAAAACAGCTTGCAGATTAACCCTGTGAGGTCTAACTTGTTGGCGATGACTTCGTCCTTAAACTTAACCTTTACTCTAACCCTAGACAATCAGAATATGATTTTTTTTTCTGTATTTATATTGTTCTTTCAAGTCGTGGCACTAATGGAACAAAGAAATGATTCTTAAGATTACTCTAAAAGAGACGCATCAAAATGAGGGGGTAGGCTTATCGACAGTTATTACTTAGACCAGCGGCCCGCGACCTTTTTTTGCGCCACAGACCGGTTTATGTCCGGCAATATTTTCACGAACCGGCCTTTAAGGTGTCGCGGATAAATACAACAAAATAAAACCAGTACCGGTACCAAAAATAGATGATGTATTCATAACACACGGGGAAAGACCCAGGGAAACCGAGTTAACGATAAAAAAATAACAATAAAAACCCTGAAAACCATAAATGTCACACCTGAGCCTCAACTCTCGAAGACTGGTACCAAACGACTCACGAACCGGTACCGGTCACTAACAGCCGGGGATTGGGGACCACTGACTTAGACCCCAGAAGAACCTTGTAGCCCAGACTTGGCCTGCCGGACCTAGCAGAGGTTGGTCAGGCCATTTGGTTGAATGAGCGTATTATTTCTTAAACTGTAAATGAATGTTTGCCACTTGACTGACGTGCATCTTACTCATGGCAGGAAGACACATTTGATTAGCTGTCAGGGCATTTAATCAATCTTCCAACCTTCATTTTAAAATACTGTTCTAAATTAGTGTGAAACACAGTATATTAAAGAATCATTTAAATGCAAGTAACCATAATAAAAATAGCTATGCCTAATCATGTTTAACAGATATGAACTGTACACAGTAAATACTTAAAACTGAATAATAAGCTGTGATGTGAACACAGTGTTATCCTTTAGCAGGATTGGCACAAAGATAGTAAAACACCTCTAAGTGCCCCAATCCCAGCAAATCAGTGGAGGAACTACCTCAGATTTACCCAAATCTGGCAGGAGTCACTGTTCATGTTAAAAAGAAAACAAGATGATCAATGGCTAACACTCATCCTGAAACTAACATATCATTTGAAAAGATGGAAGTAGGCACAGTCCGTTCTATTATTCTTATGTAGCACACACTCATCTTCTCAGATTCATTTGCAGGGAGGTTAAGCCAGACACGCTCAGTAATTTTGATACCTATCAGAAATAAACACTGCTGTGATGTGATAAGGGGAGTGCAGAGAGGTGCCATCTGTGTGTCTCTTTTTGGTTCAGGAGTGTGTCTGCGAACAAATCCCTGTTGTGACTCATGTTGACGCTCATCGCAGCCTTCCTAAAAAGAGTGAGTCATCCTCACGCCCGCCCGCTTTCTGCTTTCTCCGTCTGCTCTGTCTGTCTGAGGAACATAAAGACACAACGGAGGCAGCAAGCTAGTGGGATGTTGCCATTTTTTCCTTTTCTTTTTTTTGAAGTGGGGAAAGCCAAGGGGTCTAGACTCAAATCTTGAGTGGGAACAGATGTTACATGAAATTTATACCTGCCGAGTACAGTATAGAGGCACGAAGGCAAAGTGTTTCTCTTTCATTAACTTGGAAGTTTTCCGACACTGTAAAAGCAACCATTTATGATACCTGCTGAGTTTATCCAGCCACACAGCCTGTGGTGAAAATAGAAGAGAAAAACAGCCGATTATAACCAGAACCATTGTTTGTCATAGGAATGTGTTTTCATTTTCAGTGTTTTTTCACGTTTATTTGGAGCAGCTGCTGGTTTGGGCGAGGGTTTCCCTCCCTCTTGTGCCTGTTTTTATTGGCTGCGCTTTCAGCAAACCTCTGGACCTGAAGCCGCATCGAAGGCTCCCTCTTGTTTGGGCTTGGTGGTTGTGTTAGCTGTGAAGGGGGCTTAAAGGCACTGGGAGGCAGAGGGGTCTGGTTTTTGGCTTATGAAAGCTGCTCTGTTGAAGCTGAAGTAGGTGCCTCACTGAAGGAGTCTAAGTGAAGCGGTGTGGACCCCGAGCCCAGCCGCCACAGTTTGAAATTCCCATGTTGTAAAGGCCAGCACCAGATATTACACTTACATTGGATAAATGCAGTCACTAACAGGTGCTGAAGGGCCCCCAGCCTGGTTGTCAGCTCCTGTTACACTCATATTGATTGCTGCTATCATCCTGAGCTGACCGACAAGGAGACACCCTGAGTATCAGACTGAAACCTCTTTCTCTCTCTTTACATTTGCAGATTAAATAAGAGGTATGATGACGCACGTGGTGGAGTTGGAGAAAAGTGCCAGTGTGAAGATACTACAGTAATCACCAAGGAATCACCATCATATAACTGCAGTTTCTGTGACACCGCTTTCAAAGCTGCAGGTAAAATAAATATTTTATATTTATTTATTTCAAGTTTCTAATGTGTGTGTTTTCTGTGCATCAACAGCGAGCTCCTCTTTTCTATTTCCAGGGAGTCTTACTGAACACCTGATATCTAAGGGACATGGAAAGGAAACCTGCTGTTACCCAGGGAACATACATGAAGGTACAATTTGTTTTATGCTACTAAGACAGTGACATATTTCAGAGAGTATTATTTTTTTGGTTTTGCCTAAAAGTAAATGCAGTAATTGCTTGGTAAATTACATGCCCTGTGCTCTTTTTCTCTTCCTTTTTTTGTCCTATGCTTACCACATTAGCATTATTAGCACTATCCTTACTGTGTTAAATGTCTGCTTCTAACTCCTTATTATATACACATTTTATCAAATGTCAAACCTCTTTAGATAAATGGAACATGGAACAAGAGGCCAGGCCAGCATTTCGCCTGTTATTAACATAGTGACCCGCTCTACAAACTTCTTCAAGATGCAGAATGCGATTAAAAATGAATAGAAAAATCCAAAAATAAAATTTTATATTGCATTTCGGTCATTTATGTACATGCTAGTTTCTTTCAAAAGTTCTCAGGCTATGGGTTTCTCCCTGTTGGGAGAAAGGGCGGAGGGCTTAATTAGAGCAAGTATAGCAGCAGATGAGGGAAAGGTGGCATTGAGTCATTTAGATAAATGAAACTGAGTTTATTAAGATCTGCAACTCTGCGTTTTCAGTTCTAGAAAAGCTGATTGTAAGTTCAATTGACTATTTTTCACTCAGAGTTAAGCGTGTGTGTGATGAGTGAGTAATAAGTTACTGTAAATAGTAAGAGTTAAGTGATAGTAATTGTTTTACATGTTACTCAGAAAATGCATTGCAGCCTTTGAAGTCTTGAATGAATGTAAAATTTTATATGAAACTGAAATACCTAAGCTTTCATAAACTATCTACATGTTGGTCAGCTAGATTTTAGCATCATTTTTAAAGGATGAGCCACTTTAAATATGCAGTACAGATCATGCTGGATAAATGACTATGAACAGATCCAGAGTGGATCCAGAATGGATGAACTGAAAAGTGACAGCATCATAATTGGATTTGGGCCTGATGTCGTCTAATCTTTAATCCTTTTCTGTTTTGGGTCTGGGTTCCCAGACCTGAGTGGACTACGATGTAAACCTGGGTTTGCTGAAGTCTATAGGGAAAATGGCTTTGCAACTTGATCTCTATAAACACTTAAAGGTTGAGTTTATGGTCTCAGTCGCTCATTTTGGTCTCTAAATAATCAATTATGTTAATCTTGGTCAGACCCTCCCCTCTTACCACAGCCAATATTGAAAAGCAAAGATGGTAATGTTTATCTTGAGGCTTCAAAACTTAATCGGTGGGTGACGACACTGTAGATACGGTCTTAGATCACATCGACCTACTGTGGCCGTGCTCCTAACAGAGCATCTTTTTAAGCCTTTGATATATTTTGCCGCTGACAGTAGAGTTGACATGTGGAAATTTGCTATAGAGACTAAATTTTTGTATGTCAGGATTTATTCATTTTAGCATAATTAGTGTTCAGGTGATTGACTTGCTTTTTGGAACCAGCTTCAAAATATCAGTTAATAAACATTGAATGTTTGATGTCATTTTTCAGCCCAAAAGACTTCTAATAACAGCACTGTTTGGACAATATCAGGGCTGGATTTAGCAGTTGGACTGATCAGAATCTGTTGTTCCTTCTTTGTGTTTTTAATAGTATTGTATCATCACTTAGGTTTGTGGAACATGCATCCATCGATGGTAGAGAATCACAACAAAGTCTATTTTTCAGTGGCTGTTGTGCCACAAGATAATTATTTTAAATGATCAATAATTTCTTCCATATGTATTTGTGAAAATATAATTACTGAATAATATGTATGATAGCAGGACAATTGTAAATTAATCATGTAGGGAATATGACCTGACAGTTTTTAGCCATATTTGCACTTTATGATGCAGATCAAATTTTAAATAATGTAAATAAAGTTCTTGATGTTTTGCCTTACTGATGTAAGAAAAATTTGAAAAAAGTTCAATATAAAATTAATTTAAAATAAACTTTTTTTTCTGTCCTTGAAGTCTGCAAAATCCCATCGTGTCAGCCAAATCAACAAAAAGGTCATCGGTGCTCTGTTGCCGGGAAAAGTGGAGATCATGAGGATGAAAACACAAAGGACAAGTATGATGGGCATAACGAAGACAGCCAGTCTACAGTGGCTGAAGGCTCCGACACTAACAGAGAGAAAGTTCATCCAGCACGTCAGCTGGGGGAACCTGAAGGCAGCTCATCCTTTCCGATTACCTCCACGGATTCCACCCAGAAGAGCTCAGCCAGTGCCAGAAGGGCGTTGTTTGCCCGCAGACGCCTCGACGCTTCAACATTAGCGTCCTCTGGAGGTCCTCATTCTCCAAGTAGTCAAATCATGACCTCACAAATCGAGCTTTCTCCACCTCGCAACCCATCACCCAGCCCTCGCCAGTCCCCTGCTCCTCCTTCATCCCTGTCCCCATCCAGTTGTCATGTCTCCTCCGCCTCACAGAGACCAATCTCCCCTGTTAGAGGCCTCTCTCCTATAATAGTGCAGTCTCAGGGGTCGCATTCCTATGGGTTTCTGGGCTCCCTGGCTGACACCTCTGCTCACTGTCAAGCCCGTATTCATCCAAGGGACCAAGCATCTACAGCAAGACTGGTGAGTGACTTCAAAACATTTGTTTACAGCATTTTTTGAGTGTTCTTCATACCAATTTAGTTTTTTTGTTGTATACTTAAGTCAGAATTTTGCTGCGTGTATAATTACCACTGGCCAAAATGTGGCTTTTCTTCAAACCGCGTCACTCACCTGTGACTTGATCCAACTCTATTAGTTTAGCCTAAAGTTATAAAAATAAATCAGGTTCCAGCTCACAAAGCCAATCTTGTGTGGTTCAGTTAAATCCCAGTAAGTCAACATTTAGAATAAATATAGATAGGCTGGTACATATGAGGTTATTTTAAAGTCACATTTATTGGAAAGGTAAGGAAAGGCAACTCTCTTGTTTTATATCAGACAAAGCAACCATGCAGCTCCTAGCCCTAAAATAATGCAGGAGAGCTCCCAAATAGACACAGCATGTTTTCCCTGGGTAACCAGGGGAAAAAGGAAAAGCAGGCCAATCATTAAATTCTGAAGATTGGAACCACATGTCAACAACAAAAATAGCGTGGGTGAATATCTCGGCTCACCCTAATGAAAAACTGATAAGCAAAAAATATACTCCAAACATGTTATGGTGAAACTTCACCATATATTCCTCACACTAATGTAGGTCGCAGAGGAGCAGGTGCTGATTCACATTCACTACAGAGTGACTTCCTGTGTTTGCATATACACTGATCAGGTATAACTTTATGACAAACCTGCCTAATATTGCGTTGGTCCCCATTTGGCTGCCAAAAAAGCCCTGACCTGTTGAGGCATGGATCCTTTAAGTCCTGTAAGTTAAGTGTGGTCTCCATGATTCGGTCTTACTTGTCCAGCACATCCCACATATGCTCAATTGGATTGAGATCTGGGGAATTTGGAGGCCAAGTCAACACCTCAAAGTCATCGTTGTGCTCCTCAAACCATTCCTGAACCACTGTTGCTTTGTGGCAGGGCACAATATCCTGCTGAAAGAGGCCACAGCCATCAGGGAACACAGCTTCCATGAAAGTGTGTACGTGGTTTTCAACAGTGCTTAGGTAGATGGTTTGTGTCAAAGTAACATCCTCATGGATGGCAGGACCCAAGGTTTCCCAGCAAAACATTGCCCAAAGCATCACTCTCCCACTGGCTTGCCTTCTTCCCATTGTGCATCCTGGTTAACAGGTGTTTCCCAGGGTAATGCAAAAGAAAATGTGATTCACCAGGACACTTTCTTCCGTGGTCCAATTCTGATGCTCATGTGCCCATTGTTGGCACTTTTGTTGCCAACAGCATGGTCCCCCTGACTGGTCTGTGTCCATGCAGCCCCATACACAACAAACTGTGATGCTTGGTTCTGATACTTTTCTATCAGAACCAGCGTCAACTTGTTCAGCAGTTTGAGCTACAGTAGCTCGTCTGTTGGATCGGACTACTGTACCTGTAAATGTGTTTTTTAATGACCACACACTGACAAGGAGACACTACACAACAGTACAGCATCTGTGCATGCACGCTTCAAGTACACTTCAACTGGAGTTGAAAAAGTCTAAGAGTAGTGTTTCCTGTGCTGTGTTCAGCTGGATATAATAACTAAGAACATTTCCATGTTGGAAAATGAGACATTTCAAACAAGGAGGAAAAAAATATCCATCCATTCATTCATCTATTTTCTTCCACTTACCTGGGGCCAGATTGCGGGTGCAGCAGCATAAGCAGAAAAGTCCAGACCTCCCTCTCCCCGCACTGCAGCCACAGCGCCAATCTTTCTGTTGATCTCCCACTCCTGGTTCAAGAGCCCAAGCTGTACATTGAGTTGAGTCCAACTCAATGCACAGACTCAACCTCACGTACTAACTCCGGCTCCTTCACCACCAGAGAAATGATGTTCTATGTCTCAATCTCTAGTCTCGGTAGCTGTGGTTCGGACCACCAGGGTCACCGCCCATGGCTGCTGCCCAGCACGCACTGCACCCAACCCCTACGGCACCTCCTGTGTTCTGCGGGTGGTGGGCCTACAGGAGGTTGGGCCAAGGTCCCTTTATCGGGATGTGCCCAGCCGAGTCCCATGGACTAAGGCCCGGCCACCAGGCGCTTGCCCTCAAGCACCCTTCCAGGCCTGGCTTCAGTGCAGGGACCTGGTAACCCTATCCCATGCAGGATCAACTCTTGCCTGGATCTTCTGCTCATAGGGGTTTTTCAATCACTCTTTGTCTGGTCCCTCAGGACAAATTTGCCATGGGAGACCCTAACAGGGGGCAAAAGCCCCCCCACAACATAGCCCATAGGACACAAATCCCTCCACCAAGGTAGCAATTCACAGTAGATGGATAAGATGAAATATATTTTGCCTTTGTCATCTATTTTCTAGTGATAGTATGATCACATCTGCAATTGACATTGGAGACTGTTCTGATCAATCAAGCCCACATTGTTTTTCACCTTTCACTCTCTGACAGCGGCAATATTCAGTCTGCCATGATTCATTTTTATTTTATTATTCCAATTTAAAGCAAAACTGCTTTTTGTTTTTGTTGTAGTGTGTAGATGAGGTTGGTCTGACCCACATCCCCTCGCATCCCATGCGTCCTCGTGGAGCCCACAACCTCCTGAGTCACCTTCCTCTGCACTCGCAGCAGCCAAGCAGAGCCCCAAACATGCTGATTCCAATTGGGGGAATTCACATGATTCCGCCCAGGTCCCCCCTGCAAATGTACAGCTTCCTGAGCAGCACCACTGCTAACACCTCAGGGGCATCCATGAGACTGAGCGAGGCTCCAAAGGGAAGGCTCGCTCTGCCACATTGCCAGGACGTTCTTAAAGAGATGCCTCTGAGCAGCCAAGCAAGCCTGCTGAACCCTGAGGCGACAGGACAAATGCCTGCAGGTGTCGTACCCAACAAAAAGAATCAAGGATCCTTCACCATCCAGCAGCCGTCGAGTCCCAGAACTGAGACGAGACACCCGGAGGTGAGCGCAGATGCACCTGTTAGAGAAAGATGTGTTTACCCTGAGAACTCTCAAGGCCAAAAAAAGGCTCCTTCCTCCCAGACACAACTCTGATAGGAGGCAGAGTCTGAAGGGACAGTGCAAAAAGACTACAGACCAGCCTGTGGCCAGAAATCACCACACGCTTGTTTTGAGTCTGACGACAAAACGCAAAAGCACTTGAGCACCGCTTCTGAATGACGCTGTTATGTAATTATATTATTAATATATATAGACACTATGTTAGATATGCAGTATGTTTTGTAAATCTTTTTTACCCTTCTTTGATGTCATTGGTGTTTATTTATTTCTGTGCTAATATGCAAATTCTGTACTATATGCAAAAGCAGCTGGAATGAAAATAGACAAAGTTTAAATCAGTTTCCCTATTAACCCTGTTGACAGCTAATATACTATTGCTGTGTTTATGTACTGTATTACCAAAGTGGATATAAAAAGGTATCGCAAATATTTATTCACCCAACCAGTATTTTGAAGTGCAATTTTATGTCAAGATTGTGGTTTAATATGTCATTCTTAAAAGCTGTGATTATTATTATTATTATTATTGTTATTGTTATTATTATTATCATTGTTATAATAATAATTATTATTAGTCTGATTTTTGTTGCTATTGTTGTTCATTTTGTTTTTAAAGAAGCAAGCTCACGATTAGCTCCTTTTCTGAAATCTCCAGGAAAAGAAGTTTCAGATCCTTTTCGAGTGCACTGACAAATGATTTGATATCCAGTGGAGACCTGTTTCACGTACACGGTAGCTACGGTACAGTTTTCTTTCATAAATAGATACATGTATTGTTGTGTTGTTGCTTTTTTTACATGATACAATCACTGTCATTTTCATGTTTACCATTAAACTTCTCATTTTTACAGATTTCTATTAAAACATTTGAAAGTGTGTCTCTTTTATTTATTTTCATTTCAGTTGTTTAAGTTTAATAAATCCTGTTGATGTATGGAAATTAACTAAAATCAGTGGGATCCTGAAAGAGGTGTAAGATGCCAAAATTACAAAAAAAATAGTGATCCAAACAAAATACAATGGAGCTAAGTTTAATTTATAGTGGATACATTTTTATTTATGACATGTAAGAGGCTCAGCATGAATGGTTCATTCTTTAAACAATGTCAGTAACATTAATTAGCTGCTATAAGGTAAGTCAAGCTTCTGTTTCCCAAATATTTCATGGAACATTATCAACTCTGACATCTTGCCCATCTTGATCTCTTTAAAAACATTTTAATTTTTTAGTTTATATCGAGTTTACTTGTTGGTGAGAGGTGTTTTATTGTATTCTTTGATTTGTTTCATAAGTAAAGAAAAACTAGGTATGCTGTATGCTCTGGGTTTTTACCCCTCAGCTGTGAAAGACTGGGTAAGCAGGCATTCAAGACTGTGAATGTGATAACTCGATACATTGGTTCATCTACTAAAATTCTCAGATGAGTGTGAATCCCATGACCTTGAAATCAAGGTCAGAGGTCAAGCCCCCTGAAAATCTTGTGAATGCATTAAATGGAGTGATGTTACCTAGGATTTTCAAATTTATACCATAGGCGCATCTATTAGGCTAAAGGGCAGCACTGGCCACCACCAGTATGTTCATGCAGTTACCATAAAAGAACACCTTCTATTTTCTATCTGTTAACAAAGTGGCTGATTAATCATTTTACCACCACAGCGCTGTTTGCTTGCTGGGAGCCTGACGAAATGATGACTTCTCCGAGGATGTCAGTGCGGGCTCTGACAATGGGACAATGGGTTTCTACTGTAGCTTAGTAAAAAGAAAAACAGTCAAAAAAAAAAAATGTAGCAGGCAACTTATCTGAAGAGCTTGTTTTCACCAATCGAAGTTGCTATGATTGTTCTAAGTAATTCTTGCAATCCAACAAATTGATCTTAAGACTAATTTTTAAGAAAATTGTGTGCTTTAAACAAAACCACATCTTAGGGTCACTAAAACTAAAGTTTAAAAAAACAGCTACAAGTAGGTGTCAAAGGGGGCTTTTGATAATAGAGATTAAAGACTGAACAATATTATGTACTAAAAAAAAGTAACTAAATAGGAAAATTGAATTGCTTTCACAAAGCATTTTGTTTTGCGCTGTAACACTGAAACAAAAATTTCCCCTGACAAATACCACCCCTAGTATAAAAATTTAAAAAAGGTAAAAGTAAAACCAAAACAAAGAAAAACATTTCCAAACAATAAAAACTGAAATGAGAAAAACTTGGATAACTAACAGAAACTAAACTGAATTTAAAATAAAAAATCAAAGTAGAAATAAAAACTAATTAGAAGTTTAAGAAAAACTATAATCTTGCCAAAAATATTCTGTGTTAAAAATATTGCTGTTGATATTTTCCAAATGTAATTTTTGAGTTGCTGTGAATATAAAGTTACATTTGATTTCCACTGTGCTGTAGTGGAACACATTTAAACATGTCAGCATGTTGAAATGTTTCAAATACGTTTATTTCCTGTAGTAAGCTAAAGGTTAAAGGACATAAAATGGTCTCTAAGAATCAAGTGCATTTTTCCTGGACTGAGCGCACCCCATGCTGATGATTATGGCACCATCCTGTGGAGATTTCATAGCATAGCAAATTCCATCTCTTGGAATCAATCACCCCCTTTGCTGTCTGTCGAGCTCAGGCAGCTCCTCTTTGTTCCTAGGTACCGAATGTTCCTCCTGTCACCACTGGGTGGCAGGAGAACTCAAATTAAAGCCTCCTGTTATTCTCTGTTAGAAGAGATGACATCATCCACTGAAGGTAATGGAGCACATACAGAAACCGAAGGCAGACCAGTTGGGGGGATTTTATTGTATATTTTCACAGGTAATATGAAGACAGTGACAAAAAAATCCCCACATCACAAATGTGGAAAAAAGGAAAGTTTTACTGTAGCACTATAATTGTCTGCCTTTGTGTTTTATCAGCAATCTACAGATAAGTTTCTCAGTAAAGGAAGAAGTTTCAGAGAAAGGGCAGCCAGACACATGCCCAAAGCTTTAAATCATCTACCTGTGAAGAGGCGTGCATTTATTTATTTAGAGTGTAAAATAGACGTTAACGTGAAAACCCAATTTTATGACGATAGTTGTGATGTGTTTCGTTGGAAAATGAGCTCCAAACAATAACCCAACGTAAAACGGGGAAACCTGTCTGAGGGCAAAATAAAACAAACGGAACTGAATGAAGATTCCTGAAAACTGGAAGCCAAACAGGAGTCGGGAGTTAATCCAGGGTGGGTTTGTTTGCATATTATCTTGTTACCATAGTAATAATTATGGAATTATGTTCAAAGTATGCAAGGCCAAAAATTACAATTTTATGAAAGCAAACACACACAAAAAAAGACAGGAAAAAGTCAACAATAAAAAATGTGTAGATCGTTTCACTTCAGAGAACATCCTTGAAGTTGTTATTTCTAATGGCACCATGTGATCCATTTGTGTTAATGTTATAAAGCTCAGAGTTTACAAATAATATGAATGTAATGCGTCAGATGAAGTTCACACACATGTTAAAGGTTTATGGCAGAGTAAATAGAGTTCAACGTTTTATTCTGAGAAAGGCTTTGTGGCATTTAATTCATTTATGTATCACAATTCTGTTTTGTGGTTCTGTTCTGGACGTAAAACCTTCCTTTTTGACAAAGCTTATCGTTGAGGTTAGATCGGGTGACACTGAAGCATCCATTAGCCATGCTGCTATAGTCTCCGCGTGCTGGGGGCTTCCCATGATGCACTGTTTCTTTTCTATTCACATGTTTTCTCTTTTCTTGTTTTCATTCATCACTCTTAAATTTAATCTTTATTAATTAATAAACTCCCTCCCATAATATGTCTTGTGCTACCCCCACCCTCTCAACCAGTTGTGGCAGATGACTGCCCTGAGCCTGCTTCTGCTGGATGTTCCTTCCTATTTAAAGGGAGTTTTTCCTTCCCTCTGTTTCCAAGTGCTCACTCATAGGAGTTATCTTTTTGTTTTTAAAAAAAATATAAATATATATGTAGTAAGGCCTTGAGGCATCAGTTCTTGTAAGATGATGCTGAAGTGAGAGCTAAAGCATGGAAAATTATTTAAGATCTCTAAGTGTCTGCATTCAGCTGTTTTAACACTTTTTTGTATATTTTAATTCCAGAAGGCTACTCTATAATGTTTTGGAATGATTGTTAGTCAAATTATTTAAGTAACTTTAAGAAGAAAAAAAACTTTGTGTCTGCGTTTATTGTCCCAACGTATTGGAAACCCCGTGAGTCACTCTTCCCAAAGAACTGCACCTTGCTAGATGTTTTATCATATTCAAACTGTTCTCTGTAAACCCTGGAAACGGTTGTCTGAAAATCTCAGCAGTTTCTGAAATAGGCAGACCAGACCAGCTGGTACCTATAACCATGCTGCACTCAAAGCAACTTTGCATATTCATCTAGCCAAAAACAGGAAAAATAATGAAGATGTTATTGCAGAATAAGTAAATGAAAAAAAGCTTATTTTATTTTGTGTAAACTGCAAGTCAATATTATTAATGATATAAAACTAAACATTACAACATTTTAAATAACAAATTTAAAGCTAGCCAGTTATGCTATAAAGAGGAGACTGCTTCTGTGATGTAGCCATTACATTAAGCTAACTGATTTAAATTTTTAATTTAGCTATCAATTTAACCATTTGATGTTTTTAAATTGATGACATGTATACATCATAAATATACATGTCATCTATTTGTAATACAGGAACATAAATTATTATTTTAAATGTTACAGTTATTGTAGCTATTTATTTAACAAAGTTTTACTTTTTTAATTTGTCTCTGTCTTTATCTCTTCTTCTTTTTGTTTATCTTTCTTTTTTTTAAATCATTTTCAGCTATTTATCTGCTATTTCACTAATAGTTTAGCCGTTACATTTACTGTCGCTCATTGTTTAAACTCTTTTTTTTCTTCCTGGTTCCATGTGTGACTCATTCTTTTTCAATGATTGAACTTAATGAAGCAGACAGGTGTGCCAGACACTCTCATGACATGTGATGAATAGAGGTGACAGGAGAGGCCTAATAACAAGTAGGCTGCCGACAGTTAGTGTACTTTCAGTCTGTACTTGACATGCTGGTAATGATACTGCTATCATTCTTCACCTCACTCTCATCAGGGTCCTGTCTGAGTGAGTCAGTGCATTTCTGTACTTAAAATCAGTTAGGTGCCAAGTCCATTTCCTGTCTTCTTTTCTGTTTTTTTTTAAGCAATAAGGAACAAGGACAAGGTGTCTGCATTTTTCTCTGATGAGGCATTACATTCCTGATGTATACATCAGAGATGTAGTACTATACAAACTTAGTTGCTAATGGAATGAAAGCTTAGCTAACAGGACAATACCTTTCAGGATAAACATTTAGATAAACTAGCTATTTTTATAACGCTGTGAAGAAGTCAAACTAAATATAGAAAATTCTGTATGAAAGTATACGTTAACTGAATCCGGTGTTCAAAAGTGACTTAAACAAAAATGTTCCAATACATAAAGATCTATGAAAAATACTTCTGAAAAGCAAAAAGGCAACAATGCACAGCCTTTTTGTGTAAAGTTTGCACAATCTCTCCATGTCTGCGTGGGTTCTCTCCACAGTCCAAAGACATGCAGTCAGTGGGGTTAGGTCATTCAGCCCCTGAAGTGGATGGATATATTTACCTGTGTTTGACTTATCAGAATATTTTCACTAAGATGTTGACCTGATGTTTGCAGCAACGCCAACAACACAAGTACCAGAAACGTCTGGGCAAAGGAAAACAAACTGACTTTCGCAGTACAACGTGCCTTAGCTGGGCACCTTTTTTAGTAAGTTTGGAAAATCCCATGAGCTGGTTGTCAACTATGCTAACAAATGTAAAATCCATGAAACAATATTCAAGGCATATATTTATTGCCCATGTCTGTCCTGGTTTCCTCTTGGTCCTCCAGCTTCCTGCCACAGTCCAAAGACATGCTGATGATCCTAAACTATGCATGGGTGTGGAACTGAGTGTGTCTGTTTCACTGTAATCTTTTCTTGGACTTGTGACCTGTCCACTGTGACCCTGTTATTTGTATAAGTGGAGCAAAGGAGGAAAATGGACCCATATTATTATCTTCTGGGTTATTCCATTTCATTTAGTGTCTCATATCGTACAAGGCAAAGCTTCAAAGCCCAAAGAAAGCTTTTAGCTTTGTAGCTAAAATAAATAGCAGAGACACTGTTCCGACTCCAGTCTTTTCTTCAGTCGCTTATCTACGAAGACTGAGCAGCTGCCTCGCAGTCTGCCAGTTTAATTTACTCAGTAGAGCTGCTTCTTCTAAGTCTTCACTCTGAAAGTTCTCAGCAGCAAGCACATCAAACCAAACCTTCTGTTTTAGGGTGAACATGAAAGGAAATGCAGCTACACTAAACAGCAGGGGTGGGCAATGGATTTTCCCAAGGGGCCACATGACAAACTGGGACTGTTGTAGAAAGCTCCCACTAAGCCTGTAAACAAATAAAATCAATATTAGGCACAACTGAGGCTTCCAAAGTAGTCCCGGTTTCTTGGGAAAATTAATTGGCCATCATTTTATTTGTCATACAATATGACAAAATGAATGAACCATGATGTTCTGTAGCTTTCTACCGGAAATCCTGATGTTTTTCTCCGATGCAGAAGATAAATCGGCACGCTGTGGCAGATATTTCATGTCGTGATGTCTTATTTTCCAATTGTGTAATGGCCCCGGTGTACACATTTTTACAAATGCGTTCTGAAGGTGATGACTTGAGTGCTATTGTGTCACAATCCGAATAATCAACCTCAGCCCCGAGGAAACTCAGAGGATTCTGCAATTATGGCGCCGCTGTTTGTTTGCCATCGCACCAACATACATTCCTCAGCAGCAGTTGGAAGTGCTGAAGAGATAAGGGCACATTTTTTTACCCGAGACTGGCATGTCTGGGAAAAGCAACAGAGGAAGGACACAGTGGCGAAGGGGAAATTAGGGAAAGTGGACACTTTCACATTGAGCCCATTCCACTGAATTACTGGACAATTTTGCTCTAAATGAGTTTTTTTTTTCTTTCTCCACTGTAACAAAGAGTTGGTCACATGCCAGGCATTTTTGCATTGTGACATCCTTTTGGCATTTCCCCTTCTTTTACACTGTGACAACACGCAAATCTGCAACCTTCAGCTGTGTTTTTTTCCCCTCTTGCTTCTGTAAGCGTCTTCTTCTTTCGTCTAGATTTCCGTTGGAGCTGTGATGTTAAATTCCACAACATCTGCAATATTTTTCCAGCCTTCATCACCCAAACAACTGTACTTCTTCCTGTTTTTCAATACGGCTTGCTCTACGTCAGCCACATTCAATTCCATTTATGGTAAACAGCCTATGAAAATGATGCGCCCGCTAACACTCTTTAACTTCTACAGATTGATTAACGACTGTTCCTACATGGAACACACTGCTGCTGAATTATTATTATTTGATTTACTAATGAAGGATACAATGTCCATATAAGATTTTAGTGACAAAATTAAGTATTTAATCCTCTGGTCAAATACTACATGATCTTCAGGTTAGCAAACATCTCAGCAGGGATTTTCTCCAAGTCCTTAAGGTTTCTCAACTGTCGCCAGAATATACAGAACTTCAGATCTTTGCATGAGGTTCTTATATTTTGAGGCATATTTGTATGCCTCAGTATTTGTAATGCCAATACTTCAGGTAACTGCCTTTCTGGAAAATGGATGCAAGACACATTTTCAGTGCCATAGTTGAGGAAAGTAGGTTTTCATCCAAGAGGTTTATATCTTTATGTCAATGAGATCCTCAAAGTCTAATGATCCCACTGCCAGGATTGTTGGGCTCATAGTCTGAATTCTTGTCTCCCTCAGTGCTCAACTTACTCAGCTTATCAGTTGCATTCTCCTAAGTTTCATCCAAATTGATCAGATCTTGCGTGGGGCTTCAGACCATTCTTCCATTGGCAAATAACTGCACCAGCAGTTCTCATTTTCTCGCCCAACTGGTTGCTGATGTGTTTGTAACCATTGTGAAGGTCAGCAATCACGTCCCTGACATCCTTACATAGGTCTTGAAGATGTAAACAGATTATACTGGGTTATAGCCAACAACACAAATTCTTGTTGGTAAGTCTTCGCTCGCCTACTAAAATGTGATTCGGAATACCTTTTCTTGAATGTTTTGTTGATATTCAAAGTCAAAAGTCAAAGTCAAAGTTATTTATATAGCACATTTAAAACAACAAGTGTTGACCAAGATGCTGTACAATTAAGATAATCAAATAAAATAAAACATGATAAAATTAAGAAAAGGAATCACAAAATTAGAAGATTTGAGTAAGAAATAAGATAAATAAAAGTAGTACAAACTCATTCTGATTTAAAAGCCAAGGAATAAAAGTGGGTTTTCAGACGTGTTTTAAAAGTGTCCAATGTTGGAGAGGTCCTGATGTGAAGGGGCAGTTTGTTCCACAATTTTGGAGCAGTCACAGCAAAGGACCGATCTCCTCTGTTCTTGTTAATAATTCTTGTTAATTCTGTTAATAACATCTTAAAATTAATTTGAAAACTAACTTGTATCAAATATAACCAAAATGATTAAATTATAGCCCGCTCACTTCTCAGAAAGGAATGTTTTGTAATATATATCACAGCTGATTAGAACAAGTTAAAGTAGAAGAATGAAAAGCATCTCCTTTCACAGTTTTGAAATAACGAAACAAGCTTCACTTAAAGACTGAAGTTCTGGCCACTCAAATTTACCTGAAGAGCTTGTTCATTACTACATATATGTTTTATAACATCATACAAGGGTTTCTAAAAAATGTAAATCAAGAGCTGTAACACTCGGGATAATAATCAGCTTTTTTTTTTCCAAAACACGATTTTTATTTGACTGTTTTTTACTGTCATTAAAGAAGAAATGAGCATTTTTGATGCTTTTCATATGAAAAAAGGAGATCTTATGTAACAAATGTTAAATATGAGTATTTTTTTTTTTTTTTAAAGAAATATATTTGAAAAAAAGTTGAAACAAGGATAAGGGGCACTGTTCATAAAAAGCATGCAGATTTCCATCATCATGCTTCTTTGGGCTGCTCCTTCGTCACAGCTGGTAGCTCTGCGTGTTTGATTTGAGTTTTCCGCTGATACCCTTCAGGACAAACCAAAAATGGGATTTGTGCGTACATGCCAGCTGACAACATACCAACCAGCATATGTGTATTTTTAAAACACGAGACATGATATCTAACCTTTACAAAATCTCTCTTGTTGTCCGAGTTTTGTAATGAAGCCAAGTACAAATGACGGTGGAACAGCCACACCCCTGAAACTCTGACCTAATATCATCTCCGGTGCTGCGTCCTTGGTTTGCATCATATAGGAAAGGAGAAGCAAACTGTAAGTTACAGTGGAGGATGGAGGTGTGTCATAATTAACCCTCACACAATAGTTTTCTGTACCAAAAGAAACACAATCACCACCCAACATACAAGTGAGATACAGTAATGAAACACTTCCCCCTAAAAACATGAAACTTGTGATTTGATTTTTTCTTTTTCCATTCAATGGAGCAGCACAGATCACTTCACACATCACTGCAGTTTCAGCGTTGTTTGCTCGTTTTCGTGGTTGGACATGTTTTTGTGTTTTTTTATGACATAATTTGATTTGGTCTATTTGCTCAGAATGGAAAAACAACAGGGAAAAGTTAAGTACAGAGACGGAGAGCTGCATGGCGTGTGTCACAACCCTGATGCTCCTGGCTTTTGTGTCGTCCCTTTTAGAAATGATCCTCTCTGACGTGAACCGTGCTGATAGCATCCTGTCTGTCCTCATTTTCCACGTGTGAGGACACGGGTTTATTATGGTACTGACTTCACTGCAGTGAAATTAATATAATATTTGATTTTATAACCATTGTGTTACGCTTTTGAGAAAATGATAAAGATGATAAAAAGCTCACACCAAATGAAATAATCCTGAAACATAACATTTATTTGTCCTTGACACATTTTTCCTCTACTGCTGAATTACCTTCTTTATTTTCCTCCCCTATCTGCTCCATCTGTCCCCACACCTCCAGCTGTGCCGACACATGCACACCTGTTTCTGCGTTACAGAGGTGGAGCTTCCTCCAGATTTCATCTTCCTGTCAGCAAACCTGGAAATAAGCATGTAGTCACTTGCCTGCAAGCAACCTGTGTCACAGTTACTTATAGCACGAGCTGAAAGATTTTTTTCCACCCATTCAGTGGAAGTGTTGCTCCAGTTCCAGTGAGTTGTTTATGCCTTGTGTTAGCACGTTGTGTGGATTTACCTTTGCTCTCCTTTTCTGCTAACTACCTGTGGAGATGTCTGTGGAGGAACCTGGACTTGGACTAGCTCTCTGGGAAAAAAGCCACACAAACACTATCGATACATTTCCAATCTGAACTTTGTTATAAGACTGCTCAACTTTGATCTCAGCATCCTGTGTCTGAGTCCAGATCCTGGTACAAACAGGAGTTTGCAGTGTTTCTGCAATAGATGAAGACCTGGCAGTCTGTCTCAGGTATTATATTAATGTAGTTGTTGGATTGTACAACATAAAAAAAACATTGTCTCATAATTTTTTACACCTTAGTTAGGGGCATTTCTAGCTTGTTTGTTTTCAAATAGGTAAGCTTAAGTGGCCCAAGAGTCACTTGAGTGGGGATAGGGACGGGCAGGTGAGTGTGGAGCATGAAAAATATCAAAAGATTCAGGAAAATTTGGAATTATAGAGCAAACCAGACCAGCTGGAAATGGCTGAACATTTATAAAGTATGGAAGTTTAATTTGGAATGTAAAGCTTCTGAGAGGTGACTGTTTTAGCAAACTGGTGCAATATTAAATTACATGGATTGAATGATAACCTCATTTCTTCCCAAACATGGCTCCTGTACGGCAAAGATAAGATCCGACTTTGTGGTAATGAAGCTAACAAAATGCTGTGCGGTTACTATCATGTTTTTTGTTTGTTTTTTTAAATGTACTGACTGGCAAAAACATCATGCACTCGACTGAACGACTCTATCTGTAGGGTCTCATTCCAAGTCGTAATCGTAATCCCTCTCTCCCTCCGAGCAGTCCAGTCTCATCACATAGTCTACACGCCCGGTACATCTTTCTAAACATGAAGGACAGAATCCATTCTATAGGTCATAAGAGGGAAAAATGCCCGAGTGTCTCTGCATTACGTGCTTTTACAGTTCACCGCGTGGGCGGCCAGGATGCGGTCAAGTTTGAGGTGTGTGTGTCAGTGGACCTACAGTGTACGCACGGTGGTGTGTGCGTGGGCTGCAGACAGCTGATGTGGCAGGCGTCTGTGTATCGAGGGTCAGCGTTTGCTGCACGCAGAGGTATCGACGCTGTGCGGCGGTACGGTGTGCCATGTGCTCGCTTTCCTGACAGCTTCCTGACATATCCTTTCAGGCGCAAACCAACCGCTGCCTACATCTGTATCTACACCCAACACCCCACACCCTCATACTCTTTGTTTTTATATATGTTCACACAAAGTGTCCGAATGAAACACACACCTGCTTGTCGCGTCTTAATCTCACTCTCAGTTGAGATTAAGACAGAACAACTGTTCATCGTAATCTCAGCCGAATTCTCACGTAGGCTACTTCTTACATTACTCCTAAAAAAATCCACCCTGTGCACCGTCCCCCCACAGCTCACTCCTGCTTTGTCCTGCTGTCGTTTGGATGCTATTTATTATTCTCAGTCTGACGCGTAAAACACTCAAATGTTCACTTTTGGTTGAATTCCAGTGCATCTGTAGACACTGTGGAAAACAGTCTCCGTGTCTCCGGCCGAGCAGGAATGACAAAGGGAAACGTGGATTACTCAGACCTTCCTTACATGTTTTTCCTGCTGCTGTTGTGACTGTGGAGGACCACGCAGGAATGTGAACATGTATTCTAGGATCAGAGTTGGAGGGGGTGGGGGGTGCAGGTGGAGCCTAAGTGAGGCGAGTGGAGGAGTGGCCACGGGGTATAAGTAGATGTTGGCTGGGGCTGGGAGCATAAAGCACCTGTTGTTGCTCTCCAGCCTCTAAACACAGGACCTGTGCACACACATCTGGGTCTGCAATTTTACTCACACTCAATGAGGATGATGGCTTCTTTCACATGCAAGATACTGACTTTGTTCATCATCTGGGTGGCTCTGCAAGAAGGTGAGAAACTGTTTCTTCAGTTTTCTTTTAAAATATTCATGGCAAGTTTTGTAGATCTAATGGCAAAGTACAGTAAATGAATGATTTTTCCCTCACAACAGCTCTTCACTCACTATATTAACAGTTTATTCTAGAATTGAGGGATATGTAAATGACATGTTAGGAGTTAAGTTTTGAGGTTGATTAAAATAAGAAAAAGAGTCTTTGACCCTCTTTGAGTTAGTCACCAGAGAAAGTGTAAATACAGTGCTGTATTTGCTGTTTTCAATCAACCACAGCAGACTTTCCTTTAATAAGCAACCACTCCTTTGACTCAAGTGTAATAGCTTCCTAACCACGGCACTTCTAGAGAACCTGTGGGATTGTTTGACTTTGAAATGATGTATAATAATGATAAACATGCCCTTATAACAATCGCCACTGCATTTTTTTACCTTGTTGGAGTGTGTTTTGTCTATATTTACATGTGATAATCACTAACCACAATGGAAGATTTGGTTGGAGGATTTTTTAAAACATTGGAGTAAAAAACCATATTTGTGTTTTGCTAGGTTGTGGATTTCCCTTATCAGAGCAGCCCGCTCAGACTCCACATCCGCACCATATCAGGACCAAGCGCTGCTCCTGTAACAACTGGGACGATACAGAATGCATCTACTTCTGCCACCTTGATATCATCTGGGTAAACACACCAAGGTGAGGCTGCAGAATACTTCAGTGAGCTACAGTTGTTAGCATTATAAACCCCAACCCCAACCCAAGGGGAATAACTCAGGTGTGATTTTTAACCTAATCCAAGACGCCTTCATTAAATGATATCATTTTTCATTTACAGTAAACTCCTTCCTTACGGCCTGGGTAGTCCCCTGTCTCGCCGTCGCCGGTCAACAGACCGTTGTGAATGCCTCAGTGCAGCCGATAAAACCTGCCACGGTTTCTGCCATAAAAGGTGAAAACTCCTTCCTTTCTAGATTTTCTTCCTCCTTCTACCTACACCTGAAGCAAAGCGGGCATTTCCCCTCATGTACCCTCATTTGCCTGCTAGATTGTATCAAAGTAGCTTATGTGTCTCCTTTCAGTCTGTGTCAGATCTTTGTGATGAGCCTGAAAATATGTTGATGGGGAGGGTGAGTCACAGAGAAATGATAGTGGCAGTGCAATATGAGGGTAGCAGTCATACCAATAAGAAAGGCCCGCATACCTGCTGAAGGCCTTGAAAGAAATCACAAAGGTTTATTAGCAGGGCTGCTATTTTTGGAAAGTTTACATTTCTGCTTTTGTGCAAGGGAATGATTGACACGTCCTTTGAGTTGTTTTGGCCATGTAAGCGCCAGTATGAATTCGTCACCTCTGCTAGATGTTATCCGCAGAGGTATTTTGTAAGCCGCACCCTGCATTCTTAAGGCATCTGAAATATATTGGTTTTAAATCCCAGGGAAGCGCAAGGATAATCCTGAACTAACTGTGCTTCAAATACTATATAACTTCCCAGTTTGTAAAGTTCCAATTTCCTTCCTTGTTTTGATGTCGATTGTCTATCTTTCCACAGCTCAGAGGATCTCAGGACTCATGTCGCAGAGCCCTTGGTTGAATCTGGAAGCATGAAAAGCAACAAATTACTGGCGTCTTTTAGGTAAATGAAGACTTAATTCAAGGATCAAGTTGTAAAGTTGGGTTTCTCCATTTCTGAGATACATGAAACATCTCTAACCTGGTTTCTTTGGTTTGTCCCACAGAGCTATTATCAAGACTAACACAGCAAAGGCTAAAGAAGTTTCATCTGTTCTGGAGTCAGCAAATTAAAGAGTAGAACAGGGAGGTAGAGCACTGAAGGAAAAGCAGGAACTGGTCAGCCTGCAAGGACTACAAACTCCTGCCTTCAATTCAAGCACACAGCTTTCAAAATGTGTCAGGGAAAGGTGGAAGAATGGAAAGCAAAACGGACGGTGGACCAAGCATTTGATCAACAGTGCAGCAAAGACTGGCAGCTCCCCAAGACAGTCCTGCAGCAAGAACTGGAGCTGCTGGGTGGAGGTGGAAAGTCATTGCACATAGAACAGAAGACAGTGACGTGAAGAAAGCTTACGATGACCAACTTTTGACCAGGAATTTGATTGTGAATGTCTGTATGAACAATTTGAAATCTACAGCTCGCCTACAGAAGAACATGGGATAGTTATTCCACAGTCATATCAGCTCCGTGTTTAGTTTTTTAGATGGCACTGATTTGTTTTTTTGTGTAGTTCTTTGATTTGGTTCAATATTCCTCTGTATCAGAGCTGGAATCTGCTGTCCTGCTTAGGGCATAGCTTTTTTTAAATGATTAGGTAGTACTTGAAAATGGCAGCTTCTTCATTTTCAGCGCACATTGCCGCCGTGAAATGAAGGTCATATCTTTGGGATTTATCTAAGAAACAATTAGCTTTATACGAGGTCCATTGCTCCTCTGCACACACATATGCAGTACGCATTGTGTTTGCATAACAGCAGCAGCACAGCAGATCTATTGTCTTGGCTCAAGTGTTTACTGCATAGGTCCTATTTAATCTTTTGATTGAAGATAAGCCAGGAGATTTCAATGATGTGCAGCTTGCCAAAAAAAAAAAAAAAAAAAAAAAAATACAACCATTGTTTTTCTCCTGTGACAAATGTTCACCCAACTCCTCTGCAATTAGCAAGCAAGAAACTACAACTCTTAAGTCAATGCACTTGCAAACATTGCACTACCACCTCTGGCCTCTATTCTTTTCTGTGCAATAAAGCCATTCACTCTATCTGCTCGGTCTGAATCCACAGGAAGTGGCCAACGCGTGGAGACTCAGAAAACATTATCCTCAAATATCTTAATGCTGTTCACGGTGAAAAGTTGACCAGCTTTAGGTTTACTGAAAATGATAGCAATAATTCTAAATAGAAAACTTTATTTATTTTCTAATTTATTCAAGGATGTATTTATATTTCTATGATATGCTGAATTTTGTATGAGAAAATAAAACTGCATCAAAGTATTTTTTATTAAGACTCTTGTTTCATTTTTATGACTTTCCTGATTAACTTTCAACTATAAATAACCCGTTTCAAACTAAAACCCACTTGTCTGTAGAGTGTGGCCGCTCTCTCTCCCTCTCTCTCTTACACAAGCATGAAAACATTGCGATGTATAAAATATCCTCATAAGTTCATGTTTGGTTCATGATCAGTTTTGCTTTTAGCTGCTCTGGGAAGAAAAATGGTCATGAACCAGTTCCATGAACATTAAGTGGGTACTCACTGTTCTGTTTACTTAAAATAATCCCACTGTTTATGTCAGTTTAGTCACATAAAGTTGATGTACAGGGCTTTGGTTGTTCAAAATCTGATGACTGAAGACTCAAACAAAAGGATGAGATAGTTGTTTAGGTTTTCCAGAGATTGAATGTTTTTTTAAGGCCTAATGTTGTCATGGACTCCTGCAGACAGAGTGCAGTGTGTAAATGTGCTGATTGAAGACCTGCAAACTTAACCAGTTACACCATATAGGCAAAAGTACTGAGTCACCTACACATTGCACCAAAAGGAGCTGCTCGGCCATGGAAACCCATACGATGAAGCTCCCCGTGCACAGCTTTTGTGCTGATGTGAATGAAAGAAGAGATTTGGACTGTACCACGTAAAGTAGATGGTGAAAAATGTAGGAGGGAAGACATATCTCAAACTGTCTTCTTGTATCCTGTTAAAGTACCACAACTGAATTCAGAAAGTTCTTTTCAACGACTAATTCTTTCATAAATGTTTTTAAAAGCAGACTATATGGCTGCCTGATTTTGTACCCGTGGCAGTGGGACTGAAAACAGCCATTGCCACTGGTGTAGAACTTCCACATAAGAGTTTTCCCCCCAATACATTTGTCCACCTATTCTAGTAAATTCAGATATAACAATATAAGGCTGATGATTAAGTCCTATCATCTATGGTGTTGATGGAAAATATAAACAAATTTCATATATTTTCAAGAGCTGCTTAACAGCTTCCCCCTTCTCACCTGAACGAGAGGGTGACCCACATGCCAAACGCATGTCCTTCCCCCAACTCTCTCCCTGTTTTACTGTCCACTCCTTTCACTGTTCTGTCAAATAAAAAGTTTGAAAATGCCCACAGCTTCACCCAAGGAACAGAAGTTTCCAGCACAACGTCATCTACTCCCAAGGAGAGGAGAAAACTACAGCAACACTAGTGGCAAAATGGAAACTGGTTTGGTTGAAAAACAGAAGATGCAGAAGATAATCAGTGAGGTGCAGAGATGCTCGCAGGTTGCAGCACCTTTGAAAAAAGCATGACAAGCTGCTTTCAGTCTCCTGGCTTCAGGTGTCAATCTTCTGACCCAATTCCCAGGAGTAAAGCAAGACACTATTCCTTTCATTCGGTGCTAAACTCTTTGACAGGAAAGGAGAATATTTTTACCACACAGTTTGCAACTTGTCATTCTAGTTGTGGTGTTTCCTGTATACTGGTTATAAACTGGTTATATTTTTGGTTGCTACCCTGAAAGCTAATGGTGATCAAAACCAGATCCACTTCCAGCCATTAGGTAACAAACTATAAATGGACTTGTACTGCTTAGACAGAACTTTTCTATTCTGACTGAGCACTCAAAGTGCTTTTTACTGCAAGCCTCATTCACCCAGCCACACACATTCATACAGCTCTTTTTCTTTTCTCAAAATGGTTGCATCGGGGTTCAGTTACTTAGTTCAAGGACATGCTGACTGTTTAGGATTGAACCCTGACTTCCTCCTGTTTACTTTTGGAGCCACAGCCTCCCAAACTGTCTGTGCCTATTTAGTTCTAATCTGGTTTCATTGCAGCACATTAATTTTTTTTTTTTAAAAGTCAGTGCATTTGTAGGTGTACATGGTTAGAAATCCAGTTTTTGATACTTCCAGAGGGCTAAAACAATGATTTCATATATATATATATATACACAGTTTCCCCCATCATAGCAACTGTACAGTGGCTGATAGGTTGTTTTTTTTTTTTATCAGGGTATGGCTGCTTTGACTGACAGGTGGCCAAAATGCTATTTATGGGGAATAGCTTTTTCACACAAAAAGGTTTGATGTTTCTCATTTGTGACACGGACCAACAGCTTCCCGGTATGCGGCATCTGTGTGAATTCAGTAGATAAACTAATAAATCCCCCTGATAGGAAGCAATCGATTTCAGTGAAGCGACATATGTACTAATCAGTCAGGAACCATGCTAAGATTCTGGGGCCTTTATCCTATTTTGTATGCTTTGGCAGTTACTTACTCACTGATCTGTATAACGTCATGTTGAAACTTTTGATTGGTCTATAAAAACGCAGTGTGAACATTAACCAAAGCAGAACCACAGACCAGATCAACTAGCCCACACAAGTGAAACCCACATTTCACCTAGTGTGTCAACAATACTCAAGGGTGTAGCCACGTTTTCGTCTTCCTTCTAGTTTTGCAGCAACCACTATGATGTGCAAGTGCAAATATTTTGTGGATGACACAGAAAGTCATATAGCAGCAGACAAGCACTTCACATTTCCAGTGATCTAAAGTGTTATCATTTGTCTGGGTAACCTTTTTTTGTTCTTATAGTTTTCATAAATTTAATGTTTCCTTAACGACAGAAAAGACTGAGTGTTGAAAAGGTTGGTATAAAACAAAATAAAATGACTGAAAGAGAAACCTGACTTCAGTCTTGAAATTGAGAAAAGCGCCTTTGTGAAAGGAGGGACTGAAGCTCTTTGTAGAGCCCACCCATATGTTTAAAGCTTCAGTAGCTGACAGCAGGCCCTGAATCTGTCCCAGCCTTCACTTCACTTGATGTGTCTAGCTGGGACTGTGCTTAACAATTAACCACAAAGCAGGCCCGCAGTCAGCCTGATGAGGGCCAGAGCAAAATAAATACAAGCGTGTGGTTACTGCACACTGGATTTCTTCTGTCCATAGCACAACGTGTGGTGGTTATCTCGCTGTGGTAGGGAATCTGTGCTCTTGTTGCTCCATAAACTGATGTTTTGTTAAGATAGACTGCTCCCCGAGAGAGACGTGAGCTCAGAAAATGTTTATTAAAGAGGATGCTCGTGACTTTATGTTCTGTATTATCTGCAGGACGTCCTGAGATACAGGTCAAGTGTTTAAGGAATGACATGGTAACAATAGGTGAGGAACTGGCTCTGTTCAGAATCAATCACACAATAACGTGATGTGGTTTTTCTTGTTTGCGTAGCGTGCAACGAAACGGTATCATGTCTGTGGTTGTGTAGGAGCGGAAGAATCTCAAGACTGGAAAACAAACAAGGCCATTAAGTATTAATATGTACCTGTGCCTCAATCTCTACTTATTTTCTGACGTCACCGAGAACTCATAGACCCCCCTGTGTGCTACAGAGTGTTAATAGCTGACTAAGAGTGCGGAATGAAAACAGGAAGCTTTTTCTGCATTCTTCCCAAATTCCTTTAGCACAAGAGTGAACCAGGAGAGGAAAAGAAACAAAGGAAAACAGGAGCACGCTTGTTGTTTGTCTAGGGAACTGATATGGCCTGGATGTGGGGATTGAGATTGTAACCTTAATCACTCTGTTGCCATAACACTAAATGCTTTGCTTTGTTTTATTCAATGTAGCCTGTTTTTTTTTTTGTTATTGTTTTTTTGTTGCTTGATCCAACATGCTGGCTGATGGTAAATTATGATTGTGTGACTCAGGTCCCAGGTCTCTTTCCTCTTGTTATTGCACACACACTTATCAAATTAGCACTTAGCAGTTAAATACAGTCGTTTGGGGAGTGTAAACAAGTTTCAAAAATTACTAGATGATGCTTCATTCTAACATATCTATACATTAACTCATTCCAGCACTTTAGCATTGCTAAAGTCAGGGGCGTAATTTCCAGGGTTATGACCCCCCCCCAATAATCACACCCAGCAAATACCCCCCCCCCCCAATAAAATTATGAATTATCTTGCATAAATAGGCTGTTGATTTTCTTTACTCATTTCTTTTATTACCAGCAAAATAGTTGCATGTTTAATCATCTGGGAATTTACCCAAATGTATTTATTTATTTAGACAGAGATCTCGACCCCCCCAATGCTCAGCACAAAGTTACGCCCATGGCAAAAGTTATAATAACAGCTGAATGAAGATGCCCTGTAATTTAGCTTTCAGATCATGCTAACATGCTGATGTTCACTCAACATGTTTACTGTGTTTAACTTTTCGTGTCCCATGGCAGCTAGGGCTACAGTACTCCTGGATAACTGGTTAAGAGAGAGGTAAGGAGGGAGGATAGATGGATGGAGTCCAACTTTGCCAGCTTTGCAATGTAAGAGATACGAATCTGAACTGATAATGGTGCTGGATAAAAACCTACTGGAAAACAACCTTATGGTTCTGTGGAACAGAACAAATAGCTTGATAATTCATTGTAGACATCAAGTGATATCACTCAGAACTAAAATAAGACAATTAGCTGGTGGCCCTGACCCAAAAAATCCAAGAGTTTCGTCCTCTGTGGATCATAAATATCTGTACACCAGTTTATCCACAAGGTGCTGAGATATTATATGAAAGATAAGTGGTAGATCGACCAACTGATATTTATTATCTATGGAGCCCTGCTGCTAGGTAGCTAGATAAAAATAGGCAATGCTGAATGAAATGTTAAATATTATTTAAACCTCAGCATAACCGTTTTAATCGTTTCTCAATATAACCAAGTTACAAATGTAGCAAAAGTGCAAAAAGGATGAACTTGAAGATCTTTGCTAATAATTAATGTTCCCTAAAATATGTGCCAAACAAAAAATTGTGTGCAATTGTAAAAATGTGATAATGACATATTGACTAGTAGGAAATAATGTTGCAGCAAACAGTGAAGCAAATGATAATAATAATAAATTCTAAAAATGCATCATGTCATTACCTGTACACTAAAACTCTTTGCAACATTGACTTCTTTTTTGTGTTGTCACATGTTGCACAGTTTCAGTCCAAACGGCCTTTGATTACAGTAAAAGACTGCGCTGGAACATTCCTCCTCTTCCTGGGTTTGTTTGCAGGGACCCGAGCAGCCTGAGGGACAGACTGGGGACAGTCTGGCCTATCTGCACCACCGGTCCAAACTAGCCTGCTGATACCAAAACATGAAAACAGCCAGGACCAGCAGAAAGGAAGCAGGTTTGCTCAAGGAGGGGAGAAGAAGTTTTGCAGCATACATATGTAACTTTCCATTAGCTCACAGTAAAGAGGATAAACAGTTACATGGCTGTTTTGAATAGCAGGCATTCCTGGATACTTCCTCGCGAGGTTCTAAGGTTAGCCTCACTGAGCAGAAGCAGTATAATTACTCAAAGACAAAAAGTGTTTAATAGTATACAGTATAGTGGCCAATGTTTCCTTTGGGAAATGAGCTGTCAGTAATTTTTCTTCCAGTAATGGCTCCAGACCTCCAGACATTCCTCCATCTGCTGCATCACAGACGGGTGGCATCTTTATTTCTTAATACAACCATCATGGCATGTCTGTACTGGGTGCCATTCTTAGCATTATCTAGATTGTCATCGTATCTTCTTCTGTGTCTGAGTACACGTACACCATATCTGGTGTACGTGTACGGGGGATCTGTGTGTTACATTGCAACAGTATAAACAATCTGTGCAACTCTGTAAACAGCCACTGTCCCCTGTGAGACGCCACTGAATGAAATCTTAATTTGGTATTGAGACACCTGACAATGTCCATATGCTATCTCAGCAGGCATATTTATAACAGGTGAATACGTGATGGAGAGGAGCAGAGCGGTGCCACCGAGTGCGCATGAGATACCGTAACGTGCACGTGCAATAGGAAGGGCGGGCAAGTTTAAAGAGTATAGAAAGATGATAGAAGGAGGTGTGTATGCTATCTAGAGTCACAGCTGTGTTACAGAAGACTGTGTACCAGCATGTAGACGTGTTCTACTGAATGGGTCTCTGTGTCATGCTTAATTAGGTGAGAAGCAGAGCTTTGTGATGCTTAACTGTAGCCATACAGAAAACTGTCAAAACATAAACCACACTGGTTTACTAAATCCCACAAAGTTGCTAAAAACATTTTTTAACTCACTGTTTCATCATTTCATCAAAAGTGTCTTTTTCAGTCTAAGGTGACTTGAGGTTCCCCAGCCTTACAATAACACAGTGCATCTTTCATCATCAGTACAGGCTCCCTCCTCAGTTCGGAAATCATCATTTTCTTAAACCACCATTCCAATTCTCTGTGAATAGTACACATGGCTAAATGTAGATTGTTATTAATGTACATTTGGATATCAGCGATCACAAAACTGATCACATTACTGATTGTTCAAGGAACTGACCTCCCAGCCCATTGTTCCTTCAGTGGGCTGGTTTCAGTCATTATGCAAATGTACTGTTTATAAGATTGGGGAAACCTGCAGTCAGCTGAGACTGAAGAAGTCACTTGGATGAGTGACGAAACATTTGTCCCACTGAAAATGCTACGTCCAGATGAACAGAATAAAACTTTGGGGATTACTGATTGTTATGCCGCTCTACTCTGTATAAAGTCGGGGAACCTGCTGTTAGCTGACACTGAATTGGTCATTTGGATGAACTGAATCAACTTTCCCCAACTTATTATTATGTTATTAATCTCTGGCTCTCTTCCACAGCATGTCTTTGATCCTGTCTTCCTTCTCTCTCCCCAACTGGTCGCGGCAGATGGACGCCCCTCCCTGAGCCTGGTTCTGCTGGAGGTTTCTTCCTGTTAAAAGGGAGTTTTTCCTTCCCATTGTCGCCAAAGTGCTTGCTCATAGGGTAGGGTGACCAACCGTCCTCTTTTTTTGCACTTGTCGACATGTAAAAGACCATATGACATTTTTTATTTTATCATTAACTACACAGAGAAGGCATCACTTAAATATGTTAAAGTTTTCTTTAAGCAAACAGTATTATTAAAGTTTTTCATGACTGGCCCAAGTGTCCTCTTTTTTGGAAATCAAAATATGGTCACCCTATCATATGGGGTCATATGACTGTTGGGTTTTTCTCTGTATGTATTATTGTAGGGTCTACCTTGAGGTGACTGTCGTTGTCATATAAATAAAATAAAATTGAATTGAATTGAACCTGGATTACTGAGCATGCATCAAGACATAAAAGTAGAATATGCAGTGCTTAGCATATTCACTGTCATAACATGGAAATGTGTATTTACTATGCAGTACATGCATAATGATAAATTATTAATGTAATACAGACAAGTTTTTTCTTTTAGTTGATAAAAAAAAGTTTTCAGTTGCAGAAGAAGAAAGTTCTTTGGATCACATTGTTGATCTGTCAGCAACAGGTTGTGCGTTTTGTCTCTGTCTGAGTAAAAAATGAAAGAAGTGATATTAACTCAAAAAAATGTTAGTAATGAAGTGTCATAATGATTTACATCAACTAAAGCCTGGCCACATTTAAATGAAAATGGAAAGGTAATAATGACTTTGTTAATTATGAGAAATTCTGATTTACAATCAACTTCGTTTTAGTAAGTAAAGAAGTGCTTAATTTAGATAACCTCTCATGCGAGTAGCACTCCTTTGGGAATACTAATTGTGTAACAAAGCTGTATGAAACACAGAGAGCAATGGCTCTGAAATAAAAATTCACTGTTACTTTTGCTCTTACATAAATAATGAAGTAATTCGTTTATAAAAACACCTGCGATGTACTGGTTTCATTTGTAAGTCCCATAACACACAAAAGGTTTGAAATTGACTGTTAAAAATATGTTTTTGAATAATTTTAATAAATATGCTCATAACATGACATGAAAGTACTTGAAATCGACAATCAAGCTCAGAGCGAGCTTTGCTGGGACCTATTTGATGTTTTCAGTTTTTTCCTTTTATTTATTTATTTTTTTGTATGAATTTTAAATATACCCTGAGTATCCCAGCAGCCTCTCTGTCTTTTGTTTTCAATGATGTCATCATCAGCCTCAACAGATTTAACTTTATTGAAACCATTTGAAACAAATTCAAATCCTATTTAACAATTTCCGCATATCAGTAAATTACGAAGGCCCGCAAGGGACATGGGAGAAAAAAAAATAAGGTGAAATTTTGCAAGATCTCGCAAAACTTGGAACTGGTCAGTAACAGACGTCTCCGAAGTATCTGCTCGGTTTATCCAGACATCGCAGATATTTGCAAAATTACTCCGACGTTTTCAAACACGTCTTACCCACCAGTTCGAATTTTTGTGAGATCTCGCAAGAGTTTTGTGAGATCTCACAAAAACTTTGCGAGATTTCGCAAAAGTTCATCTTAATTGTTTTCTCCCATGTCCCTTGCGGGGCTCCGTAGTAAATACCCGTGAAGGATCTTTGTATAAAATTCGTGTCAGTGAATTGTGTGGTGTTGATGGACATTGTTGTGTCACAATAAAAGGCAGAGGTAGGTTTCAGTGACAGCTGGGGGGAAAAAGAAATGGAAGCAGAGCTCTCTTGGAGAGTTGAGAGAAGACAGTGTTGGGAAGCCTGGAGAGAGACGGAGGGGGATGACATGTCAAGGATACAGCTGAATATAAACCAAGCATGCCACACGTGTCTGGGGTCGGGCATGCTTCTCAGCCACAATTTTTTTTGAAGGTGAAAGTTAAAAATTTATGAATAAAATTCTGTCTGGTTTTCTTTTCCTTCTTCTTCTTCTTCTTCTTTGTGTTTTGCAGCAGTGTTGAAAATGTTAAGATTTTCTGTCATGTGGGCCAAGAACATAGAGCTGCCTGAATGTAATGAATATCAACGACCTAAGCTGAACACCCATTCCATGGAAGACTGAATGTGTGCGAGTTTTAGAAAGCCATCACAGCTCACACTAATTTGAAGCTTCCCTAGCTTTTGTGATAAAGTCAGTGAAGGTAAAAAAAGAAAGAAAAAAAAAAAGTCCAAACGCTATTGCTTTCTTTGAAGAACTATTGAAATTCATTTCAAGAACAATTTCTAAGAGCCTTATATTTTACACTCTCTTCTTCCTAACAGTGATGAAACTTTACTGCCAACAGAAGACTAGCTGCAAGCCTGCTAGGCCTGAATTATTGTGTAGAGGCTCAGTTAATGTTTAATATTCCACAAGTGACATTTTGCATTTGTTTCAGGCATTCAAAACAATGGGACACTGCATGATTCATGCGCTGGTCACTGTTGCTATCATCCATGCGTATAATTTCCAAAAAAGGAAAGGAGGACCTGCTGATGCAGACGTGAATGTCACACGTTAAGAATTTCGAGCACCATTCCTCAATTGTGTTAAAGTCCTTCCTCAGTTATTCCAGCCATTGTGCTGGTCATAAATCTTCTGTTAGAAGGAGACAGAGTAAACTATTAATCAATATAATGCAGTGTGTCTGTCCATTAATCCAGTGGAAATAAGCAGCGGCCAAGCCTACACCTGCAGGACTTTGATGTTGATTCAGACCTCCTCTAAGAACGCCCTGTGTGTGTGTGTGTGTGTGTGTCTGCCCC
The DNA here is from genome assembly GCF_001858045.2 of Oreochromis niloticus. Classification (NCBI taxonomy): domain Eukaryota; kingdom Metazoa; phylum Chordata; class Actinopteri; order Cichliformes; family Cichlidae; genus Oreochromis; species Oreochromis niloticus. The sequence goes on along the minus strand of NC_031985.2, from coordinate 33,365,519 downwards.
ATCGTTTTATTTCCTTGTAATTTTTCTATAAATGTGCTGCTAGTCTTAAGTACACAAACTCAGTTTTTGTTTGAAGGTCAAATAGCTGTGATAGGCAAAGAAAAAAGTGCTGGTCTTTGATGGTTTCACCAGAATTCTTTTAGACTAAGATAGATTGCTTTGCATATTGATTCATGTCGCTTCACTGGCACTATCTGTCATGCTTTTTCCGTGTTTGCCGCAGCTGCTCACTGCTTCCTGGTGAAGATATAATACATTTTTAAAATGGCAGTGTCATTAAAAATTGTTTTTTAATGCAGAGGGTCTTTATAGCATTTGGAAAGGTTACTTTAATGGGAGACTATTTTCATGTGACCATATTTTGTGGATTTATATATTCGGTGGTAGTGCTGTGGTTTCCAACCAACAACAAACACTCCTTTTTTTAAAAGTTTTTTTTTTTTTAAAGAGTAACTACAAAAAAGGTAAGAAGTGTGATAGTTGTGTAAATTGCAGATCTGTCAATCAGGGGACTCCTGTTAAGGGATTAATATCATCTTTATTTTGTCTGTCTCATGTTTCACAGACAGGCTGCAGAATGTGAGACTGGGCAGTGCTGAGTCTGTTTTGATGATTTGCCATACGGGAACTGTGCTGTCTCCATTCCTGTTCACCTGGTACACCTCAGACTTTCAGTACAACTCTTGATTATTGCACCTACAAAAATACTCAGTGGATGGATGGGAGGAGGAGATCATTTTGTAGCGCTGTCAGGAGGAAGATTACAGCTATGTGGCCCGTGTCTATCCTGGGACAGAAGGCTGAGCTAGAAGATCAACACAGAGGCTGTGGACAAGAAAATGTTAAGCAGGCTTTCAGATGTGTCACACATTGTTTTCTATCAGTCTGTTGTAGTGAGGGTCTGCTGGGAAGCAGCACTGGAGCTTGGACACCAAGGTCATGTGATGGAGAGGAGGTGACTGAACAAACTGTTCTCCATTATTGGTAATCATCACCTTCTCCAACACTTACTGGACAGGCAATAAGTGTTCTCTAACAGAGTGATTCAGCTTTTCTGATGGATCGAAGATAGATTTTTAAAAAGGGGATAAAAGAAATAGCAGGTTTGGGCAGGTGCTCAAAGTTAAAAAGGGGCACATAGAGCCAGGCTGAATAGCAACAACCCAGATTCATCAAGAATCTAATATTTAATCGCACCGTACTATATCACTGTCATTAGGTGGGGACAATGGAAAGCAAACGTAGCCATTGTTTTACCTGATGGGGTACAGTGTTGCTGTTGAGGGGTTCCTGCTTCTTCTGCTGCTGATAGTGCTGGAGGGCAGAGCTGTGTTTATCTGAGACTGTAGACATTAAAAACTCCACAGGAGAGATGGTAGCTGATTGAACAAGTGTTATGAGATATTAATAAAATGCAAAGATTGGTGACAGTGCTTGGAATAATAACAGTGTACATAATAACCTAATACTCCTGTCTGCTATAGAGTATAGTGTATGCTGTACACCCTACTTACTGGTTTTTGTTGCATCAGTCTGTATCCCCTACAGCTCCGCACGACCAGGCGGCAAAAACTACGGTTTCTCTTCACGAGCTTGTTCCTCGCTCATAACTAGCTGTCAAGGGCGAGCATTGGTTAATGCTCATCATGTGACTGATGCAAGCCAGATCCTTTTATTTAGCAAAAATGTTATTGTTGAGGGGCACAGGCAGGACTCCACATGCACACATACATTTAAGAAATAAATAAGTGCCTCAAGAAAAGGGCACTTGGTGCACCCATTCGGAAAGGGGCAAGGGCTCAAGGCCTTTCTGCACACGCCTGTTTCCACTGAATTGTAGTATTGGCCTCATATTTTGCTGTGAATGAGAATTTAGACTCATTTCCCTTTCTCAATGTCCCAGTAAACCAATACTGTGAGCCAGCATGTACAGCAGCACTTCTGTCTACTGGTTCACCTGAATGGAATGCAGTCATCATTAGTGTAGTAGGTCCACCTCAGCTTTGCTATCACATCTGTCCACTATGATATTACAGTGAAGAAAATTACAACGTAAAACCAATTTCCTTTTTGCAAATGTGGTTCACGATTACAAGAACAAGCTGTTGTGACCCTTTACTACACTTTAAACGGCTGCATTTTTGTATGAGAATGTTACACCAGGTAAAATGGTTAGTGTTTTTGATGGTGCTTCTCGGAACAGTTTCATATTGATGCATTTAACCAAAAAGATAAAATGACGAGAAAAGGGTGTGACATAAGGTACATTCCACGAGTTTTACTTTCACTTCAAACTAGTCAGTGCAAGTCTCTTTGTTTTTAAGGATAACATGAAAAAAAAGGAGTAAACCTGTTGTGTTAAATTACCATACCACTGAATACCGTTGAATTGGTATTTCTATAAAACGAAACTGCAATAGCAGATAAATGAAGGAAGAATTTGATCAGGAAAGCTGTTTTAAATGTTTAAAATGCGCACTCATTAGGATTGAGGTCAGTTTTTGAGACTCTGAGGTCACCGGTTTGTGGTGGCTTTCATTCCCATCATCAATAAGGACCAGTGACCCAGTTCCACTGGCAGCCATAAGTGCCCATGCCACCATGTTTGACAAATAGCGCTGTTTCTTATTCATACTATTCCCGTCATTTTGTTAAGGTAAATCTAGATTTGTCTGCCTGAAGAATCATGTTTCAGATTTGGCAGCTTGTTGTAGTTTAGTTTTTGATGTTATCTATCGGGGTATTTCCAAGAGATAAACATTTTTTACAAAGAGTTGGATATTAATCAAACCCTAACAAGGTTATTATAGTAAACTAAAACTAAATTAAATTTGAAAAAACAAAATAATTACATTAGAAAAACTATAGACTTAAAAAAAAACAAACCTAAAATTATTTTTTTTAAATTAGAAATTTAACTAAAATATAATACAAATATAAAGGAAATATTACTTTTGTTATTGATAAGTTTGCTGAAAATCTTGCCTGATGAGGCATTGATGAGCATGTTTATTGAGACTGGATGTCTGCAGTGCTCTGAGTCAGCTGTTGTCACGGCGAGTGAGATGAGCCGTGTGGAGATGATAAGGAGGATCCAATTGCAGGCACTTGTAAAGGTGTGAAGGTGGTTTATTGAACACAAAGCACAAGAGGAAAAACGGCAAACAGAGATCACACTAAACTATACTGGAAACAACTAAACTACAGAATACGAACCAGAACACAAACATGAAGCAGGGTAGACAACGGTACATGATGGTGACGGCAGGGAGAACACACGAATGAGACATGGTGGATACACAGACGGACCAGCAACTACAATGACTAAAGACTTGACTTAAATACACACAGAGAAACACAGGGAGATTACACACAGGTGGTGGACACAGCTGGGAGTAATTAACAAGACGAGACACGTAAAACTGAACACACTCACATGAGACGCAGACCTTCACAATAAAACAGGAAACGAGAACACTACACCAAGACGCAGACCTGACACTGAGAGACAGACCGACAGAGAATGACACATGGAACCAGAACTAAACTAAACGTGAGATACAACCGAGAACAAATCCTTAAACACAAATAAACAGAAACTCTAATAATAAATAATCATCATCATCATCATCATCATAATTAACATAACAAGTGAACAAGAAAACAATCCCTGATGCAAAATTAAACCAAAACATAATAAACTCAAAATACTGGGTCCAATGGACCCAGAACCGTGACAGCTGTTTTCAAGTTCTGTCCTTGTATTGCAAGACATGTACTGATTTTCTAAAATCATGCCTCTCAGATATGCCTTCCATCCACAATAATAAAGGATAATAATAGTGGTCAAAAGACACACTGTAGAACAGAGCCAGAGATTAATAATAACTAATGACTAAACAGAGTTGTGTTTAAATATGTAGAGAGTGAAAAGAGGTGAGTGAAGAAGAAACACTCAGTCCATCATGGGAATCCCCCAGCAGCCTCGGCCTGGTTTGGGATCACATGATCCAGTCCTAACAATACGTTTTATCAAAAAGGAAAGTTTCCAGTCTAATCTTAAAAGCAGAGAGAGTTTCTGTCATCTGAACCCAAAGTGGGAGCTGGTTCCACAGGAGAGGGACCTGAAAGCTGAAGGCTCTCGTGTTGCTGTTAGGCGCTCAGACCTGGTGGATGTTGATAGGTTTATGCATTGTCTACAAAAATTTGGAAATAAAAGAACAATAATGCTAACAATCAAATCCATAATGTATTGTATTTGTTAATAGCTTTGTGTCTTTTTGGCAAATATTTATGATTTAAATAGTGTTTTTGGACTGAGGTGACTTTTTTGGAGACGCACTGGATGTTGCATGGCGTGCATATACCGCATCAATCACAGCATTGTGTATTGGATCAGTCGTGTGCTTTCGTCCTTCATTTTTTCCTGCTTCTTAGGTTGTTGCTGGTCAAGTTGAGCATTCATGAGTGTTTGAAATATCAGTTTTTCCTGTGGTTTGAAACATAAATGAATATGTCAGTTTTTCAATTCATAAAGTCATTGTTACACCTTAAGATTATTGTTAAAACCAAGCAAAACTTGTGCCAGTACTTCTTAACTTTTAATAAGCTAGCCTGAATCAAAGGGCGCTCCAGTAGTCTGTACCGTTGCCTCACAGCAAAATGTTCCTGGGTTTAAAACCTCATGATCTTTTATGTTTGCAGTTTGCATGTTCTTCCTGTACCTGTGTGGATTTCCACAAGAATGTGTGGTTCTCTCTTTCTCTGTAATGCATTATAATGGCCTGGCTGCCTATCCAGGGCTAACCTCGCATTTCACCTTATGTAAGTTAGGATAGGCTCCAGCTGCTATTCATTTTTTTGGATCAAGATTGAAGTTAAAGGAATTTGAAGGTCAAATTGTGATCTTAAGCCAGCAGCCACCAGAGGGCCCATCTTAGTCTGTCCCACAGCCTCAGACTCTGTGTTCATCTTGAAGCTAACACACTGTGGCACACTCACAGAATGGGGTCAGTTTACATGGCAATGACACCCATTTGTTCTGTTTATTCAAACTATAATAAACTCAGCTAAGCAGCTAATCTTCAAAAAATTAACAGTGTTTGCAGGAAAGACGTTGATCGTAATACAGCTAAAGTCTCAGAATTTTCTCTTTTATTTTAGCAAGTTTCATTCGTTTCTCTAAATTTTTCTTCTTTGGAGAAAGTACAATATTTCCACGTTCATCATGTAGCCAATTTAAAAGTATTTCCGGTAAAACTATTACAATGACATTGTGCTCAAAGGAATGTGAATTCCGATGGGTACATTCCATCTCAGTCCTAGACACTAGCATCAGTGAACATACCACGAGGGAACCTGATTTAGTGTCCCACTGACAATGTTTATGCTCTTATAAACAGTACAGACACTGGCCTGAACTTGGATCTTATCAAGCTGCACGCTCACAAATTCCATAACTTCAGACACCTTTGTTTTATTTTTTTAAACTAAATATATCTGACATTCTGCAGATGTTTGGGTAACTAATTATAGTTGCAGGAATCTCCCTTTAAAACAAAGACAACTGCTACAAACACCTCTTTTTTATCAAGTTTCCATGGTGCTTCAGCTCTGGGTACGCTTAGGTTTATCAGTGGGGACGCCCAGAATGATGGGCTTTATTTGTGATGACAGGAGAGGGTGGTAGTAGGAAGGGTGGATTCTGTGATGTACAACACAACAACCCTATCACAGTGTGAGGTATGATCACAGCGGAAAGTCGTTTTTGTGAAACAGAATCTTTGTTAAACATTTGTTTCAAGAGCAGTTTTTCCCAACAGATCTCTTGAGCACAAACACTTAATTCTTGTATTTTTGGGGGAGTCAACAAACAACAAGAAGTTATTGTCTTTGACTTAAAGAGACATGTGTTAGCTGTGCAGGCAGCTGATAGAGACGCTAATGAAAGCGAGCTGAACAGATAGGACCTCATACAGGACTGGAAAATGGAGACACTTTCACTGGAATATATTAGGCACCATATTAGGGTATCCAGTTCTATTTTATACATCTATGCAAAAAAAACCCCACCAATATAAAATCCAACAATTTAATAGTCTATTAAATCTGACATGTGGAGTGGCAGCATCCACTGTCTTAAAAGCTTCAGTGTCACGGCGAGGTAATCTATTTGGTGTTGCTGAGGTTGTTGGAAAAAGGAAGTGCTGTGTGACTGAGGATGATTGCCTACTACAGAAGAGGATGTTACATTCTGATACAGAATTCTGAAAAAAAAAGGCATCCTCACTTATTTCTTCTTCCAGTGGCCCTAATCCTCTTCCGGAGCCTACAGCACTGACTGTATTCTTAAAAACAATGACCTGTGTAGCTTATAACAGTCATGTTTTTCTTGGACAAGTCAATCAGTGTCTGATTTCTCAAGTAACAAGACTGTGTATCTGTGTGATCATAAGGTTTTCCGTGAATTTCTTCTTTATATCTTCTTATTTAATTTCTTGTTTGGCATGAAGCAGTCTTAGAATGGATGCTCTGTGTCTTCCTGTTGTCTGTTTGCTCCCAGTTTTGGAAAATGACGTGCAACCAAAAGGTTCTGTGACTGTGTCTATAAAGAGCAGAAGCTGTACTTCGTTTAAACTTGGCTTGCTGCTGCCAGCACTCCTGAAATACCTGGAATGCTTCCTAGAAGTTCCATTTTGTAAAGCACGTTAGGCACTGTTTGCAACACATAAATCACAAGACTTCAAACAAAGGATAGTTTGCTTTCTACGAGAGAGCGTTATTTTTAAGCTTTTGTTGTACTTTCAGTTTTGACACTTCATTTCTCTGACTGTTTGGTTAGGTTATTACAATGTGAATTCTTCGGAAGGGTTAGGATAGATCATGGTTTAGGATGAAATGTGCCCTTTCAAAGGCAAATTTCTTCCATCTAAAATATTTCACTTTCATTTTCATTTCACTCATTTTGCTCACTGCCATGTGGCAGCAGCAACTGGCAGAGAACGTCTGGCTCGGCTGTCATGCTTACAATCGGGAAATAGGAAGTTTTCACAGCATTCTGTGCAGTCGGGAGTAAAAATATGTACACCCTTACTGCTTCCACAAGAGTTAAGAGGCTAAGTAGCAGCAAGTTGCTAATAAAACGCAGTTGATGAACTGATCATCAACAAATGTGACTATCTCTGTAAAAGTAGGAGTTCAGGCAATTTGCTGGTCTAGACTATTCAACTGTGCAAATGGTACCAGGAATGCACATCCCAGCAAATTCACCCCAGGCTCAGACAGTTGCTAAAACGTCAACAGCCACATCTCAGACTCTATAGACCTCAGTGAGCATTTTAAATGCTAAAGTTCGAAGCCTCATCAATGTCCAGAGCTCATTCCAAAATGCTTTTACAGGACTTTAACATAACTGCGCATAAACCAAACAAACAAACCTCAATGAACTGAGACAACACTATAAAGAAAAGTGATACAAAATTCTTGCACAATGATGAGAGAGACAAATTCATATAGAAAACAATTACTTCATGTTATTGCCGCTAAAGGTGGTTCTAAAGGTACTGAATGCTTGTGGTGATACTGAATCCTTACAGTATTCACTATATGTTATACACTGTCTTTTACTACAGTGTAACTATTTATAACAGTTGTAGCAGATTTAGCCTGGACTGGAAATCACTACAGGCTGCTTTGTTGATCTTACACCTCCCATAGACGGGGACAGACGGAAGATAATGAGTCACTGAATACCTGGTCAGTTCTAAGAACATGCTGTCACTCCCTGATGTGAACTTCATCAAATCTACGTGAATGTTATGACTAGACTGAGCTACAGTAATGCCCCAAAATAAATAATGTTGCGGTGGCACACTAACCCTTATGTCTAGCCATCATAAAGTGTGCCATTGCTGCCTCTTGTGTCTCTAAGTTCATGAACAGATGATGTGTCATCACCAGACCAACAGACACTGTGAGCAGAAAATGTCTCCTTTTCATTTTTGTGTTAAACTTATCCATATAAAGGGCTTCTGTAGCTTTCTTTACCTTTTTTACAAGCTGAACTTTTTTTTAGGTAAATAGACTGCTATTTATAGGGTCTGGTATTTAAAACACTTCTGGAGCATTCAAAGTTCATTCTCTGGACTTTAGTCTGTTTGTCTATTAATACAAAACCTTTCCAATCAAAAGAAAGTCAATTCATCTACACACCCATGGATATTGTTGGTAGGCAGCCAGCTCTATCTCCTAAAGGTTTTTGCATTACATGATTTAATGAGTTGCTAGTTAATTTTTGTCAAATCAGGTCAATATAAAGTCTAATAAAATACATCTAAGCCTTTCTTCTGAGAGCAAAACTCAAGGAAACCAGATTTAATACTTTGTTTCTATTCTTTCAAGTGACATCTTTTAACCTAATGCTAAAATTTTAAGTGCCAGATATTATATAACTGAATAATAAATTTATCCTCACTTTCCCTAATTTCTTTTTTTTTTTTGATGCACTGCTTATATTTTAATAAAACTAACACACGTCTTTCTCTGCTTGGGCGTATTATTTTTGCGGGGTGTAATCCTTTTGATAAAATTGAGCCAGCCAACAAGCTGTGGCTAAAAAGGTTTATTAGCAATTTTTTATTTATACAGCACTTTTCACAGCCAAGAGACTCAAAGTGCTTTACATGCAAACGTGGAATTAAATTTAAAAAACAAAAAAACAGTGGAAATAAAAGACAGGAGAAAAATACAATAAAGAATCCTGTGATTTAAAGAAAATACAGAAATCAGAAGAGACCAATCAAAGAATCTAAAAGGTGCAGATCAAATCTCATGGCCTCCATAACATGACCTGACAAAGTTAGTGATGGTCAATCAAGCTGGGTCAGCACACCTGAATGAAATGATGAGTTCATTACCAGGTATCTGGAGAACTTCGAGACATGTTGAGGAGGTAATTTAGCCATTTGAATCAGCTGTGTTGGATCAAGGACACATCTAAAACCTGCAGGCCTCAAGGCCTGGAGTTCGACACAGGGGTGTCCAACTCCAGTCCTCAAGAGCTACTGCACTGCAGCTTTTAGATGCATCCTTGTTCCGACACACCTGAATCAAATGAATGGCTTGTTACCAGGCCTTTGCCAAACTTGATGGCATGCTGAAGAGGTAATCCAATCATTGGATTCAGCTGTGTTGGAGTAGGGATGCATCTAAAAGCTGCTGGACAGTAGCTCCTGAGGACTGGAGTTGGACACCCCTGCTATAGATTATTGCTTTTCCACTCTTATGAGTTCTTAAATAACCACATTGTTGCTTTTTTAGTGTTTAGCCATGTGGACACTAACAACAAGAGTTTATTGTAGTCTAAATTTAGAAAGCAGTCAGTTGTTTTTACAGACCCTGTAATGAGCTTGCAGTAACTGACAGGGAAATGATGCTCCGTGTCATTACAGTTCATTAAGGGCTGATGTTGTAAAGGTGCTTACTGAGGTTCATAACTGTGAGTCACGCATAATCTGTTTTTGTGTTGCATTGCTGGCTTATCTAATGTTTGAGTGAAACTGTGTAATCAGCCTCTGTGTCCACAAAGATGGCCTTATTGTTTTCCTGTGTGTTTCCTGCTGGGTGACATAAGGAAAGCGTAGGCAGCTCTATTATCAGGTTTTACCTCTGCTCCCCGATATAACCCAAACAGGTTTCATTTCCCTTTTTTTCCTTCTTAGGACTATTTAAGTCCACTCTAAGCAAGCCAAAAAATGACCAGATGAATTCATAGTAAAGATATTATTGGATATCCAAAATAAAAATTTGTGAGGGGCAAAAAAAAAAAAATAAAACAAAAAGCATTTGTTTCTTTTTTTAATTGAAATAATTGTGATGGTTATAAATAACTACTGTTAAATGTTAAAAGAGGCTTTATTTAAATTCACTTTTATCATGAACAATAAGACATACACACATTTTGTCCATCAAACATCTGATAAACGAGTCTCAGTGGAAGACAGAAGAAAGAAAAAGGGGGTGTTATCAGGCATCTATAAATCTGCAGTATTCTGAAAGCTGACAGGTAGGTGAGTGAGCTTTTCCCTCTCATTTGTGAGGGGAAGTTATGGTGGGTTTGTTCAAATTTGTCACAGGAAATGAACATTTAAAAAAGAAGCACCACAATAGCTGAAATAAAATCCTGCTGTCTAATAATAGATTCGAAGACATGGGTGTAACTAATCAAACAGTATGCATTGTGCAGGTTCTATTCACCATGTAAAACAGTCAGACTATCTAGCATATTTATAGTTCATCTTTTCAGGGTTCAGAGAAGCTGGTTTCCTCTGTTTGTTTGCTGGTTCTAAGTATAATATAAGGGAGGTCCATGCAAGATCACAACGTTGATTGGAAAATGATTCTTTCGGGACAAAATGTACACAAGAATGGATATTATGCAACATGAAAGTTGATCCACCTTGTGGAAAAACACTCCCTTGATGTGACAGATTATCACGTTAGTGCTTCAGTTGAGTGTGTGCCAATAGCTAGTGTTGTCTGTGAAGGTTCTCAGTCATCCAGGTCATTGTAGTCTGAGGAGCTTGGAAAGAAAAGCGTCTGGACTTCTTTAAGTTGCATGAAGACGTTTCACTTCTCATCCGAGAAGCTTCTTCAGTTCTAAGGGTCAAATGGTGGAGAGTCCCAGATTAGCTAGTGTAGCTAGTGTTACAGATAGCTAGTGTTACACAGCAAACTGATGGACTGTTTTTCTCAATTCCAGATCAAAGTGGTACACTTCTATAGCATTTTTTAACATTGGTGGTTCTACAGAGCCTATTACACTGTAACTGTGAAAAAAATGACTGGGTTTAGGTTTTATTTATATCATTTAAATGTAAGTAGGGTATGCTGTAATGATCCAGAGGGGAGAAATCACTTGGAGTAGGGACAGTTTCCCAACAGAGCTTGCAAAGACACTTCTGTGAATGATAAAGTTTATGTAAGTTACATTAGAAGCGTTAGTGCTTTTGTGCACATGTGGTGTGATGTGTGCACAAGTTCTGGAATTACAATTATAAAACCCAACATGGCATAATATTGTAAAAAACAAACAAAAAAAACTCGTCACCAATAACATTCCACATCTCCCAAAGTGTAACAGTAGGTTCTGTTGTACTTTGACATTTATTTAGATACATTTTCTCCATTAACGGAATTTTAAAGTCAGATTTTTCTGCTGTGATTTTTAAATATTTTACTTTACATGTCAATTATTACTTGATATTTTATTTAAATTTATGCTTATTTCACTTTCTTGCATTTATTTTGATTCCAAAGTAGGCTTGAAGTTAATGATAGTTATCATTTTGCAGTGTACTTAATTGAGGTATATAACACTCTAGTTATCTAAACTCCTTAATAAATAGTAAAGTTTTTCTATCATAGGACTAAGTTTTAAAAAGGAAAAATGTATATTCCCACACACTATTCCTACTATTCCCTGCTTAGTTTCTGAGATCAGGCCATAGATATAGATATAAAACATGGATGTAAAAATGAAGCCAATGTGAAAGCACTTAAAAACTTGCATTATATCTGAAGGCCAACAGATGGCGATAGCTGTGGTTGCAAAAAGACTTCTGGGCCTGTAGAAGCCAGGCCCAGAAAAATTAAGTCTGTTTTGTAAATCTTGGTCATTTTTGGTCATTTCACTTTCTGGAGAATGGAGAATTTTCTGTAGTTTGAAATCACACTATTTGACTAACTGGCTGCCAATCACTTCATTAGCCAATGAGGGTGCAGTTTCAGCAAGACCCGCCCTTCCTTATCTTATCTGGTTTTCTGCAACAAATATGCGAGTAGCAGAAACACTTACTGAGACTTCGGATCAGGATTTCAAAATCTGGAAGGTGACGTCACTGTAATTACATTCATCTTTCATATTATCTATTTATCAGGCAAGAGTGATATGCTGTGCCTCCCTGAGCTTTGTAAGGTTGTGATGCACTGGGGACCTGTCCAGCGTGTGTGCATTGCCCTTTGCTGTAAGGCATCGTAAAAGCTCCGGCACGAATGCAGCAATGGTGTGGTGTGGTTTTTCAGTCATTTAGGACAGCGGTCCCCAACCTTTTTTGTGCCATGGACCGGTTTATGCCCGACAATATTTTCACAGACCGGCCTTTAAGGTGTCGCGGATAAATACAACAAAATAAAACCACTACAAAATAAATAAATAAATAAATTTCACACGAGCCTCAACTCTCGTGGCCTGGTACTAAACGACTCAGACCGGTATATGAGAACAGTCTAAAAAAAAAATAATGTGCACAGATATCAGTGGTTATATTGGATTTAGGATAAAATTAGCTTCTGAGGAACGATAAGCTCCTTTAAGTTTTACGCTAAAGCACACTGCATGCTTTCAGTATGTTGCTGTCAACAGTAAAGTCCTATGCTTCCTCTTTCCTTTGAATCTTAACATCCCAGCACTTAAACAAAAAACAGAGTGACTATAAATACTCACAGACATTGAGCAGTGACCCAGCAAAAAAACTTTGGGATCAAAACTTAAAAGCGTGCTATAATTAAATGCAATAGGACGGTTGGGAGGGTCTGTCTGGTGCACTAAGACGAGAATGGGTCCATGCAAAGGTCACTGGAAGGTTTGCTTTTGTCTGAGTTTTCCTTCAAAACCAGCAGCTCCTCACACAGAGAGCTGTTCTGCAGAGTAATAAAAAAAAAAGAGAAAAACAGCCTCAGACTGGGAATGTCTGCGGCTCTTATTCTCACAGCAGGCAGCAACACTGTGTGCGGTGTTTACTTCCTAAAACCAGGAAAACAAAGGGCACATAAATTTTATCAGATACATGAAGTGAACTGTTTCACTATCAGCTTTGGCATCATTGCCTTGTTCTTGGATTACTGCATTTATTACAAGAGAGAAAACAGTCTTTTCCTCCAGAATGAGGGAAATATTTCTTTTCTGTTTGTTTAAGAAACCTTTTGTGTTGGAAGTGAAGAATACCCAACTCTGTTCTGGAATTAGATAAGTGAGTTTTGAGCATTTGTCCTCCCTCTTCTTTTTTTTTGGTTTTAGAAACAAATGTATATATATGTATGTATTTATTTTTTTATTTATAAGTTAGGCAGTAATTTCATATAACTATATAACTAACAGTGCTTTTAGCAGGCCAGTAGGGGGCATACAATATTTGCCACTGGTGTGTGGTGTATAGACTAAAGAAACACACTCTGTATTTGTGTTGTGTAGTTCAGCAAATGACCAGAAGAGATCACAGTGTTCAAACTTTTCACTCCTGCACCTTCTGGCAAACATCAGTTCCTGATCGTGTTCACACAGCAGGTCTGTGAGCACACCTTTTTTTTTAAATCCACATATATATCCACACACACACACACACACACACACACACACACACACACACACAGATATATATATATATATATATATATATATATATATATATATATATATATATGTATAACTCTTTCATTCCTATAGCCTATAATGAGATCCACTGTCACAAATTTGTTTCGGATGATGTTGTTGATTTGACCTTGTGGTGCAGGAATAAATAAAAAAGGATTTCCACAGTGACACAGCAATACTCTAACAGGAGGCATGCAGGTCGTCAAGCAGGACGAGGAAGACTTGGTGGTCACAGGAATATCAGGGGTCTCCACTGAAGATCAGATTTGTTCCATGAGTCCACCACATCTGTGGTATTCTCTCTACTGCTCCTTTTATAGTGACATTACATGTAACACCATGATGAAACACACATACGGTACTACAGTATTTAATGGTTGTTGTAGTACCAGCTATAAAACTGAACAACTATGCTTAAAAACTATTGTTACATTTTGTGTGGGTGATCTAAAGAATTGTCCCAGTGATTCTGTAAGTGTTCCTTAAAAATATGACTGCAAAATGCAGTTTTAGAACAATGAACAGGTTTTGTGTCTAAACCTTTGAAAAATGACATCCAGTTCTAAAACTAGAGTCAGAGTGGTTGTAGAAGTGTAAGAAGAGATTTAAAAGAGCTGAGAGAGTTCACTTGCCTGAGATCTTCACAGGGAATCCCACAGTCGTTGCCCTTGAGCTGCCGCCATAACCTTTAGTGATCAGATAGTCTTTGGAAACACTAAAAAGGCCTTGCTGGAAAATCTCCTGCAGGGATCAGGCTCATATGGAGACCACAGCTTAGAGACGTAGGGAGAAGCCTAACTGTGTGGGGCTTTAAAAACAAGCAATAAAATCTTAAAATCGGTTCTAAAACTAACTGATAGCCAGTCATGAGCTGCTATGCACAGCTGAAGTCCTCATAATGGAGTTGCATCTTTTACTACATGTTATAAGCCTGGCAGAAGAATATTGAATTAATTGTAGCATGTGGTGACTAAAGACTGATGTCTTCAGAGAATTACAGTAATCAAATCCACAAGAAATAAAAGCTGGAATAAGACAAGAATGAGTGGATTTTATATATCTGTTAGAGGTGAATGAAACCAGCATATTGAAAGAGAGGTAGAAGTTAAGATTACCCCTTGCAAACCTCTTTTGAGACTTTTTTTTTTTTTTAAATTGAGACCTGGACAACAGGAAAAATCAATAGAAAAGGGTGTATCATCCCTCAGTTTTAGAATCCTTAAGCTTTAGAAAACTGCTGCACAACTTTTGCTAAATAAGACTAACCCTCTATGATATGACTTAGTTTGGGGTTTTTTTAGAAAAAAAAATTTCACCCCACTCTTTGGGAGCTTTGGGATACCTATTTATATCAATGAATTACACCAAGTCAGGGTTCAGTAGCTTGCCTAAAGATATGTTGGCATACAGACTGGAGAAGCCAGGGATTGAAGTGCCAGCCTTCTGATTAGTGGATGCATTGCTCTACCTCCTGAGCCCCTTGCATAACAAATAACTAGACATTTTATAACAAAATATACTGCACAGTATGTGTTTCTCTGTGACCTCAATTACTCTCTGTGAAAAAACAGAGACAAATATCACATTTTTAACATTTGAGTTTTGGAGCACCATCACATCCTGTCACCTTACATATCCCTCCATAAAGTCCTCTACAAGCTACCAACACACCTACACACATAATCATCATTTACATGTTTACACTAGTGCTTAACCACACAGATCACATATGGATGGGCCTTAACTGACCTCTGATCTGTTAACTGTTCCTCAAACCAGATTCTGGGTTTCATTCTCACTGGCTGTCACTCTCACCAACTTTGCTGTCCTTACTGAGGAAGTGAGCCTATGACCCTGAGTGACCTATCACATTCTTTCCTCCCATAAAAAGCTCTTGTGTTAATGTCAGCATCTGGTTTGATTGTGTACATGCAGCATCACTCAGTGCATTCAGAAAAGTGACATGGCTGCATAATGTTGCCCTGAGGGAATGTCAAGGTTAATGGCCAGGTTGCACTCAGGTGCAAGACTCAGTTCAGTGTGTTTATTTACAGTGAATACATTTATTTACACAAAGACAAGATGCAAAAGGGGAATAGTGCTCCACGAGGTCCGTAAACATAAGGAATCAACTCACCTATACTTACAGGTAACACTCCCTCTCTCTCAAACTCAGGGTCTTTGCACAATACACACCAGGGAGGGAAATCTGGGGATCTGTGCACACAGGGAACACACAGTCAGAATCAAGAGATGTCAGAAGCGGCGGAAAACACACAGAGAAGCAAGTGCCAAGGTTTACCGAGTAGTTTAACAACCCAGTGAAGAATGTCCCTGCTTCATGGGATAATCAAGAACAGGTGATTGACTGTCACAGGTGTGTTCGGCCAGAGGCAGCAACCCACGATGAGTCCCGCCCACGAAAGCAAACACCATCAAATCAGCACAGATACAGAAAGAGGAGAAAGAGAAAACCAAGGGAGAGAGACAGAAAGAAAACAAACCTGGAGCAGACAGCCTGGGAGCACCGAGGGACCATGACAGTCAACAAGCCAAAAATGCTGTTTTAATAAATGAAATAAAAATGTGTTATTAAACGATCAAAAGGACTTCTTCTGATAGTCGAGAACATTTCTTTTTTTTTAAATACACTTTTTTCAACTGAAATATGCATGATACTGATATGCAGATTTGTTGGGCAGGTCTATTCTATTGATCATTTTACTGAATAATGTGTGTCTTATGAGAATTATAGATCAGCTGAAGGCTTTTCAGGTAGCTTTTAGAACAATCATATAATACTGAATTTTAATAATCCAGCCTAGAAGTAATAAACAAAAAAGTAAAAAGTAATACTAAAAAGTTAAAGCGGTCATCCAGACCTTTATGTCTTTAACTTAAGTTCAACTAATTGGTGGTTGTGATCTGGCTTCATGGATAAACAAAGCTGGGTATGATCTGCAAACCAAATAAAAACTTACGCTGTGCCTTCCTATAATACTGCCTAGGGGAATATGTATGAGGTAAATAGAATGGATCCTAAGCCAGAACCCTGTGAAACTCCATAATTAGTTTTAGTATGTAAAGTAGACTCCTCATTTGCATTTACATATTGCTAGATAGATTGAAAGATATGATTCAAACCACTCCATCACAGTAACTTTAATACCAGGTTCCTCGGTAAAGGAGTAGCTGGGCCATGCTGTATATGAATATCCACGACTTAACCTTCTTACATTTTTTAACTAATCCCACTTGCTGATTTTAGCAAACCAACCAAGTCTGATATGTCTCTTATAAGCGTTGTGCTTTTTTGAGTCTCATCATCTTCTTCAATGCTTGTTGGGTGCCTCTTTACTTCTCAATCAAGTCTGAGAAACAACATCATCATTAACCTAATGTTAAAACAACATATTAAATATTCTTATATAGAAGTTAAATAAATATACAGGTGTGCAAATACTTTTGATCCCAGGTATTTAAAGGGTGTCCAGAAAATATAACATATACTCAATTTTCAGTTTCACCAATTTCAATAATTCACAGGCAAGTATTGAAGGATTTTAAAATTACGCATATTCAAGGCAGTTATTTAAATAAAAAAATACAGTTATTATTGTATTGTATTATTTAATCTTAATTTAGTTGAAAAACTTATATTCATATTTTCTTATCTATGGGGTTATTTTGTAGTGAAAGCGTTTCAGTTCCTAAACCTAAACCACACTTTTTCAACTTTCTCCACAAAACTGACCAAACCAGACCCAAAAAATCACGTGGTTTCTGAGGTTTGTGTCTGGCTTTTTTTCCTCCCTTTGGGGGAGCGATCACCCTTTGAAGAGTTGCGCATGCGTGACAGTATTTAATCTCCCTTGCGAGTTAACGTGCAACACCTTTTGGCAGCAAAGTCTTAGCGAAGAACTCTTAAGACAGTATTCAGCATATTTCTTAGAACCTGGAGTTAAATTCAGGCGATGCTTTCGTGCCGCATGTGTTCTGGAGCGCTGCAGAAAGTTAATTTTGTGGCTCGGGTTGGTTGCAAAGGTACTTACTGGAGCTAGTTCCGCCTTGCTCTCTCTCCCCTGTGATGGACAACAGCGACAAGTGTCAAAAGTAAGAAGGGTTCAATCAAACAGAACAGAAACGCAAAAATCTCCACCCTTTTGGATAAATACCACCTAGGTAGACCGAGTACGGGAAAAGGTAAGTCACCCTTGTACAACACACTGTATCGGTCTTTAGGAGCTTGAACAGCAACTGTAAGCTAATTTACATTAGCTAACAAAGCTAATGCTACTGTAGGAGGACAGTAACCACCTGTTGCTGGGTCTTACCTAACTTTAGTTAGCAGCAGCCAGGGATTAGCTTTTATACAGGTGCTGCTGTGATACGTTTCTGTTTTATGGTAACATACCCAACTTTTGGGTGGTCAGGGTGGAAAGAGTAAATGCAATAAAAGACAGAAAACAACGTAAAGGAATGTGTATCGAAATAGTTTCACAGGACCTTTCCCCCAATTAGCTTCTGTTATGTAGCTTCCTGTACCTGCCTGGCGTTTACTGTACACGTAACGTTGGCTAGGGCGATGCCAAATAGCTGAAAATAACCTTCTAATAGTTTCTTTCATTGCCGCTTACATGTCATTCTCAGTACACGCAGCCACTACAACTCCATTACCATAATCTTTGTTTTTGTATTTTTTGCCTTACTTTTGAATAACTTAAAAAAGAAAAAACTTTAGAAAGAAGCTTAAGAGTTCTGAGTTATTATATCTCATTATGCTAATGTCCAAGTGGACCCTGTTTTTCTTGGCTATTTGATTTCCAGAGAAGTATTTCTCTGCATTCCATTCACATGTCGGTGTACATGTCCTGACAGGCACCCGGTGCCTTTAGACCTGTTTGAAAACAGTAATACGCCCTGTAGGAGCCACAGTTTGTTTTTGTGCTGTGCATTGTCCTGTTGTTGGGTATGTATTCAGATGGATGGATGTTGTTGTGGATTTTTGCATTTGACAAGGACTAAACTCTGAACAAGCATACGAGCAAAATTCCATGAAAATCAGACTACCTAAAGGTATGTAACACTATGAAGTGACGTTGAGAGACTGTGTAGGATAAGACTTTTTGAAGGTACAGATTTTTCAAATGGTGGGAAAAGGGATAACCACCTAATTGTGTTTGCCATGACTAATCTTTTGGCAGGTAATCAGCTATCAGTTTTGTCACAGTTGAATTTGTCACAAAATTTTAAAAGTGGGCATTATACAATTTGTAATCATTTTTTAATTTTGCCCTTTCCCCACCTTCTTGTAATTAATACAGAGGAAGGAAAAAAAATACTACGCACATGCAATTTTATCTAAGCTAGAGACTATATATTAAAAAATGCTTTAAATTATTTTTTCTCATGCTGTGAGAGATATTGTCGAGCCTTAAAAAATTGCGTGCAAGTGTAAAACAGGCTAGTTTTGTAAACAGTTGCACATACGGGTTAGTGGGATATAAATAGGTCAAAGAATGTGATTATTTTAATGTTGTGGAGCTGTGGGACTTAAATTCGAATGTATGTGGCATCATGAGCTGATGAAAGTGTTTCACTGAGAGCTACGCAGTTACTCACAGCTTCATTTAGTGATCGCCAGGCCTGCACAATAAAGGTAGCACAATGGCTGATTGTGCTCCTCTCAGCTCTGCACAACCCTGACCCTTTTTCCATGAGCTGAGAGTGAGCTAATTGGGAGCTTACAGTGAACAAACACGATTGTGGGGAAAAAAAAATGTACGAACTGCCAGTGCAGTAAAACCCCAGCATTTCAGCTAAAGATTGACTTTTCAAAGGAATCACGCATTACTAAAAACTGCTAACAAAAACATGAAATGACATTTAAAGAAAATAATTCAAAAAATATCATTCATTATGCAATGGGTTGAAGGTTTTTAACATAATCTGCCATCATTAAACAGTGGTTTGGTTCCATTAAAACAGAGTCAGGTCGACATTTACAAAAGTGTATTGACAGCTTGAAGTGCAAACTTTATTTTTAAGGAAAATTTTTGGAACTGGTTTATATGAGAGTAATCACTGTGGATTGGGTGTGTGGAGCTGTGAGAGTCTCATGATGTGCATTTTATGAAAAGTGACAACCAAATTAGATACAAGTCTAAGTGGCTCAAGGAGTAATCTTTTTTTGTTGAAGAAGGACAATTGACACACAAAAAAGGCAGTGCTCTTGCCTAAAACACATTTTAAAAAACAAAAAGCCGAAAGTGGAGATTTTTGCTCAATCTGAGATCATTTCAGGTGTTTGGAGATTAAAAACTACAGTAAACAAGAGAACAATAATATTTTGTAAAGATACTTTGTCACATTTCAGTGACTCCTCCAAATTATAAACACAATCCTTCCAGAATCAAACTTTGCCACTCCGCAACCATCTTTGCGAGGCCTTCAGGTCACTTTTTCAGCAGTTATTTTGAAGCTTGTTTCCAAAGAAATTTTCGAATGCGTCTGGCTGGCATGTCTTTGGAGGATGCTCGAAACGTCTGTTATGAAGAAAAAGTCCTTCAAAATTTATGACTATTTGGCAAAAAGAAGCTCCATAAAATTACTTGTGTAGTCACATCTGATGGAAAACTGTCAAAGTTTTGCAAATTTGCTCCAAAATAAATACGTTTAAAAAAAACAAACAAACAAAAAAAACAAAAAACAAACTCAGAACCCTAAAGTTACATTTTTGCATCTCATGGATTTTTTTGTATAATTACGTTTTCATTGTCAACTGGCGTTAGCAAAATGTCTGTGGTGCTAAATAAATGCTATGCTAATGGATTGATACCGCAAATAAAAAGTACACTTACTTTTCTACTTAAACTTTATTATTTATAATATATATATAATATTGACATGAAAAGAAAAAAGAGAAAAATATACTACACATAGTCAGAAAAGTAAATCATCTACTTTTAGGATCTATTAACAGAATGTAATATTTGGGTCAGGGCTAAATATTGTAGAGTCAGTATTTAACAATCTGCATATTTTGCTTTTCCTTAGTTGTACTGCACTTTTTGTTAGTTGTAATGTTTCCACAGAGTAGCAGTGAAGTATGGCTTTAAAATAAACTACTTTCAAATTTTGTTCCACAAATGTTTCTGTTCTCAGGTGAAAATAATTGTTAGCCTTAATTAACATGTTATCATTACCTGGAGAGGCCCGAGCCATGTCGCCACGTCACAGCTCCGGTTTTGGTCACATGTTGTTTTGTTGTTTCTGTTCTCTTTCCTTTATCCTCGATTAAATTGTTTAAAAAATTCATATCGCACTTGAGATTAGGTAGCTCTAGCATACCACTTAACACTAACTATCTTGGTAAGGCCTGTACACAGTATTATCTAAATTAACTTCACTGGTCACTGGAATATAAAAGCTGCATGTACAGAATCACCAGTAAAAATGTTTTTCAATGAAACCTGATTTTAAAAAAATCTGCTGACTTTTCCACAAAAATAGGTTTAAAAAGCTTTTTTTCTCCCCCTGAAAGTCATGCGACTATAATACTTGCTTTTGTGGCATTTTCCCCCAGATTTAAATACAGGATTTTTTGAATGCCATGTCTCTGAAAAAATCTGCCTTCACGGGAATGTGAGGACATAACTTTGTTCCTATTACCAGACCTGAAAATCTAGCTGCTGTTTTGCCTGCTGTTTAAGTTGTGTGATGTGGGTTTAAGTCACAGAGCTAACATGGAACCACTAACTGGAAACCAAGGTAAATCAGAGGCTGGGCTATCACCTATTCAACCTTTGGTTGTTCTGTAAAGCAGTGACAGGATTGTGTGCGTGTGTTTGCACATGTTCACGTGGTGTCCCAAGGCCTCAGTCCACTGGCTCAGCTGTTCTGGTTTTCACACTCTTGTGCTTGCATATAAACCGGTGCACATTAACTCACCTCTGTGTTTGCTGTGCTGCCAGCCAGCACCAGTGCTCGGAGGATATTTGAGAGCAGAATTGGGTTGCAATGGTGTTGAACTTGATCTAGTGAATTATTTGTGAGTGTAACTGTGTATCAATTTCTTTCTTTACCCGTCAGTTGGAAATAAGGCTTTATCTATTTATTATTGCTTATCAGGAAGAAAGTAATAAAACTATGCATCGGTGTTGGGTCAGATTGAACAGATTTATTAGTCATTACAAAAATATTATCATTTGGTGTGCAGGACCTATTTTTGCATGCCATTTGCACTCACTCTTACTATTAACGATGTGCATCTATTTATATAGTGGACCTCAGTATTTTGAGTTGGTGCACTGTTGCGGATGTTGGGCATTTTGGGGAATACCTAGGAGTTGCGTGTTTAAGTAAACATATGCTTCAGAGAAGTGGAATAGCTGAAGTGAAGTACAGCGTAGCTACAGCTGTTGAGCATGTAGGCCAAGACTTGTCAAACCAGTTGGACTGAACCAAAATGGATGAGGCAGAGGGGTTGGGCAGTTACTGTTAGAAGGCTAAACTCAAAGTTCAAAAGCGGAGTTGTTGCTCTTGTTTCAGTGTGAGGTAATGAATGTTTTATCGTAAATGAGCAACTTGTGTTTTCCTTTTTTCATCAGTGGTGTTTCGGGGGATCTCTGCTACAGTCCAACAAAATGGCACAAACTAAAACTGTATCTCATAAACGGCTTACTCAGCAGGTTTTCAAAGCAGCTCAGCTACAAGGAAGTTCACTTTTTGTGTCTTGCCTTATGTTCGTGCTTGTTTGTATACTTGACAGGATCATTTTGCTGCTGAGTTTTTCCTCATTGGAACCAGTCGAAGAAAAGTCCAAGAAAAACTTCAAGGGCACTGTTTCTGGGGGAGCATTTTATTGATAATCAATGATCTTCAGTCAAAGTAAGTTGACTCATAACAGCATTTTAAAATAAAAATCTCATACAGATAACGATTATTGGCTTATTGTACATTTTCTTCATCATGAGTGCAGCTGCATTCACATAGAACGTGCTGTGCTTCATCAAAAGAAAAGTAAAGAAAATAAGGTCTAATTCTCGCCTACCTACACTCACTCTTTTTTTCTGTAATGTACACATTGTTCAGTCACATGGGCGGGGTTATACCAGTTTGTTCGCAGGAGACTTTTGACATTCCAAAGTGCAGCATGATAGTGCTCATAGGACCCACCTCTGTTGATGTCACCATGTAGCCGCACCCACCGTTTCTGACCAACTGGCAAGTGGGGCCATGCTTTGAATAGCTCCTGTGATGCTCCCTGGGAGAGAAAACACACACTGTCAGTTTGTCAATGTCAGCTGCTTGTTTGACCTTGTCATCTGGAACTTAACTATGATCAGTCACCAATCCACCCAGCTGCTTGTTCTTAAAGCGACAGGACATTCAGAACAGTGATTTGCTAGCCAATTCCTGGTGATGACGTTGTTGCCGTCAGTCCCTTGAAAGCAGTTTAATTGCTTTTTGATTCTGAGTTATGACGTGCCAGCCATGATTGAACATTAACAAGAAATGTCAGAAAAACAAAGTCTTTTTTTAGGCTTAAAAATGTTCAGAGTCTAAACAATAATCCTATGATATTTAGTCGGCTTGTTTGATAGTTTGGTGTTAATGAGATTTAAGGAGAGCTTGTTCACATTTTTTGCATAGGTACATAGATACGAGGTTTATTTAAACCTCCGGAAGATTTTCCTGAAAATACGTATTGGCATAACATGCTTCTACCGACAGGCCAGCTTAACAAATAAACTGCATATAGGTCTATATATAAGCATAGTTTTTTGTCCACATCCTTTTTTTCTGAAGACAACAAGACGATGACTAAATAAAAACAAGATGAAAATGTTCTAGAGAAACAAACTCCAATTAGAATTAAGTTGTGTAGAGAGGGGCTCGAGTAGTTCGGCTTGCCACTTTTATTAAGCTATTTAGCTTTTTGTCAGTTGATCACTGTGTTTAGCTGCTGTAGTATTTCTGTAGGAATTTGGCATTTTTCTTTTGGGATAAATATGGAACATAAGTGCATTTTATTGTTAGGAATTGTAGTTGGACGGTGTAAAAATGGATAATTTGTGGTCCCAGCAAGCTAAGAGACTTTGGTAGAATGTAAAGAAATGACAACAAATGTTGGGGCACCTGGTTATATTTTGTATGACCGTTTTAAAAAAAAAAACATTAAAAAACATTGCACAAGATATCTAAATATTCCATTTTTAAATCGCCAAGTATCGGTATTGATATCGGTCTTACAAATCTTGCGTTGTGGTCAGGCTCTAGAAATTTGCTCCTATTTATGGCAGTATGCTGTAGTGCCATGGAAGCTGAGATCATGCAATTGGTTTTTCAGACTATATTCACAGCTCAAGTGTTATTCCAGTAATCGTATACCTTGTGTAACTTCCAGTTGGCACTTCCATCAGCTTCCTCTTAAACAGAGAACGATTTAAAATGGCATGCTTGTATGCTTTCAACTTCATGGTGGGATTGTCTCAGGTGGCCTCATGATTTAAAGTGTTAATATAATTTAAAATTCCAGAGAAGGCATTATTGTTTTTTATTGCCTACACCTTACGCCTGTCCTATTACATGTAAAACTTTGCAACTGATGCCATATTACTTCATTGAATTTTAAAAATTCCCCCATGTAAGTCTTCTTAAATTATACATGAGATTATGAACTCATAATGTGTCTCACTCTGTCACACAGAGTAACACACACAGTAACAGTTTTTGCTTGGTTATCTCAAAGTGCTTATGCGAAGTAAAGAATTCCAGATAACTTCTCAGCAACGGAGAAAGAAACGTATTTTGTGTCAAAGACTATTCAGTGAGCATTTTAATTTTTAATATTTGTGCCTTAGATCCTGGGAGAGTGTGCGCTCCCTTTCTCTGCAACACTACAACTGTCTGACACTCTCTTAATGGTGACTTTTTTGTGCCTTTTAGGCTTTTAGAATTGATCTCAAGTCAGTGTTTAAGTTAATTACTGCCCTATGTTGTCTTGGCTATAAGGAGAGCTTTTGCTTAGCTTCAGTGTTCTCCCCATTAGCTTCAGAGAACATCTAATCTATAGGAGCAAACACAGTAATTTACTGATATGCTCAGTAATAATGTGGAGGTTTCACTGACTGCTCTCACCTTGGTTATTTCAAGTGGTTTTTTTGTTTGTGTTTTTTCGCCCCTGAACAATGGTTTTATTTGTTTTTGGACTTCATATTTTAACAAATAGGATATTGTTTCATTTCATTTTTTTTTAATCTCTTAAAACTTTTTTTTAATCAAGAAATAAAAGTAATAAAGTCTAACATTTTTCTTTATGTTTGTCAAAGAAGTAAATCTAACATCTTATAAGTAAATCTCTTATACTTGTTTAAAATGAATATTACATGCTTTATACTTTTTTGTTTCAGGAGCTGCTGATTGCTGAGTTTGCACAGTGATGGAAAATCATGGTAAGAAAACCAAATTTTATTATATGATTAAATATTTTATTTGTTTGACTATATTAATTTGTGTGGAAAATGTTTACAACAAACACAAAGAAAAGCTTCTGTAGTTTAACAGAAATGCCATCTGATAATATGAGGATGCCCATATAGGGACTGTCCTTGTGACGCAAAGTGGCATTTATCAGTACAGCTATCTGATTGGCTCATACCCAGAAGACACACCCGTAGGTTAGTTGAGCTGCTGGTTTCACTCACTGCAATGTGGCCTTGTGTCTATTTTCACCACTGATCGTTTCACCCTGTAGACCTCTTAGTATCACCTACCGATTCATATAGCCCCGAGGATCTTTTGTTCTAGACTGAATCGTTATTCATCTGTGAAAACCTAGCTAGGATGGCTGTGCAGTCTGAATATAGTCGTGAGTAAACTTTTTTTGTCTATCACGTTGATGGTAAATGCTGTTTACCTTCATTCAAACAATAACGTGTTTTCTGTACTTTTGGGATGTCTTGTGTTTAAGTATTAGAACATTTGTGGCCATTTGTGGCTTCTTAGAATACTAAGAAGTAATCTCATATTACTTTAATTCATTGAAGTGTCACAATAGGGCAGAGCATAGCTGTATGTGCTCTTTATAGATAACTGGGCCGTGGTGGAGAAGATTAAGGAAGCTCGATCTACTCATCCCTGCCTGGCACTGTGGCCAAGCAGTAAAAATAAACTGCACTTCCTCCTCAGGTCTGCTCTAAAAGTGATGCTATTGAGCAACTGAAACGACTCATGTGTTTTTATGTTTCGATCCGCAGAGGTCTTTCATCATGATGAATCATTTTACATGTTTGTGTTTTGGGGTTGTCAGTGTGACAGCAGTGGGGTTTTTTGAGTCATAGAGTTAATATTTGCTTTTTGGTTTTCGTGATCTCAATTTTCAAGCTGCTTGAAAAAGCAAAATTAAGTGTCTCCATCTGCCACTGTGCCTCTGAAAGAGTGGGAAATATTTAAGTACCATGATAGTACTCTACAGTAATTGTGAATGGTGTGATCGTCCTGTTTGTTTTGTTAGGATTTCAAGGATTGTTGCCCTAATTACTGTCCTTGTACCAATAAGCCCACTTGTGTTTGTGCATTCCACGCATTCCTGTGTCAGAGTTGTGTTGCTGCATTTTGACTGTAGAGGGAGCTACAGTGTGGGCCACATCTTGAAGTCGGCTTCTTTTGAAGTTTTCATGTCTTTAAAACATACGGATTGTTCTCTTGCTCCTCTTCACTTTAAATATTTCTTTAAAAAACTCAAGTTTAAGCTTGCTATAAACAGCACAATGGTAGTAGCATTATGTTTTATTATGTTTGGGTTTTTAAAATCACGTTGTTTTCAAATCATGTTGTTACAGTAGACTCCTCTGTTCTGTGAGTAGACTTCCAACAACTTCTGCCAACTAAACTGTTTTTGAGTCACAATGGAAAAAGTGAACATACGTTTTTGTAATGTTTATCTGTCAGCTTGAAAGAGGGAACTCTACTAACTCTCACACAATTTGTAATTCAGTTGTGCTTCCCCATCTGGCACTTATGAGGATGGATGTGAGAGTAATGTCCTTAGACAGCATTTACTGGGTTTTAATAAGAGGTGTAGCATATTAAGTAAGAAGCAAGTGCGAAGTCTACATTGTTTTGTTTTTTCCCTGTAACCAGCTTTGATTAAGTTCAAACAAAAACATTTGCACTAAAATTTAAAAAAAGAATTTGTCGGAGAACTGTTGGTGTGAAGAGGAGTTTCACATCATTGCTTTAACGGACAATCCACAGGGAGTTACTGGACACCTGCACTGTGCCATTTCCTCTGCTCTGCCACTGAGCTCCACCTTGGCTCAGCTCACCTTCCACTTCTCAAGTTACCTCACCCTGCAGATCCCGCCCCCTTGCCCTTAAGGCAGTAATGTTTTGTCACTCCGTAAATTGGTACAAGTGGGTGGTCCCATTGCATTTGAAATCCCTCAATCCTTGATGTCTGATCCGGCCAAGCTTCAGAGATCTCCTGCTGTGAACTTTGCCCTCAAAAAAATCAGTTCTAAGGAATGAAAGGCACTCCAGGCTGCTGGATTACCTTATTGGTGTACCTTATTTATGAAGTCAGTGCTCCAAGAAGGGAGGGACCAAAGAAGTGAGTGAGCGAGTGAGTGTGTTTGTGTTTTAAAGCGAGAAAGAAGGAAGGAGGGAGGGTGTGAGGGAGAAATAACAGAAGCTGAAGGGAAGGCAAAGACTGTAGAGACTGAACGACGCAGTCAAGACAGTGTTGAGTTACAGAAGCTCTCTGTTTGGAGGAGAGCGAGGTGGCTTTAGGCTTACTTCTGCTGCCGCGGGCCTCAGGAGAGGCAGCGCCTGGCAGCCCAGGAGGGACAGAAGCCATAGCATGGGACACAGTGCTAGCAGCGAAACTGTGGCCCAGCAACAAGCCCAACACAACACGGGTGAGTCCAAGGCCAGACGCTCAGCACTTAACAGCTGTCATGAACATATCTTTGACTAGTTTTAACTGAGGAACAAATCTGGCAGCCAGAGGATATCATGTTGGATAAAGTATACACAAACAGGTGTCTTCAAAGCAGAGAGAAATGAAAAGGCAGCAGGCACAGACAGGTGTAGAAGTATGCATGCAGATGGAATGTGGTGATTGTGAAACGTGCAAGCCACACAAACCTCTTTCTGTCTGCACACAGCACTCATCTCCGAGTGGAACCTTATCTGAAAACTGAGATTTGGGGGTACAAGGCACCAGCTGACTCCAGTTCGCCGCGTGTTTTAACTCAAACGACTTGACTCCTCGAGCCTTCTTGTAATTCACAAGTCTACAGGAAACCATAAAGCATCAGTCTCTTTGGTTAAGCAAATAGCAGATCAAACACTGAGAACTGGTTTTTGCTGTTAGTAGGAAAGTCTGCATCTGGACTGACAATTCTTACTAACAATGCAGCTCATCATTTTTTTTTTTTTTTTTTTTAAATCGAGCATCTGTGTACCACTGGAGTGTCTTCTTTCTTTTGAACAATTTCTCAAAGCAGTGTGTCAGTCCTGATCTGATGTGATGTGGTATGCTGCTGGATAGTTTCTCTTTAAACATTTTGCAACACTCTTTCCTCTTCAAAACGAGTAACACGAGAACATCTTCTTTGCTACATGTTTGCTCTTCATTTTTGTGTCTGGTGTGCTGTTCTGTGGAGTTGCTAACACTGTGTCATATGACTGGCATGACTCATATGGATAGCTTGACTAGAGGACTACAGGGTATTACCTCAGAGCCAGCTAGTTACTATAGGTTTAAGGCTTTTATAACTCTTTCAGGTGACTGGGAAAAGCTTTACTGTTCATAGCTGGTTTATTAAAGCAAATCAGTAGCTTGTACAGATTCTGACTGCTCGCTCAGGGATCGTTAGTAGTGTGCCATTTTTCCTCTTGACTGTGGCTCTCAGAGGTCACTGCCTTTAGTTCTTTGCTCACTCAGTGAGAAGCAGCCTTGTCCAATTGGTTTGCTGTAACACAAGGTCACCATGTCATATTCCTGACCACTCTCCTAGTTTACTGCCACCCTGCCCCTCCTATTGAACTCCAAGTGTCAGAAATAGCTGTGAGAGCAAGTGATGAGTGCAGAGAGCACATAGGATAGGATTCCACAGATAATTCCAACAGCCTGGTCACGACATACTTATCGAAATATATCAAAAGGAACAAAAAATGTATTCAGTTATATTTTCAATAATTTCAACTGTTACCTCCACAATGTACTCATAGAAATAACTGCTGCTTGACATTTTAACTTCAAACGTCTTGTTTTGTCTGACCAACAGTCTGAATTCTGTTATTTAAGAAAATCAAAAAGAAAATAGTCAATATAAAAAGAAAAAGAATATCAGTATTATCCAGAGTATCAGCTGGATGTTGGTGTTACTCCATATTAGTCCTGTCGAATGACTTGTGCAAATAAGATAACATAGTGATGTCATCAGCCAGTATTTAGCTGCTGGGTCACAAATATTAAAAAACTGGATAATGGACACAATGAAGAATAAATAAAACTGCTCTGGTGTCGGCCAAATGAAATGATTGCTCTCTTATTATGATGTCCTTATGAAATGCAACAAATGCAGAGCCACACGGTTTCACAGATGTGAAATAAAAAATGCTTGTGAATATTATTGTACATCTTCATCTGAGTTGGCTCTGTGAAGGGAAGTGTGAGAGGAAAATGCTTCTTGAAAAGGGGTCACAGGTGAAATGCTTTCCTGCCTTGTGATAGAAAACACATTGTAGTGTGGGAGTATGTAGCATTGAATTAATGTTGCGATTGGTGATAAATGTTTGGGATAGTGAGTCTGTAGTTGTATGCATATCAATGTAGAAGTTACTCAATATTACAATGATTGATCTAAAACCGGTAATGTCACTGATTCTGGAAATGAGCCACTTGAGTAATTGCTGTATATATGCACCATTTGCTGTCAACAAACGTTGATCCGTGACCTCGTCTTATGTAGTCTAATCGCATAATGGAGAATTAATAGATTGGTCTGTGAATATACTGATTTTTAAATTGTATTAGAAATGTCAAACCTGTGATGGCCTTACTTTTAGACTGTTGGTTGGGACTATTATTTAAGAAAAATTGCATCCCATGATTTGC
This sequence comes from Oreochromis niloticus, assembly GCF_001858045.2. Classification (NCBI taxonomy): domain Eukaryota; kingdom Metazoa; phylum Chordata; class Actinopteri; order Cichliformes; family Cichlidae; genus Oreochromis; species Oreochromis niloticus. The sequence goes on along the minus strand of NC_031985.2, from coordinate 33,335,961 downwards.
CAGAAAACCTTTCAGCATGTGCTCAGCCTGATGAGCTTTTTGATAGTCAGAAGCAGGATAGATGGGACTGAGCACGGGAAGTACTTAGAACATTGAGTTGGGTTTTGTTTTATCAAGGACTAAAAGGACTGTAGTAGACTAAAATATGCTCGCTCTTGACTCAAAGCCAGGCGTCCTTTACTCTGATGTGATGTGAGATATGGAAAATTACTCAGCGTGTCGAACTATTGGCTCAAATTGTAGCTGCTCACTGCACACACACCATTGTTATTCTGATGGTCAAACAAGCAGCCAAAAAGGATGGACTCTTCCACAAAGAGTGCGTTCAAGTATTCACCTAGTGAGAATGAGGCCCGCTACAAAATACAGAATGACACAATAATTACTAATGCAAATTAATTAATGCGTTATTTATAAACCGTCATTAAAGTCACTATTGAATGACAGCCACAGGCCATTATTTTATGCAGCTTCAGTTGTGCGTTCTGCTGCTTTTAGTCCTGATGGCTTGTCATAGCCACATCACCTCCCCTTTTCTCAATTTCTTTTTTTCCTTTTATTTTGTAGTATTATGCACTATTTCAAAAGTCATTCCTTCTACTGATTTTTGCCGTTGCACTATACTTGTCACTAGGCCTGCACAATAAATCGAAAATTTATTGTCATCGCGATATCAGCCTGTGCGATGGGCCCATCGCAAAAGACGGCGTAAACTGCGATAATTGGGTACCTTAAAATGTTTACACACGTGCTTAAAGAATTTACCAGTCAAAGAAACCCCTTTACACATTTGACCAGTCGAATAGAGCCCTTCACAGCATTAACCAATCAAATGGATTAGAGGCCCGCCTCCTACGCAGGTGGGTAGCGAATAACGCTGCAGCTCCGAGTCAGAGTTGTAAAGGCTGAGAGCGAGACGCATGACGAAAAAACGCTACTGACTATGAACTCGTGCCTAAAAAAAAAAAAAAAAAAAAAAGTACCTCGCTTATTTGGAGGTACTTTGGATTTGATAAAGACGACGTTCTCCAAACACAGGTACTCTGCAAAACTTGCCGAACACTCGTGGCAACCACCAGAGGAAACACGACTAATCTCCCCCATCATCTTTAATACAACCACAGAACTGTTTGAAGAGTTCCAGAAAGATAGGGCTAGCCAAACAAAGGTTGCTAATGTTAAGAAAAAGAGCACAGCAGTCCAACAGCCGTCTCTGTATCAGAGTTTTTCAAGTGGAACTCCTTATGAGAAAACGTCGAAGCTCTACAAAGAAATAACAGAGGCCATTACACATTTTTTGACAAAGACATGAAGCCTATAAATACAGTTAGCAGAGAGAGCTTCACCAGTCTGATACATAAAATGGACCGGAGAAACCGCATCCCCTCACGAAACTACTTTTCCCATGTCGCCATTCCACAAATGTACGAAACGTGCTGCAAGACCGTCATGTTTGAACTGAGCCAAGCTGAAAACTACGCAAGCACTACAGTAAAGTTTCCTCTCCAGTTTTGACTTACATCATAACTACTTGGTGAGTGGTAAAATGATGAACAACTGGATTGAGATAATTTGCAGTATAATTTAAGTTATGTTTATTTAAAACTAATTCTAAGGACCGGGAAGGATGTCTTTCAGAATTCAAGCCTCAGAAATGTTTTTTTATGGGGGCAATGTTTCAGTGTTAAAGTGCACTTTGTTGTTACACTGCTAATACAGCAGCTTTCTTTAAATACAACTGTTGCAGTAAAACGGAAATTATGTATTCGTTTTGGGGTTTTTTTGCTATTTATTTTATCGCAAGTCATATCGTTATCGCAGTATTGATCACAGTTATCGCACATCGCAGGTTTTCCTAATATCGTGCAGCCCTACTTGTCACCTTTTGATTTATTTCACACAAACAGTTCTGTGTAGTGTTTTAAATGTTTGCTAGTTTTCATTAATCCACAGTGAACGTCCGTCATCATCTTTCATGGCATTTCATGGGGAAGTTACACAAAGTGCTCTCAAATAATGTGTTCATGTTTTTTCTTCTAAAATATCACTGTGGCAGGGTAGATGTAATTTTTCCTTTAGAGTTGAGTCATTGACTTTGCAAATGGTAAATGTCAGTGTTATGATAACATAATATATACTATGTGAATATACAATGTATTAGTATCACGTTTTAGCATTGAAGTGCAATTTGATTTGCTTGGAAAAATAATCTAAGAGCTTTTATTGGGAATCATGAGAGCTTCAGAGTGACAGACACGGAGCATCCCCATGTTGTTGTGGTTACTCACTGTTACACATACCACAGTCATGCATACATGCCACAGTCTCTGAGGAGAGTGAGACACTGCTGTTTAAGCCTGACATTACTCGAAGCAGTATGCATGATTTCATGTCTACAATGTTATTTTTCACTGTGATCATCAGCATAACTTTGTTTTAAGCCCTAACTATATGCTTTAACAAAAAGGAAGGTTTTAAGTCTAATCTTAAAAGTAGAGATAGTGTCTGTCTCCTGAATCCAAACTGAGAGCTGGTTACACAGAAGAGGGGCCTAAAAACTGAAGGCTGCCTCTCATTCTACTTTTAAATTTAATTCTGGATTTAACAGGGAGCCAATGAAGAGAAGCCAATATAGGAAAAATGTGCTCTATTTCTAGTCCCGGTCAGTACTGTTGCTCCAGATTCTGGATTGACTGAAGGTATTTCAGGGAGTTTATTAGGACATCCCGATAATAAAAAAATTACAGTAGTCCAGCCTAGAAGTAATAAATGCAGGAACTAGTTTTTCAGCATCACTCTGAGACAGGATGTTTTTGTAATTTTAGATATATTGCACAAATGGAAGAAAGCAGTCCTACATAGTTCTGTCATATGTGCATTGAAGGACATATCCTGGTCAAAAATGACTCTTTTATCTGAATTTAGAAGCGGTCTCTGCTGCAACTTCTTCTCTGCCTGTTCTGGTCTCCTCTGTTCCTTCCTCATTTGTTTTTTTTGGTTTTTTTTCTTGTGTAAAAGGGCTTTAGCTGAACTGATAACTTTGGGGTGTTAGAGACTGGCCTCCCTACTTGCCCAATATGAATTCCATTGAGCACATTTGGGACAGTGTTGCATTTTAATCCCTCTTAGTGTCATTAGTCACTAGGTCAACCTGCTCTGCAACAAAGCTGGTGGAATCCAACATATTCTCTGTTGAATGCTGTTTGCCGTTGTTTTCATACGCACATGGCGGAAAAAGCACGGCGGCGACGGAGAATGAGAAGGGCGAAAGCGGATCGTTGAATGAAACGGATGAACCAGAATTGGTTTGTAAAAATGCTGCGACTTCAGTGGTGTGGAACTGGTTTAGCTTACACAGATACACAACAAAGCACTATTTTTGGTAGAGCATGCTAGCGGGGCGTCGTTATTACCGTGTTGTTTGGAAAATACGGCACACTTAAAATCAGTCCTTTGATTTTTCTGAAAATCGACAGTGTCCCTTATAATCCCGTGTGCCTTATGTATGAATTCTGGTTGTGTTTACTGACCTCGAAACGATTTTATGTGGTATACGGCGCTTGAAAATCTGTCAAATGTTTTAGTTCGACTTTGCTAAGCTACGAAGCCGCACCGCTTGATGGATTGTCGGAGCATTACGGCTATCGTAGGCAGGAGCCTCGCGGAGTGATACGTACTGTTCTTCAACATAATATTACCGTATTGTGTGTGTGTATAACCTCTTTTTAAGTTTTGTGGATATTATACATGGTTATGCTGAGGATATGTCGGCCAATTTCCACTGGAAATGCCTTTTGGTTAAACTGTCAGCAAGGAATTTGCATTTGCACTGTTAAATTATATTATAATAATTATATAACTTTAATGCACATAAAAAAACAGCTGCTTGTTTAAGTGAAAATACATTGGGTTTTTTGGTTTTTTTTGTTTGTTTTTTTTTTTTTTGCACTAATAAAATTGTGGAGTTGTGAAGTATTTTGTCTAGTGTCAATTATATCATCAGTTATATCGTTATCGCAAATTTTCAAATGTATATCGTGATAAATATTTTTGGTCATATCGCCCTGCTCTACTGCAGAGAGTGTCTCCTGTGAGATTGTTGGGTGGTCAGACATGGGAGAGTTTCAGATGTGACTTGGCCTTTGATCAACACTGACAAACTGATGCCTGAACACGCCTGCCCCTAATAAACAATAATAATAATGATTAGAATAGAATAGAATAGAATAGAATAATCCTTTAATTGTCCCACAAGGGGAAATTTGGTTGTAACAGCAGCCAGAAAGACACATATACAAACAAACAGTGCACAGGACACAGAACAGAAACATACACAATTTTTCTTACATATTTACATTAAGGACAATGGTTACTATAAACAGAGTACTGTACAGTTATTAAATTAAATAAAAATAACTACAGATAAGAGGCAAACCAGGTTGTAGTGCGAATCGGTTGATTAACTTATTGCAGTTACAGCGCAGATGTAAACATCTATGATTGTTGGGAGCAGTTCTGATTGTACAGTCTGACAGCTGCAGGGAGGAAGGACCTGCGGAAACGCTCATTCATGCATCTAGGATGCAGCAGTCTGTCACTGAAGGAGCTCTGCAGTTCAGCAACATTTCCATGCATGGGGTGGGAGACTCTGTCCATCAGAGATGTTATTTTGGCCAGAGTCCTTCTGTTTCCCACCACCTGCACTGGGTCCAGGGTGCATCCCAGAACAGAGCTGGCCTTCCTGATGAGTTTATCCAACCTCTTCCTCTCAGCTGCCGATAAACTGCTGCTCCAACATACCACACTGTAAAAAAATGACAGATGCCACCACAGAGTCATAGAAGGTCTTTAAAAGCGCTCCCTGTACTCCAAATGACCTCAGCCGCCTCAGCAGGTAGAGTCTGCTCTGACCCTTCCTCTAAAGAGCATCAGTGTTGTGGCTCCAGTCCAGTTTATTATTATAGGTACCCAGGTACCTATAAGAGTCCACTATCTCAATGTCCACTCCCTGGATGTTCACCGGTGTCAGTGTGGTGGGTCTGCGTCTCCGGAAATCGACCACCAACTCCTTGGTATTCCCTGCGTTGATCAGCAGGTGGTTCTGCTGACACCAGTCTACAAAGTCCAGAGTCCACTGTCTGTACTCTGAGTCGTCCTCACCTGTGATGAGGCCGACTATGGCAGAGTCGTCAGAAAACTTCCGTAGGTGGCAGCGTGGGGAGTTGATGGAGAAGTCTGCAGTGTAGAGGGTGAAGAGGAATGGTGCCGCACAGTTCCCTGTGGGGCCCCCGTACTTTAACAATTCTTTCATGAGATTATTCAAAAAACATCTGGGCTTGAGCCATGGATGACCAGGGTTAAGCACACCCTCTGGATTTTTATCATTTATTGTATTAAGACTTGAAGGACAAATGGGGTGGTTGGTCAATTACATGCCATTTTGAAATATTCTGTCAGTTAACAATTTGATGCATGACCCTTCAAATATTTCATCAGGTCATTATAAATGCGTGAGTGCCGAGAGATCATGGACATCCAATATTGATTTTTCTGCATTATCTCTCCAGGAATTTTTTTTTTTTTCCAGATTTTGGGGGGTTTTGTCTTTTATTTCCCTTGGGGGAAGCACAATGTTATGGGGACCAGTGGCCATATTTATCTAAACCCTGTGCCACACTAATCACAGCTCAGTTTCTCACTGTGAGGCATATTGAGATAAGAAGATTATAAGAATTTTGAATTGTGACTAATGACTAGTTTGGCGATCTGTTAGTTTTACTGCAACCTTTGCCCGGTCTGGCTGAGTACAGTATTTTTGAGAAATTTTTTTTCAAGTTCCTGAAGGAGCTTGTTGAGTATGTCATTTACTGCCAAAATATAAATTCATTCATTTATAGTATAGAGCGATGCATAAAATGTGAAGTGTAACCGCTACAGCTAAATAAGCACTTCTAATATTTTTTTTCGGGGACATTAAACGTTGGAATGCCACAGGACTTCCTGTCACTGTCTGCCATGCTCCAGTGCAGTATTGTGTAACAGCCATAACTGCTGCCTTACGACTCATCACCTAAGAATTATAATGGTAGATTCACACCCACTTATGGCTTTCTCTGGATTTGCAAAACACCTCCTCTGGAATTCTGACTCATGGTTTCTGTCACAGATATGTACCTTTTTTTCCCTTTTACTTAAAGCCAAGAATATTTCAAGTTTTCAGTTTGATAGTGGTGGTGTGACAAATGGAGAAGATACCACATGGTCTTGAGTCCCCTCTGTCACGTTAGTGGCAAAAATAATCACATTAATTCACACCACCCTGTAAATAGTAGCAGGTGGAAGAGTGGAATTTGGACTAGCCTTGTTTAGAGGTTAATGCTTTCATTCTGACAGTTAATAAGGCAGCCCTGCCTTACATTTGAAATCTAACTGTAGATGCACTGGTGCAGCCTGTAAAGACTGTTTAGTTTTTACATTAGACAGTATATTAGGTAGTATATTCTCAAAATAAGGGATGAGTGTGACACTGGATTATTGTACGAGGGTGTTGTCATGAGTTGAAATGGTTTTTCTGTGTCCTGTTCATGCAGATGATGAGGTTGACCTACAACCGAGCACAAAAGGAAGTGAGGAAGGCAGCTCTGGTGGAGGAACGCCTCCAGCTAAACGCAAAGGCAAGTTCTCCAAAATGGGAAATATCTTCAAGCCCTGGAAATGGAGGAAGAAGAAGCCAAGTGATAAGTTCACAGAAACATCCATAGGTATGCTTACTACAGGATTTTGTCACGTTTGCATGTTGTGTAAATCATATGTCATTACATCGTGCTTAATTTATCAGTGTTTTTACATTTTTGTTTTAGTTTTGGAGAGGAAGATTTCAGTTAGGAAAAGTCGACAAGAGTTAATAGCAAGAGGCGTTCTAAAGGACGTCCCAGAGAACGGTAGGTAGAGCTGTGATTACGCATTCTGTGGCTAAACTGGATCCAACTTCAATGACAACTGTTTCTCTGCTTTTGACAGAGAGTAACGATGTGAACCACTCCAAAGCTCCACCAGTTAAAAATGGTCACCCTGTGCCAATGGATGTGGACAGGGTCTCAGAAGCGGGAGTGCGAGTGTCTCGAGGGGAGTCGGACATTAAGGTGAATTCCAGGCTACCCCAACTAGATGAACGTCGTAACAGAGTGCCATCTGATGCTTCCCGAAGTAACCGGGCACCGCTGGACGTGGACACTCATGCACGGCTCGCTGTTGATGTAGACAAACGAAGCCGTCTGCCATCAGATATTGATAAGAAAGGAGGAACTCTACCTCGAGGGTCTCAACAAGATGATAGATACCGTAGAGATGAGAGAAGAGACGGCAGAGATGAAAAGAAGGACAGGGAAGAAAGAGATAGGCGAGAGGAAAGAGAAAGGGATGGTGACCGGAGAGACGATAGAGACTACAGAGAAAGGCGAGAATGGAGGGATGAAAGGCCAGATAGAGACAGAGAACGGCGGGATCGGGACGAGCGGGAGAGGCGGGATCGGGACGAGCGGGAGAGGCGGGATCGGGACGAGCGGGAGAGGCGGGATCGGGACGAGCGGGAGAGGCGGGATCGGGACGAGCGGGAGAGGCGGGATCGGGACGAGGACAAGAGGCGGGATCGAGAGGACCTTGAAAGGAGGGATAGGGACGAGAGGGAGCGTAGAATCCGTGAAGAGAAGGACAGGAAAGACAGGGATGAAAGAGAACGACGAGAACGGGATGAGAGGGAGAAGAGGGATAGGGACGATAGAGAAAGGAGAGACAGGGATGAAAGAGAACGCAGAGAGCGGGAGGACAGGGAAAATCGGGAGCGTGATGAAAGAGAAAGAAGGGATGACAGAGACAGGAGAGATGAGAGGGATCGACGTCCTGAGAGAGACTGGCGAGAGAACAAAGATGACAGGGACAGAGAAAACCGGGAGAGGAAAGATCCTCGAGTAGAGAGGGAGGACAAACGAGATAACTGGGCCAAGAGAAATGAGAGAGAGAGGCCAGGACCCCAGCGGCCTGTTGACAACTTTCAGCCTGTCATGAGGCCTGCCTCTGAGATTGACTTGAGGCCTCCTATCCAGAAGAGCTCCTCAGAGGAAAACAAGAAAGTTCGCCCTGCATCAGAGTCTGACCGAAGGAGCACCCTGCCCAGATACGCACCCCCTGCAGAATTCAGAGAACGATCAGGTGAGGTCTCTCTCTCAGAAGCCTTTAGTGATACCCAAGTTGTTTGATCTGATAACTCACTGAAGGAAACTTCAAAAAGTGCATTTTGGACAAACTAAAAGTTTGTCTATGTCACCTTTTGGTTTAGGTGGCTGGTCGGAACATGTTACAGTACACGGATGGTTTCCTTTTAACCTACTTTTTGATGCCAGTCTCATCTTCCTGCTTCCTTTTGTGTCAAAATATATTTCTTACATACTCACTAAATGTTAATTTGACCTTCTACCACCATTCATCAACACAAAATGTACAAAGGTGTGGTTTGCAGGTTTAATTTCAGCCTTTTTTCATGTTATGAGCAACATGGTCATTTTTGACAATTGTGATGTCATGAAAATGTGACGGCACTGATGTGCTTGAGCTTTCTATGTCAAGTAAAGAGCAGTCACTCTGCACATGAGCCAGCACACATTGATCTGACCATGAAAAGTTTACCCAAAATGCACCTTTTGAAGTTATCTGCAGTGACTTATCAAAAATACATCCTGGGTTTGTATTTCATGAAATTCGTGCAGTTTTGCAGTACAGATGCTCAACTTTCTTTCTGATGATAAAGTTTTACTTGCCTTAAAGTTACAAAAGACAGCTGATTCACGTTGTAGGCACTGATTTTTTTATTTATTTTTTTTCACTGAATAACCCATGTAGGCCTGTGAGTGAGTAGTTGTAAGGAGTGCAGTAGTGTGGGTAGCGCGTCTGGATTTCACAAGCCGCAAGTTTTCCATATTATGCAAGAACAAAGATCTTACTTCATTCAATATGTCACCCAGGGTTATTTCAGTTTGGCCAACTTTCTGCTTCTGCATCAGTGTAGTGGCACTTCCAGAGCAAATGTATCTGCATTTCTCGTAGGGAAAGGGAGCTGAATTACATACTAAGCCTGCAATGACTTAAATGTTTGACTAAACCTTCATTTTGATGGGCTAATGAAGATGAATCGGTAAATGCTGAGCTTTGATACATGAATCTAGGTGAACACGAAAAGCGGGAAAACAAATCATTAAGACCCCTCTGTGCATCTTTGATCCTCCTCCTTGTCTGCTGTGTGTGATCCTTACATCATGTGATTCATGTTGCCTCTCATCCTCTAATAACTGCAGAACCTTGATCCGAGTTGCCCTCCCTCTGGTTAAGCTCTCAGTATTTTATAAGCCTGACTCAGGCATCAGCTTCTCCTTCAGCGTTCCCTTTAATGTTTCCTGTTTATGCAGCAGTATTAGAAACCTTATTGTGACCTTGTCTTTAATGTGTGTGTGTGTGTGTGTGTGCGTGTGTGTGTGTGTGTGTGTGTGTGTGTGTGTGTGTGTGTGTGTCTACACCCTCTGTAGAGTCCGCTGGTGTCCGCTTCACCCCTGACACTCCTCCAACACAGGACTCACAGCAGCTGCCTCCTCCACCCAAACAAGCTTTGCTCCCTCCCAAGTTCCTTGCTAGTCCTATCTATGAATCACCGAGGAGTCCGACCCCCCCCTCGTCTTCATCCTCTTCGTCTTCCTCTTCCTCCTCCTCTGCTGCTGTACCAATAGCCAAACCACCGAGGACGGTGTCCCTAATTGTAGATGATGCTTCCCGACCTTCCCTCACTGCTGCTTCCTCAACTGACTCTGACACACCGCCCCCCATTCCTCCCCATGCCAAACAGCCTCCTGTCCCCCCACCCAAACCCACCAACCGCAACAGCAACCCTCCACTGCTTGGTGAGTTTGTTGCCTGCTTCTGCAGTTTTACATTGTTTATTTTTACAGGATTCATTTTAAAAAATGGACTTTTCAGGAGCAAGTACAAAGAAAACAGAGGGAAGATGTTTTGGTTTTATAGAAAAAAAGTAGTAGTGGTAATTATGGTGGAGAAATAGCAGGTGGACATTGTTCCGTAGGTCAAACCTGGAGATCAGTGAGTTTTTCAGAGTTTTTCCCCTGTTGTTTATGGGAAAGGTATGTTATACAGACCAAAATCTTTTCTTTCTGCAGACTTCAGCAAATATGTGGTGCTAGACAGTTTTAGTTAGTTGGAATAGGTCAGGGCCCTTGTGTGGTTTTATGTTGCTAGAAACAAAATGTTTGCAAAGTCTTTAATTAGTCATATTTACATGGAATATTAGATAAACACTATTTACCTTAGTAAAGGCTCTGCCTTCATGAAACAGATCTGTCATTATTACAGTTGTAGTTCATGTTAAAATAGATGCTGTGAAAAAGGCCTTGTTCAGTGAATTGTGTATGAATAACAGCGTGATTATGACTTTGTTTCATATTTAGATCTTGCAGGTTTGACTGTTGGAGAATTAAAAGGCATTGTGATTCAATGTGAAAATAATCCATATAAGTAGATAGAAGTGCTTTTGTTTTCTTTCTTTCTTTCTTTTTTGGTCCTTGGAGAAAAGGTTAGCTAAACGCTATTAGCCAGGCTAGCCTAGAACCAAACATCTTGCTATAACCGAGAGCTACAAATCAGGAAAACTGTCTCATAGCAATCACATGCTCATCCAAACACTGATTGTTGTTTGGCGAGGTCATTCTTGTTGCTAGCTTGACTTTGACATCCAAGAATACGCAAACACATAAGCATAAAAACCCAGAAGAAAACCCTCCAAAACTTTGGTTTCATCAGTTCACAAAACATTTTTAGTGATGCTGTGGAGGGTTAGGGTGCTCTTTCGCAAACGCCTGAACAGTGATCTGCATATAGTCATGAACAGACATGTTAGCTAACTCAAATTATTCCTTTACATCTTTAGTTGTTGTTCTGAGCTGCTTGTCTGAGGTCACTGATCAGCTTTGTGCTTTATCCCACTTATAAGAGAATGACCACAGAACTAAGCTCTCTCCATTTATAGACATTTTTCAATGGACTGAATGTAGACTGATGACTTCAACCTTTTCCAGCTAATTTCTCTCTTTGTTGAGGCATGCTTTACATCAGCAGATGATTGTTGTTAATGTATTTTCTAAGTCGGAGGTTCAGGTTAGAGCTACTCTATGTCTTGTTCCATTCTTTAGACTCCATGTTTGCTAAACCCTTATTACAGTCAGCTTTTGTTGTTATTGGCCAATGGGCTCACACAGTTCACGTAGTGATATGTGCAATTAAAAATAAATTGTGACTTAGATACAGGTGTTTCCAACCTCATTAAAAGTATTAAAAACCCACAGTAGTAAAATTTCTCTTTAGTGAATTTGAAGTTGTAAATATGCTGCTTTTCACTGTCACCATTTGAACATGATGTAATCCTGAGACACAGAATATCCATACTGCTTCACGGATGTCACTGATGTGTGTGCTTTCCAGTATGTTGCTAGTTGTGAAGTTTCGGTGTTTCCGCCAGTCTCAGTCGAGGAGACACGCACGAGCTTGCTCCTTTTATGCAGCATTAGTAGTATTGCACCGCAAGGCAGATTTATGGGGGAAAAAAAAGAAAAGGATTGGCTTTTAGTATTTATCTCTTTGTCCCAGCATGCCACAGCTGCTCCTGTTTACAGCACTGTATCTGAAACTTGCTGATTCTCTGTGGCGGTGACACATTCCACTGCCTTTTGTCAAGCGTTGCACATTACTGCAGTATATGATTGTGATAAAGTCTCATCTTCGGTTTTCAGTTTTCAT